>NC_091072.1:83895000-84520000 GCF_032405125.1 Capricornis sumatraensis
AAATATTTTTCCATTTATAGAAACAGAAATAATTGTACAAGTTTGAAAAATTCTTAAAACTCTTAAATTGAGTTGATCCCTGTCTAAACTTCCTCCATCCCCTATAGGTAGTCTCACTGCCAGAAGACCAATTTATTTGCATATACCTTGTTCCTCTCTTACTGTATGCTAGGTACACTCCCTTTCCTATTTTGGTTAAGATTTTTCTTCTGCATCTATCATCAAAATTTTCTGATCTGGGACACAAAGATGTAGCAGAAAACACCCTGACCTTGGCTTTGTAAGAGGAACTTAAAAACTCACCTCTCTTACTTAGTTAATTTTGGTAACTCTCTAACCGCTCTAAGAGTCAGCTTCTTCATCTACAAAATGGAAAATACTATTAGTTTGACAGAATTGCTATGAGAAATAAATAACTCAACATACGTGAAAGCAATTTGACTCTGAACATTACTAGTTACCAATAGGATTGATTGCCTGCCCAGAAATCATTTCCTTCTTCCTTTTCATAGAAATCCAGGTCCCATGATGGAGGCTAAATATTTCAGATACTTATTTTCCAGCTTCTTTAAATGTTAAGAGATAGGCATATAATCATACACTGGTCTAAATTATTTCTGGGGACTCTACTGGGGTATTTCTTGGATTTTTCTTCTTGAGAAAAGAGAAAGATGGCAAGGAAAAACATTTACCTTCCCAGCTTAAGTCTGGCTGTGTGAGGATGTGATGCTTGGAGCTACAGAGGCCATTTGTGACTAAGGCTAAGAAAAGACAGGGAAGCCAATCACCAATCCCGGCTGTGAATAATTGCTTTTTGATGTGATCAAATTAAGTTGAGCTCCTATATTTAATCCACTGTTAGTGAAGTATCAGGTTACTTATAGCCAAATAATTATGAGACTAATAAAATTTTTAGTTTTATATCTATAGATACAAAGATTTATTAAAATGAATTCATTCTTAACCTGGTAAATTGACCCTTATTACTAGTAAATGGCTAATCTAAGTAGGGCAATGTAATAGGTCTAAAATATCGTTTATGCCCCAGAGAGGCTCTTAGTTTGCTTGGAGAGATAGGGCATGTACATTAAAAAAGGTAAATTAAAAAAAAAATTACTACAAAAATGAAAGCAATCAGTGCTATGGAAATTTAAGTCTCAAGATTACTGATGACCAGTTTGTGGAAGCCCTAGGATAGATATATTTGGGTACATGTGCTTGGCAGCATTTTTTCAACACCACATACATCTTCATATGCTGCTCATCTTCATTTACATGGAGAACAAAATGGAAATGATTCTGAAATATGATTTATTAGAAAAATACTATCTGTACTCTAAGATTTTGTTTTGGTTTTTATATTTTATTTGCCTGATATCATGAGTCTTCTCAGTCTATCAAACTCAACTCTTTTGTCATGTTCTGAAATCTCTTATCTTCTCCATTCTACATCCTGTTGAAATTTTATCTGTCCCCCATTCTACAGAATATCAGCAGTGCCCACCTAGAGCTCTCACTAGAGATGATCAGAGTATCTTTTTCTATTTCTTTTCCTTTATCTTGCTCTGTGCTAACAATCTGAAAAGAATATCTTCCAGGAGAAGAGTTCAGAAATTATAAAATGTGTATGTAATAGCTTCTATTTGTTGATTGAGCCTGACATTGGGAAACACTTAGATGCAGAGATACTTTTTGCTAGTTTTTATTATATTCATTAAAAACTACATTGTACAGGGGTACAAACACAGTAGAAACCTTCCCACAGAGCATCTAGTATGAGAAATAAAACCTACTTCTAACAACTTTATATCTTCATAGCATGTTATGTTCTGATATTCAGTTTGTTAATAGAATAAATCTCAGAAAGTTCAAAATCTCAGCAAGATCTCTTACTCCATTGAAAATCTATATTCTTAGTACAATAGGCATACATAAAACAAAGGGGTGGGAGTAAATTTTACATCAGAATTCCAAATCTCAGTTCTAATGTGACTATGAACAATATTTCCACCATCTGGAGACTTAGCTGTGAGCTAATGCCAGACACATATGTCTTATGAACAGAATCAAAGCTAGGATGGGGTTATAGACTAGTCTCACCTCAGAAGGACATCAAGGCCACTAAGGCAATAAATAGGCCAGCTGCTCTCTCAACAGGTGGCTGGTGAAGGAGATAGTTGTTTTGAGTGGAAAAGAAACTGCTGACATATTCAAAACCATGCCCTTGAACTTCTAATCACTATTGGTAATTTAGAGAAGAAAAGTTCCTGTACCAAAATATCATGGGCATGAAACATGCAGACTTGAAATATACAAAGAATTTCATGGTCCCAAGAGCTGAACCATTCTGGTTCATGGAAATTACTCTTCACTTGATCTCATTTTACAAAGTTATGGATCAGTGATATTTACCCACATTTAACAGAAAATTTATTCAGAGCAGATAAACAGTCAGATGGAGGAAATGAATGGTTTTAAGGATAGAAAAATTGTTTTAATATGTGTGCATGTTAATTAATTCCTACATGTCTCATAATTTCTTATTTTCATTAATGTAAAGTTGTTATTGATATCTTGAACAAAAGGACATGTCTGTGTCTCTTTTTCTCTAAAGAGATCTATACAAATGGGTGTTCCACAATTTCGTTTGTCAAGACTTTCTTACATTTAACCACCTTTCCAGAGAGGACGCACTCACATGTAGGGAGGCTCTGTGTCCAGCAGGAACTCACATGTAGGGAGGCTCTGGACAGACATTGATAGGATAATGTCAATGATCATGATTCCCATACAATTTAGGGACCTGTTACTTCAACTGAAACTATTTCTTCCTGCTCATTCATCAGTGAAAATGGTGAGCAGCTGGTTAAACTCTTTCATAAAATAATCTCATGGACATGAGAAGTTAATCAATCTCTTAGCCATATAAGAATTTCGAAGTGATAATGGAACCAAGTCAAAAATGGATAGATACATATTATCATCGTACTGTCATAACTATATTCACTGATCTATGAGACTGTACAAAAAGGGAAGAGAAAAATATATTGTGTCATCTACTTTAGTTTCCTGAGAAATCAATTTTGCCCTAATCTCAAGAAGAAGTCAGCCTTTCCTTCTGTGGGTCAGTTGAAAACATACCACTTTCAAATAATGATATGATCAGATTCTTTCCAACAGCCAGTGTTCTCATTGCACCTCATTAGTAAAAGTCATTTCTTATTCTAAAATCCTTCTCTCATTTCTGAAGTTAAATATTTGAGTGGTTTTCATAATAGAAACAGAACATTCTTTTTTTTAATGACTTGCTTTTATTTGGGGAAGAGAGAAAGAGATTACTTCGGTCCTTATGTCTTAACTCATTAGAAACTAAAAATACTAGTATTTTCCCTTAGAATTCTGACTTGGAACATCCTTACTAATAGTTAAGACTTGGCACTAAAGAGTGTTTCTGACACAATATGGTTTTAATAAAAAGTTTATCAACCTTTAGCTTTGCTCCATCCATTTTTACCAGGAGAGCTCCCTAGGATATCATCAACAGTAAGACTGTACATGTATGTGCTCCCTATATAAGAGGCTAAACTTATTACACAACATTTTAGCTTTTTTTGACCCAGTAATTATTGGGTCATTGTTGTTACAGTTGTACTTGTTCCTTCATATAAGAGGTTTTCAATAAGACTGTAGAAAGCATGAGGGAAAGTTTGTGTCTTGTTAGACTAGTTTATGTTTTTCATATAAACTCTCAACAGGTTTGAAAACGCGTTAACATATCATAAAAGGAATAGTCTCTGGAGTTTTAGTTTTTGTAAAGAGTAAGAACCAGCAAATAACAGCATAACTGAAACAAGCTCGAGTATATGTAGAGCTCTTTAAATTAACATACTTATTAGGGTAATATCATTCTAAGCACCTGGGGATGAAATATGTTATTTGCGGGTATAAAACCAGTGGCCAGTAAAAAAGACCAGAGCAGCCAGGTCTGTCTTCTTATTTATAATCATGTAGGTTAATTTGCTTGCTGATAAGCAAGAGAATAAAATAAAATAAACTTAATCTCATGCTCACAATGGAGGGCCAACCAGTCACAGAGTCAAAGGCTTAAGGAAAAAGCCTCTTTTACTTGAAAAACACAGGAGAAATTCAAAGATAAGCATTTCTCAATCAAAATTATTACCATGAATATGGGAAAGTCCTTGGTGGCTTTTCATGGTGTCACATTTATCTCTAATATTTTTTATTTGGCTGTTTTTTGCAGAATTGGTATATTTAGCAACTAACCATCATTTATAATTATATTCATTTTCTATATCATGCCAATACTGATTCGGTATGAAATATGTTTACATTTATGTGGTTTTGTAGCATAAGTATCTGATGCCTAAAAACTTTTAAACAATAATTATAAATAAAAGGAATTAAAATTCAAAACATATGCCACAACCAAGACCACTTCCATACTTTTCACAATACTCTTCAGCTATTCTTAACGGACATGTGCCAACATCTCTTCTAGACAATTTCACCTTCAATGCTGCTGAGAAGCTGCCCACTAATGACCATAATGAAACATGCTTTGTGTGAGAGCCTGTTCATTTATTTTCATTCCCGTGAGTGCCTTCAGAGACCAGACTTGCAATCACGGCTACTTACTATTTAATTCCCAGCCAAATTTATGGTCAAATTGAAAAATGGAGGCAGGCAGCCTGATGCAGGATGCTTTTGTCTGAAGTGTCCTCCTGGAATCATTATAGTTGCATTAATCTTTAATCTGCAATTAAACAATCAGTTCTATGTAAAAGATAGCTGCAAACAGATCTCCTGCATGTGTCCTAGACAATATATCTTAATGGGAGGTGTGGGGGTAGGGTGAGGATATGGTGCAATTAGGACTAAATTCGTCACGGATCCTGATTCAGTAGGAGGTTATTTATGGAGCTCAAAGTTCCTCATGCAAAATGACTTTTGTGTATTCAGATGTTCAGCAAATAACCTCCATGTCTTGCAGTGTGGATGGAATAGGGGAGGGGGCTGCAGGGTAACAAAAGACAAATGCAAGAATGAGGATGAGGGAAAGAAATTTGGCCTGAGACATATCTTAGCAGAAATTGTAACCTGCCTTGTATCTTCAACTTCTCCATCAAGAGGCTTGCTTCCCAGCTTCCACAAAGGCTTAATTAGGGACGGAGGCTGCCACGCAGGCCTGGGCACCATTAGCAAGTAGTTGAGGAAAATAGGGCTCAGGCATGTCAATTTTTCTTTACTATCAGAGCTGCCATCAAGGTACCACCTTCTTGTAAGTGTGAAATATCCAAATAAGAGGAGCTTTTTATAAATAAAATAAACAGAACTCTTAGAGCAGACAAGAGGCTTCAAGGTGTTCTTGAAGGAGGAGTAGTCTGAAGGGGAGGCAGTACAGATGTTTCTGCCTGGGGAAAACAAATGTTAGAAGAGGACCAAGTGGGTGAAATAATAAAGTAAAAGTGTCATCTGTTTATATTTGAGAGGTCCTCTAATTCATTTTTTATAATGAATGGTGCTTAACTACTAGTTCATTTTGGGTCTTACCTAACACAATAAAAATGAGATTTGAACCTCCTAATTTTAATTTATAATTGTAATTCTATTCCTGGTTTGCTATGCTGTTTCTTTAGTAATGCATACATACAATGAAGGGCTTCCCCGCCGGTGCTAGTGGTAAAGAACCCATCTACCAATGCAGAAGTTGTAAACAGATGTGAGTTCGATCCCTGGGTCGGGAAGATCCCCTGGAAATAGACATGCAACCCACTCAAGAAACTCAAGTATTCTTGCCTGGAGAATCCCATGGACAGAGGAGCCTGGCAGAGCTAAGGCTATTTAATACCTTAAGTCTATTTGATATAACTGAAGTGACTTAGCATGCACAAACACACATAATATGAAAATAAATGCTTTCCATCAGTTTTGCAAAGAACAACAGCTGTTACAGATTTAAAGTCAACCTCGGAAAGAGAAATAAATCAGGCATAGGAATCATGATGGACCAATCCCTAAAGAAACTGACATCATTTTACAACTGCATTTCTAAAGTTAATTTTTATTTCACTATTGTGTTTCCTTCCTCATGCACAACATTTTCATGATCATAATAATCATAGAAAAGTATTAGATTTATAGGGAATACTAAAGGACTATTTCTGGGGTACTTTGGAATCTCAAAAGGCTCTCAACCATAACTGGTATTTGGCCATACTCTGTGCACACAGGCATGGGGGTATATACAGGGGACTGCAGGTACTAAGGCAAATCTTTGGAAACTTGAAACACAATATCCTCAAGGAGCTGAAATTCTCTGTACATGAAAGTATAGCTTAAAATACCAAGTAGCATGCAGCAAATAAATAGTAGGCCTAGAGGACAAATGAAGAAAACAGAGGGAGAAGAGAGCAAAGGAAATAAGGATAAAGGACTCTGATTCAAGACAATAGGCAGGAACTCCAAGTTTCTAATGCATCTCAAACATTATAGGCATAGGAGAAAGGATGATATTGTGTTTGAAAAAAATAACTAAAATTTGAACTGTGAATACTATGCTGTCAATCCGCTTTTCAAGGAGGTTTTAGATTCAGAAGATCATAGGGTCAAAATGCATTATTGTTTTTAATCAAAAAATGACAGTTATTCTCAGTGCATGAATGTTCTCATGAAAATTTCCTACAGTACCTTTTAGAACTGCAAAGGATTTGCTTTTCCACACCACTTATAGTCTGGCCATCAAGTACTCTAGATAAACATAATTAAAGACACAAAAGTAATAGACGTGTATTGATTCCATCTAGTAAACCATTAAGATAATTCTAAGCTAATATTCTGTTAAACATTTGGTAATTTATTTTACTCCACAATATCACAGGTTGCAAGTTCTGTATTCTATTAGGATAAGAGAGCTGAGACCATAATCCTCCAAAGAAGGTGAAAACTGACTTCTAGTCCTCATTTCTCTATAATTTTTTTAAAGACACAAGAACACAGCTATTATTATTATCTGGACAATTCTGATTGATTTGATCATATTCTTTGAGCATCTACTATGTTTCCAGATTCAGCGCTGGGCACTGAGGGTTCAAAGGGATGACAGCCTAGAAATTCCTTTCAGGCAGAAGGAAGAGATATAGAAACATGGTATTGAAGAGGATATGAGTGCATCCCATACAAAATGGGAATTCCAGGTATCTATGTGCAATAGTTGGCTGGATATTTCCACTTGCATTTTCCACTCTGGACACAAAATCTGTCACAAAATGTTTCCCTATACCGGCTTTATCTTCCTTCATCATGTTTCTTGCATTTTTTTCTTTTTCTGTCCTCCCCAGTACTGCCCTATCCAGGCCTCAGTCATCTCAGTTTAAAATTACAGATATAATCTTCCACCTGACATCCCAAGTGCGTGTGTGCTAAATTGCTTCTGTTGTGTCCGACTCTTTGCACTCTATGGACCTTAGCCCACCAGGATCCTCTCTCCATGGGATTTCCCAGGTAAGAATACTGGAGTGGGTTGCCAAGCCCGGATCTTCCCAATCTGCATCTCCTGCATTTCCAACATTGCAGGCAGATTCTTTACCTCTGAGCCACCTGGGAAGCCCGACATCCTAGGTAAATATCTAATAAAAATGTCATTCCACTTTGTTATGTCGTCATCTTGCTTAAAACTTTGAGTGCCCTGCTGCCACCCAACCCCACTTCTTTCATTTTTTTTTTTTTAACAACAATTAGCAGAGCACAGAAGAATACAGATCCTGAAACAAGGCTTCCCATATCTGAACCCTGGCTCCACCCCTTATAACATGTGAGACCTTGAGCAGGTTAGGTAATCCCTGTGCACCTCATTTAACTCTATTAGAAGATAAGAATAAGGATAATAATTATACTTTGCTTCATTGGGTTGGTGTATAGTTTAAATGAATTAACTTGTTAAGCACTTATATCTAGACATATTATATAATAACTGCTTTAAAAGTGATTAAAATATTTAAAATTTAACCTTTTATGAGACACCTTCTCTCGATCTCAGCTTCTTATTTGTTTAGTTGACCACTGATTTCTCTGATTTGTTAAAATAGAAGTAAGATGTCAGCACCTGGCACATAGTAGGTGCTCAGTACATGGTGTCTTTTACTAGTTGTGACTCAAGGCCTTTGGCCTAGCATTGAAGACTTGGCATAAACTGTTTTAATTCATCATTCTTATGTCTGAGGGCATGAAATTTCTACTCTCACTGAATGTCCCTTTCTTCCCTCCACATGCCATGGCCCCTCTGTGTTGTATCTTTCATTCCACTGCTTCCACAGTCTAAATAGCCTTTTCCTTTTTCACTCATCCAAATTCTACCTATTGTTAAAATATCGTTTCAAGGCTTACCCGTCACTGAAATTTTCTCTAGATGTTCTGATTCTCACAGACTGTCTCTCCTTAAAATTACAATCCTGGTTTGGTCACTTTGAAGGACTTTATTATATTAATATATAATATAATAATTCATAAACTTATATTGATATATTATTAATACAATAACATAAACTTTATAACATTTATAAACTTGACTGTGTAGTAGGCTGAACCCTATCAAAGCATCAGCATAGATACCTGAGTTCACTCCCTTGAACACAGGAGCCAGAGGCAAAGGTCAGACACTAGACATGGGCACAGTATTGTCAGCTGGGGTGGGTACACAGGCCTAGAGCGTGTGAGAACATAACTACAGACGTTAGCAGGAAAGCAAGCCTCAATCAAGGTGGAAGATCAGAGTGTATGCGGTTTCTGCAGGGTTGACGGGCAGAGGTTGCTGAATTTGGGCAGGAACATTCACCATGTCCTTGGGAAGTACAGTGAAGTCTCAGGGCCCTTTCTGAAAACCTGGGAGCTCATTCCTGCCCTTGTGGAGAAAGCTCTCTGAGTCAGCACCTGGACACAGCTCCGTAAGATCTCTCGAGTGGCATCAGCTACATTTATAGGCGTGTCTGTCTTGCTACTACACTTGCATTGTTAGCCCTTATGACGAGGACAGTGTCTTACTCCTTTTGAATTCTTCCTTCTCCCCATCATAATTTCTGAGCCATTCTTTAACAAATACTTGTGGTATTCTGTTGGCAATAGTTTGAATCATATAGAATTGGCAATATGTGACTTTTTTTATCCCCCAAATATAGTTGGACATACGGTTCGGCAAATGTCAAATATGGACATTTCATATGGTTCAATTGAATATATTTTTAGTGTTTTCCAGGTGGCTTTACTGGAAAAAAAAATCCCCAAACTTTGTCATATTAGTTAACGTTTAAGGCTGAAAAATAATAATAAGCTTTTCCCCCTTTCTTCAAATATTAGCTGTTCTGAGAGTCTTCTAAGATCAGAATTTTTTTGAAATCAAGAGAAGTAATGGTTACTATAATCTTGTCTTTTAAATGTAGTAATGACCTATATGTGCATTCTATTCAATTATTGGTTGCTCAGTGATATCAAGCTTGCTTAGATACACTGCAAAATACTATTATGTAAGAAGTATCTTAAAATCAACATTTTGGTTGTTCTTAGTAGAGAAGCCACTTTAGTTTGGATCAGAGCAAGTTCTCTGCTATCAACCTCTTGGGTACAAACCCTGCTCCTCTAGTTAGCAGTGTGATGACTATGAGCAAGTTATTTAACTCTTCTATGCTTCTGCTTCCTCACTGTTAAAAATGGAAGTAATATTACTACAATCTCATACAACTGTCAGGAAGACCAAATGAGTTAATACACTTAAAACTCTTAGAATGACACCAGTACTTAGTAAAAACTCAATGAATCTTAGCTAATGTTATCTTAACATAAATCATGATTAAAAGGGTACCTAGAGATTATCATACTAAGTGAAGTAAGTCAGACAGAGAGAGACAAATATATGGTATTACTTATATATACATCTAAAAAATGATACAAATGAACTTCTTTATAGAACAGAAATAGACTCACAGACATAACAAAAAAACCTGATGGTTACCAAAGCGGAAGTGGGGGAAGGATAAATTAAGAGTTTGGCATTAAAATATATATGCTACTATGTATAAAATAAATAACCAACAAAGACCTTCTGTACAGCAGAGGAAGCTATATTCGATATCTTGTAATAACCTGTAATAGAAGAGAATGTAAAAAATACATATATCTATAACTGAATCACCTGAGTCACTTTGCTGTATACCTGTAGCTAACACAACATTGTAATTCAACTATATTTCAATAAAAAAATTTTAAAAAGGGAGACAATGAGCTTAGAATACTTCTCTTAAAGCATTTTCAAAGAAAGTTAATTACTTTTTAATATTCCTGAGGCGATAAGATATGTCTTACAAAGATATCTATCCATGAAAGTATAACTACATCCTTGTCGTAGCTGATCAACAAAGAGCACTACATGATATGAAATATCTTAAAGAAAGTTTAATAAGTTTCACAGAATAACAGTTATTAAATATGTGGGCATTTTATTCCTTGAACTGACATATTGATGATATCACTTGTCATCTATCAATTATATTAACATTTATTAGAAATACAATAGGATCTCAAGTATTAAAATGTATTCTTAAGAAAAAACAAATAGACCTCCATAAAGAAATTTTTATAAAAGCAGAACATTCTATGTTAAATGAAGTATTTTCTTGGCATATTTTATCAATGACTTATAATCATCACTCTCTAACAACCATAATATTATTATGAGTGATACAGAATATCATAAGGGCTAAATCAATTTCAACCTGCATTCTTTAATCCATACAACTATCTCTGATTTCTGTATAAAAGTCATCAAACCATAATCATCAACATCACCAAAACCTATTTAAATTCATCAAACGTTTATTAAATACCTACTATCTACAGGTAAAAGCAAACCAATAAGTCCTCCTTTTTACCAAAGTAAAGAATGAATTCTGTTTGTAAAGCTAAATTTAGCTACCCTAGTATATTTACAGATACACATCAAAACTAATTTACTCTAGAAACTATTTCACATTTCTTCTTGACATCACCTGTTAGATATGACGGTAAATAGATGAATCGAATAAAACAATGAGCATTTTTAAATGGCTTCAGTAAGAGTGAGATGAAAAAGAGCATGAAATTGGATTACATTACTGTTATCCTTGGTAATTTTTCATATTTTAATAATATTTAAGTTGTTTAATACAGGCTGCCATGGAGTATACTTTGTCACTAAGAAAGTTTCTCTGTCACTGTAGCTCTGTATGTGTGACCATTTGGGGGAGCAGAGGGGTCATTTAAAGTCACTGCTAAGTTGCTTCAGTCATGTCTGACTCTGTGCGACCCCATAGATGGCAGCCCACCAGGCTCCCCTGTCCCTGGGATTCTCCAGGCAAGAACACTACAGTGGGTTGCCATTTCCTTCTCCAATGCATGAAAGTGAAAAGTGAAAGTGAAGTCGCTCAGTCGCGTCCGACTCTTCAAGATCCCATGGACTGCAGCCTACCAGCCTCCTCCATCCATGGGATTTGCCAGGCAAGAGTACTGGAGTGGGGTGCCATTGCCTTCTCCATAAAGTCACTACTGTCACTGAAAACAATATTCAGAGCATATGATTAACTCAATCAGGAATGTTGTTAAGAAGGTAATTTGCATGTTGTTGGAGCAAGATGAGTTAATGTGTGTGCACATATTCTTGTTTGTGCATTTTCCTTCATCTCCCCAGCTTCTAGCTGAGGTGGCTGGTTATCAACCATAAAGTCATGCTGCTCCAGTGTGGGATTGTGGTTGAGGGTGCTGCTGAGCCAGGTGCTGTATTTCCTGACTCTCCCCTGCTGGTGTCCGGGTGTGGCCATAAGGTTTGTTCTTGCCACAGAGTAACAGCAGAAGTGATCTGTATCATTTCTGGTCAGGACTTTAAAGAAGCAGGGAAGGGGTTTTCTACTCTGTTCCTTTTCCCTTTCTGCTGGCTGGGAGTGGAGGATTCTGAAACCACAGGCGATAACAGAGACATGGAATGGAAGGAGCCTGAGTCCCTGAATTCCATGGAGGAAGGTCCTGACAATATGAGAGAGTAACCAATCCCAAGTTAATTTTCCTTCTCTCCTGCAGAGGAACCTTATCACAATAATTTTGACCTTTCTTATCACCATTATCACAAATATATTAAGAATGAGGGTGATTTATTTATGTCACTTGATGAAATGTGGTTGATAGAGATCTCAACTATAGGCAAAATCTAAAAACAATTTGGAAATTTCCTGGCAAATTCATCTAAATAAAACTCAGTAAAGACCCAGAAGTAAGTCTATAAAGGCCTTTGAGGACTTAAATAAATATCAAAATCTCTTAGTAACAAATGATAGGGCTTAAAACAAGGGGGAATCTATAAAATCTAATTCTGAGTCTAGTCTTATTTTAACAACTCCTTAATAGTTTAGCAAGTTTTTTTTTTCTAATCTGATTTTTCAGCTTGTGGCACACAACAATTAGCAGACACCCCAATATCAGCAAGAAATGAATCTGAGTTAATTAATGTACAAGGAAAAACAAAAAACTCCAACTCAGGCAGAAAATTTTCAAAAACTATGACAGAGTCTACTTAATAAAGGGGACACAATGATACAAATCACTATGTTTAACTTATCTGTTTATTTTCACTTAGAACCAGGTTAGAACTTAGAAAATAATTATGCTCATACAGAGTAAGATGAACATATATTAAGTCAACAAGCAACAAGGTAAGTTGACACTCTTTGATTTTATACATTTGGTTAATATTAAATTATCTAAGTATTTAATTATAATATTTGTTTTATAATTTACCAACTGTTTTTAGCATACTACTACTACTACTAAGTCGCTTCAGTCGTGTCCGACTCTGTGTGACCCCATAGACGGCAGCCCACCAGACTCCCCCGTCCCTGGGGTTCTCCAGGCAAGAACACTGGAGTGGGTTGCCATTTCCTTCTCCAATGCATGAGAGTGAAAAGTGAAAGTGAAGTCACTCAGTCGTGTCCGACTCCCAGCGACCCCATGGACTGCAGCCTACCAGGCTCCTTCGTCCATGGGATTTGCCAGGCAAGAGTACTGGAGTGGGGTGCCATCGCCTTCTCCAGGTTTTTAGCATAACTTTCTTCAAAGACATTAATCTTTAGCTGGCTTTTCAGGCAAAACAACTTTACTTAAAGTCAGTTTTCTAAACAAAGCCTCAAATTCTAAAGAGAAATGCTTCTTCACCTAGTATCCTTTTGCTGTAACATTTGGGAAACTAGTACCACAAAGTAACTGAAGAAAGGATGGCTATGCCTAGGGGGAGATCTGGATGATTTAACAAATCTTGAAGGCAAAAACCAAAAGTTAGCAAAAAGAGGTTTACTATGTTGTTTATGATAGAATTGATTCTGATTACTTCTAATTAGCCACTGTTGATGAGTGGAAGAGATGATGGAATATGTTCAGTTTGTATACTATGCATTTGTGAAAAGGTTACATTCTAATAAATGTATGTTACATTTGTGTGTAGGGGGAATACCTTAAAAGTTGAAAATTTAATCATAGTGCCTACAACTCAAAAAGAAGCAGCAGGAAAAGAATTTAATTCAGAAAGTATGGCTATTATTTAAGAATATATATTTGCAGTGGGTAAATGGGAGTGAGCAAAAAAGATACATTTTCAGTAAAAGAGATGAACACTTTAGTCTTTTTGGTGATTTCCCTTTTAAAGTTCAGTCAAGAATGTCTGTCTTTAATGTTAAATTAGTTCACTCTCAACTGTTCTGGGCTTCATGTACAGAGGGCAACAGTTCAGAGTCTTTTAAAGAGAAGATATTCCCTCTTTTCCTATGGGTGAGAGTTTCCTTATGCCCACATATGTTCATGAACAATTTTTCTGAATATTTTCTATGATTTAATCATTCTATCCAAAGGATAGATAATTAAATTGGGAGGTCTTTATAAATATTCTTGGATTCATTTGTATTTATCACATTTCTAGAAATGAGCTACAATTTCCCTGAAACTGTCCCTTCCTTCTGTGTACTCTCATGGTGTTTTGCTGGTACTTTAATTATAGCACCCTTCACATTAGGTTGCAAAAATGTATACGCCATTTCTTCCTCCATTAAATGAAAACACTACTTCTATTTTTCTATCAATGAAATGCAATGCCTGGCACTTAGATGTTTAATATATGTTTGTTTAGTGAATGTTAGAATATCAAAGGTTATAGAAGCTATTGTTACTTAAGCAATTTAAAGGGGCAAAGAAACATTCAGTGAAAATAGCAACTAGTTTACTGACAAAAAAGAGGAACATATGATGAATTAGGAGTGGTTCATAGAATAAGTGACTTCTCATTTTATATTTCTTTGATTTGGCCAGCAAGTGCTGAGTCTGTGGGGTGTTCTGCATTGTGAGTTGGAAGGCATCAGTTATCACCAAGCAGTAGATCCAATCAATGTATGAAGATACGGCTGATAAATGCTCTGGGTCACAGTCTTATATTTCTGGTGTGTGGTAACCTAAGAGTGGGTACACTCAGCCTGGAAATCTCTGCTATGTTCTAGGCAAACAACTACATCACCTCAAAGTGACAAATATATCCAATTACTTCTCTTGTAAAGTTTACAATCCAGAAAGCCCCTCATGTTCTACCTCATATACTCAACACCTCCTTTTTTGTTGTCCTATTGAATAGACTAAGCATGCTACTGCTGCCAAGTCGCTTCAGTCGTGTCCGACTCTGTGCGACCCCATAGACGGCAGCCCACCAGCCTCCCCCGTCCCTGGATTTTCCAGGCAAGAACACTGGAGTGGGTTGCCATTTCCTTCTCCAATGCATGAAAGTGAAAAGTGAAAATGAAGTCCCTTAGTCGTGTAGAACTCTCAGCGACCCCATGGACTGCAGCCTACCAGGCTCCCCCATCCATGGGATTTTCCAGGCAAGAGTACTGGAGTGGCGGTGCCATCGCCTTCTCCAAGACTAAGCATAAAGTGAGTTAAAATAGCATTTTTGTAGCAATGAGGCAGACTACACTCTGAATCACTCCTTAACACCATTATATAAAGGACACATGAGATACTAATTTCAACTATAACAGTTTTTGAAAGTGTATTTTTATTACAAATATATTCCATTCAAACCAAAAAAACCTCATTAGATTTGAGGTCAATAACATTAAAAAAAATTTGTTGGGTCAACTTTTCTGCACAGTAATAAAGCAAAGAATGAGGACTTCCCACTCACTGAACTCTCATTCTGGCTACTACTGCCCTTATATGTCACTGAAGGACAAAAATAATACTTGTGGTTAGGTATGACACTCTCCCATCAGGAGCAAAGCTATTTTGTGCTGTAATGCAAATGACTGCATTCATCAAAGGAGCTTTGTTAGTTATTCATTGTGTTCCTTATCATTCCTTTCCCAAACCCCAGTGATGCTGTGGCAAGCACAGAGGTGCGTCAAAAGCAGCATCCGCCACTGTCAAAGGTATCCTTATCAGGCGAGGCAGGGTGCTCGGGGAATGACCTGCCAAGTCACTGCAGCCTCCTGTCTTCAGATGCCTTTGTGCATAGTGGGATTCTTTGTCCTTATTCTATGATCTGTTTTTCTTAGCATGGTTCATGGTGCGACCCCTACAAACACATCTGGAGAAACACACTGGAAATAGAAAGGATTTGTGAAAAACCCAGGCTCTTATTCTCTTTTTCTTCTTTTTGGATGAAATGGACTACTCTGTCCAGCCTTCCCACATGGATAAGCTTAGTTGCTTTCTCTCACTCTCTTTTATTTTTTAAACACAAGCAATAATTTAAAGATGCCGTAAGACTCAGAGAAGCCTAGGAAGAGTGGAGAGAAGGAAAGCCCAGAGGGATATTGACAAGTTGAGGAAGGGTCATCTATGTCTCCGACAGAGGCAGGCACAGGGGGCTCTTTCTCATTACATATAACATAGCTTAACTGAGTTCAACACGGCCGCCTCTATCCTCTGGGGGAAGGTTTTCTTTTTGGACGGGCACTAGAGATTAATCCGCCTGTAATTTCTCCTGCTTTTCTAACTGTCAGGGGATTTGTGTTGGAGATAATGGTGGTATTAATGCCTAACCTAGGTGTAGAAATTGCCTTAATATAACAGGGATCATGAGGAGCACACCAATAATTGCCCCTGAGTGATAGCCCTTAAAGTAAATGGCAATATAGGAGGGCCCACATCCAGCGGTCTTTAATGAAGTTTGGGGCTTTTCTGATGAGATTCTCTACACAACAGGCAGAGAATCAAGGATGCCTCATGAGTTTTAACCTCTAGCCTGGATTTAATATGGCCTTATTAAAGATCCTGGCCAGGGCATTCTGGCATGAAATGTAATAAAACAAGACACAAAATGTGCTGTAATTAAAGTAGTTTGGCTAGTATTATCAGATACTTAATAATTAAGGATTTTATCAGACAGTTGTGCTGGACAATGAAACAAACAACACGCTGATAATGAACTGATAAGGACATTGAAACCAGGGCTATTTTTTTTTTTAAAGAACACTAAAACAGCTGTGCATGTGTTTTGTGAAAACACTGTGGCATTATAACTTAGGCTGCATTTAAGTATCACTGGTGAGATTCTATAAATTAACAGCTTGCAAGAAATTGAAATCATCTTAAACACATATTTCTCACATCCTTCTCTTCTTCATCCTCTATTCTCCAATGAGCTGGAGGCAGGGAGAGAGACCAGTTAGCGCTACAATTGTCTGGATGTAAAGCACCGCTATGGGAGCAGGCTAAAGAAAGGATGGGGACTGGGTGAAGGAGAAACAGCCGCCAAAACACAAAACGAGTCTCTAAATGATGTTATTATCATATTAATCTAAGAGTAAGCAAATGGGAGTATTTTCAATCTTCTTCAACACAGAAGCTTTCCATTTCTGTTTGTTAATGTAATATCTCTTCATAGCTTCTCTTTGGCCAACTGATTGTTCATAAACATGCACACTTAAGATTCTTGGTTTAGGAAAAAGTTAGAAAAAAAGAGAAAGAACTTTAGTTCTTTTAGGTGTAGGGAGATAGAAGCGGAATCTCAGTGGTTGGTCATTGATGCACTTGGATGTCATAACTTAACCTTCTCTCTCTCTCCTATATTGATCCACTATATGGTTCGCTTCTCACCCAAAAACACAGAAGCAAACCATGTAAGTAGATGTTTATAGGTCACTTTCAAGCCTTTAAAGAAAAGGAAGGACTAATTTGGGGGCATGACAGTTATCCATTCATACTTGCTCACTATCTTAGTGGACAAGAGGTAAAAGAAATGCCATAATTTTCATTCACCCATGTAACAATGAAATTCAACACATGCGGTTCTACATAAGCTATAGTTATCACATAATATTTTCATTATCACATGCTGTCCTTACTTTTTCTAAGAGTGATGAGTGAATTCACCAGATGAGTTAGAGAGAAAAATATGGAAGGTAGTATTTGGTTGTTCTAATTTAGAAATTATCATTTGTAAACTCTACAGCAAAGTATGTTTTTAATTCAGGAGAGAAAAAGTAACAATGCATACCTAAAAAGTCTTAGTGAAAAAATCCCCTTGAAAGTTATAATTTCCGAATGCATCTTAATTGTGTTTATGATTTGCTAAGTACTCTGATCCCAGGTCTGGACTGGCGCCTCCCCAGACACTGCTGGCTGAATGAGTGACTCCACTGAGTGACAGCATAACGGGAACGGTGAGTAGGTGCAGGTGACCGTTCTGTCTGCTTCCCTTGCACTCTTCTGTCTTATAGAAGTGACCAATATATGAAAGCCAAACTCTATTCTTTCTGGAAGCCAGTGCAGTGGAAGCCCAGAACTGGGCTCTTGGCCTTCAACTGAACTTCTGAAGAGAGTCAGCTGCATTGAATGAGGTTTGCTCCTGTGTTCATTCACGACTATGCTGACTTGACTATACTAAGTGAAGTGGCGGGTGTTATGGAGTGTGGAGGACAAAGAAGCCACTTCTGGAAGTAACTGAATTCTACTTCCATAATATCCCTGGAGATGCAAAACTGACCTTCACAATAGATTTACTATAAAAGCTCTGACAGCCTGGGTTGTCTCTGTGTCTTCTCTGGGTTAGCTGAGCTCCCAGAATCTGCCTTATGTCTGGCCAGGTTGGAGCTTTGCAAATGGCTAACATGTATCTTACTGACACAAGATCTTTAAGTACTAGAGGAAAAGTATATGGCCCTCCACCTTATCAGAGATGTGTCTAAGTTCAGAAGCTTTCTGATGATCAATTCCATAGGAATAGGAAACAAAATTTTACTTTAATGTCAAATGGGTGTGACTTACCTACAGTTTCTGTTTAAACTTAAATATATCACAGTGCACCCTACTAGCTGATTTATCAAGGGAGTCACATGTTGGATATAAACGTAGTGATGACCATATAATATTCTAATTCTATTGTTCTTTGCATCTTTTGAATGTACTGTGCCTTCCAAGGTACTGTGGGTTCTCATTTGTTTATTTAAAGATTATATGTGGTTTATATCCACAATGAATAAGACATTGTAGTAGGTATTGTGGAAGGAGCAAAGAATCCATGACAGGGCCCTTCTTTCAAGGGAATATAAGGATGAGCCCCCCAAATCCGAGTAACTCCAATACAGGTCAGAATGGAAAGAGCATTATTATTAACCATGAAAAGTATAGTTGAGGAGCTCAAGGAAGACTTCAGAGCTGGGGAGGAAAGCCTAAGGTAGAAAAATTCACCTAGCAGAGAATGTGGCATGGGAAAGGTGCAAAATAAATTCATAAGTCAGCCAGCTACAGTTTGGCACTGTATATTAGGGACAGTTGGGAAATATTGCTTAAGAGAAGAGTGGGTTTGATCATAGCACTAAAATCTTAAAATACTTGCTGATCATACCTGGTTTTATAATTTTATAGACAAGTGGGAGAAGCTACTAAAGATTTTTTGAGCAAGGAAATTATATAGTAAGACATTCCTTAAGCATTTGTATTTGGCAATGGGGTGACAAAGAAATCACCAACTACACCTTCAATGCTAGAAGTGAACTCAGGAGACATGACCCCATCTTGACTGCAAGGAAACTGGAAGGTGTCCAGCCCAGGATCTGGAAGTGGACAGACACCAAAGTACCTCCATACCTAGCCAACTGCTCTTGCTAATATCACTGTTGAATTACTGTAATTCTTGTGCTTTCTTATTTTGTAAGGCCATTTTCTAAAAAAAAAAGTTGACAGAATTACTGACACATAATTGTGTTCATCACTCTATTGAAAAGAATTCCCTCAAAAATTTGCTTATTTTTACTTGATTAAGCAAAGTTTGACAATCAATACCTGTGTCCTTTTCTCACAGCTGGCCTGGAATTGAGGCAGGGGTATGTATATCCTTAAATATAGTCCAGGAATCTTCTGAAGGAATAAGTGACAACTATATATTTTTTTTTTACCTGAATAGCTTCATTTGTTTTACTCAGGTAGAAAGATTAGCAGCATCTTGTGACTAATGATCAATGACTTCTAAACCATGTCAATACCTTTTTAGTGTTAAAGCATAATGAAAACTTAATGAAGTCTTCCTGGTACATTAACTTTCTATGAGAAAATATACATAAGAAATGCATGCTCAGCAGTCAAGAAACTCTATGTGAGTTTTACAGGTATTCTTGACTTAACAATTTCATTCCACAAACACTGAGTAACTATTTTGTTAAAAGTTCTGTAGTAAGCAATTCTGTGAGATACAAAAAGGATATGTGAGTTGGATAGTTCTCTCAAGGACCTTTCAAAATAGAAGTTGATTTACTTGCTTTTAACTCTAAACAGATTTGAAAATCCAGTAGAAGGCTGCCTACTGGCTGGCAGAAAAGACTGACGTTGTATGGTCACATAAGACTGAACGTAACCAGAGCCATTATCCAGATCTAACCCTTGGGAGCACAGTGTGAGGTTAACATCAAATGTGAACATGAATGACATTTTAACGAACATCTACGATGTGCAAAGGGCTGGTGGCTCAGTGGTAAAGAATCCGCCTGACAATGCAGGAGACGTGAGTTTGATCCCTGAGTCAGGAAGATCCTCTGGAGAAGGAAATGGCAACCTACTCCAGTATTATAGCCTGGGAAATCCCATGGACAGAGGAGTATGATAGGCTATAGTCCATGGAGTTGCAAAAGATTTGACACGACTGAGTGACTAACCAACAACAATCTTTTCACACCAGCTGGTCACAACCTCACTATGTGCAAAGCACTTTTCTGTGGGATTTGGAGTCAGGTACAGGAATGAAGCAAATATGAAAAAGGTTTTGCTCTGGAGAACAAAGACAGGAATTTAAAAAACTCAATTAAAATACAAAGCACCTGATGAAAGTTTCCTAAGAAAGGCTCAGGTAGTATTATGGATTTTTGGAGGAGAATCCATTGATCCTATGTAGTGTTCTGAGAAGATATCGAAAAGCAAGTGGCATTTAAATTGAGTCTTGAGTGTGAGATGGGATTTTTAAAGCTAAGGAAGTAAGGGAAGGACATTTCAGTCTCATTCCCCAATTCATGTATCTGGGTAGAATCTAGCTAATATGTATCTATGTTAGATGTTCTGAGAGGTAGATATCATCTGGGATAACACGTGAAGGCATGGTTGTCAGGAGCCTCCTCTCTTCTCTCTTAAGGGAGGTTTGCCCATGTAACTTAGTGGTTGCTTTTGCTGTTGCTTTTGTGTTTGGCATTAGTTTGGTTGACATCAACTGTCTCCCTGAAGCCCTTGTTGAAATTGGGGTCTCTTCAAAGCTAGGGCCCAAGAACGATGCCCCTTTACTACAGAAGAAACTCTGCAGAATATAATTCAGGGTAACGGAGGCGCTACCCAGCTGTCCTGCGGAAAGCACGGGAGTTAAACATCCTAGAGACCCCTGTAGGTGAAGGAATCAAATGGAACAAACTGAATTCTCAAGATCTACTTTGTTATTCCTCAGTCCAGCAGCAAGAAGGTAGTGTCTGCTCATGACAGACAGACATATCTCCACGATTCCATTCATCAAGGGTTATGTGTGCATTTTGCAGCAAGATGGAACTCGACTCTTCTCACTCAAAAAGGCAGAGCAGAATGCAAAGGAATAACACTGCCGTTATAGGATAATACTTCTTTCCCTCCTTCCCTTTTTATCCATCCACTCATCCACCCTCCTACATACCCACACATACACAAACACAAATATGGTTAGTGAACATTAAGTACCTTTATGCAATTATTAGTAACATGCTACTTGGAAAATACTACACAATTTCTAAGATATATTGGATATTTCAAAAATGTATTCAAGTAGGCTCTAACAGGGCTTCCCAGGCGGCACAGTGGGTAAAGAATCTGCCTACCAATGCAGGAGATGCGGGTTTGATCCCTGGGTCAGGAAGAATCTCCTGGAGTAGGAAATGGCAACCCATTCCAGTATTCCTTCCTGGAAAATCCCATAGACAGAGGAGCCTGGTGGGCTACAGTCCACGGGATCACAAAGAGTCGCATATGACTGAGCACCCATACACCGAGGCTCTAAGAAGATTCATGCAGACAACTTGCTTAAATTTTTTCTCAATTAAAATCCAAGTGAATTCATCTGTAAACAATTCACTTTCTCTAGACTTGCCTTGTTCAAACTGAACAAGAAAAATGTTTTCACTTATGAAATGCCTGTCCATTAAACTTCATTTTCAGTGTGTTAAAATTTATGTATTAGAAAGTTTGAAGCCAGTTAAGTATGTTTATTTTCACTCACTGAAAAATTAAATTCTTGAAAGAGTGCATAGTTAATGTGCAACATTATAAAAAGTAATGTGTATTTATTTTAACCTATTCCTAATACCTATCTAAATATTTGAAAAGGAGAATACTTATTCAATTTGGGAATAAACTCTTTGTCAATGAGGCAACCAATATATAAACAAAAATGCAGCAGTAAAAACATGTGTTATGCAGGATATCCTGACAGAAAATGTATAAATAGGGAAACTACCACTTATTCACGAGAGCCTAATGAAGCAGAACTATCTGGCGCACACTATCCGTCAGGTTGGGAATACTGGCAAGCTCTCAGTTTCAAGCAGAATAGCATTGTTCAACTCTCATCTCTTGGAACAAAGCTCCTTTTCCCCCCTTCAGTCAAAACAGTAAACCTGTAATTGTTCAAGAAGTTTTCATTTTTCTTAAGCTAATGTTAATTTAATGGGCATTCTTTTTCTACACCCCAACTGTAGGTAACGAGGGTGCTGTGCTGTCTTCAGAATCAATCTGTACCATGCATTGTGGCTTGTGAAGTGCATTTAATTGATGTTTATTGCAAGGGAAAGTGATTTATAATGTCTAATAAGCATTCACAATTTAGAGCCTTGTTGTTCATAAGAGCTTCCTGAAATAACAGAATCTCTGGGCGCATAAGTCTGTTCATAAAGGCTGTTAAACACATTGCATCTCTTTAGCCAGGGAACCTGATTCAGCTACAGACAGGATGTGGGATCCAGCACCAGCTATTTGCTTCTTTATTTAAGTCTGGTAAGGGCTAATTGAAAGGTTTCAATGTGTAGGAAAGATTAAATATGGCCCAGATTTTAGACAAAGGCATGCTTCCAATTTCTGAATGTTCATTTCTATTTCTGCAGGCTGCATTACTGTGTTGGCCAAAAGAGGCATATGGAGTTTCAACGACTCTCTAAGCTGCACATTTTTAACTTGCCTATGAAAAGACATTTTAAAATTTGTTACATTAGCCTGAATCATATGCCAGGTGTCAAGACTCTCCTCTAGTAATTTTTCAAGTTGTTTTGAAAGGTTAACATGAAAAATCAGAACAAAAAAGCTCCAGGATATACTAAAGAGAAAAAAAAGTAATAAATACAAACATATCACTCATTTAGACTTGGACTGTGCTGACATGATTTGGGGCAATCAGATATATAACATATTCAAGTCAGTGAGTAAAGCTACAATATTTGTCTGAATTTTTGACACATACTATTCTATGGGCTCATTGAATGCAGGTCCCATGCCCAGTGCTCACTTATTCCTAAAGACCTGTGCTGCCTTCTGTATTTCTTCTCAGGCCCACTGCCCTCCTACCAGTTCCTCCAAAGTGAAACATCAGAAACGTCTCTGCCTTCTTTTTGTCTCTAACCTCCTCCACCAGACTCAGTAACCAAACCATGATGCTCTGGCCTGGCTGCTTCTTGCAGCCACTCTTCCCAAGCCAGCCCCTCCTCTGGGTTCTCTGGATATTTCTGTTAACCTCTGGTCTTCCTCATTTGCTTTCCTCACCATTCCCACCTGTAGTAGCCTTGAGGGCACCCTGGGGCTCACAGTGCTCAGTTCATCCTCCTCAGTTTCTCAGACTCAGCCAGGCAACTCTGTTTTATATATTGAAGCTCCTTATTTCATTTGGAAAACAGACAAACCAAAAGATTTGATTCCTAAAGTCAAAATGAAAATCACGCTCATCTTGCAAATAGTAACTTCCACTGATTTTAGCAAGCATAGATCTATCTTTCTCAAAACAAACAACATTGTTTGAAGCTTTCTAACTGCATGTAAAAGAAAACTCACTCTTCTCAGCTTAGCACTCAATATCCCAACATCTACCCCTGCCTTTTTGGGGCACTTGCTCTTCTTTCCCAAAGACCCCAGTGTTCCACACCAGCATAGCCTAGATTCCCCAAATCCTGATCCTTCACTCTCTTTGTCCTTACAGCCAGAATGCTGACCTCCATCTGTTTGATGTTCCAGGAACAGCTTGAATCATATGTTTTCATAAGGTTTTCTGTGTATGGCTCCCTTAGTTACAATTCTCCTTTTCCTGATCGTCAGTTGCATTTTGTGTCACCACGATGACATCCTAAGGATGGGACGTTCCTGGAGGGCTCAGTTCTTATCTTCTTCGCCACTGCAGCTGCCTCTGTGCTAGCAACCATGCATCAAGAATGCACTTCAAGTCTGTATTGTGTCTCATCAGATGGCCAGTGTTAACCACTAGGTTAATTTACTAACTCATATTACCAAAAAGTCACTAATGCACTTGATTATTTCTAAGAGCTAAATTTTAAAGACATAAATTAAATTATCTTAATTTAATTGAAAACAAATGCCATGTTTCTGACATTGGTACAATGAAAGTAATCATGGATGGAAAAAGTCTTGGTTCTCTAGAAATTGTAGTCATAATCATATGATTAAAATGGGGACAATATGCAGCCATTTTATTTTACTACAGCTAAAAAGAGGCAGGGGTGAGGGGGCCAGTAAGAGACCATTCTTGGCTTCACGACTTGAACATTTCTCTCCTATAAAGCTTGAGGGAATTTAAATGTTTTTTTTTAGTATTCCATAGAAAGCTTGAAGAAAATAATCTTTAAAATCCAAGTACCTTTTCCTGTATGGAAGTTAAGTTTGTGCATTTTATTGCACTTCTATTCCACTTCAAAAGGCTTCAGTAGCAAAACACATTGAGAAAAATTTAACCAGTATTTTATAGATGGGCTACTTTTTCTGAAAACCGTACTTTCAACTGTACAACTTGAGCCTAATTATAATAAAGGGTGCAGTATAATTCAATTATGTGGTTTTTATATCATATTCAAATTAATCAATTTCCGCACTTATTGGAGAGTCTATCTTTTGCCTAGCAGAGGCTTAGGTGCCACGGGAACAATAAAGTACTAAAACATAGAGGAAAACAACATTTTCACATGTGAATAATTAGACATGGATCCATAAGGATTATGAGACAATATATAGTACAATCAGATGCCAAAAGGCTTAGCAGATAAAGGCTCATCTACATTCAAAGAAGACAACGACTCCTCCAGGCTGATCTCAGGAGTGAGCATCACTGACAGCCACACAATGGATGAATGTTTGGCTCTGCCTTCTCCTTTGGCTGCACATTCAACTAGTATCAAGGAGTAATAATTCTTAATTCATTCTTTAAAATGCCTCTCTGTAAAGCAACTATGTGCGTGTGTGTGTGTGTGCGTGTGTGTGTGTGTGTGTGCTCAATCACTCAGTTGTGTCCAATTATTTTGCAACCCCATAGACTGTGACCTGTCAGGCTTCGCTGTCCATGAGATTTCCAGGCAAGAATACTGGAGTGTGTTGCCGTTTCCTATTCTGAGGGATTTTCCCAACCCAGAGATCAAACCCATGTCTCTTGTCTCCTGCATTGGCAGGAGGATTCCTTACCACTGTGCTACCTGGGAAATCCTATATAAAGCAATTATGCTCCAATAAAAATTAAAAAAATTTTAAAAGTCTCTCACTTTTCCATTTTTATTTGGTTCCCACTCTCCCACTGAATGAATCTCTTATCTCACTTCCTATCTATCTTCTCATATTTACCTGCTCCCCTCCTGCTCAATGATCCCTGGATCGCCTGCTCATTGCCTAGTTAATCCAGAGCAAAATGACAGTCACAATATTCAAAAGGCCCTTAGCACCCTTAGCAATGCACCCTCATTCATTCATTCACTCATTCATTTCATTAATCAACACATTTTTTTTTAACCATTATTATGTGCCAGGCACTATTTTAGGTGCTGAAAGAAAGTATTAGTTGCTCAGTTGTGCCCACCTCTTTGTGATTCCATGGCCGGTAGCCTGCCAGGCTCCTCTGTCCATGGGATTCTCCAGGCAAGAACAGTGGAGTGTGTTGCCATTTCCTTCTCCAGGGGATCTTCCAGACTCAGGGATCAAATGCAGGTCTCCTGCATTGCAGATGGATTCTTTACCCTCTGAGCTACCAGGGAAGCCCCATGTAGGTGCTGAAGATATTATTTTTATTAAAACATTTATTTTATTAATATAGAAACCCCCAGATATTGGGTCTCTTACTGGGAGTATAATTTCGATTTATTCTTTCACATTTCTTCATCTCAGCAGGTTTCCCTACTTACAGAATGGGGAAATAATCCTGCCTGCTCTACTTGGATCCCAGAATTACTTGGGAAACTTAAATATAAGATAGGGCATTGAGAATGTTTTGTAATCTCTAAAATAATAAACCTCACTAATCCCATTAATTTCTTTATACACTTTGGAGTTATTCTGGAAAGAAATAGAGTCAACTAACATGGGCAGATAGAAACTGGTTCCAGCTGAGGTGACTGAGGCTTTCAGGATCCAGTGTCCTCTGAGCCATGTGTAACTGGTGTAACGGGACCGTGTCCTGTGGAGAGTGGGGAATCTGACACTCAAGACGTCTGAGCAACGGAGCCTGAAGGACAACGAATGGGCACCAGGTGGACGATGACTTGAAGCACGGAGACTAGGATCAAGGGGATAGACTAGGAGTGGAGAGAAGTGAGGGCTTAATAAGTCCACAAGGTTGGCAGTAAAGGAAATGAGGAGTAGCGGTAACAAGGACGGTAGAGGAAGATCAAGGAATTTGGCAATTTGAATATGCTGTCTGTGAGAACAGGATGAGGGACACAGCTGGGTCGACAATGACTTACAGCTTAATGAATGAATGGCTTCTGATACGCTCACCAGGGAAAAATAATACGTACTCAAAGGAGATGGGTTTGCTTCTAAGAGACAAGTCCTACTACACATACTTTGGAGTAAACATTGAGAATAAAACAATTCTTACATAATAGGAAATATTATACAGTCAAAATGAACTGATGAGAGCTGTGAAGAAACACTTCACAAGAATTTCTCAGATCAATGTACATGACTGATGGGCAGAATCCTACAACTGGGGGAGACTGCAAAAGGAGGTTCAATGTACTGCATCCCTAATTATACTATTATTTATTTTGTCATTTTATTATTTTATTTTTGTTGTTACAGTTGGAAAGGAATTCTTTTTCTAGAATGCCCCAATTCATGGCAATTTTTTTTAGGTCTAGAAATGCAGCTCGTTTGCATTCAGATTAAAATGAATTTATTCTTCACTCCTACTGCTAATGTACAGTGACCCAGATTTCAGGCTTTTAAGATCTGTAAGTTATAAAATGTCAAGACTGTTCGTTTTTTCTGCAAAATTTTACTACAAAGAATCTGTGAGGGGTTTCTTTCAGTGTTCCAATTTCTAAGACACCTTTCTGTAGGTTATTCCATAGGATTCATATATTACATGCTTGTTTTCAGAGCTTATATTTTATTTCAGTTTTTAAAGAAGCATTACATATTTTAACAAAATACCTCCCAAAAGAAATTGACAGAGAGATTTTTTAAAAATGCTAGGATAGAATAAAAATTGAACTGAACTTTAAAGTTATAAAACCTTAAAATCTATTGCGCTGGATATGCTTCCTTAAGGATTTCTAGACCTGCACTATCCAGTGCAGTAGTCAGTAACCACATGTGGCTACTGAAATTTAAATTAACTAAAATTAATAAAACTGGAGATTTATTTCCTCTGTTATATTAGCTGCATTTTAACCAACTGATACCCACCTGTAGTTAGTGGCTACATACTACTCAACAACAAAATATAGAATATGTCCATCAGCACTGAAATTTCTATCAGACAAGGCTAATTGAGATCATTTTTTACATAAATGAAAGGATCCGACTTTAGTTTGATTAGTCCCATTTGACCCAAAGTTGGTCCAAGTATTTGTACAGCACGTGATCAACAGCTTTGCTAAAAATGTAAACCAGGTAGGCCACATGCAGTTTAACAGCTGTTCACACGTATACTTCTAT
Source organism: Capricornis sumatraensis (assembly GCF_032405125.1). Lineage (NCBI taxonomy): Eukaryota > Metazoa > Chordata > Mammalia > Artiodactyla > Bovidae > Capricornis > Capricornis sumatraensis. The sequence goes on from NC_091072.1 coordinate 83,922,712, forward strand.
GAACAAATTTCAGAATAGCTCCCACCATCCCTGTTGCCAAAGTCAATATGGGAGAATGTTTTTTACTTTCCTAACTCTCCTTGGACCATATTATCCACAGTACTTAAATATATCGAGGGGGATACCTTGATCCCTGGACAGGGAGGTTCTCTTAAGGGAAATCCATAATAATTTATTTGATCATATTATTATTTTGTTAAATTTATTTCATTTTAATTTTATTTTTAAAATGTGAACTTCTTCTGTCACTTAAGAAATATGTTCACACTGTTTCCCCCAAGACAAACATGGGAACATGAGGAGAAATGAGGTGTAGAGGCCAAAGTCTGGTAACTTCTGGTGGGCAGGTTTCCCTCGCCTCAACACATTAGATGTTGTAATTAAACAAATGTTTTGCAAGAACTGCAGAAATACCTTGCTGCTCTGAAATTTGTTGAGAACAAAGATAACATTCAATATATCCAAAAAAAAAGCCTAGGAAGACTGGGTCTTCCAAAATTACTGTGGTTTTGGCTTAAGTTTACAGTAACGTTAAATTCAACTATTGGCTATCAGAGAATGTAAAATGAGCCATTATAATAGCTTATCCAAGGGGTGGGGTGGGGATGGGATCTCACATGGAAGGCATCTGATCTAATTGATTCTACTACTGTGAAGTCACCAAAATGCCTCCTGACTATAAACAATGTAACAGCTATTAATTCGACTTACAAATATCAAATATTTCAGAGGGATGCTGAATTTTAAAGCATGCTAAGAATGTGCTTTCATAAATAGGAGACTCTGTTTAGTAGACCTAACTAATTAAAGCACTTAATAAATGGGGGAAACCTACAACTTTAAATCTCTTGTTGGTCCTAGAGAATTCTCATTTGCTCTTTCAGAGACGTAATCAATTGAAGGGCACATTTTTCTTCTCTTTGTTCTTTCCCATCAGTTTTAATGGGTACAGAACATCAGTCACACAAAATGTAATGGGGCAAGAAGATGGATGAGTACATTTGAAGCCACTAGTCACAGGACAGAAAACATTCTGATGAGGTGACTGTGGCAGCCCAGAGTTCAACAATATGGGCTGGGCAATATTTAGTAAGTGAAACTACATCGCTCCATGATCTGGTATTAGCACTCAGCAAAATCAATCTCCAAACACAGTTTATCACATTTCTACAGGTCAGACTTTCAAATTCACATTTTCAAAATATGACTTTGAAATATACATTTTCAATGACACTCTTAATTCCAGAAAATGATTTAATCTAACAACAAAGTGGATAAAGAGGAGAAGGACACTCTACCCTTAAGCAACCTGACCTTGTCTTCTAAGTGATTAAAATTCCTTTGGAAGGGGGATTTTATTATAGGCTAGAAATGATGTCCATATATTACAAGATGAATTGGTAAATGCAGTGGATGCTTGCTGAGCACTGAGATTCTGCCTTCAGGACCAAGGCACTCACTTGCCCAGCCCCAGGGGCCAGTAGGTGCTACTGCCTCACGGCTTTGTCCTGCTCCAGGCACTGCGCTCAGCCAAAGGGAATTAGTGACCTGGTGCAAAGCAATCCTGCTCACTAGGAGCCGCCAACCTCCAAAGAGGAGATGATGCAGGAGGGCAGAGCCAGGTTACTCTGCCTCACTTGAGAACAATTCTGAAGGGTCATCCCAGCTTCACAGCGACCTCCTTCATTGTCTGAGTTCTCTGTCGGGACTGTGCTACAATCTTCTTTTCCTGTTGCCTGGTCCTACTGCCTTCGCTCCCACACAAGCGCTGTCCCTGGGAAAGCTCTGAAGCATCTCATGTACAAACCTTTGCCTCAGAGCCTGTTTCCCAGGCCATGTAACCTGACAGCAAATATAACCAAAGAGGTATTTTTCTTTGTAGCAAATTAAGATAATTTAAATACTGGGCTGAATGAAATAACCACAGGTGTTCATCTTCACAATTGGTAAGTGCCGTAATTGTTACTTTGCTAGGATTTATACATACCAAAAGATGTTTTCTTTATATAACTTAAAAATGTTGAAGCATATGACATGTAATGATTTAAGTGCAGCTTGATTCTAGCATCCTTCTGTATCTTTAAGGAACCCAGTAACTAATTAAAGTGTATTAAAATACACTCAGGGGCTGAGGTACCATTTGCTAGTCCTGACAGCTTCCTTTCTGAGGAATTTAGGCATATATATGTGACCACCCATTGGTTCCCACTTGTGGATACTATGATGTTATTAATAAAATGTATGTAGATATTTCTCTAAGGTCCTGTTAGACATTTGTCTCTTACGTGCTATCTAAAGGCAACACTTTATAACAAGGTATCTAAAATTCAAACTAAATCCATTTGAAAAATATCAACAGAAGATTCTACATCTCAAATTAATAAATGTTTTTCCCCTCTCTCAGGATTTTCTGTGATCTATGAAACATAGATAATACTGTCTGAAAAGCTGTGAATACTTCAAAACCATCAAAGCAAACTTCAAAGTGAGAGGCCAGTTTTAAAATGATTTTCTGTTTGCTGTGGAAGGTGAAAACCAGGTATTTATGGTGAGGGGAAGAAGAGAGAAGCTCTAGGGGGAGCAATCATTAGGGCACTAACAGTGTTACTGGGTAGCTCAATGATGCCAGTGGTCAGTTCAGCAGTCACAGATGAGGTGTCAATTACTCAGCCAGAAAATGATAATCCATCAAGGAGATCATCTCATAATATGATCGCTGGGGAGGCTATTTATGTATAGCATTTGCTTTAAATTCTTTTATCATTGTTGTTTTTAATCAGTTATGAAACCACAACTTCACTTTCCTGAGATCTAAGACTTAGCTACTTTGCTTTCAAGAGACTGAAATGACAGTATGAAAAATTTGTAAGGCCATTTCTTTCTAAATTAATATTTAACTTGGTTTTAACAACTTTTTAGAATACTTAATATCTGGATCCCACACATCTGAAAAAGAACTTGCAGTCATAGGCTCCACTGAAATATATCTGAGAATAATCTACTCTGGAGATGAGCATCATAGAAATGAATTTGTAATGTTTATGCATCTGCTAAGGTACTGGTTTTTACTGGTGATGTTTTATTTCAGAAGGTGAAAATGGAAAAGACTAAATTCAGCCATCTAGTCTATGTCAGTTCAGGAAGAGATACTCTCTAACACTTTTTAGTTTAAATTTCACATCTAGTGAAATATGACTTTATTGACTAGAATGTTATAACTGACTCATTCTGTCAATTCTACCAACTACATTAAATATATGGTGCAGTTCCAAAAAACTTAAAAATTTTTACTTCAATTTTTGAAAATTCTTAAATTTGACAGTGATTTACCATTCTTATATTTAGTTCTTAAAATGGTCACCATAAACAAGACAGTTAAAATCTCTTTCTTTACTGCCCCCCCCTTCAGATTATGCATCTCTGTCACAGTTCAGAACTAATTTTGTGGCAAAAGAAAATTAATTTTGATTAAAAGCTACAATTTTTTCAAATTCAGAATCTTAACTTCTATCCTGTCTGAGTAGTCTGTCTCAAGTTATCTGTGGGTCACTGAGTTAGTTTCTTGCAAAACTTCACTGATAATGGGTAAATGAAGGGGGTTATCTTTACTCTCATTATGTTCCTCATTGCTCAAAGAATATCCTTACTTTCATAAGTAGTCATGTATAATAACGGGCTTCCCTGGTGGCTCAGTGGTAAAGAATCTGCCTGCCAATGCAGGAGGCACAAGAGATGTGGGTTCAATCCCTGGGTCAGGAAGACTCTCTGCAGAAGGAAATGGCAAGCCACTCTAGTATTCTTGCCTGGGAAATCCCATGGATAGAGGAGCCTGGTGGACTATAGTTTATGAGGTTGCAAAGAGTCAGACATGACTTAGTGACTAAACAACAACAACAACAAAATAAGTAGTGTTTATGTACATATGGTTTGGATATATTGAAACAAATCTACTTTTAGAATATTATTGAATTGGACTAGGTTTTATTTAGAGCTTAAATCTTTAAAATTTGTTTTCATGTTTTATGGAGGTCTATTCTTTGCTTTATGTGACCTTAATGGGATAGTTGCACTTGGGCAAATTCTCTTATTGGTGCTAGAGACAACTATGAAACCAAAGACTACATCATCAGAAAAAATTCAGGCATTTTCCAATGTATTTTATAATTACCACTTTGAATCCTTTTATAGTTAGGCGGGACATATAGAAAATGAATACTGTAATAACTTAGCCACAGTTTACTATTTCAATGATGGATATAAATCATGTAAAATAAAAAGATGTATTAAGCCATTTTACACAAAATAGCGTGGAAGGCAGCAGATGAAGAAATATGACAGTTACTAAATCAATAATCAATCTAATCACACACAAAACACTATTTTGCTTTATACAATGTATATGACATACATATATTATATTTTAGACACTTTATTTTTTATCTATAATACAGTAAATCTTCATCACTATAACATCTCATGATACCTTGTTCCTCTCTCTCTCTCATGGAACTAATATTGTACCTTGCATTATAGTAGGCTCCTCTGTCCATGGAATTCTCCAGTCCAGAATACTGGAGTGGGTAGCCATTCCCTTCTTCAGGGGATCTTCCTTACCTAGGGATTGAACCCAGGCCTGCCACATTGCAGGTGAATTCTTTGCCATCTAAACCACCAGGGAAGCCCAGTTATTGGTGAACAAGTGTGTATTCCTGGAGACTGCAGGACACTAAACACATTGTGGGCAGGGATCCCACCTTATTCTGCTTTTATATCGCCTTTAACATATTGCCTTGCACACAGAATTCATTTAGACTTTTGCCATTTATCCTTTACTCAATAAATATGTGTGTGAGTACTGAGTTAGATTGAAAATGGCATTTTTGCCCTACAGAGATTCAGAGATTAGTGAAAATCATAAACAAGTAAACTGAGAAATGATACCATTTGGTATATGTCATGACAAAGGTAAGCACTGGGTACTTTGGAAGGAGAAAAGAGGGGCCTTCTTAAGTTCAGGGATTCCAGGGAGATTTCCTGGAAGAGGTGATACCTAACCCAAGCTCTGAGGAAGCCTACAACTTAGTGAGCTGGAGGACAATGGGGAAACTACCCAGGAAGAACAACAGCAAGGTATATTGGCCAGTTTGACAGCTGAGGAATAAAAGTTATGTCATTATCCATTATGGCTGGCAATTTTGAGAAAAGGGCCAGATATGCTGATTCCACCTTGTTAATAAATTCCTCAGCTTGGGAAGAGGTCAGGGAATAGGGTGCAGTACAGAGTGAAAGAAGGGCTGATAGCGTTTATTGTTTGTTTTGTTTTTTAGAAAAGCAATGACCACTTTTCCTCAGTTTTAAGATGTGAGTTTTCCCCAATATCTTCTTGTTTCTGAAATGAGGATTTAGCTTGCAATCAATATGTATATTAAAGGTGGTAGCTTGTCAACCCTGCATGACCCCTGTTTTCTTTAAATTTGTTAATGAGCCTTGAGAGTAACAATATTACAAAACAGATATCTTCAAAATCAAGAAAATACACAATTTTGTAGTTCCTTAAATCATCTTATTTTGAAAGAGACCTCAGTGAATTCTGGAGACAACAGTAAAATCAGGTTTCTTTTGTGAATGTATTTGTAGCTATGTCCCCACTCCTATTCTGTGACTTGATTTGTATTAAATACCTTCCGAGCCAGGCAATGTGTGATACGGTAGAAATGCAGAGATGCAGAAAAACTAAACACAAATACAGAACCATCTTTCAAATTTTGGAAGAATTTTGAGAAGAGCAATCTACCCTGTCTTGTGTTCAGAGAAGACTTCCCAAATGGTAAGCCTGGAATTGAGCAACAAGGGATTAGAATTTTTATGTATACAGGGTATAAAAAACACACTAGGCAAAAAGGGACATTTCATTGACAGCAAACAGACAGAAAAGTCATGTTGCTTTCAAATAGGAAATTATAGTTTGGTTCGGTGAAAATTTGGGCTGTTGGGAATGTATGAAGAAAGATAGGAGATTGTGAAGGATTGTTCATGCTAGGCACAGATTTATGGGAAAATTCGGGGAGTGTCAAATCACTTTCCCATGCTGATGGGCTTCATAGTTGAGACATTTTGATTTAAGCTGTTCAAACAGATGGGGAGAGTGGTAATACAGAGGACCTGCTTCTTTTCCTTATACTGAAAAGGGCATCTCTGTAGAACCTTCTGAAGAGAAATATAAATAGCATCTATTATCTCCCTTTCTTCTTCCTTTCCTCCCCCCTGCCATTTCTTCTTTCTTTTTTTATCAGACATTTGTTGAGGACCTGCTGTGTACCAGGAGCTGAGTTTGAACGGATCATTTCAGTGGATAAAGGGCTTCCCTCGTGGCTCAGCTGGTGAAGAATCCTCCTGCAATGTGGGAGACCTGGGTTCAATCCCTGGGTTGGGAAGATCCCCTGGAGAAGGGAAAGGCTACCCACTCCAGTATTTTGGCCTGACTTTCACTTTCACTTTTCAGTGGATAAATATGGAAAGCTCAAAGGGTAAAGGATATTTGATATTTATAATAAAATGAACATGGACTTTGGTATTAGGCAAATCCTGATGTGAATTTCAGGTATTCTACCTGCTGACGATATGAATTTGTCACATGATTACGTTGTGCCTCAGCTTTCTCATTTGCAAAATGGGGACAATATTACCTAACTCACAAGGTCACTAAAACTTTTGAGATCATAACCCCCAAATTTACTATTTATATCATCCTTGTAATGTGTAATTTAAATATATGATCTCATTTAATCCTCAATAGAACACTTCAAGATTGATATTCATGAATTAAACAAAGGCTCAATGAAATTAAGTAACTAATTCACAATCAGAGAGGACATAAGTGGTGCTACTGCTTGATTCCAAAGCTTCTATTCTTTCTTAGGCATTTAGCAAGTACTCATCAAACAGTTAATTATACCTCAGTTGTAAACAGAGTAAACCATTTTCACTGTTTTCCATGTTGTCTTAACACTGAGGTTCACAATTGCAAAGGCAGAACCAACTTCATACAAACAAACAAAAAAAAAATGAGCCTCTAAGGAAATATAGAGCACACTTCAGGAGTGAATGGCAAAAATCTATCCATTGAGGATCAACTTAGCATGTCAGAGCTCCTTTAAATAAAGTGCCAAGCAAACAATACTTACACATATTCTATCATTTAAATTTATTTCAGAGACTCTCTTTGATCACATATTTAAATTTTATGGAATCCTGCAGTGATGATGACACCAAGTTCATTCATTTTTGCAGAGAGATCAAGATATGCAACCGTCCTCATCCCATATCCTGCTTTGATGAGACTGTTTATCCTATTTCCCCTATGTGGGTCCTATTAGTCATATTTTATGACTTTGCTTTTACAGCAAATCCTGGACACCAACATACTACATAGACTGACTGGATATAAAATAATTATGCTGAATTTAAAAATGATCCTAGGCTCCTGATCTAGGTCATTCTAAATAAGAAGCACCATTAGTTAGGCTGCTATATGAAGACCCTTTGATTATCCTTACCCATATAGGATAAGGTTAAGGTTGTGTTAAGGTTGTACATTTCCACATTTATCTTCTAATTGCTTCGTAATAGAAAGAGAAGAGGGCAGCAGGGATGAGGTGGTTAGATAGTATCACTGACTCAATGGATATGAATTTGAGCAGACTCGGTGATAGTGGAGGACACGGGAGCCTGGTGTGCTGCAGTCCAGGGGGTCATAAAGAGCAGGACACAACTTAGTGACTGAAGGACAACAATACAACAACAACAACAATACACCTTGAAGACTGGCTTCTTAGATAATGCTTATTTTGCATTCTCTGTTGCTTTCTAGCACCCTACTGAGCACAAAGCAAGGACAGTGTAATTATTTGTGGTTATTCAATGAGAAACATTCTTTCCCAAGCTTTTCTTTACTTCAAAAGCATTAATATCTGAATTTTACCATAATTTAATTATAGGAAAATAATAATATCACTGATTAAAAGAGTGGTCCTTAATCTGTGGATTTATTATTTTTAGACCATACTTAGCAATTCTTTTTGTTCATATATACTTGAAAATAGTTTAAATTTTCTTAACTTTAATTTTAAAATTAAGGTACATGGTACAGACCCTTAAGATGTTTGGAAGTAAAACCTTAGTTTGGAAAAATCTAATATCCACTGAGATGGAACCAGAGATTGAATTGCCAACATCTGCTGGATCATAGAAAAAGCAGGGGAATTAAAAAAAAAAATCTACCTCTGCTTCATTGACTACACTAAAGCCCATGACTGTGTGGATTGTAACAAACTGTGGAAAATTCTTAAAGATGGGAATACCAGACCACCTTACCTGTTTCCTGAGAAACCTGTATGCAGGACAAGAAGCAACAGTTAGAACCAGATATGGAACAATGGACTGGATCAAAATTAGGAAAGGAGTACATCAAGGCTGTATATTTCCACACTCTTTATTTAATTTATATGCCGACTGCATCATGCAAAATACCAGGCTGGATGAATCACAAGCTGGAATCAAGATTGCCCAGAGAAACATCAACAACCTCAGATATGCAGATGATATCACACTAACGGCAGAAAGCAAAGAGGAACTAAAGAGCCTCTTGATGAGGGTGAAAGAGGAAAGTGAAAAGACTGGCTTCAAACTCAACATTCAAAAAACTGAGATCATGGCATCCGGCATCCAGTATCATCACTTCATAGTACATAGGTGGGGAAAAAGTGGAACCACTGACAGATTTTATTTTCTTGGGCTCCAAAATCATCACAGCTAATGACTGTAGCCATGAAATTAAAAGATGCTTGCTTCTTGGTAGAATAGCTATTGCAAACTTAGCACATTAAAAAGCAGAGACGTCACCTTGCTAACAAAGGCCCATATAGTCAAAGCTATGGTTTTTCCTGTAGTCATGTACGGATATGAGAGTTGGATCATAAAGCAGGCTGAGCACTGAAGAATTGATGCTTTTGAACTGTGGTGCTGGAGAAGACTCTTGAGAGTCCTTTGGACAGCAAGGAGATCAAATCAGTCAATCCTAAAATAAATCAACCCTGAATATTCACTAGAAGGAGTGATGCTGAATTGAATAATTCAATACTTTGAGTTACTTTCAATAATACAATACTTTGAGCACCTGATGCAAAGAGCCGACTCATTAGATGATTTCCCATCATCCTGACACTGGGAAAGATTGAGGAGAGGAGAAGTGGGTAACAGAGGATGAGATGGTTGGATGACATCATCAACTCAATAGCCATGAATTTGAGCAAGCTCTAGGAGATAGAGAAGGACAGGGAAAATTGGGGTGCTCCAGTTCATGGGGTTGCAAATAGTTAGACACAACTTAGCAACTGAACAACAACAACGGAGATGAGAGCAAGTTTATAAAAATTGCCTACAGTATTTCTAAAAAGCTGTAGAAAGGAGAAATAGGTGGTATTCTTCACTAGGACTCAAACAACCATGAAGTAGGATTTACAGCTTGTTACAAAATGGCACAAATTAACAATTGGATGTTATATGTTGAAACGCAGGAGAATATGGGGCTACTCCCTTTTAAACTTTTTGTTGAAGGAAACAATGAACTATTTATAATAATTTTTAAAGCCTGTTATTCCACGTTGGGAGTGAAATAATTAGAAGAGAAGAAATGCATACAACTAGAAATGAGACAGAACTATGACAGGTTATATGAATGACTTTGGGATATGTTGCATTGTATATGAAAATCACTGTTGCACTTAAATTACCTAAAATTCTAAATTTGAAAACAAAATTACCACCCAGTGATAACCTGAATCCTCATGAATCACAAGAATTCATCTATTAAGAATAACACCTGGGATAAGCCTACCTAAGGAAGCAAAATACCTGTACTCAGAAAACCAAGATACTGATAAAAAAAAAGATGACACAAACAGATGGAGAGATGAACCATGTTCTTGGACTATACTACTCAAAGGAATTTACAGATCCAATGTAATCACTGTCAAATTACCAATGGCATTTTTTTGCACAATTAGAAGAAAAAAATTTACAATTTGTATGAAAATATAAAAAACCTTGACTAGCCAAAGCAGTCTTGAGAAAGAAAAAGGGAGCTGGAGGAATCAGCCTCCCTGACTTGCGACTACACTGCAAAACTATAGTAATCAAATCAGTAATACAGATCAATGGAATAGGATAGATTGACCAGAGATGAAGCCACTAACCTATGGACTCCTACTCTATGACAAGGGAGGCAAGAATATACAATGGAAAAAAGATAGTTCCTTAAACAACTGAAGCTAGGAAAACTGGACAGGTACATGTAAAAGAATGAAATCAGAACACTCCCTAACACCACACAAAAATAAACTCAAAATGGATTAAAGACTTAAGTATAATCCCAGACACTATAAAACTCATAGAGAAAAATATTGGCAGAACACTCTTTGACATAATTCACAGCAAGATCTTTTTTGACCCACCTCCTAGAGTAGTAAAAATAAAAATAAACAAATGGAATCTAATTAAACTTGAAAGCTTTTGCAAAGCAAAGAAAACCATAAACAAAACAAAAAGGAAGCCATCAGAATATGAAAAAATGTTTGCAACCAAGCAACTGGCAAGGGCTTAATCTCTAAAATATACAAAGAGCTAACACAACTCAATATAAAAAATAAACCCAATAAAAGAATGGGGCATAAAATCTAAATAGACATTTCTCCAAAGAAGACGTACACACGGCCAAAAAGCACACAAAAAGATGCTCAGCCACTAATTCCAAATCAAAACTATGATGAGGTATCACCCTATACCAATCAGAATGGCCATCATCGAAAAATCGATAAACAATAAATGCTTGAATGCATAAGAAGAGGTAACCCTCCTATACTATTGGCAACAATGTAAATTGGTATAGCCACTATGGAAAACAGTATGGAGGTTCCTTAAAAAATTAAAAATAGAGTTACCATATGACTCAGCAATCTCATTCCTGGGCATATGCCCAGAGAAAACCATAATTTGAAAAGGTACATGAACCCCAGCATTCATTGCAGCACTATTTACAACAGCCAGGACATGGAAGCAACCTAATGTCCATTGACAGAGGAATGGATAAAGAAGATGAGTTATAAACATACAATGGAATATTACTCAGCCCAAAGTGAATGAAATAATGCCATTTACAGCAACATGGACAGGCTAAGAGATTATCATACTTAGTGAAATGTCAGACACAAAAAGACAAATATTGTATGATATTGCTTATATGCAGAATCTTTTAAAAGTATACAAATTAACTTATTTACAGAACAGAAGTAGAGTCACAGATGTAGAAAACAAACATGATTACTGGGGATAGAATGGGAAGGGATAAATTGGGAGACTTGGATTGATGTGTACACAGTACTAAATATAAAACAGATAACTTTGGCCACCACATGCGAAGAGTTGACTCATTGGAAAGACTTTGATGCTGGGAGGGATTGGGGGCAGGAGGAGAAACGGACGACAGAGGATGAGATGGCTGGATGGCATCACTGACTCGATGGACATGAATCTGGGTGAATTCCGGGAGTTGGTGATGGACGGGGAGGCCTGGCGTGCTGCGATTCATGGGGTCACCAAGTGTCAGACATGACTGAGCGACTGAACTGAACTGAACTGAACTGAATAAGAACCTGCTATATAGCACAGGGAACTCTACTCAGTTCTCTCTAATGGCCTATGTGGGGAAAGAATATAAGAAAAGAGTGGATATACGGATATGTATAACTGAGTCACTTTGCTGCACACCTGAAATTAACATGAAGTTGTAAATCAACTAGACTCTATAAAAATTTTAAGAAAAGAATAATACCTAAAATTCTGATGATGATGTATACCCAAGATGGACTAACAGAAAACAGTGATTGAGACAGAGCCTGTTCTGGGCAAACTGCTCACCTTTCCTTCACGAATTAGAAACTTTTCAAGAACAGAATCCTTCATAGATCCATAGTTTAGGGCCTCTTTTTGAGTACCTAGTGATTTTTTTTTTTATTTTTCTTAATCATTTAATAAAAAAGAATTAAATCACTAGGTACTCAAGAAGAGGCCCTACACTATTTTTTTTTTTCTTAATCATTGAATGGTTTTTTGGTAGCTCAATGATAATGATCTTGCAATGCAGGAGACATGGATTTGGTCCCTGGGTTAGGAAGATCCCCTGGAGAAGGAAATGGCAACCTGCACCAGTATTCTTGCCTGGGAAATCCCATGGATAGAGATGCTCAGTGGACTACAGTCCATTGGGTCACAAGAGTCAGACACAACTGAGTGACTAAACCACCACCACAACCAATCGTTTAATAGTATTGATTGAAAACCTAATAAATGGCTTGTGAAAATTCATCATGTAAAGATCTATCCATATAAAATGAATATACAAAATAGTGATTGCCTGTTGTGCAAGGATTTTTCATTATCAATATTCAGAAATAGTCCTCTTGAAAAATTCCAAAATCCACTTTCTGAATTTTGTCCACATTTCTGTATTAAGATGCTCTGTAATTGTCACCACTGACCTTTCTCCAGGTTAGGTTCTCCAGGAAGCTAACAAGAAACAGAATCTAGTGGGAAAGGTGCTTTCTAAGGAGCATTCCTTCTGTGGAAGGGAGGAAAAAAAGGAAGCAGAACTGGGCAGAAGGTGAACAAAGCTTGGGTGCAGGCTCAACAACAGCTGCAGGGAGCTCTGGAACTAGAGTTGCCTTTCAGAGGGTCCCAGTTCAGGCCGAGATGCCCAGGCTTGTGTACACTTGCATCCATCTGTCATTGGATGGGTTGAGTCCTGAGAGGGGAATAACCTTGGGTGAGGGACTCTCTGCAGATAAGATGGTCCCTGAGGGGTTGGCAGCACTTTTAGCAGCTGGGACAGCAAGTCCTTCCTGAAGAGACACCCAGGTAGCACACCACATATTTTTCAATCCAAAGACACTGCAGTTCTTGACCAGTTTGACAGTGTTGACCACTCTTTTTAAAATACCCTCTCTGCTTGGCTTTTCCCACAACTTTCTGCTGGTCTTCATTCTCACACTGTAGCAATTTCACTTTATCATCTTTTCTTTCTTCTCCTTTTTGTGTTCCTCAATTTTATGTCCTTGGTTCACAGCTCTCCTCACTGTTCAATTTTTCTCCTCACTTTTCATATCTTTTTGGTTGATATCATCCACCAAACACATATATACCAAGTTTTTACTTTGAATATTCACTGTCTGCAAGCATTTCTTGGACAGCTCATGGTGAAATCAATGGCCTTCTCACCTCTTCCCAGAACTTACTTCCTTCTCTTATTTATTCTTTCTATAAATTTCAGAATATTTCCCTGGTCTCACAAGCCAGAAATCTAATTTACCTGCTCAGTGCCTTATTCCTGTACTTGTTTTTTAAATGATTTCTTGCACTATCTAACTTTTTGCAACAGCCTCCAAATTAGTCTCCCTTGTAGTCTTGAGGCAGTATTCAAGCCCAATGTCCGCAGACACACACCACAGCCAAGTCTACACTCTTAACTCCTATCAGAGTGAATTCTCCCTCTTTAAAAACAAACCAACAGACAAAATCCTGGGACATGGGATACTCTCCAAAGTCTGGTCTTGCCCACATCTCAGGCCATGGTCTGAAGCCTGCCTGCCATTGAGGTTTAAGTAACACTCATCCCTTGTAGCTCCCTACTCCAGGTCCATTCACACCCAGCACTTGTTTGCCACCTCCATGGACTTCTTTACCCTTCCATTTCTCTGATTTCCTCTCCCTTATCATCCCCCTCTTCCAAACCTCCAATCCTCCCTGTAGAGTCCCTGTGCACTCCTCTAGAAGCCTGCCAACATCTCTCGTAATTCAGCATATTCACTGATGACACCGTGTGAAAATTCTCTGCTTGTGTCTTTCTTCCCTACCATACTGTGTGCTTCTCAAAAGCAAGGACTGCCACATCTGTCTTTGAATCCCGTCATGGCAAAGATGAGTACAAGGCACACATCAGGCAATCAAAGCTTCCTGAACATAGTTTATTGAACTGAACAGCTAGAGTTTAAGGCAGGTGCTGAGTAGTTGATAAAGGTAAGACATTATTGTGATGTGTCCTCAAAATGAAAATAAATGGGGAATCTGTTATAGAAATGTCCTGGAACTGTGGAAATTAGGCCACTCTGCAGACCTGCTGTGTATTCTTTTCTCTTTCTCATGAGTCACGTGCTTTATTTCTCAGGTTTTTCTGATTCTCTTAGCACATTAGGTCTTTGTAGATCTGGTGAAACACAGACCCTCAAGCTCTCCAATCTACTTAAGCCCTCCTCTCTTTCTATTTCTCCTTCTGCATTCTAATCCCTTTAATAATGGCCTGTTTCCCAAAATAAATTTCTGAGACTGAAAAATGTAATTGACCTAATTGTACCCTCAAATTCATGTACTGGGTGACTGTTCCTGGCTTAGTCAGCTGATAAGTGTGGGGCAGAGAGGAAGAAAGAGTGATGTGGTCCTTCACCAGAAGCTGTTGATGGGGAGAGGAGAGGCTGTGGTCATTCAGGGCAGCATGGTGGAACTCAGTGAGTGTCTGCTGGCAGCGTGGGGGTTAAAGGACAGTCAAGCCCCTAACCTGCATTCCAGGAACACACAAGTCAGTTACACACACTTGACCATAATACCAGACAGAAGAACATATAAAAAAGAAAGAAACTCAAAATAGTGCAAGCAAAATGCTATGAGAGTTCCAAGGTGGGAAGATACAGATTTAAAAAAATTATAACTGCAAAAAGCTCTCTGCCCAAGGAGATATTAAAGCCAAAGGGGTAGGATTTGAATAGCTCGTGATGGAAGAAGATAGATAGTGGTGGGATGGAGAGGGCATCCATAGAGGCTGAAAGAAGAGAACTAAGTTACAAGGGTCTAATTCTGGATATCAGCTTGGAGCGAAAAGTAAAATCATCGGTCTAGATAGATTATAAATCGCACTGGGGGCAAGATCAGTGAAAGAGAAAGCCAGAAAGGAATCTAGTGCCAACTTAGGAGGTCCCAGAATATATTGGAATGAGAAGATTTACTTCATTGTATATTAATTGGGAGCCACTGAATACTTTCTAGAAATATGGGTCTAGCAACACAATCAGAGTTGACTGACACATTGACAGATTCTAAGTGGAAAAGTTGTTACCGTGATGTCACAGACACTTAATAAAAAGACTTGTGATTGTGGGCAGGCAGGAATTGATGCAGCAGAATGTGTAGACGTGAAATAGCCAGAAGTTCAGTGTGGATGAGGAAGCATCTTATTTTAATACAGAATTTTTGAGTTTCACTGATAGCAAGAAGTATGGTGAGACTTTCACTAGCACTAAGGAATATGGGGGAAAGGATGATATATGGGTAAAGAGGTTAACATTATAAGTTGGGTTTACATGGTATGAAACAAAATAAATTTCTGAGGAATATGGGACAGTCACTAGAGAAGGGAGATTATACAAGGTTAAAGAACTCACTGTAGAATAAATGAGACAAACATATTTAAAAATTAGGGGATGCTATCCTATAACTTCTTGTTGGGATATTGTGAGGATTAAATAAGAAAATGCTTAGGGAAAGAGTGCCCAGCACAGTGTCTAGAATAAAGGAAGAGCTCAAGCTGCTGTCAGCACTGTAACTGTCAATGCAGGTTCTGTTTCAGCTTATGAGAGTAATTCATGGGTGCGTGGGGGAGGCCTTCTAGTTGTGCCAAACCAGTCAATATTTGCTCCCATGTTCACATTATTCAATACCAATAAACATTCCATTGATAATTTGCATTATTTAATCAATCAAAAAGTTACATTCAATTTATGTATGAAAAGTTAAACCAAGAACTCAACAAAGTTAGGTATTACCATAAAATCTCCCTCAGAGATAAATCTGTTTTTAGGTCATAAATGCCTAACAAGCTACTGTAGCTCTCTTGGTCCAACTGGCTATTCAATCAGATTAATACAAAACAGGCAATTTAATCTGTGTCAATAGAATGGCATTGTTCAAATTGGCCATTTATTAATTCTTAATAGGTTAATAAATAACCTACTTTGAATAAATCACTGCAGATAACAATTGTGTCCCTGACACATATAAAGTTAATAGACGCATGAAAATTACTTGGTGTGAAGGTTACTAGATCTACACAAACCCTGGTTTCTTGCATCTGTTTTCATACTGAAGCTGGACTGGCCCAACTTCAGATGAAAATAATTTTCTTGAGGCAACATTTCTTTTCTTCCGTCTGCTGAAAGTCCTAGCTTCTCTGTATGAGCAAAAAACATTAGCCAAATTTAAACTTGACCGCACTTCACACCTATGTACATTATTCTGAGTGTTTCACTAGACTCCTCAGTGAGCACATTTATTTTTGTTTACTGTGGTTACAAATCTGAGACTGAATTCTATGTGGCCCATGTTATCAGACAGCAAAATCTAGAATTATAGAGAGAAAATGGGGAAAAGTTCAATGTCATAATGGCTCTGTTACAGAGAAATAATAGTTTTGTTCATATATGTAGTATTCATGGCTAGTCTTGAATCTTCACACCCCTGATAAACTTTAATTTGCCTTACTTAGCTTTTAAGAAATAATAACAAAAGGAACAATAAAATCAGGTGATTTAAGAATTACAGGTCTATAAATAAATACATATGATTTGGACCATCAGGTGTTGATATTTGTGTGAGCTAATTTGCTTTTAATATACTACTTAGAAATACGCAGGTTTCCAATCCCCAGTCACTTTTGTAAATAGTATCCTCTATTCTGGGGGCAGCCATGTGTACCCTTGTGAACACCTGGTTAAGAACATATTCACTCTCACGTGTGCTCTGGGCTGCCACTACTCCAAATAAAAATAGAAACTAGTTTGCAGCACCACACGGGGCTCCAGTGTATTATATGAGCCTATCACTGGTTTCCTTTGATAGCTTATCTATTCCATTAACTCAATAAAATAGAGCACAAAGCTAGGGACAAACTGTAGGAGGGCTCCCCTTGGAAAACACACACAAGATCTTTAAGCTGGAGTTTTAACTTATCTAATAAAAGCCAGTTAAATGGAAGCGAATACTTCATTTTCACCCCCTTTATTAAAGATCATAAGTACTGCAACTCAGGAGAAGAGAAAATAAAATAAATATGTGAAGGAATACGGTGGAGGCAATAGAGAGTATGACTTATCTATTTTCTCAAGATTTAGGAAGCACTTAAAAGCAAAACTCACAGACAAGCACTTTAAAATTCTATAACAAAGGCTCCTTAACAAACACAGTCATCCTTTCTGGATGCAGAAATCTGGCTTGATTTCTTAGCGGAAGATAAATAGCTTAACCGAGGCATAATCAGGGAGGATGCCACCTACCACTTCCTTCATATTATACTTTTATGTCCATTTAGTAATTCAGAGAAATAATAGATTGATTAATCCACTCCCCTGCTCCTCCACCACCTAAAGAAAAACAATAGTAGAACTCAAACTCCAACAAACCAAACTAAAGGGAAGTGTTCCACCTAGAGTCTGTTTTCATGAGTCGAAGCAAATAAAAGCTTATCTAGGAATGAAGATGATTTCAGCCTGGGTTTGCAAGTTTATAGTTTAAAAAGAAAAAAACGAAGCAAAAGGTATTGCCCCTGGTGTAATTAACAATGTTAATCTTCTTTTTCCTCTCTACGGTGATAAAGGAATCATTTTTATATTTAATTAATGCAGAGGATCATTTTGGAAACTGGCTAATGAGCCTCTGATCACATTACCATGAAAATGTGCATTAACATTGCAACTGAGGAGGCTGTTTCATGTGTAGCAAATCCACTTTGTAATTAGCCCACTGTGAAACGAATCACGTCAGGGGAAAGTCTGAGGGAACCAGTAGGCAGTGGGCACTTGGCTACTGCTGTGCCCATAGACCGCCAACATTCCAAACATTGTCTTTCATCAGCAATATCATCTGAAAACAAAAGTAGTAGCATGTCACATCTGGGACGAACCAGAAGGGAGAAATAAACTTTATTTTGCCAGACAAGAAATTTGAACTTCATATACCCCCAGAGAATCCTGCCTAAATAAAATGGTGAATTAATAGAATTCTGTGAAAACTCTGAAGGCTTGGAATATCATTTTCTTATTTTTATTCTAAAAAGCCCTCAGATACACATTAAAGAGACATCTGAAAAGGGACACAGTTTTTCCCTTTTTATTACAATACAAATATTGTAATAAGCTTTTGAAATTAATTTTTGGGGCTAAAACAGACACAAAATTATAAAAAAGAATCCAAGTACAAGTGATAAGAAAATTCCTTTATCTCCTTTTTTTAAGCCAAGACAGAGCAAGTACTTTTTGCATAAAATACAAATATACCAGGTCTTCCTCTTAAACCAAAGCACAAATTCCAAATTAATCAAATAATTCCTCTGACTAACAAGATTTGGCAAGAAACTTTTCCTGTCTATTCAAAATAACTGAGCTCACAGACCTATTAAACCCCAATATTTATGCAGACAATGATACATTTGATTTTCAAATGTCAACATTATTCCAAAATATAAGAGGGGTTTCAAAATATTACAGACATGGATCTCAGTGTTACTCCTTTTACTTGATTGACATCTTGGCAGTAGATACAAAAAAATGTTAAAAAGAATCCCACAGGAAGTCATCTGAAGGGGGAGTGGCAAGGAAGCTGAAAACTGCCACCCCAAACCAAAATAAAAAGCCCCAGCTAGCAAGTCTGCCCTTAATTCTTAAATCTACAGAAAGAAAAAATAAAGCTAGCCGTAGTTCATTGACCATTTTTCAGACAAACACAAAGCCTGGCTGCTTAGTTGCTGGTAACAGACCCTGCACTCACCTGGGAAACTTCATACAGCAGTTTGTAGTGTTCCTCTCTTTTCTGAAAAGTGCACAAATTGCAGCCCATTCTAAGAAGCAGAGAGAGAGAGCAAATCTTCTAATTTCCCCAGAACTGAAAGGCAAGTGAACTGAAAGGGAATCACCCTCCAGACTTGACTACTGTTTTTCATCAGTCACTTCAGTCCAGAAACACAGACAAACCGCTGTTAGCTGGAAGCACAAGCCAGGGTGCTGTGTAGCAGCATGCTCTTCTTCGCTTTCTCTAAGTATCTTGCACTCACGGATACACACACAGAGTTTCCAGTCAGTTCATGGCAACACTCCCCCTGTCTCTGCATCAGTGCACATGACTACACAGATTCCAGCTCATGAATATTAATAGTGCCTCATTGATTATTTATGACAGAACATGTTAGCAGGGAGGGGTGTCATAGCTGCTGCTGATGACAGATGAATATTCACTAATTAAGAAGCAAATGTAGTGTGGTTAAACAAAATTCACTTGAGTCAATACCATCTCTGTTTATTAAGGATAGAGGGGTTGAGCTTAGGGCATTTCAAAGAACATACACTTAATTTCTCCATTGACGTAAGATTTTAATATGGGAATAAGAAATTCAGAAACAGAAATATTATACTTAATTCACATCTTCATATTTTGCCACAATTAGAAAAAATATTTTTAGCATTATTAAGTGTAGGGGAAGATGAATAGGAGCAATTATTTAAATTTATAAAATAAACATAGAGGCAAAGGAAAATTTGGGGAGTGATGTGAGCGAGGAATAGAAGATGGGGGTGTCATTCAGAATCTTAATTCTAATCCTACAAAAATAACTAAATAGTTCACATGTAAAGACCATTACTGAAGAGGGAGAAAATAAGGCATATTTTCTTAGTCTAAATAAAGAACATTTAAGCAAGTATCAGTAGATATACTTGTACAGATAATAAATATTTTAATTAGATATAGTGTATATCCATTGACTATAAATTTGCAGCCTTATAATACATGCAGATCTATATTTAAAAATTAGATAAATACAGTGCCCTTTCTGAGAAAAATTTCAAATGCATATAGTATTTATGCTAATTTTATTAAAGTCATATATAATATTTCAGAAAGCTGACACTGGTAATATTTAAATTCTAATGTAATGCACAATGACTCCATTTATGATTCTATATTTAGAGTTCATAAAATACAAAGGTGAACACAGAAATAAAAACTAAGCTTAGATACTTAGATAATAGAAGTAATGCATTTAATTTCACACACTCACAATATATATGTTGTATTGCAAGCTGGCATTTTTTTGTCCCTTAAAGATATACTACAAATAGCTAAAGCAGATAATAATAATAAAAGAAAATTCCTTTTGTTTCTATACTGAGTTATCTACAACCTCTGCTAATTAAGAAGTATGTCCTTGTACCAGCACATCTTTAAACTGGACAGGATAGCAGGTGGGTTTCAAAGCAAAAATAATTACTTGGAAACTGATGACTCTGGTTAGGAATTACTTTGGATCCTGAAGACTTTTAATTGCTCAACTCTTATGGATAGCTACTTTTGGGGGTCCAATTTCCTAAAAGTGCTTTATCAAATGTTTAGAATCGATAACAGGAAATGATTCTAATGAGTACTAATTGTTAACAAATTGGCTTTGTAACTAGCAACACCTCAACACCAGCAAGGAGCCAGGAGATGAGCAATCATCTGCTGCTTATCAGTCATTTCCCTTGGGATGTAATAATCCGATTTTCTGGGCCTAATTTCACCTAACAGCCTGGATGAAAGCCAAGCTAAGAGAACTACACGAAGCAGTATCATAATTGAGGACCTGCATGTGAACAAAGTTTACCAGGACTTCCTGTAAATTGGAAACCACTTGTAGTAAATATTAATTATTTTGATTTCTTTATGAAAAGGATATAATCAAGGAAGTATTTGAGGGGAACCTTTATGAAAGTCAATGGTGTTCACAAACACATGTAACCTCCTTAGGTGCAAACGTAAAATATATATGTTAGATGCTTTTTAAAGTTTAATATTCTTTGAGTCTCTATACCACTTCACATGAAGTGTTCTTATTCAAGAGATCACATACTCAAAGCAAATGTTGACTGTTTTTTGAAGAATTCTATACTGCCAAGTTGAGATAAAATTAATGACTCTCAGATATTTAAATTCTGTCCTTTGGAAAGTCACATCAAGGAATTAGAATGCAATAAGGCAAGGATGACCCACTCCAGTGTTCTTGCCTGGAGAATCCCAGGGACGGGGGAGACTGGTGGGCTTTCATCTATGGGGTCCCACAGAGTCGGACATGACTGAAATGACTTAGCAGCAGCAGCAGCAAGGCAAGGATGGTTCACTCACCTATGAATGAAAATGTTTTTTTCCTCTACTGATAAAAGTCTTTATAATGCAAAAGGTTTTGAAAGCTAAGTAGGAAGCAATTATTGAAGCTATGGTTGCTTACTGGACCTTACTTATAATATTTTGTAGTTGGTTTGTAAAGACAATTGAAACAACCACAGCCTTAAAAAATATTTTCTTCATCATAGAAAAGTAAAGAATGAACAATGAAGTAAGAAATTTCAAATTAGAGTTATTCTTTCAGAAATTTTTCTTGACTGTTTTCTTTATTCATTTCCATCTGTTATTTAATTCCTTTCTCAGGAAGCAAGTATAGCTTCTTCCTTCACTTATCAAATAATGCCCTTGACTCTGGTACCTTGGAGGAGTCTATCTTTTGCTTCTAACAGGTTCTTCCTCCAAAATTGAAAGGTGATTTATAAAAAAGGAGAACTATGATTCTAAATTTCTCTAAATTTCAATAGAGAATGAGTGTTAGATTTTTCCAATGACTGAGCTGTGAAACCTCATATTAGAGTATAAGTTTGAAGCAGACAGTGACAAGTGAGTTAATCCAAACAATGTTTTAACAAGGTAAATGGATTAGATATTATCTCTCTTGGACAGTAATAATATGGGATATTATGGGTTAAAATAAGCAGATAATAGATGTTTAATAATATATGATAATATATAATATAATAATAATACATAATAATTAATAATAATAATTTAACTTCTCAAATATTCTTAAAAGAGATTCATCAAAGTATAAAAAAATATGTTGTACATATATTTCAAGATATAGTTATTTATTTTAATTGCCTTTAATGTGTGTTAGTTTACTCCCCTCAAAAGCAGTGATATTCAAAATAAGAGGCATTTTCATCAAGATCTGGGCTGATATATCAGAGGGATAAGTGAGAAGTTAAGTGAAATTAAAAGATGTTTACTCCTTGGAAGCAAAGTAATGACCAACCTAGAGAGCATATTCAAAAGCAGAGACATTACTTTGCCGACTAAGGTCCATCTAGTCAAGGCTATGGTTTTTCCAGTGGTCATGTATGGATGTGAGAGTTGGACTGTGAAGAAGGCTGAGCGCCGAAGAATTAATGCTTTTGAATTGTGGTGTTGGAGAAG
Source organism: Capricornis sumatraensis (assembly GCF_032405125.1). Taxonomy (NCBI): domain Eukaryota; kingdom Metazoa; phylum Chordata; class Mammalia; order Artiodactyla; family Bovidae; genus Capricornis; species Capricornis sumatraensis. Next base: position 83,945,134 of record NC_091072.1, read on the forward strand.
ACTCTTGAGAGTCCCTTGGACTGCAAGGAGATCCAACCAGTCCACTCTGAAGGAGATCTACCCTGGGATTTCTTTGGAAAGAATGATGCTAAAGCTGAAACTCCAGTACTTTGGCCACCTCACGCGAAGAGTTGACTCACTGGAAAAGACTCTGATGCTGGGAGGGATTAGGGGCAGGAGGAGAAGGGGACAACCGAGAATGAGATGGCTGGATGGCATCACGGACTCGAAGGACATGGGTCTGAGTGAACTCCTGGAGTTGGTGATTGACAGGGAGGCCTGGCGTGCTGCGATTCATGGGGTTGCAAAGAGTTGGACAAGACTGAGTGACTGAACTGAACTGAAGTGAGAAGTAACTGAACAGAAGGAATCCAGCGTTTATCTCACTTTTCCTATATAAACCATGTGAGTGTGTGTTAGTTGCTCAGTTGTGTCCAGCTCTTTCTGACTCCATGGACTATAGCCCGCCAGTATTCTCTGTCCATGGAATTCTCCAGGCTAGAATACTGGAGTGGGTTGCCATTCCCTTCTCCAGGGGATTTTCTTGACCCATGGATGGAACCTGGGCCTCCTCCTTTGCAGGTGGATTCTTTACCGTTTGGGCTACCAAACTGTACTACTAAATAGTACAGGAAAGAAATAATTTTCTTTATAGAATTATGCCAGTGAACACCAAGGAATGATAGAGCATGCCCACGCCATGCAGCCCTTAATTATTTAATGGACCTAGTACTAAGAATTAATGGCTGCTGACATGACACACTCATGCACACACACAGGAAATAACTAGATATTGTATATTTGACAGAAGAAAATGACACCTTTCAAAAAGCAAGTTTTTCCCAAAGTGAGCAAATTACATGGAATGTGGAAGACCAAGACGTATGTTAAATTATGCCACAGGGATGCAGTCAGCCAATTGATTGTGGGTAACAACATAAATACATATTTCAGTGTCTGAGAAAGAGAGGCAGGGAGGAAGAGTATGGAGATATGATGGCTAGGAAGTCTATAGACACTTCAAGACACTTCATAAACCAACATTCTAAACTATATTTTGTATATGCAAATAATTTGGGTGATAAAATGATAAATAGAAGTAAGAAAAGGATTACCAAAAAAAGTCAAGAGGGTGGTTACTCTTTAGGGGGAGAAAGGGGACTGTGTTTAGGATGGGACATCAGAAAGTCTCAGTATGGCTAACAAAGTTCTAATTCCTAATCTGGGCAGTAGTTTTACTAGGTGGTTGCATTATAATTTATTTGGTAAAACTTTGTTTTATGTGTTTCCTGTATTTTTGCTACATTCACAAGAAGACATTTTAAAAACTACTTTTCGAAGAGGCTGCACCTATGTCCCATCCCTGGTGGTCAATGCAGTACGCAGCTGCAGTCCCAAATAAGAGAGAGAGGGACAGTCTAAATGTGACTATTTTGAGTCACCATGTCCTTGAGTCTATGGCAGCTGCCATCAGTTGCAGATGACAGTTTCTCTATTACCTTTGCAAAGACTGGTATTGTTTCTCCTATGCAGGTGTGGATGTACAGTAGGTAAGTCCTCTCTCAGACCCTGTCTCTATCCTTGCCACAGTCGTGTGTGGATCTTCTAACTCTGCTATCTGTCTTGACACCTAGTGTACAAATTTCCTTCTTAGTCTCAATCTTGTATTTATTTTAGGGATATATTTGGGCGCTTTTGAGTAGATGTTTACCTGCATAACATTTTCTAAAGTTTAATATCTTATATTCAATCATAAAGACAAAGAATCTGAGGCTCAGGGAGACAGCGACTTGCTCAAGGTCAAACCGAGTAAAGAGATCTGAACTCAGTTCTCCAATTACAAATTCTGTGGTTGAACTTGATATCTAATTTGCTGAGCTCTCTGTCTTGTAGAGGAAGCTAGAGCTACATCAATATGCCTTCATATGATCCTGATGACAGGAAATGAAGGTTAGCCCTTGACAGTGCTGAAATAAAGGTGGAAGGGAGAGAGAGAAAAGGAGAGAGAATGAATATACCTTTAAAAGATAGATACTACTTGAAATAATGAAAGCGAATTGCAGTTAAAAATGTAAACTTCATCAAACAACTGAAAAATTTTTAAATATGTCACAGCTAAGTACCTTCAATTAGCTAAAACTCCTCCACAACCAGTCATTGGGTGTGTTCCCTGAGCACACAGGAGAAAGGGCAACTCATCCTGGGATTTCCCTGGCTTTTAGCTCAAGGTTCCCTATCTTAGAAGGACTATCGTCCTCAGCAAATTGGTCTCTGGAGTGCACATCTCCTTTTTTTTCAGGCTCCAGCAAAACTGAACATCTATATAGAAGTCCCCATCTCTTCCTACCATTGCCTCAGACTTTACCTCATACGGCTTATTCTTCAGAAACACAAATCAAGCTATTGTGGTTCAGTTTAAACACTCTCTCCTCTCTGGACTCTTGCAGTTGAAGTAGTGATCTCTTCAACTTGCAAAATCTCAGTGCATCTTATCCATATTCATCTCGAGACACACAACACTTCCTTACATGATTTCTGTATACATGCCTTGAAAGTGAAAGTGAAAGTGAAATCGCTCAGTCGTGTCCGACTCTTTGTGACCCCATGGACTGTAGCCTACCAGGCTCCTCCCTCCATGGCATTCTCCAGGCAAGAGTACTGCAGTGGGTTGCCATTGCCTTACCACTCCTGTTGGACTATGAGATATGTGAGGGCAGCAGTAACGGAAGACCTGGGCAACCTGAGATGAATTGGTTAGCTGATCTTTGACTTCCTCAAAATATCAAGAGTAGCCTGGGTGTCTTTCACACTGCAGGTCTGCAATAGAGACAGTGAATGAATGGCTGTGATTGGGATATAAGAAGAGACCTGATTCTGACAAAGTGACATACACTTGTGTTTCTGTCTCTATACCTAATTGCCAGGTAACATTTTTCCCCATTAGGGTTTATTCAAGGACAGTAAATCAAAGGATTGAAGAATCATAAGCATAGATAGATTTAATCTGGTTTAATTCTATAAACACAAATTTGAGAATCCCTGAAATGAAATTTTCTGTGCCAGGTACACAAAAAATAAAGTATGACCACATGTGTTTTATCAGTTACCTCATATATATATTGGAGAGAGGAAAGGCCACCCACTCCAATATTCTGGCCTGGAGAATTCCATGGACTGTATAGTCCATGAAGTCTTAAAGAGTTGGACACAACTGAGAAACTTTCACTTTCACTTCATATATATATATACATATATATATATATACTATGTATGCATTTCAAGTTATACTCTTTTTCACATACTATTTACATATTCATTTATTTATCCCCCAAGTATTTATTGGGTACTTATCTTACATCTGATGATATAAGAATGCCAGCTGTTTAAAATCACATATCATCTCATTTGATGTTTACAACTTTATATATATACACATACTATGTATGCATTCCAAGTTATACTCTGTTTCACATATTATTTACATATTCATTTATTTATCACCAAAGTACTTATTGGGTACTTATCTTACATCTGATGGTATAAGAATGCCAGCTGTTTAAAATCATACATCATCTCATTTGATGTTTATAATTTTTCTGAAGTATTTCAGGTATTGTCCCGTATTTATTAAGAAAGAAATTATTAGATGTTGAAATCCCTAAAGCTGGGAAGCCTAGAGCCTTTGTCTTTTGGCTCTGAACCAGTGTTTTTTTTTCCATAACACTATACAGTATGAGCTAATATCATGAATTTACAAAAATGCTCTGTTAAGAGAGCATACATGACATCCATCTGCTTGGTTACAGTCCCAAGGACCCCTGTGTAACCAAACATACTCTTCACAATTTATTCACTAGCTGACCATCTTCATTTTGCATCTACTGGGTTGGACAAAAAGTTCGTTCAGGTTTTCCTGTAATAGCATATGGAGAAACCCAAATGAACTTTTTGGCCAACCCAATTCAATCATTGCTTGTGGAATTAACAGTGCTTCACCAGTTTATGAACTCCTCCAAGAACTGGCAAGTTATTAGACTAGACTCCAATGGAAAGGAAGGGTGTGGGATTCCAAGGAATGCTTCCATTTGAACTTTGTTACTGTCAACCTGTGTCACTTTATGCAACTTACATACTCAAATAATACTTAACCTGCAGACTGATTGTGAGGATGGAATGGGACAAAATACATGAGGAGGGACGCATAAACTGTGAAGTAGTTGGTCTATGTTAGGACAATGGTGGTTCTATATGAGTCTGTCCTGGGTGAAGGCCCAGCTTCCCTAATTTCTATCTATGTGATGTTGGCAAGTTATCATTTTTTAACTTCTCTGATTCTTCCATTTTCATCTCTAAAGCAAGGATAATAATAGCATCTACCAAACAATTATTTCAAGGGTTAAGGTTATTGTGATGATAATATATGTCTAGTATATCTGACACCTAGGATGTAGCCCCATCCCTATTAGTTACTGGTAATCAAGTAGTGTAGTTATGAAAATAATTATCTATTTCCAGTTTTCAGGTTATCTGTTTAATTCTAACTTTTCTATCATAATAAATCTCTATTACATTATTTCAAACTTACTTCACGGAAACATTATAGTTATACTCTGTCCACTTGTTTGCTATTGTACAGTTACAAAGTGGTCATTCAACAACTTCTGAAAGGTTGTTTGTTTTTCAGCTTCTTGTGTAACAGTGGTAAAGAATCTGCCTGCCCATGCAGGAGACACAAAAGACTAGGGTCCCATTCTTGGGTCAGGAAGATGCCCTGGAGAAGGGCACAGCAACCCACTCCAGTATTCTTGCCTGGAGAATTCCATGGACAGAGGAGCCTGGAGGGCTACAGCCATATGGTCACAAAGAGTCAAGATATGACTGAAGCAACTTAGCACATAGCACAAAGATTTCTTTTTCTGTGTAAAGAATGTAACATAAACATTTAGAGTAATAATCCTGATATTGCATTTATTTCTCTTAATGCATAATGTGTAAGTAATGTGGATATAAGTGTACAAGAAATGGATGATAACATCTGAAGTAACATTCATACAACTGTGAAATAGCTAGTTCTCTGAGAAATTTAACAGCTACTAATCTAGCCCAGTGTAATACTGGCTTTCTTGGTTTGATCATCTATAGATCAATTGACTATGTACAACTCCAGGGTATCATGTCTTGGTAATAAAACACTGTCTAACAACTTCATATATAGTATATAGGGTTTCCCAGAATACTACCTTCACCATTTCTTAGTTCTACAAAAGTAACCAAGTAAATGGCCAGCATTTTCTTTTATTTTTCAGTATTTTTTGAATACCGTGATGAATAAGAGAATGCTGTTAATTCTTAAACATTTTTGAAAATAAGAAAACACTTTTTTTTGTGACATCTTTGTCAGGTTTTGGTATTAGGGTGATGGTGGCCTCATAGAATGAGTTTGGAAGTTTACCTTCCTCTGCAATTTTCTGGAAGAGTTTGAGTAGGATAGGTGTTAGCTCTTCTCGAAATTTTTGGTAGAATTCAGCTGTGAAGCCGTCTGGACCTGGGCTTTTGTTTGCTGGAAGATTTCTGATTACAGTTTCAATTTCCGTGCTGGTGATGGGTCTGTTAAGATTTTCTATTTCTTCCTGGTTCAGTTTTGGAAAATTGTACTTTTCTAAGAATTTGTCCATTTCTTCCACATTGTCCATTTTATTGGCATACAACTGCTGATAGTAGTCTCTTATGATCTTTTGTATTTCTGTGTCGTCTGTTGTGATCTCTCCATTTTCATTTCTAATTTTATTGATTTGATTTTTCTCTCTTTGCTTCTTGATGAGTCTGGCTAGTGGTTTGTCAATTTTATTTATCCTTTCAAAGAACCAGCTTTTGGCCTTGTTGACCACTTCACACCAGTCAGAATGGCTGCGATCCAAAAATCTGCAAGCAACAAATGCTGGAGAGGGTGTGGAGAAAAGGGAACCCTCCTACACTGTTGGTGGGAATGCAAACTAGTACAGCCACTATGGAGAACAGTGTGGAGATTACTTAAAAAATTGCAAATAGAACTACCTTATGACCCAGCAATCCCACTGCTGGGTATACACACCGAGGAAACCAGAATTGAAAGAGACACATGTACCCCAATGTTCATCGCAGCACTGTTTATAATAGCCAGGACATGGAAACAACCTAGATGTCCATCAGCAGATGAATGGATAAGAAAGCTTTGGTACATGTACACAATGGAGTATTACTCAGCCGTTAAAAAGAATTCATTTGAATCAGTTCTGATGAGATGGATGAAACTGGAGCCGATTATACAGAGTGAAGTAAGCCAGAAAAAAAACACCAATACAGTATACTAACACATATATATGGAATTTAGAAAGATGGCAATGACGACCCTGTATGCAAGACAGGAAAAAAGACACAGCTGTGTATAACGGACTTTTGGACTCAGAGAGAGAGGGAGAGGGCGGGATGATTTGGGAGAATGGCATTCTATCATGTATACTATCATGTAAGAATTGAATCGCCAGTCTATGTCTGACGCAGGATACAGCATGCTTGGGGCTGGTGCATGGGGATCACCCACAGAGATGTTATGGGGAGGGAGGTGGGAGGGGGTTTCATGTTTGGGAACACATGTAAGAATTAAAGATTTTAAAATTTAATAAAAAAAAAATATGTTTTTTTAAAAAAAAAAAGAAAACACTTATTTAGCATTTTTTTGTATACTAGTTGTCCTTCTGACACAATATGTTATTAATTTGTTTTAATCCTCATATCAACTCTCATAAGTAAGTACTATGACTATCTCCTCTTGACATGGGTAGAAAATGGGTCATATTAGTAGTAAATAGAGGAGCTAGGACTCAGATCCAAATAGTGTGGGTCCACTGCTTAATCAGTATTTTATACTGCCTGTCACTCAGAGATAGTCATCATTATGCAAATTCCTAGATGGCTAGAAGAAGTCATCCTGGTGATGCTTGTAGCACATTGAGCTGTAAGAATTTCCCCAAGGACCAGAAGTATAGTCTAAAATTAATTCCCAAATTCCAAGTTTTATTCTAAAGCATGGATGCATAAAGTAGATTGAATGCATCTAAGCAATGTCATAACCTTACTCCACTCCACTGTTGATGGGGGATGCTTACACTGAACATGTACCAACAAACATAGAATACTTTTTTTCTTAATATGTATTACAGTAAGAAATATATGTATTGATAATAGTGCAGTCATATCTCTATGTTTGGAAATAATCATCAACAGTTACTTCAAAAAATAAATAGGGTTGCAAAGAGTCAAACACGACTGAAGCAACTTAGCACACACACATATAAGCTTGTTTTCTGTGTCTATGGATCTATTTCTGTTTCGTATGTAAGGTAATGTGTATCATCTTTTTTTTTTTTTTTAGTTCCACATATAAGCAATTGTCATTGTTGTTGTTCAGTCACTCAGTTGTGTTCGACTCTGTGACCCTGTATACTGCAGCACACTAGGCTTCCCTGTCCTTCACCATCTCCCAGATTTTGCTCAAACTCATGTCCATTAATTCGATGATGTCATCCAACAATCTTGTCCTCTGTCATCCCCTTCTCCTCCTGCTTTCAATCTTTCCTAGCATCAGGGTCTTTTCCAATGAGTCACCACTTTGCATCAAGTGGCCAAAGTATTGGACCTTCAGCTTCAGCATCAGTCCTCCCAATGAATATTCAGGATTGGTTTCATTTGGGATTGACTGGTTTGATCTCCTTGGAGTCCAAGGGACTCTCAAGAGTCTTCTTCAATACCACAGTTCAAAAATATCAAGCCTTTGGTGCTTAGCATTCTTTATGGTCCAGCTCTCTCATCCATACATGACTGCTGGAAAAACCATACTTTTGACTATACGAGCCTTTGTGGGTTAAGTAATGTCTCTGCTTTTTAATACACTGTCTAGGTTGGTCATAGCTTTACTTCCAAGAAGCAAACGTCTTTTCATTTCATGGCTGCAGTCATCATCCAAAGTGATTCTGGAGCCCAAGAAAATAAAGTCTCTCACTGTTTCCATTGTTTACTCATCTATTTGCCTTAAAGTGATGGGACTGGATGCCATGATTTTTATTTTTTGAATGTTGAATTTTAAGCCAGTTTTTTCACTATTCTCTTTTATCTTCTAGAGGCTCTTTAATTCCTCTTTGCTTTCTGCCTTAAGGGTGGTATAATTTGCATATCCGAGGTTATTGATATTTCTCCCCAGAATCTTGATTCCAGTTTGGGATTCATCCAGCCTGACATCTCATGTGACGTACTCTGCATAAAAGTTAAATAAGCAGGGTGACAATACACAGCATTGACTGACTCCTCTCCCAATCTGGAACCAGTCTGTTCATCCATGTCTGGTTCTAACTGCTGTTTCCTGACCTGTGTACAGGTTTCTCAGGAGGCAGGTAAGGTGGTCTGGTATTCCCATCTCTTTAAGAATTTTCAACAGTTTGTTGTGATCCACACAGTCAAAGGCTTTAGAATTGTCAATGAAGCAGAGGTAGATATTTTTCTGGAGTTCTCTTGCTTTTTGTATGATCCAATGGATGTTGACAATTTGATCTCTGATTCCTCTGCCTTTTCTAAATCCAGCTTCTACATCTGGAAGTTCACAGTTCACGGAGAAGACTGGATTGAACACTAGACTACTCTTGATTGAAGGATTTTGAGCATTTCCTTGCTAGCATGTGAAATAAGTGTAATTGTGCAGTCGTTTGAACATTCTTTGATATTGCCCTTCTTTCGAATTAGAATGAAAACTGACCTTTTCCAGTCCTGTGGCCACTGCTGAGTTTTCCAAATTTGCTAGCATATCGAGTACAGCACTTTCACAGCATCATCTTTTAGGATCTGAAATAGCTCAGCTGGAATTTCCTCATCTCCAATAGCTTTATTCATAGTTATGTTTCCTAGGGCCCACTTGACTTAGCACTCCAGGATGTCTGGCTCTAGGTGAGTGATCACACCATAATGGTTATCTGGGTCATTAAGACTTCTCTGTATAGTTCTTCTGTGTATTCTTGCCACCTCTTCTGCTTCTGTTAGGTGCATATCATTTCTGTCCTTTATTGTATCCATCTTTGCATTAAATGTTCCCTTGGTATTTCTAATTTTCTTGAAGAGATCTCTAGTCTTCCCCATTCTACTGTTTTACTCTATTTCTCTGCATTGATCACTGAGGAAGGCTCTCTTATCTCTCCTTGCTATTCTTGGGAACTTGGGATTCAGATGGGTATACTTTCCTTTTCTCCTATGCTTTTCACTTCCCTCTTCTCTCAGCTATTTGTAAGGCCTCCTCAGACAACAATTTTGCCTGTTTGCATTTCTTTCCCGCATGATATTTTTGTTTCTCTGATTGAAGGACTTCACTTGTATGATAATTTCTAGGGCCATGCATGTTGCTGTAAATGGTATTATTTCATTAATTTTTATGGCTGAGTAATATTCCATTGTGTGTACATATATTATATATATATATATATGACATCTTCTTTCCATTCATCTGTTGACTGACATTTAGGTTGGTTCCATGTCCTGGATATTGAAAACAGTACTGCTATGAACATTGGAGTGCATGTTTCTTTTTAATTATGGTTTTCTCTGGATATGTGCCCAGGATTGAGATTGCAGGATCATAAGCATCACTACAAACAAAGCTAGTGGAGGTGATGGAGTTCCAGTTGAGCTCTTTCAAATCCTGAAAGATGATACTGTGAAAGTGCTGCACTCAATATGCCAGCAAATTTGGAAAACTCAGCAGTGGCCACAGGACTGGAAAAGGTCAGTTTTCATTCCAATTCCAAAGAAAGACAATGCCAAAGAATGCTCAAACTACCACACAATTGCACTCATCTCACATGCTAGTAAAGTAATGCTCAAAATTCTCCAAGCCAGGCTTCAGCAATAAGTGAACCGTGAACTCCCTGATGTTCAAGCTGGTTTTAGAAAAGGCAGAGGAACCAGAGATCAAATGGCCAACATCCGCTGGACCATGGAAAAAGCAAGAGAGTTCCAGAAAAACATCTATTTCTGCTTTATTGACTACCCCAAAGTCTTTGACTGTGTGGATCACAATAAACTGTGGAAAATTCTGAAAGAGATGGGAATACCAGACTTTCTGCCTCTTGAGAAATCTGTATGCAGGCCAGGAAGCAATGGTTAGAACTGGACATGGAACAACAGACTAGTTCCGAATAGGAAAAGGAGTACATCAAGGCTGTATATTGTCACCCTGCTTATTTAACTTCTATGCAGAGTACATCATGAGAAACGTTGGACTGGAAGAAACACAAGCTGGAATCAAGATTGCTGGGAGAAATATCAATCACCTCAGATATGCAGATGACACCACCCTTATGGCAGAAAGTGAAGAGGAGCTAAAAAGCCTCTTGATGAAAGTGAAAGAGGAGAGTGAAAAAGTTGGCTTAAAGCTCAACATTCAGAAAACGAAGATCATAGCATCTGGTGGAAACAGTGTCAGACTTTATTTTGGGGGGGCTCCAAAATCACTGCAGATGGTGACTGCAGCCATGAAATTAAAAGACGCTTATTCCTTGGAAGAAAAGTTATGACCAACTTAGATAGTATATTCAAAAGCAGAGACATTACTTTGCCAACAAAGGTGCGTCTAGTCAAGGCTATGGTTTTTTCTGGTCATGTATGGATGTGAGAGTTGGACTGTGAAGAAGGCTGAGCACCGAAGAATGATGCTTTTGAACTGTGGTGTTGGAGAAGACTCTTGAGAGTCCCTTGGACTGCAGGGATATCCAACCAGTCCATTCTGAAGGAGATCAACCCTGGAATTTCTTTGGAAGGAATGATGCTATAGCTGAAGCTCCAGTACTTTGGCCACCTCATGCGAAGAGTTGACTGATTGGAAAAGACTGTGATGCTGGGAGGGATTGGGGGCAGGAGGAGAAGGGGACGACCGAGGATGAGATGGCTGGATGGCATCACCAACTCGATGGACGTGAGTTTAAGTGAACTCCAGGAGATGGTGATGGACAGGGAGGCCTGGCGTGCTGCGATTCATGGAGTCGCAAAGAGTTGGACACGACTGAGCGACTGAACTGAACTGATGCTAACTCTACTTTTAGTTTTTTTGAGAAGTTCCCATACTGTTCTCTATAGTAGCTACACCAACTTATATTCCCACCAACAGTGCTGGAGAGTCCCCTTCTCTCTAAACCCTCTCCAGCATTTATTATTTGTAGACATTCTGATGATGGACATTCTGACCTGTGTGAGATGATACCTCACTATAGTTTTGATTTGCATTTCTCAGATAATTAGTGATGTTAAGGATCTTTTCATATGCCTTATGGCCATCTGCATGTCTTTATTGAAAAATGTATAAGATCTTCTGCCAATTTTTTGATTTTTTAAAAAAAACTGAGCTCTCATCAATTCCCTGGTCCCTAACCTACAGATCAGATGGGTTCCCTGATAACTCAGTTGTTAAAAAATCCACCTGCAATGTAGGAGACCCTGTTTCAATTACTTGGTTGGGAAGATCTACTGCAGAAGGGATAGCTACCCACTCTAGTATTGTTGGGCATCCCTTGTGCCTCAATAAAGAATCCACCTGCAATGTGGGAGACCTGGGTTGGAAAGATCCCCTGGAGAAGGGAAAGGCTACCCACTCCAGTATTTTGGCCTGGATAATTCCATGGACTGTATAGTCCGTGGGGTCACAAAGAGTCCGACAGGACTGAGTGACTTTCACTTTCACTGTCAACCTACAGATCAAATGGGCTTCCCATGTGGCACAGTGGTGAAGAATCTGCCTGCCAATGCAGGAGTTGCAGGAGATTCAGATTCAATCCCTGGTTTGGGAAGATGCCCTAGAGGAGGAAATGGCAACCCACTCCTGTATTCTTGCCTGGAGAATCCCAGGGACAGTGGAGTCTGGTTGGCTACAGTCCATGGGGTAGCAAAAGAATGGACAGGACTGAGCAACTAAGCTTGCATCTCGGCAACCTACATATCTTTCCCTCTCTTCTTTTTACCTCCCCCTATCCAACAAGCACACACATACACAATAGACAAAATAGAACAGAATGTTCCTGCTCTAGGGGCAGAGAATACAATTGCCTTTCTGTCGATACCACTCTTTATGTTTTTTCGCTACCTATCTCTCTTTTGACTTGAATCTAGACTCTACTTTTCTATCTAGTACTGTGATATATGATCACTCCTCTCTCATCTTTGGATTCTGTCACCTCTTCAATCATTATAGTAATATTCAAGATATACAAAGGTCCTGGATCTCATGGAACAAACTTTATAGTGATAAGAAGCAATAAATAAATTAAACAGATAAGCATCCTATAAAATATCCAGGCCAGTAAAGGGATTAACGCAGAGTGGTGTGATGGTGAGTAACTGAATTCTTCTTCTTAGATAATCTGTGTTCTGTTGCTCAGTCATGTTCGACTCTGCAACCCCACAGACTGTAGCTCACAGGCATCTCTGTCCATGGGATTTCCAGGAATTCTGGAGCAGTTGCCACTTCCTCCTCCAGGGGATCTCCTCAACCCAGGGATCCAACTTATATCTCACCCCTTGGCAGGCAGATTCTTTACCATCAGTGCCATCTGGGAAGCCTTGGATACTCTAGAGTCTGGGATATCTCTTTTGTTCCCTGCCTGCTTATATATTTGCATACAGATAATCATGTAAGGTCTTCCCAGGTGGCACTAGTGGTAAAGAACCCACCTGCTGATGCAGCAGACATAAGAGATGTGGGCTGGATGTAGGTTGGGAAGATCCCCTAGAGTAGGAAATAGCAACTTGCTTCAGTATTCTTACCTGGAAAATTCCATGGAAACAGGAGCCTGGCGGGCTATAGTCCATGGGGTTACAAAGAGTCAGACATGATTGAACACACAGTCTGTAGTCCAGTCCAATCAAGTTAATATAAATAAGAAAAATAAGACAGGTAAGGGGATAGCAAGTAAAGAGGCTCTTTTAATAGAGAGGTGTGAAATCATTGAGTCTTTGTTACTAATTTTAAAAAGTAACTAACATTTCCAAAGCACCTACTATAGCAAATGTGCTTTAAGTCTCATACAAATTTTATGAGATATACATGGTTATTTTTTAACATAAAAACCTCAGGCTCGAATATTATGTGATTTGATCAAAGTCACACAGCTGGTAAGTGGCAAAGCTGAGATTTAAATCCAGATGGTCTTAACTCTAAGACTCTGCCTTTTCCAATAAGATATATTACTTCCCTCAGGAAGTAAGGCAATAGAACCTACTTCATATAGCACAGCATCTTTGATGAATGTGCTGTGAATGAAGGGTTGTTGGAGGGTTGGGCTTCAATCAGACCATTGCCTCCTTTTCCAATTCACCGGACATGTCCTACCTATAGGCTATACTGACTATACTGATGAGCAAATTCTTACTAGCCTTGTGACAAGGCTGGGTTTTAGCTTCTGAAATTAGATACGTGGTTAAACATGAAGAATTCACCAACCTCTAGTGGGACAGTGAGTGACCCAAATTTTAGATATTGGTGCCAGGCAAAGAGAATTAAGTGACTGTTTATTGGATTCTTTGTTAATGAGATGATTTTCCATCATGAGCCATATCCATTTACTCTTCTGAAAGATATGATTATGATTCTTCTTTGATGTTCAGTATCTCTAGATACCAAATTCAACCAATCTGGAGCTTAGTTGCTTCACATTTAAAATCTATTTCAAATAGTAAAAAGATTATTGAGGTTATAAAGCCAATGGAATCAAAGGAGTGTCAATGAAGGTTAATCCTTGGAAATTTTGCTTGTGCACTGGGATTCTTAAAAATTGTTTTTGTTCTTAATCCAGCTATGTGTGACCTCCGTCTAGGCTGAAGCAGTCCTAGAAGTCTAGTGATTAAATCCACTGGGAATGGACCACATGTATCCACCACTTGCCTGCAAGCAAAACTCACCAATATGGTGCAGTCACAGGTGAATACAACCTAGATCTCAGATGCATTACAACTTGGATCCCAGATTCATTACTTGAATAAAAACATTCAGATAAGCTTACAGACCCATATGCAACTCTGTTTGAAGTAGAGATGCAGCTTTACTTCATTAAACCGCTAAAGATTTGAAAACTGTTTGCTAACTCCAAATAGCTCAGCATGACTAGGACTCAAAGACAACACTTCTGAGTTTATGTATTTAAACGAATGCAGTTAGCATGAAAAAGCTCAACTTATCATGACACTAAAAGTCATGATGGCTTCTAATGACCTCTTAAGCAATTTTGTATAAATAGAACATTACCTAGAATAATTGAATGACTACTCAGAAATATCAATATAAAAGTTGTCAAGTTTTCCAATAAGTCATCAATTTTTGTCAGGTCATTTGCTTAACCATAAAGATAAGGTATACATATATATATTTTTTTTTTTGAAAGAAGAGAGAATAAATCCAAAATAAGGACAGTTTTATATAAGCAGACTAAATACATGCACAGTATGATTATAGAGCACTAATTATTCCTTGGAGCAAAACATTGCCCATTTTAGAAATACTGATGTTCAGAGTGGCTTTGCATCTTAATTACATTAAGACAGCAACTTTGTACCAAAGTTTGTATAAACTTTGTACCAAAACAAACAAAGCATAAGTAGGTTGAACTCATTCCTAATCAAGTGATAAATTATTTCTGAATAAAAGAGAGTAGGGTCTGAAAGAAACCAGACACAGAATGGAATGGCTTTAGTATGGAATAGAAATTTCCATAGCATGGTGGAAACAGAGAGTAACGGAACAATATGGGCTTCAAAAGCAAAACATCATGGGTTTAAGTCTCAGCTCTACAAATTGAGCTGCAGTGCCATGCTTAACTTTCTGAATCTCAGTTTCCATTTTGGAAGCAGAGTTAATGGCTTCTGCCTCATGTCAAAGGCATATTGATAGCATTACATGAAAAACATGTTTCCCATGTTCAGTTCAGTTCAGTTCAGCTCAGTCACTCAGTCGTGTCCGACTCTTTGTGACCCCATGAAATGCAGCACACCAGGCCTCCCTATCTATCACCAACTCCTGGAGTTTCTCATGTAAGACCAGCTATTCCTATCCCAACTCCAAACAGTCTTACTGCTTTCTGAATGACTTGGATGGGTTATAATGACTAACTTGTTCAAAATCTTAACTAAGAATGTTAATATCAACTTTTTAGCTACTGGAGTTAGACAGGGTCTTATGGCAAATTAAAATGAAATCTTATGATTTGGGAGAGACTCAGTGTTATGAAACTGATATTAGAAGTTAGGCAACTATTTCATGGCAGTACATCTCTTAAGAATACAGTACCATGTACAAAAGATCAGAGGTATAGGATTATATAAATTCAGTTAAATTTTGGGAACATTTTGTAGTATAATGAAGCTTAAAGATTTATCTAATTTAAATTATTGCCATGGAGTGCCAAAAAGAAACAAAAAAAACAAGACTTGATTCTATGCTAAGTTTTAATGAACAAAGATGAGTTGTTGGACATATGAAATCAGAAATACATTAGGAAAACCAGAATAGGTATACATAAAAAGAGGGGAGCTATGGCAGACAGGCGCTTAGCTACTCATGACTTGAATAAATGTCATATTAAAAAAAGAAGTTCCCATTGTGCGTGTACTATGTAAGCACATATGCACAGAGAATGAGATGCATATGTAGATTTTGTATGCATGTATATGTTCATAAAACTCTGGACACTAGTCATGATTTCCAACAGAGCTTATTACTGGAAATTTATTATGATAGTGATGACCAACAAAAGTTCATTAACGTGCCAATCTGCTAGATGTCTGTGACACATAGTTCCTTTGACTGGGAATTTACTTCATAATTTTTGATGTGTAATGGCAGATATATAATATTCTCTTCTAATATTAATTAATAAAATAAAATTAGTTATATTTGTGTTGATTTTTCTTTTTTTGCTTCAATGATAAATTTGTTTAACTATTTCCATTAGTGTAAATAGTATAAATAGGTGTAAATGGTGTACACATCAGTAAGAATAAAATTACAAATAAAAGCAAAATGGATAACTTTGTCAGCCTCAAGAAAGACCAAGATAATGAGCCAAGAGATTCTAATTAAAAACCATCAGTTAAATTCATTTGTTCATTCAACAAGTATTTATTGATACACACGGGTACACTGCTAACCTTAAATAATTAAATAAATAAATCATTAAAACAGAATTATCAGTAGAGATATAGTATACTAGTCACAGTGGGGTATTAGCTTCTTGAGAGATCTATTTTATATATCATTTACTTATAAAGTATATGATGCATGTGTTTGGACTTCATTGTTGGTAATATTTTTACTATTTCCCAGAAAAACTTCATAAGGTAGGATATATTTAGCCAGGAGAGATGGAGGAGCTGGAGAAAAATTGTCAGTGAAAAGAATAGTGAACATATGAATGAGAAAGCATAGGAACATTAAAGGAATGACATAATTTACTCTGCAGGGTAAATTGTGGAATCAATCCTCTCGGAAGAGATGAACTTGTCTATTGGGTGAAGAGTCTTGAGGGTCTGTGTTTATTCTTTCTGTAGTGGGTAATGAAGAGCTACTGAAGATTTTTGTGTAAGAGAGTGACAATGTTCAGGTCATTATTTCAATTTCGCAAGAGTTTTGAACTGGAAGAAACAAAGAGGAATCTAATAACAGTATTAATAATAAAAATAAATCTTTTACAATAGTGTGTAAATGGTCATTAAAAGGGAGAATGGAAAAGAAGTGTATACTGAGCAAATGAGAAAAATGCTACAGAAATAGGAAGACGCTGTTTTGCCAAGTAATTGGCAAGGGATAGGAAATGTAAGTGTGACTCGCTCAGGCATGTCCGACTCTTTGAGAGCTCATGTACTGTAGCCTGCCAGGCTCCTCTGCCCATTGGATTTCCCAGGAAAGAATACTGGAGTGGGTAGCCATTCCCTTCTCCGGGGTATCTTTCCAATTCAGGGACTGAATCTGGGTCTCCTGCATTGCAAGCAGATTCTTTACTGTCTGAGTCACCATGGAAGCCCCCAAGGGATAGGAAGGAATGAACAATTAGAAGATTTGTGAGATTGGCTGTCTGATTTCAAAGCTGTGTCATTAATAGAGATAAGGGCGCCGAGAAGAAGAGTTACTGTGCAAATAGATTGGAATTGGGTACGATTGTATCAAGATACTTCTTTGCCAACAAAGGTCCATCTAGTCAAGGCTATGGTTTTTCCAGTGGTCATGCATGGATGTGAGAGTTGGACTGTGAAGTAAGCTGAGTGCCAAAAAATTGATGCTTTTGAACTGTGGTGTTGGAGAAGACTCTTGAGAGTCCCTTGGGCTGCAAGGAGATCCAACCAGTCCATTCTGAAGGAGATCTACCCTGGGATTTCTTTGGAAGGAATGATGCTGAAGCTGAAACTCCAGGACTTTGGCC
Organism: Capricornis sumatraensis; assembly: GCF_032405125.1. Classification (NCBI taxonomy): domain Eukaryota; kingdom Metazoa; phylum Chordata; class Mammalia; order Artiodactyla; family Bovidae; genus Capricornis; species Capricornis sumatraensis. Next base: position 83,962,608 of record NC_091072.1, read on the forward strand.
ACCTCATGCGAAGAGTTGACTGATTGGAAAAGACTGTGATGCTGGGAGGGATTGGGGGCAGGAGGAGAAGGGGACGACAGAGGATGAGATGGCTGGGTGGCATTACCGACTTCATGGACATGAGTGTGAGTGAATTCCGGGAGATGGTGATGGACAGGGAGGCCTGGCCTGCTGTGAGTCATGGGGTCTCAAAGAGTCAGACACGACTGAGCGACTGAACTGAACTGAACTGATGGAGTTGAAATTTTAGTTAGAAAGGGCAAATATAGTGATAAGGATGTGAAGGTCATTAAGATATATTTGAAAATAGTGAATTGGGAAAATATCACAGAAAAATAGACTTCAGAACTGAAACTATAGAGAAGAAAGAGTCAAGAAAGTCAAGAATCCACCCAGTTTCAAAAATGAGGGGCTCGTTAGCGGGGTCAAGTATGGCTGAGGATTCCAGCTAGTGGAAGGTGGTAGGTTGGAATGTACCAGCCATTCTTCAGAGGCTGTGTAGGGGAAGACAGTGAGGTCTACCGAGAGTTGAATGAGGGATGGGCCAAGTGACAAAGTGTTGACGGTGGATGAAGACTATTCTTTCAAGAAGTGTGTAATGGAGAGAAGAGGAAGCTGAAATGACATTGTAGGAGATGATAGGATCAAGAAAGGATTTGTTTGTTTGCTTGTTTTAAAAGAGGAATGCATGGAAGAAAGAAGAGACTGAAGATGCTGAAGAGAGATGGAACAGGAAAGTAGAGGATGTCAGAGTAAATAGGATGAGAGGCATGGTAAAAGCAATTGGTATTGATTGGAGGGAGATTTTTTCCCTCAGGCAGAAGACAAAGATGAATAAAGACTGGGTGATTTAGAAGTGTGGGAAGGACAGAGAGTTGAATGGGCTTACAGCAGATGCCCCTGTATTTGGTGATGTGGGAAGTGAGGTTACAGTTTTCTTGAGCTTAGCAAACGACCATGAATGGACTTGAACCTTCAATCTTCTGATCCAGAATCAGATGCCTTATCCATTAGGCCACATGGCCAATCAGTAACTTAAAGAATGCTACTTAACAAAATCAGGAGATGCTCCACAGATAGGAATAATTTTACCTACTTCAATACTAAAGAAAACTAAGCTTCCACAGGGACGACATGGAAATTGCCCTCTTAGAAGCGACAACGTGCTTTGCTTTCGTCACGGTAAAGCTTACATCAAGCCTGTGTAGAACAGCTGAGGTTCCAAGCAATGGTCTAAAATTGTGATGGATGTAGAGAAACACCAAATATTACCAAGAAGGAGTTCTCATGTGGCGGATGCATCTGACAGCTTGCTAGTTTGATTTCAAATTACAATTTGAACAGATATAAACTCTTATTTCTTGACATTCATTAAGTGCAAGTCATAAAAGTGCCATTAATTCTGTAGTAGTCACCAAAATGCTTTGTAATGATCTCACATTAATGCACCCCGCTCCTGTAAAACCCCCACGGCAGCAAAGGTTTACTCTGTAATACTAGCTGAATTTTCAGAAGCTTAAAATCCCTGCCAATGCACCTGCTTTCCAGAAGATCATTAGGTAGAAATCCCAAGGTAGCACAATCAACCTGGCTTCAGTTACCTCACCGTCTGCTAGAGAAGAAAATTAATGTTATTCCATGAATCACCCTCCCAAGATTGGCTAGTGTATAGTTACTGAGCCAGCTGTCTGAGGGGTGCTTAGGTCTGTTCTAAGCTGACCTGGTTCATCATCTGTGTGGATCTCAAGTCCCAACATAGCATACTCACACACCAACTGCAGCCTGCACCAGCTGTCCCACTATTGTACAGGTACTAAACAGGATTACAGCACATAGAGACACTAGTTTGGCAGTGAACACTGTCTAACCACAGCTTTATGGCAACTCTCACAGAAGCCATCTTACTTTTTAGAAAAGCATATAACCAAAACACCAAATATAAACACCAGCGTTCAGGACAAAACAAGAAGAAAAGAAAGGCACTTACGACAGAGTTATTGCTCAAGCCCATTTAACAAAGGATGTCTTTTTTATTCTCATTTCCTATGGAAAAGAGTACAAATTAGCATAGAAAATCCTGTTTTATCTCTGAATGGAGTTACAAAGCAGCCTTAATCGGAAATCTGCTTTTCTTCTGGCTACAAGAAATCAAGCAGGGCATCCCATCAAATTTCAAGGGGAGATTTGTCACATTTGACTGGTTCCCAGGCTGTGAGTTGTCAGCCAGATGCTGATCTGAGCCAGCAGCCACCCTGCCACTGACACCTACACCGACAATGGTCACCCGTCTGTTCTCCAGCCAAGCCCTTTTCCTTTGGCTGCTGCTGTATCCACTCAGGGAAGCAGCAATAGATCAATGCTTTCTTCATATATCAGAGCTGTCCTCCAAGGAGAACTGCAGTGAAATTGCTTTGTTTTACATAACAGCCAACTCTGAAATTTCATGGTAGAAAAGTAGCCACAGGCAAAATGTAGAGAATCTTTACAGAATCCTCGGTTTAACCATTTTAAATAGGACAAAGTCATGACTATTTATAGAGATGCAGCTTACTTTTGGATTTGCATGAAACATGATCACAGAATTTTTAAAATGTCAGGGATGTTTTACTAGGAATAAAATTCCTTAAGGCCAGTTTTCAAGTCAGTCATCCATATGTAGCAACTACGGTTACGTCCTTGTTTTGATGCAAGCTACAATGCCTTTGTTAGTGTCTGAAAGTGTATATCACAGTATCTTTCTCCCATCTACACTTTCCTGATAATATATAAGCAGAAATGATACCAGTGATTCAATTAGGATGACATTCCACTTTCATTACTGTTCCATAGAATGAAAGTGATGTTTCCAGGTTTTTCAATTTAGATTTTAAAGCATGTTTCTATTTTTTAAAATTTAATGCATGCAAATATCCATGTACTTTTGTTGTTTGTCAATGTCAGTTATAAATTCAAATAAATGATAATCTGCTGCAGCATGATGCTCCCGGAAGCAGGGAAAAATAACCCTATTAGAACCGTATATTCCACTTTGTCATTCTATGCTTCAGGCAGTTCAGTTGCTCAGTTGTGTCAGACTCTTTCTGACCCCATGAACCGCAGCATGCCAGGCCTCTCTGTCCATCACCAACTCCCAGGGTCCACCCAAACTCATGTCCATTGAGTCAGTGATACCATCCAACCATCTCCTCCTCTGTCATCCCCTTCTCCTCCTGCCTTCAATCTTTCCCAGCATCAGGGTCTTTTCCAATGAGTCAGATTTTCGCATCAGGTGGCCAGAGTATTGGCGTTTCAGCTTCAACATCAGTCCTTCCAATGAACACCCAGGACTGATTTCCTTTAGAGTGGACTGGTTGGATCTCCTTGCAGTCCAAGGGACTCTCAAGAGTCTTCTCCAACATCACAGTTCAAAGGCATCAATTCTTTGGTGCTCCGCTTTCTTCATAGTCCAACTCTCACATCCATACATGACCACTGGAAAAACCATAGCCTAGATTAGATGGAACTTTGTTGACAAAGTAATGCCTCTGCTTTTTAATATGCTATCTAGGTTGGTCATAACTTTCCTTCCAAGGAGTAAGCGTCTTTTAATTTCATGGCTGCAATCACCATCTACAGTGATTTGGAGCCCCCCAAAATAAAGTCGGCCACTGTTTCCCCATCTATTTGCCATGAAATGATGGGACTGGATGCCATGATCTTAGTTTACTGAATGTTGAGCTTTAAGTCAACTTTTTCACTCTCCTCTTTCACTTTCATCAAGAGGCTCTTTAGTTCTTCTTCACTTTCTGCCATAAGGGTGGTATCATCTGCATTTCTGAGGTTACTGATATTTCTCCTGGCAATCTTGATTCCAGCTTGTGATTCTTCAAGCCCAGCATTTCTCATGATGTACTCTGCATGTAAGTTAAATAATCAGGGTGAAAATATACAGCCTTGATGTACTCCTTTTCCTATTTGGAACCAGTCTGTTGTTCCATGTCCGGTTCTAACTGTTGCTTCCTGATCTGCATATAGGTTTCTCAAGAGGCAGGTCAGGTGGTCTGATATGCCCATCTTGTTCAGAATTTTCCACTGTTTATTGTGATCCACAGAGTCAAATGGTTTGGCATAGTCAATAAAGCAGAAATAAATGTTTTTTTTTTTTTTTTTTCTTCTGGAACTCTCTTGCTTTTTTGATGATCCAGTGGATGTTGGCAATTTGATCTCTGGTTCCTCTTCCATTTCAAAAACTAGCTTCAACATCTGGAAGTTCATGATTCATGTATTGCTGAAGCTTGGCTTGGAGAATTTTGAGCATTACTCTACTAGCGTGTGAGATGAGTGCGATTGTGTGGTAGTTTGAATATTCCTTGGCATTGCCTTTCTTTGGGATTGGAATGAAAACTGATCTTTTCTGGTCCTGTGGCCACTGCTGATTTTTCCAAATTTGCTGACATATTGAACACAGCACTTTTACAGCATCATCCTTGAAGATTTGAAATAGCTCGACTGGAATTCCATCACCTCCACTAGCTTTGTTCGTAGTGACGCTTCCTAAGGCCCACTTGACTTCACATTCCAGGATGTCTGGCTCTAGGTGAGCGATCACACCACTGTGATTATCTGGGTCATGACGATCTTTCTTGTACAGTTCTTCTGTGTATTCTTGCCACCTCTTCTTAATATCTTCTGCTTCCATTAGGTCCATACCATTTCTAACCTTTATTGAGCCCATCTTTGCATGAAATGTTCCCTTGGTATGTCTAAATTTCTTGAGGAGATCTCTAGTCTTTTCCATTCTGTTCTTTTCCTCTATTTCTTTGCATGATGACTGAGGAAGGCTTTTTTATCTCTCCTTGCAATTCCATGCTTGGTTTTTTAATAAATATATACAAATCTGTAATTATACAATTTATAGGTTGCATACATAAGATAAAGGCTGTTAATTATCTGCTGCAAGGATGAATAATTAGGAAATTAAACAATTTTTGTTTTTGTTACTTAACTATCAAGAAAGTTAACATGCATGTTGGACTAAGCTTGTCATTATATATATATATATATATACTATAAACATATACACTCATATGGGCTTCCTTGGTGACTCAATGGTAAAGAATCTGCCTGCCAAAGCAGGAGATCCCTGGGTTGGGAAGATCCCCTGAAGGAGAGCATGACAATCCACTCCAGTATTCTTGCCTGGAGAATGCTTTGGACAGACGAGCCTGAAGGACTGTAGTCCATAGGGTCGCAAAGAGTCAGACACAGCTGAAGCGATTTAGCACGTATGCATGCATACACCCATATACATATGTATATGCATTTTATGTATTTTATGCACACACACATATAAACATTATGTAAAAGTGTGGCTAGTTTTAAGACCCACACAATGTGCCACTTAACTTCAAACTTTAACTTCCTCTACTCACCCTACAAACTCTGTACAGTCCTGCCATTCTACAACATTCTCCTACAACTTTATCCCTGTGTATATTTGATATTATTTCCTCTATGGTGACTACAGTTACTCATCTAAGAATTCAAGTTTTACCCCTTCTGTGAGTTTTTCCCTCTTTCTGAAGTTGAACACAGTGCCCTTATCTCTGTATCTCCACACCATGTTATAATTATCACTATTCTAGGAATTATAATATTGCCTCCTTACTTGCCTGCTGGGTTGTTATATCTTGGAGGACATCATCCTCTTTGTTTTTCTGTCATGTTGAATACTGTCTGGCATGTAATTGATACACAGCATGTAGTAATGCATGATTGAATGAAGTGTATGAAACTAAAACTGTGACCATATTAAAGAAGAACTTCATAACTATTAGCCTTGTCACTGGTTTGCCAGTTGCTTTCCATGGAAGTGCTGATGTTTCTCAGTTTGTGTTGACAATGACACTTACCAAATTTCCTGTGGCCAAAATGGCATTGCATATAAAATAACTGTTAATTAAACATCAGCTTTTTATTGCAGGGAGGAAAGGAAATACTATAATGTTCAAGGCATGTATGAATTACAAGCTTCTTCATCATTTTTAAAAATATTAAAACATTTGAAAATATGTTTCTTTAGAATTAAGAAAATACAATTTCCTTTCCAAGTAAGAATATTTGGAACTTGTCTTTGATCAGGCTACAACATTCATCTTGATATTCTATCTCTGAAAGTGAGAAAGAGGTTGCCTCCTCAATTGTTTTTATCAAACAACAAAACAAGTCTATCAGGCAGGAAGTCAAATTCAAGTATCTTTTGGAACTTACTCTTTAGATGATCAATGTTTGCCCTTTCTACCCCAAATTCACATGTTGAAACCTAAGCCCAATGTGTTGGAATTTGACGATGGGGACCTTTGGGAGATGATTAGATCATTAGGCTGAACTCTCATGAGAAGGATTCAGTTCAGTTCAGTCACTCAGTCGTGTCCGACTCTGCAACCCCATGAATCGCAGCATGCCAGGCCTCCCTGTCCATCACCAACTCCAGGAGTTCACTCAGACTCACGTCCATCGAGTCAGTGATGCCATCCAGCCATCTCATCCTCTGTTGTCCCCTTCTCCTTCTGTCTCCAATCCCTCCCAGCATGAGTCTTTTCCAATGAGTCAACTTTTCGCATGAGGTGGCCAAAGTACTGGACTTTCAGCTTCAGCATCATTGCCTCCAAAGAAATCCCAGGGCTGATCTCCTTCAGAAAGGACTGGTTGGATTTCCTTGCAGTCCAAGGGGCTCTCAAGAGTCTTCTCCAACACCACAGTTCAAAAGCATCAATTTTTTGGCACTCAGCCTTCTTCACAGTCCAACTCTCACATCCATACATGACCACAGGAAAAACCATAGCCTTGACTAGACAGACCTTTGTTGGCAAAGTAATGTCTCTGCTTTTGAATATGCTATCTAGGTTGGGCATAACTTTTCTTCCAAGGAGTAAGTGTCTTTTAATTTCATGGCCGCAATCACCATCTGCAGTGATTTTGGAGCCCAGAAAAATAAAATCTGACACTGTTTCCACTGTTTCCCCATCTACTTCCCATGAAGTGATGGGACCAGATGCCATGATCTTCATTTTCTGAATGTTGAGCTTGAAGCCAGCTTTTTCACTCTCCTCTTTCACTTTCATCAAGAGGCTCTTTAGTTCCTCTTCACTTTCTGCCATAAGGGTGGTGTCATCTGCATATCTGAGGTTATTGATATTTCTCCTGAGAGGGATTAGTGCCTTGTAAAAGAGATCCCAGAGACCTACTCTGCCATGATGAGGACACAGGGAGAAGACAGTTTCTACGAATCAGGAAGTGGGCTTTACCAGATGCCAGATCTGTCAGTGCCTGATCTCTGATTTCCTAGCCTCTAGAACTGTGAGAAATGAATTTCTGTTGCTTAAGCTACTTAGTCAATAGTATCCTGTTACAGCATTTCAGAAAAGACTAAGAAAGATGCTTTTATCAGTAAGTTTAAATGCCAAGGCACATGATGCTTTTAGGTAAAGGTAATATGGTAGTGTTTTGGGAAAAGTTTGCATATATTTGGACTGAACTTCTAGAGCACCCTGCTACAATATAAAAGAGCAGGCCTAATCCAACACACACATTCAGACCAACTAGAACATTTACCTAGGGAAGAATATTCATTCCAGGCATTGTAATGCTCTCTGGTTGTTAAATCTGTCCAAGTTTCTAGCTGTATATAAAAATACATGTTGAGAAAAGTAAAATAAAAACAAAAAAATGCTTTTAATCAGAAAGTACATCTTTTGCCATTCTTGTTCTTCAGAAAGAAAGAAAAAAGTCTTATTTTTGACAGAAGAAAAATTCATCTCTAAAATAAAAATTTAGTTACCAAACTTTAAACTATTGGGATATATAAGTATGTGAAGGAAATAGGAACAATTATGAAAAAAATGTAGTATACTTGCTCAAATTTTTATTTTAAATCATCTTTTCCAATTTATACTATGTTTAAAGTCTCAAATTTTAATGGCTCAGTTTAGGAAAAATATATTTGTCAATCTCAGAGGAAATATTTTGGTCTTTGTCATCAGTTATACAGTTTTAAAGTCTTAGCAGAAAACTAAAATATGGCTTTGTTTCTATGTCCTGTTCATGCAAGCCAGACTTCATCTCTCTCAATCTATTTAAAATTTAAAATGAATATAAAGTATACATGTTATATTTGCAAGCATGAAAGTAGACAAAACTTAGAATAATTCCATTTCAAGAGTCAAGATCTTGATTATCTAACTAAATAGGCAGATAGTAAAATGTGACATATTCAGCACATTCCTCCCATGATAAATGACCCTTTGTAAAACTGAAAGACATACTGTAACTCAATGTTAAGGTTGCTATGGTAAAGCATGCCTTCTGGACACAATTCCTCATTTCCAAATAATTGTGTTTTATCTACCACAAGGTAACCAATTTCTCCCTTTAAACACATTTAAAAAAGCATTTTTATACTTAATTATATTTTCCCAAAGTTGAAATTTCACCAGAAATATTAGATGCTTTACAACAAAGGATGTTACCTTTTACAAATTTGATGGTGTCAATACTTTCCTATCCACAGACTGAGATATTTATTTACTAAACTTTTATTTATATATGGGCAGTTTGTACTGCTGTATTCTAGGAAGAAAAGGAAAATTTCCAAACCTGTAACTACATTTTACAGTTTTATATATATGTGTGTGTGTGTGTGTGTGTGTGTGTGTGTGTGTGTGTGTAGACAGAGAGAAAGTCCCATTGACTTTTCCTTCTAAATATCTCTCAGTTCTACTCTCATGTTGACTTTTTTTTTAACAGCAATCAACTAAGGCGAAGTTATCATTTAAAGTGTACAAAACGGATACCGGTACTTATGCCTTGCCTTCTCAAGTAGCTCATGCAACACATTTTCCATAGTTCATCTGTGTTTAGTTGCTCAGTCACGTCCAGCTCTTTGCCACCCTATTGACTGTAGCCTGCCAGGCTCCTCTGTCCATGCGGATTCTCCAGGCAAGAATACTGGAGTAGTTTGCCATGCCCTCCTCCAGGGGATCTTGCCAACCCAGTGATCAAACCTAGGTCTCACACACTGCAGGTGGATTCTTCACCATCTGAGCCACCAGGGAAGCCCACCTGTAGTACAGTTATATTTTAAAATACAAGCTGGATCAGACCACACCCTTACCTTAAGTCTTCAGTAAACTCCTGGTGTCTTAATGCTAAATACCTAAATCCACCGCAGTGTTTTGCAAGGCCAGATATGATTAACTCTGTGCTTTTCCAGAGGCAGTTCTTGCTGCTCTCACCGGTCACAGTTTCATTCAAGTCTTCAAGTGTGCTCTGTCATCTTCCTCACTACCTCAGGAACTCTGACTCTGCTAGTCCTTCTGAATGAAAACCCTTTTATCTGTCCCATAAATACCTACTCATCTCACATGACTTCTTCTGGGACACTTTTCCTTAGGTTCAGAGTGAGATTATTTGTCAGTTAGATCTCACCCTAGCATTCTGTATTTTCCATCACAGCAGTGATCACAGTTTTAATTACTCTTGTTGGCAATTTGATTAATACTTATCATCTTAACTAAGTAAGCCCTTCTAGGTTTTTAGGTTTCTGACATTATGTTTTGATATTTCATGGTGAACAATGAGTATTTAGCTCTTTACTCCTCTTCTAACTTTTAATATTATTATACCACATTCTTTGTTTATATCAATATTCAGTCATTACATCACATATACAACACAGTCGAGCCATGTGGTATATTCTGATTACATTTCTTACACAGTGTCTTCTTTTTCCTCTTTTTTGTTTACTCAGTATGCATTTATGTTATCTCTAAAACAGAGGCTGCAAGTTGCTCACCTAAAATAACACATTCCTTCTTCCAAAGTAAAAGAATTCCCAATTTCTAACTTGGTACATGATCCCCCAAAACTCATTTCTCATTTCTCATTTCTGTAGCCCTGTTTCCCATAAATGAAATGTAAGTGATGTGTCATGAGGCAACTCCCAAGAACCTTCCTAAAATCACTTCTGGCTCATACACTTCATTCATTTTTCTTTACCATACCTTTCTCCTTTCTGTTTCCCTTCCAGCAGAAATAAACTGAACATGATGAATGCAGATGAAGCAGTCATTTTGATCATGACATGACCATGGGAATGAAAGCCAGGTATGCCCATATATGTGGTTCAAGGGGGCCTGATGTGACTGCTACTTACACATAAAATTGTATTTTTGTATACACAGATATGGTGGGAAATATCTATAGGAATTATTAGATTCTCAGTGAGGAAACTATAACCCTAGAGATATTAATTAAGGTCGATCTAATGCAATCTCTTTATTTTAGAGCTAACCTTTCCCCAACAAGTGAGATAACTTCTCTTAACCTGAGATCATAGGGAAATGAATAGCAGATATTAGACCACCCAGAGTTCTTAAACTCTTGGCCTTCTTCTCAACTTCTTTGTCTCCTGTTAACAAACAGAGTTCCTCTGAACTATTATAACCTAGAAGAAAAGCTGCTGATCACATTAAAAACTGAAATTAATAGGGAAAGAAAGTGAAACAAGAAGGACATAGCTACTCTATTTTATTTACCTATAGGGCCTTGTAAAGAATTAGCTAGGTTAAAATGAAATGTCTTTTCATATCTTTTACTTGAAATAGCATTCCTGCTTCAATTAATCAGTACCCAGTGAAGCAATAACCCAACAGAATAAAATAAGCCAGAATCAACTTCTCCTCCATGTTCTTTAACATGCTAAAAAGTCAACCCCAAGATGCTATGTCTCTGCTTTGGCTAATGACTGCCCAGTAGATGAAGAATCCTGTATCAATTGATTTTTTGCTCTCAGCCAGTGAGAGAAGTCTGTCTGACCAATGCTATTTCTCACTTTCAGGTGTGAGGCTTACTGATCTAACCCATGACTAAATGTAGAGAAACACCAGGGGAGGTAGTGTATATCGAATGTGGTACACGGGGATGCCACCTTTCTATTCCTCTTCACATTCCTGTCTTAAGTGGGAAGATGAAGGAAGGCTAGAAAGGAGGTGCTACAGATAGAATATCTGTACTTACATCAGGGGTAACACTGGTTTTGTTTGTTCTCATATTCTAGCCATTAGGTTGGGAGAGCCTAGGCTTACCTCGTATATTTCCAATCAAATGTGGTCAGCCCTTTCCCAGGTAGCTTCTACGTGGGCAACAGTGAAAGAGGCACTTTCTCTTGTTATCATTTAATCTTGACAACAGCCTTTCCATCTTTAAAGAGGAGGAAATAAAGGCCAAGAGAGATTCAACAGTCAGAGCCATTAAACCAAACACGATTCCAAATGAAATTAATCCTCCTTTACATCTCACAGAAGCATTCTTCCTGCTATGTAGGGTACCAAAGAGAATACACTCCCTGACATCCTAAATGCTAAAGAAAAGTCTGTATCACTAAAATTATGAACATGTCAACATTTTAGCATTTCACTTTGGGCTAGGTCAAAAATAAATCAGAAGGCTCAACAGTAAAGTGGTGTAGCAAAAGAAATGTTAATTGTGGAACTGCCTATGTTAAAGAACTCCAAGTAGTGGCTTGTGTTTAAAGGCTGAGTTATTATGCAAAAGCTTCAGAATAACCATTTCCATCTTTTAAATTATGTGTGTATGTATTTTCTGGCATTTGAGAATACAGAGGGTTTTTAGGAAGTCTTAGGTTTATGGTTTTCAAATGAAAACACTAAAAAGGCTGCACATTATTCTGCACAACAAAACATGAAAAAAAATAGTATTAAATCTTCTGAAAGAAAAAAACATTTTCACAGTGTTTCAGTTTCATTAAAGTGGACATGTTTATACTGTTAGGGGTTGAATTGTGTCCCCCCAATATGTATGCTGAAGTCCAGCTCCTAGTATCTCAGATCCTGACCTTATTTGCACACAGAGTCACTGAAGATGTAACAGGGTCAGATAGAGTGGAGGGGCCAAATATAACGGATGTCCTAAGAAGAAGATGGTCATGTAAAGATACAGGGAGAAAGGTTGCGGAGAGAAGGTAGAGACTGGAATTATGTGGCTACAGCTAAGGAACTACCTGGCTCTACAGAGCTAGAAGAGGCAATGAAGTTTCCTTCTTGGGGACTTCAGTAAGAACATAGCCCAGCTGACACCCTGACTTCAGACTTCTGGCCTCTCAAACAAGGAGACAACGCATTTCCATTGCTTCAAACCACCTAATTTGTGGAACTTTTGAAGACAGTCCCATAAAATAATTAATAAAACATATGTTAATACTAGTTGTCTCAGAGTTTCATAGGGAATACTGAAAAATATCCTTTTGAACATTTGAATTTTATTGAGAATACGAAGAAATACTTTACATGTTGGTATTTCTGAATCCTTATTTATAAAGTGGTAATAAGGAATTCCAGTTGAGTTATTTCAAATCCTGAAAGATGATGCTGTGAAAGTGCTGCACTCAATATGCCAGCAAATTTGGAAAACTCAGCAGTGGTCACAGGACTGGAAAGGTCAGTTTTCATTCCAAACCCAAAGAAAGGCAATGCCAAAAAATGCCCAAACTACCACACAATTGCACTCATCTCAAAGTAATGCTCAAAATTCTCCAAGCCAGGCTTCAGCAATACATGAACTGTGAACTTTCAGATGTTCAAACTGGTTTTAGAAAAGGCAGAAGAACCAGAGATCAAATTGCCAACATCGACTGGATCATCATAAAAGCAAGAGAGTTCCAGAAAAACATCTATTTCTGCTTTATTGACTATGCCAAAGCCTTTGACTGTGTGGATCACAATAAACTGTGGAACATTCTGAAAGACATGGGAATACCAGACCACCTGACCTGCCTCTTGAGAAACCTATATGCAGATCAGGAAGCAACAGTTAGAACTGGACATGGAACAACAGACTGGTTCCAAATAGGAAAAGGAGTACATCAAGGCTGTATATTGTCACCCTGCTTATTTAACTTCTATGCAGAGTACATCATGAGAAATGCTGGGCTGGAAGAAGCACAAGCTGGAATCAAGATTGCTGGGAAAAATATCAATAACCTCAGATATGCAGATGACGCCACCCTTATGGCAGAAAGTGAAAAGGAACAAAAGAGCCTCTTGATGAAAGTAAAAGAGGAGAGTGAAAAAGTTGGCTTAAAGCTCAACATTCAGAAAACAAAGATCAGGGCATCTGGTCCCATCATTTCATGGGAAATAGATGGGGAAAGAGTGGAAACAGTGGAAACAGTGTCAGACTTTATTTTGGGGGGCTCCAAAATCACTGCACATGGTGACTGCAGCCATGAAATTAAAAGACGCTTACTCCTTGGAAGCAAAGTTATGACCAACCTAGATAGCATATTCAAAAGCAGAGACATTACTTTGCCAACAAAGGTCCGTGTAGTCAAGGCTATGGTTTTTCCAGTGGTCATGTATGGATGTGAGAGTTGGACTGTGAAGAAAGCTGAGCGCCAAAGAATTGATGCTTTTGAACTGTGGTGTTGGAGAAGACTCTTGAGAGTCCCTTGGACTGCAAGGAGATCCAACCAGTCCATTCTAAAGGATATCAGTCCTGGGTGTTCTTTGGAAGGACTGATGCTAAAGCTGAAAGTCCAGTACTTTGGCCACCTCATGCGAAGTTGACTCACTGGAAAAGACTCATGCTGGGAGGGATCGGGGGCAGGAGGAGAAGGGGACGACAGAAGATGAGATGGCTGGATGGCATTACCGACTCGATGGAAGTGAGTTTGCATGAACTCCGGGAGTTGGTGATCGACAGAGAGGCCTGGTGAGCCACTATTCATAGGGTCGCAAAGAGTCAGACACAACTGAGTGACTGAACTGAACTGAATAAGGGTCTTCCCAGGTGGCTCAGTGGTAAAGAATTCACCTGCCAATGCAGTAGACTCAGGAGATGCAGGTTCAATCCCTTTGTCAGGAAGACACCCTGGAGGAAGAAATGGAAACCGACTCCAGTATTCTTGACTGAAAAAAACCATGGATAGAGAACCTGGCAGACTACAGTCCCTAAAATCAGAAATGACCTCTTATAAACAAATTTCTACAGTAAGGGGAATAAATGCCTCTAAGAATAATAGATGGAATACTTCCTTTCAGTGCTCCCATAGCAGCCAAGGAATCCCTGTCTACTCTTTTTCCCAATGGACTGAGAAGTACTTGAGGATAGAGTTCTTCTATTTTTGTAACTTCTGCATGCAGCAGGGTGCTTGAGGACCTATAAAGATTCAACAAATGCAGTAAACAAATAAAAGAATTTTAAAAATAGCATAGATCTTAACCTTTTTTTTTTTAAAGAAAAAAAGGTATTTAAAATGTATTTCCTAAAACAAAAGCATGGTAAATCTCTTTATGTAAAGGCTATAGACAATTTATTTTAAATATTGTTAACTTTAACTTTTATTATATTTTTAAAAAAATTTTATTAATTTACAATGTTGTGCTAGTTTCTGCCCTACAGCAAAGTGAATTAGTTATGCATATAAATATATCTACTATTTTTTAGATTCTTTTCCCACATAGGTCATTGCAGAATATTGATCAGAGTCCCTGTGTTATACAGTGGGTCCTTGTTGTTGTTGTTGTTGTTGTTGTTGTTGTTTTTTCCCTTTGTTTATTTTTATTTTTTTAGTTTTTACAATGTTGTGTGGGTTTCTGCCTAACAACAATGTGAATCAGCCATAATTATACATACATTGCCTCCCTCCCAAACCTTTCTCCCATCCCCCTATCCCATCCCTCCAGGTCATCAGAGAGTGCCAGACCGGGCTCCCTGTGCTACACAGCAATTTCTCACCAGCTATCCGTCTTACGCCTGAGAGTGTATATATGTTGATGCTACTTTCTCCCTTCATCCCAACGTCTCCCTCCCTCACCGTGTCTACAAGTCCATTCTCTGCATCTGTACCTTCCTCCATTCTTTCCCTGCAAATGTGTTCATCAATACCATTTTTCTAGATCCCATGTATATGCATTAATATAAAGTTGTTTTCCTCTTTCTGACTTATTTCACTCAGTATAACAGACTCTAGGTTCATCTGCCTCACTATAATTGACTAAAATTCGTTCTTTTTTATGGATGAGTAAAATTCCTTTGTATATATGTACCATATCTTCTTTATCCATTCATGTATCAATGGGCATCTAGGTTACTTCAATGTCTTGGCTATTGTAAATAGTATTCAGTGAACATTGGGGTATCTTTGTCTTTTAAAATTGTGGTTTTCTCAGGGTATATGCCTAGTAGTAGAGTTGCTGGGTCACGTGGTAGATTTCTTTCTAATTTTTTAAGGAATCCCCCATACTGTTCTCCATAATGGCTGTAGTAGTTTACATTCCTACCAACTGATTATCTATTTTATATACTGGAGTATGTACATATCAATCCCAAACTCCCAATCTATTCCTCTCCACTACGTTGCCCCTTTGGCAACTGTAAGTTTGTTTTCTAAGTCTGTGAGTCAGTTTCTGTTTTATAAATAAGTTCATTTGTATCATTTTTTAAGATTCCACATGTAAGTAATATTCTGTATTTGTCTCTCTCTTCCTTACTTCACTCAGTATGGCAATCTCTAGGTCCATCCATGTCCCTGCAAATGGCATTATTTTGTTCTTTTTTATGGCTGATTAATATTTCATTGCATATATGTACCACTTCTTATCTCTGTTCTTACATCTAGAAATATAATCAACCTCTCTTTTAAAAGAAAAACTGTTTGGAATAAAAAGTTATTCCATAATATAGTTTTACTTTTGATACCACTTGGATTCTACTCATATGCTTTGGATTCTATTCATAAAGCTTCGACCATCTGCAGAAGTTTCTCAAATAAATATACCAGAAGTTTTCATTTTTGAATTAAGTGAGCATTAATAACAGAAATTTATATTTTTCAGTCCCCAAAAAATATTAAGAGTGAAAAATATGGAGGGAGAGGAGGGAAGAAAGTTCAAGAGTGAGAAAGAAAGAAGAGAAAGAGACAAGCAAGCAATAAATTTGCTCAATAGATCTTTGAAAATTCAACAAGATGCCACCATATTGTTTATCGGGAAAAATGTATGAAAATATTATTTTTAAAAATCTTCAGTAAACCTCAGGTTTTTAATTAAGAGGGACCTTATAATCTTTAAGTCTCATGTGCTCATATTCAGCACAGCTCTTTAGAGAACTACTCTTTCTTAGGAAAAAATACAATTTTCACTTTCAAAGACTTCATCTCTTATGTTGCAAAAGATGATGTTTTAATCAGCTTCCATACTTTCACTTTGACAAAACTTGAACGTTGTAAATTTACAGAATGATAGCAGTACTTCACTGGGAACAGCTTAAAATAAAAACTTATTGTGCTGAAAAGAAAGCAATTGTTTCAGAATGCTTCTAAGTTGAAAACAATTAGCTTTTTATATGTGCAAATCTGTATCTTCCAAATGTTTTCATGAAGGTGAAATATCCCTTTCTTCATAGAATACAAAATGCTTAATTTTTCACTTCTACTCATTTCATGGTCTCAGTTCATCATACTTTCTTATTTATAATATCCATTTACTGAAATTATCCCTGGCATTTTTTCCAGTTGATAAATACTGTCAAGGTAATTATTAAGTGTATATTTCTCTACTCAGCTAACTGACCTCATTATTAAACCTCACACTCTAAAAACTAATTGTATGTAAAGTCAACGGGCTGCATGTTTAAGAATTTTAATTACTTTTCTAAGATCACTTTATATTCTACACCATAGCAGCCAGGTAACACAGCTCTACAATGATAAGCAGTTTAATTAGAAAGCTAAGATAAGAAAAATGCCTCTTACATTACCAAATTTGTTCATGCCAGTCACGTGATAACTTGGACTTGTCTTTTCTTGCAGAATTTTAAAATGTGAAATGCTAATATTAGGTGAACTTTACTTCCTAATAGCCTAGCAAAGGCTTTGTTAATATGTCATTGGTTCTTTCTCTTTTGTACATATAAACACTACAGTTGTAATTAGATTGCAAAACTGAACCTGCCTTTAATCTTTATGCCAGGCCAAACAAACGAGTTCTTTCTCATACTCGTAACCTGGCACAAGAATCACAACAAGTAGACACAAATGTAAGCTGTGTGCTGCCAATAGCGTGCCTGCCCTTTCCACAAACTGTCTCAGAGGACAGCCATTGATTTCCTAGTTATTATGAACATGAAATTATTGAATGACAGATGATAGAGTGTTAGGTCCTACAAGTATTTTCCCAAATGGGTTATCCAGCCAGGGTTGCCATGGTAACTCTGCTGTTTGACAGACCTTCCCACAAAGAACCCTTTGCTCAGAATTCAGCATCAAATAGCTCTCTGCTTACTACAGGCTCATGCTAAATCACAGAACTTGGAAGTTTTCATATAAAGAAAAGAAGGGTTTTCTTGCTCGGAGAGTCCACTCTGGTCCAGAGTACTAACCTAAAACCACACTGAGATACTTAATTCAGGTTTTTTTTTTTTTTTTTCCCAAGTGGAAGACAACTTTGCCAAGAGCTGTCCCCTGTACTATTAACAAAAGCAGTGCTAATTCATAGAAGATAAATTAATAGTTCTGAGAGTGCAGGGTCCATGCGGAATATAAGTTCTGCATCACAACACACATCTCATTAGAAGGAAAGATGCTCACAAATCAGGCACTTTTGCAACATCTAAAGGCTGTGGCATTTCTTGTCAGTGCAATATTCACACTGTGAAGACAGAGTAGGGATTGTATGTTTCTTTTATTTATTTATTTATTTTTTGCTGTCATGCATACAAAAATAATATAAAACCTTTTTCTAATAAAAATAGTCTTTCTAAATAAAATATTTTGAAAGGAATTTTTCTATTTGACAACTTTTGGCTCTACACTCAGCAGCTTGGCAATGAGAGGTTTATATACACTGGTGCTTTTAAGATGAGCTACCCTGGATGAGTATAATACCATAATTTCATATCAAAACAACAAATTGAGGGCATCATAATAGCTTGGTCAAGATGAAGGAAGCCAATCGGCTGCCACAAGTAAGCTTTGATTTTTTTTTTCAACTATTCCATTTCCTCATTTTCTTTTCTTCTTGCTAAATGTAGCTTTACTATTGAAAGACATACTGCAAAACCAGAGCTTTAGTTTTCTTACTCAGGAATACTTTGTTAGGCTTATCTAACACTTGTATTTTAGTTTTTCTGAAGAATGTATCATTGTTCAAAGGGAACAGAAGTTAGATTGAATTATGTATCCATTCAATGTTTTATAAGTGAAATTCAACAGGAATGGACAACAAAGATCACATTCTTCATATGTAGTAGCAATTCATCTTCAAGTTCCTATCCAAATTCTCCAGAGATACCTAACTCTAGGGTTTTTTTTTTAAATTTTATTATCTTAATGAGATAGATTCAAGACAAAATAATTTTAATTTATCTTAAGCTAAAAATAATACCCCTCGTTCAACATTTTCTCTTATGTGGCAGAGAGAGTTACATGGTCTGATCATTTTGTACCAATTGGTTTTAACCAAATTTAACTATTAGTCTACAGTAAAGATTTAAGGTGAAGTAGATGTCTAGATAAAGCACAATTTAGGCAAAGTTTTTGCTAATAAAAATTTCAGCTAACTTAAATCACAGGAAATCAGTTTTTCTTTGTACTTGCTGATAACAGACACAACTCTCTCTCTACAGATTTCTACCCAGAGCTCCAAAGCTATATAGCCAATGGTTTACTGGATGTTTCTCTTGGAATTTCTACTTGGATGACCAGAAAGCTACATCAAATTTAATATGTTCCATTTTGAGCTCGTTGAATTAACTGAATTTCTCCTGCTTGCCCTTACCATTTTCCCAAACCAACAGCTGTCTTCTATACTAAAATAGGTAGGTATATAATACAATGACTATTGTGTTTTGTTTCATTTTATTTGCTTTAGTTTATCTTAAAATTATGATAACTCTCAGAAGATGGAGAAAAAGTTTTTTCTCTGTTGAGCTGGTGGGGTTGGGCTGGTAGGAAACCAATAGATTTCCCCCAAGATTTAAAAAGGCTTCCCAGGTGGCTCAGTGAGTAAAGATCTGCCTGCGATGTGGAGACACGGGAGCTATGGGTTCAATTCCTAGGTTAGGAAGATCCCTGGAGGAAGACACAGCAACCTACTCCAGTATTCTTGCCTGGAGAATCCCATGGACAGAGGAGCCTGGCAGGCTATAGTCTATGGGGTCACAAAGAGTAGGACATGACTGAAGTGACTGTATACAGCACACACAAGATTGAAAAACCAGTGTGCAGTAGTATAGGCAAAGTCTTTAGGAACATGGAGATAAATATCAGAAGAAATGTGTAGAGGTCTGGGATGTAGGAATGAGATAAAGAGGGATACCTGTTTTTCACTGTAAACTTTGTCATATATTTTAATATTTTGACCATAAATGTGTACTTTGAAAAAAAAATAAAAACAGACTTTGGACAGCAAGAAGATCAAACTAGTTAATCCTAAAGGAAATCAACCCAGAATATTCATTGGAAGGACTAATGCTGAAGCTGAAGCTCCAATACTTTGGCCACCTGATGCAGAGATGATTCATTGGAAAAGACCCTCATGCTGGGAAAGATTGAAGGCAGCAGGAGAAGGGGATGATTGAAGATGAGATATTTGGGTGGTATCACCGACTTGATGAACATGAGTTTGAGCAAACTCCGGGAGATGGTGAGGACAGGGAAGTTTGGCATGCTGCAGTTCATGGGGTCGCAAAGAGTTGGACAGGACTTAGTGACTGAACAAAAAAATAGCAAATCCTTTTTAAACCTAAAAAAAAAAAGAAAAGAAAAGAAAAGAAAAAGTAACACTATTCACCCAATTGCCCATCTTAAAAACTGAGGTGTCATCTCTGTTAACTCACCTTGCCACATTCTCTACATTCAGTTACCAAGTGCTGTTCATGTCACTTAATTAAAATATCTCATATTTATCAATTCTTTTCTCCTAGTGCAAATCTTTCATGATCTTTCCTAGATAATGGTGGATGATGATACACTCTATCTCACTACCCAATACAGACTCTATAAGGCAACCAAGAATCTGGTCAGGTCACTACTTCTCTGCTTTAAGACATTTAATGCTTCTCCACTGCCTTCAAGATACAGTTCAAGCATCTTAAATAGCATGTAAGGCCTTTCATAATCTAAACTTTACTAACATTTGAGTCTTACTCTTGGCCACTTCAGGATGCACTTTTCCTAAACTCCAGTAAGACTGAACTACTTTTTAGGTTCCTGATTAGTGCATGAGTTCTTTTGCTTCCAAGTATTTTCAAATACAGGACTTCCCAAGTGGCTCAGTGGTAAAAAAAAATAAAAATAAAAAATAAAAAAATCTGTCTGCCAAGCAGGAGACATGGGTTCAGTCCCTGGGTTGGGAAGATTCCCTGGAGAAGGAAATGGCAACTCACCCCAGTATTCTTGTCTGGGAAATACCATGGACAGAGAAGCCTGGTGGGGTCCAGCCCATTAGGTTGCAAAGAGTTGAATATGACTTAGAGACTGAACAGCAGCAATAGCATTTTCACATATTGTATTATTTCTGGTGTAAGATATTTAAAGTATCAATGTTGAGTTATTTGCATACTCAACCCCTTGTACCTCTT
Organism: Capricornis sumatraensis; assembly: GCF_032405125.1. Classification (NCBI taxonomy): domain Eukaryota; kingdom Metazoa; phylum Chordata; class Mammalia; order Artiodactyla; family Bovidae; genus Capricornis; species Capricornis sumatraensis. The sequence continues at coordinate 83,983,245 of NC_091072.1, forward strand.
TGTTGCCTTCAACTTTCAATTAATGTGAAGACTTTTCCTTTATTTATTCTGAGAAGGAATGATTCAATAGAGCAGGAAGTTCAAAAAAAATTTAAAGGATACATTTTTAGCATTTAAGCTTCAAGAGTTAACTCCTGGGGAAATGACAGACAGTAAACAGAGGAAAAAAATCAGAAGCTAGACAATGTATTTTAAGACAATTCATTGAAGAGTAGCAGAGAAGTAAGTCAAAGAGAGTTAAACCTGAAATGGCCTATCACACTGAATGAAGATGTTAACAGTGTCTCACCTAAACTCTCAATTGAAAACAAGGGTGAAATGAGCAGTTTTCAGCAGATGACAAGTAGATAGAAGAACACACAGAAGATCAGATCAGATACCATTTTCCTTTTTTTCAGTATTATTGACATATGATTGACAAATATAATTGTAAGATTTAAAGTGTACGTGATGATTGAAGTATGTATACATCATGAGAGGATTTCCCCATCAACATGCTATACATTTGATCCTCAAACTAGAATTTAAAGTTTGTACTCTTTTACCAAATTCTTTTTATTTCCCTCAGACTCCCATCCCCTGGCAACTATTTTTCTACTCTGTTTCTATGAGCTAGATTTTGATTTTAGATTCCACGTATAAGTACTACCATGAAGTATTTGTCTTTTTCTGTCTGGCTTATTTCAATTAGCATAATGCCCTCTAGGTACATCCATATTGTGGCAAATGAATGGATTTCCTTCTTTTTAAAGGCTGTCCTTGTGTATGTATCTACACAGTCTACATACACTGTCCTTGTGTATGTATCTCAATTATCTAGCTCACACTTTCTTGATCCATTCATCCAGTGACAGACACTTAAGTTGTTTCTATACCTTGGCTATTGTGAATAATGCTATAATGGGCAAAGATAAGTAATACATAAGATATTGACCCTGCCTTCAAAGTGCTTAGTATTTTTCATTTGTTTTTCTTATACAAAATAGAAAATAATCTTTTCATCTCTGATTAATCACTGGTGGACAAAATCATTGGCAATTCTAATTTTTGAGAGTATTAATGCTCAACAAATTCAAATAATTTTGATGTCCCAGGGTGAGAGGAATGGGAAGGAGTTAGGACTGTAGTAGTATGCCCACTACTTATAAGCAATTAAGTCTCATGCCCACCTGCTTAAGACTTAAATGCTGACCTCAAGGAGTGTAGAGAATTTTTTACATGAGAGAGAAAGGAGGCTCCATCAGTGAAGGGCGAAGAATGTGAAAGAGCCCTGAAGAATTTAAAGCTTCAAAAAGTGAAGAGTGTGAACTGTTTCTGGCTGAAGCATAGTTTGAGAAGAACTTTAGAAGATGTGATTTAAGATGAAAATCAGAGGCAGAATCATTTTACGATATTGTATAGACTTTGGAGAAGTTCCTGGACAATGAAATGGCAACCCACATCAGAATTCTTGCCTGGAGAATTCCATGGATAGAGGAACCTTATAGTTCATGAGGTTGCAAAGAGTCAGACACAGCTGAGTGACTAACACACAGATAGACTTTAGACTTCATCTTGCAGATAACATAGTTGGTATGAAGGCTTGGGTTTACACCAGTGAGGAGAAATCCTGGCACTGAAGGAATTGGAGGACATAATCCATAAGGAAGCTGTTATAAACTAGATAAGGTAGATAGGGTATGAAGAGAGCCTGTCTAACAGTGGGGAGTGACAGTGACAAAAAGAGGATGGCTTCAAGAAACCCTGTGAAGGCAATCCTCTGTCTCAGTGAAGAAAGCTGAGGCAAAAGGAGAAAGAGGGTGAAGGATGGGATAACTAATGGACAGTGAAGACTTACGTGTGTGTGTGTGTGTGTGTGTGTGTGTGTGTGTGTGTGTATATATATATAAAGAGAGCATTTTGTAAGTTACACGTTCATCATAAAACTATTCAGTTTAGCACACAGTGCAATGTAAGGGCAACTGAAAGAAGCAACTGAAACATGCTTATTATAGACATTCAAGAAACTGATGTTATTACCATGAGCTACTGGAGAGAAACTTTCCATTTCCAAACGAAATTTCAAATTCCATTTCAAAACAGATCCTGTCAGTTCTCAGTAAATATACATGAAATGTTTCCTGAATAAGGGAAATTCTATATTCATTTGTTTGGCTATAGACATGCAAAGTGTTAAGCTGATGACAGTCTATGGCTTCATCAATATTTAAAATTCAGCTAGCAAGAAGATCCAAGGAATTATAAGGAGAAACTTTTCATTTACATAGAAACTTTGAATTGCCAGTAAGTAGCAATACACACAAAACACATTATGACTAGCTATCTTTCTCAAACGTATACATTTAAGTCCTTAGGAATAATTTTTAAATGCTTATATCCTAAATAGATGTGAAAGTCAACTGTATTATACAATCCAGAATCTAAAAAAAAAAAAAAAAACCACAACAACAATAAAAAAGACTAATTACAGTAAGGCTCAGATCCATCTCAAAAATACAAAAGATACAGATGTAAGTAAATCAAAGGAGGCACAATTTTAACCAAGAAGCCATACTTCTTCACAACTATTTTAGCTACTTGGACGCTTTTATTAAAAAGTGGTTTTATACTACTTGTAAAGCAACATATGTTCCTAAAGACACTTTTATAGAACAAGGTTTAATGAAATTATTTTTCAGTGAGACTTAGATTCTACTGTAAGAAAGAGTAAAATGATGCACGAAGGCAGTTTTATGAAGTTATCTTCCCCTGGCTACATCCCTCCCTCACCAGGGACCGTCTCCCTCTGGTTGAAAGCTGTAAACATTTTAGGGCTATATGACAATCCCAGGACAAAAACAGAACATATATAGTATATTTTCAAACAAAGAAAAATAAACCATGAAGTCCTAATTTCTGAAGTATCCTTTCTGCCTAAAATGCACCCTTGACAGTCCCTGGAATGTGTTGCAAATCACTTAACACAAATTATTCAGATTCAGATAAATCTGGAGCCCCATCAGAAGAGTATTAGTCAACTATTTCACATGGAGGCCAATTACATGTTTTTTATATCTTTTCCTGACTGCCCGCTAACATTTTTTGCTAACATTAGCCTATCCAAAATGCCTTCCTGGGACTTAAGTTCCAACAGTGTCTATTACAAAATTCATCTATGGTTTCCGTCAGATTTAACTTAAATGCACAACAGGAGGGGAAAGCTGCCAGAAAACAGCAGATTCAGTAGATATAGAAACAAAGAGCATGTATTTGTGAATTTCTCTGACTCTTGCAACCAGAACCTGTTATCTGATAACCGTTTCATAACTGAAGGCTGCTCCAATTTCCTTCAGAGAAGTTACACAATAGCCCAAGTTTACAAGGGAACACCATTTTACATATGAAGCTGGCGTAGGGAGTCAGGGACCTTCTTTCCCTCTGCCCTGCTTCACCTCTCACTTTTTGCTAAAGGAGTAGAAGCATCTACCCAAAGACAAATAACTGGAGTTTATGCTAAAACTGAAAGGTCCACAGAACAATTAACAAAGAAATACAAGACGGAAATTATTGATTTTTTCTGTCTTCTATTGATTTCTGTATCATATACCACCATGGGTTGGAATAATTTTAAAACCCATAGATTTATAAAAATTTAAGCATGTAGTATTGAAAAAATCAGGACAACAACTGTCAAAAGTTGGCAAAACAGTCAAAAAAAAATAAACAGGATAAAGGGACAAAATTTACCATTTTAATTTTCTTTTATCAACCTTATGTGAGACTGTATTTTTATGACATGTTATAGTTATAAAAAAAAAATTTTTAATGACTAGTTTTTTCTTTCTTCTTTTTACATATCTTGGTATGTAAATCAAAATGCATTATTGTGTAATAAAAACAATTCATAAATTTTAATGAATCAAAATGTCAGCATTCTTGTATATACCGATATGTATTATATGCTTAGTCATTCAGTCACGTCCGACTCGGCAACACTTTGGACTTTAGCCCACCAAGCTCCTTTATCTATGGGATTCTCTAGGCAAGAATACTGGAGTGGGCTGCCATTTCCTATTCCAGGGGATGGTCTCAACCCAGGGATCAAACCCGTGTGTCCTGTGTCTCCTGTATTGAAGGCAGATTCTTTACCTGCTGAGCCATCAGGAAAGCCCAAATATGTATTGTGCATATATTTGCAATATTATATACACTATATATATTATTTTTATATCTTTTATATGCATACATTATGTATAATGTACTATTATATAACTATATCTATAGTATATATATATATATACACACACACACATATATATTATTTTTATACCTTTTCATTTTCTGCTTTTTCCTAAGACCCAATGACTCAAATCCTTAAAAAATGCAAGTAAGGAAAAATACTGAAAGAGCCTGTCTTTGCAAGTGTTTGTTTTATAGCTGAGAATGTTTTATGGATACATTTGTGCAGATGAGACAAAAATAGTCTCTTTGAAGTTAGCCTAATAAAATTACCTTAGAATTAAAGTATTACAGGAAGATTCTCAAACTAGTTAAGTCAACTCTCGTGGAAGCAAAAAATATTACTGTCAGACACGGAATAAATATTTTCATATTGTGATTTATTTATATGAAACAAATGGGGAGAAAACTCTATATCTTTGAGTTTCTGCCCCCTGGGGAATTGATTAGGCTACAATTTCAATAAAAAATAAAATAGTATATTTGTCATTGTTTAGTCGCTAAGTCATGTCTGACTCTTTTGCAGCCCCATGGACTGTAGCTTGCCAGGCTCCTTTGTCCATGGGATTTCCCAGGAAATAATATTGGAGTGGGTTCCTTCTCCAGGGGATCCTCCCTAACCAGGAATTGAACCCATGTCTCCTGCATTTGCAGATGATTCTTTACCACTGAGCCAGCAGAGAAGCCCCAAATAGTATATAACATTTGATATTTGACAGAAGCACAAAAATTTACTAACTAAAATTACACAAAAGTTATAGTTAATAGTATTTGTAAGATAGTATAATTCTTAATTCAAATTAAAACTGCTTAAGACATCATGCATTCTTCTTTATGATTTGATCTGTTCATTTCTTCTTCACATGTTGTCCTATGATTTTCTTAGAAAAAGGACAATAGACTTAGGTTCTTCCTATTTCTCTCCCTTGACTTCCTCCTCAAATTTGAACTTGTTAGTTTTCTCCAGTCACTGACTTCATATACCCTTTATCCCACTGTCCCACCTTTTATGACACTTTCAGCAAATCCTATAGTTTGACAGTCATCTTCTGTTATCAAAACATCTATATAGCCTAATTTAAAACGCTAGTCTCATGACTGCTTAACTCATTCTTTCTCAATGGCAGCCAGACATTGGACCTGGGAGGAGCTGGTTTGGGAACAGATGGGGTTTGCCAATGTGGGTGTATTTTAAAATTTAGTTTGCCAGTGTTCTCCATATTAAGAACAGAGGAATTATAATAGAAATCCAAATTCACCGATCATATCTTATGTACCAGGTTCTTTGCTAGAGGCATTATATTTATACCTCCTCTCTTTACATCATCTGTGAGGCATAGACAAGGTTAATAACATGCCTAGGGTCACCCACCTACTTGGCAACTGAGTTAGGATTTGAATTTGAGTACTTAAGGCTCTAAAGCCTATCGTTTTTAAACATGTACCTCTTTTCTCTAAGTGACAATTTTGTATACTTTTTACCATAAGATAGAGTCCAAAGGAGCAGAATGACTTATATTCATGTAACAGAGGAGTAAATGGAGAAGCCAATGGCACCCGACTCCAGTACTCTTGCCTGGAAAATCCCGTGGACAGAGGAGCCTGGCAGGCTGCAGTCCATGAGGTCGCTAAGAGTCAGGCACGACTGAGCGACTTCACTTTCACTTTTCACTTTCATGCACTGGAGAAGGAAATGGCAACCACTCCAGTGTTCTTGCCTGGAGAATCCCAGGGAGAGAAGAGCCTAGTGGGCCGCCGTCTATGGGGTCGCGCAGAGTCGGACACAACAGAAGTAACTTAGCAGCAGCAGCAGCAGAGGCGTAAAAAGAGAATACAAGTGGCTTACAAAATAAACTACCACTTTTTAATAATAATCTAGATTATGTAATGGCATAGAGGTCAGTATACTATGGGCTTCTCTGGTGGCTCAGAGGTTAAACCGTCTGCCTCCAATGAGGGAGTCCTGGGTTTGATCCCTGGGTTGGGAAGATCCCCTGGAAAAGGAAATGGTAATAAGCTACCACTTTTTAATAATAATCTAAATTATATAAGGGCATAGAGATCAATATACTACAGAACAGCACAATTTTAAAATATCCAACAGTTAGAGTTGTTTTGATTTTTAAGAGCAGGAATAACCTAGCAAACAAAATGTGATCTTCAAATTTCTTTGCAACTTTCTCAAAATTGAATCTAAAAAGTACTGGATTTTTTAAAAGCACTGAATTATAAAGTAATTAAATACAGAATTATCCCCCTAGCTTGATTTGCCAATCCTATTAGACCAAAGTCTAATTAAGAGCAGAAAAGTGGTTATTTAATCTACCAAATGAAAATAATTTAGTGCAAGTTAATAGGGGTTGGCTTATTACTGATTGGCCATTTTGATTCCAGCTTGTTATAATAGTAGAAATTGCTTTCAAAGATATACTCATTTTGCCAGTCATTTTTATAAGCAAGAGACAAAGAAAGAATCCTTTGTTGTGCCTATTTGGGGATTGAAAATACGACGGAGATATAGTAGAGTGCAGAGCTCAATGCACCCTTAGAAATCACAACTCTGTCTAAGGTAAAGGAAGAAGAAAGATTATAAAATGGTTCCAATATTTTATCAATGTGTTATTTTAACATACAGTTATTTAATTAACAAAATCAAATATGAGAGTGACTTAACAGTAGAACTTATCAACAAAAAGAAACTTTAAAACAAGCATTCATTCTTTGCTTAATAGTGGGATATATATACCTCCCAAATGACGCATGCCACTTTAAAAATGCATCATGTGAGCAAAAGAATAAAAACCAATTATCATAAAGCCCATATCTGTGAAGTTTTATTTATATTATGGAGAAGGCAATGGCACCCCACTCCAGTACTCTTGCCTGGAAAATCCCAAGGACAGAAGAGCCTGGTGGGCTGCAGTTCATGGGGTCGCTAAGAGTCGGACACTGTAATGATTTTAATTAGTATGCCTCATAAAATAACATTATTTAAGATGGATGCTAAAATTTACTCTCAAATACTTGACCTGCTCACTGAGCACTTTATTTTGTAACTTTCTTAAAGTATGTCCTAGATCCTCGAGGATAGCATATAAATAGACAATGGAAAATGGCATGGACATAAAGAACATTTTCATTTACTTGTAAAAGCAAGCTTGGAGGTAGATCTTCCCCGGGACAGCTTTCTGATGACGCTGTAGCCCTGCCAACACCATGACTAACCTCACAAGACACTTTGAGCCAGAAAACGGCCAGCTATGCTGTTCATGAATTCTTGACTCTCAAATATTGAAAGATAATAAATGTTTGTTGTTTTTACTTGCTAAGATTTGGGGTATTCTTTTACAAAGCAATAAAAAAACTAATAGATTTTGATACTTGGAAATAGAACGCTATGATGAACAACAACAAAATACTCAAATGTGGACATGGTGCTGAGAGCAGGCAGCGGGCTTTTGGGGGGGGGGGTGTGTGAGTAAGAGCCTGGGCTTCCCAGGTTGTTCAGTAGTAAAGACTCCACCTGCCAATGCAGGAGACTCAGATAAGTGGGTTTGATTTCTGGGTTGGGAAGATTCCCTGGAGTAGGAAATGGCAACGCACTCCGGTATTCTTGCCTGGAAAATTCCATGGGTAGAGGAGCCTGGTGTGCTACAGTCCATGGGGCCACAAAGAGTCCGACATGACTGAATGACAGAGCACACACCTGACTGGGAGCTTAAAGTGCCTTAAAGAAACTCTTTCAATGGTCTTTGATAGGACTGTAGGGGAGGATTTGTAGGAAGATGAGGTAAATGTTATTGGAAATTGGAGAAGAGGAGATCCTTGTTACGTAGTGACAGAAAAGTGTAGCAATCCTGTTACCTTCAATAACTTTGAAATAAATGAGTTATCTAATAAACTCAGTGGTCTAGTTAAAGGCATTTCCAAGCAAAACGGAGAAGTTGCTTTCTGGTTTCTTATTCCTGCTTACAGTAAAATGCAAGAGTATAGAGATTTACCAGAGGGTGAACTGTTAAAAGAAGGAAGGAATTGATAGTTTTGAGAATTCTTATTGCAGCTTTGAAATTAAAAGACACATGCTCCTTGGAAGAAAAGTTATGACCAACTTAGACAGCATTTTAAAAAGCAGAGGCATTACTCTGCTGACAAAGTTCTATCTAGTCAAAGCTATGGTTTTTGCAGTAGTCATGTATGGATGTGAGAACTGGACCAAAAAGAGAGCTGAGCACTGAAGAATTGATGCTTTTGAACTGGGGTGTTGGAGAAGACTCTTGAGAGTCCCTTGGATTGCAAGGAGATCAAATCAGTCAACCCAAAAGGAAATCAGTCTTGACTACTCATTGGAAGGACAGATGCTGAAGCTGAAGCTCCAGTACTCTGGCCACCTGATGTGAAGAGCTGACTCATCGGAAAAGATCCTGATGCTGGGAAAGATTGAAAGCAGGAGGAGAATAGGATGACAGAGGATGAGATGGTTGGATGGCATCACCGACTCAATGGACATGAGCTTGAGCAAACTCCAGGAGTTGGTGATGGACAGGGAGGCCTGGCATGCTGCAGTCCATGGGGTAGTAAAGAGTTGGATACGACTGAGCAACTGAACTTACTGACTGACCACTTCCATATGGTACATGACACTAAATTTAAGAGAAGTCTTCTGAGAAAAAGTGAAATCCAGGACACTACCAAGAGAACTTGGTCCAAAGATGAAGCAAAGGGTATGCCTGTGATACATCACATTAGAGTACTATTCAGTCACACAAAAAGCCTCTAAAGAGAGCAGGGATGTGCCCACTCTTCCAGCTGAACAATAAGTCTTCTGGAAAGGTTAAGGGTACACTGTTGTTCCTCGGTGTTCAAAAATTAGAGGAAAGTTTCTCTCAAAGATTTTTTTGATTGTGGCCTTTGTCTAACAAAGTAGACTCTAAGAAGATTCACAGAAGACATACAAAGTTTTGACATAATTATATATTTGCATATATTCTCTGGTTAGATTGAAAGGGACAGAAATAACACAAAATGAAATATGAATTTTTGATCTCCAAAGTTTTACTTGGTGGAAGCAGCTGAAGAAAACTGCTTGGCTGCAACTATGTTCTAACTTGCATGGAAAATGATGACTCAGAGCCAGAAAGTGGAACTGATAGCTATAAAGAATCACTCCTAGATCTTGAGACTTATTCATGGAACTTTGGAATTCGGAAGTTATGGACCAGTGACTATTTTATGCTTCCCATTTTCCCCCATTTTTTGAACAGGAATGTCTATATCAGTTATCTAATACCTGTGATACCACTCTATGTTGGATGTGTGGGGAGCAGATAATTTGCCTCTCTGGTTTCATAGACCTACATATTAAGAGGGATCACACTCAATAAGCTGTGTTTAAGGATTTATAATAGAGGAGATTCACCCATATGTAGACTTTATTTAGATGATGAGATTCTGAATGGCTTTGAAAGACTTGGGGACTTTGAGAGAGATGAGTATATTTTGCTTGTGGGAGTAATATGAATAAACTTATATCCAGAAAGTGGACTATGGTGTTTACAAACATTCCTTAGAAGAGGTGGAATGTATTTTATCTCCCCTTGGGTGTGGCCTGGATGTACTAATTCACTTATAATGGGTAGAATATGGCAGAACTGATGCTATACCACTCAAATTAGGTCATAAAAGACCATGGACTCTGATTTGGGTGTGTCTCTCTCTCTGTCTCTCTCTCTTAGGTTACTTCCTCTGGGAGAAGTCAGCCGCTACATCATGAAGTCACTCAGGCAAGCTGGAGTGAAGCCCACTGGTGAAGAAGTTAAGTACTTGGTCATCAGTCAGTGAGGAACTAAGGACTGCCAACAACCATGTAAGTGACACTGTAAGCAAAAATCCCTCTAGTTAAGCCTCCAGGTGAGACTATAGCCTTGGCCAACAGCTTGACTGCAATCTCAAGAGACCTCAAGCCAGAATCAGTCAGCTAAAATGGTGCCAGATTCTTGACCTACAGAAACAGTGAGACCATAATGCTTGCAGTTGTAAGCTGTTACCTTTTGGATCAATTCATTATTTAATAATAATAATAAACAATACACTTGCTGAGTATTGAGTGCAACACTTTACCAGCATCATCTTTTAAGATTTGAAATAGCTCTGTTGGAATTCCATCACTTCTGTTAGCTTTGTTCACAGTAATGCTTCCTAAAGCCCACTTGACTTCACACTTCAGGATGTCTGGCTCTAGATGAGAAAACACCATTGTGGTTATCTGGGTCATTAAGATCTTTTTTGTACAGTTCTGTATATTCTTGCCACCTCTTCTTAATCTACTGTTCCTGAAGTTCCTTACCATTTCTGTCCTTTATTGTGCCCATCTTCGCATGAAATGTTCCCTTGGTATCTCTAATTTTCTTGAAGAGATCTCTAGTTTTTCCCATTCTATTGTTTTCCTCTATTTCTTTGCATTCTGAGATTTCTGAGTAAAGATCAAATAAAGTCTCACAGCTTCTGCTTATTCCTCTCAGCAGGTTTATCTTGGAACGCTGTCTTTGGGAGTGTCCTGATCTACTAAATAAGAAATTTGTTGTTGTTGCCATTCATTTGCTAAGTTGTATTGCAAAGTTGCTAAGATTCTTTCTGACCCCATTGACTACAGCATGCCAGGCTCCTCTGTCCACCACTATCTCTTAGAGTTTACTCAGATTCATGTCCATGAAGTTGGTGATGCTATCTAACCATCTCATCTTCTGCCTCCACCTTTTCCTCCTGCCTTCAATCTTTCCCAGCATCAGGGTCTTTTTCAATGAGTTGGCTCTTCATAACAGGTGGCCAAAGTATTGGAGCTTCAGTTTCAGCATCAGTCCTTTCAATGAATATTCAAGGTGGATTTTCTTTAGGATTGACTGGTTTGATCTCCTTTCAGTCCAAGGGACTCTCAAGAGTTTTCTCCAGCACCTCAATTTAAAAGCATCAACATAAGAAATATGACTACCTTAAAAGTGTCATTGTGCAGAAACCACATGTAGGTGCCTGTTATCAGTACTAGCTGAGTCCAGCCATACAACTACCCCTGCTAAGGCACCAGACAGGGAGTGAATGGGTCATATGTCCTCTAGAACAGGCAATCTTCCAGTCAAATATCACTACATAGAACATTCACTCTTTAGGCCTTGCCTGAATTCTTGGCCCACAATATAATGGCATGTAATAAAATGGTTGTTGTTGTAAGTTTGGAGAAATTATAATAAAACTATGTCTACAGTTACCATTTTTATTGTAGGATAAGGATTCTGTTACACAGCCATACATAACCAAACAATTCATCATTTCCATACCAGAAGAGTTTCAAATGCGTTCCCTGAACACATAGAACCTTTGTTGTTTTTGCTCACTTGCTCAGTCTTGTCTGACTCTGCAACTTCATAGCCTACAGCACACCAAGCTTCCCTGTCTTTCACTATCTCCCAGAGTTTGCTCAAATTCATGTCCATTGAGTTGATGATGACATGCAATTATCTCATCCTTTCTTTCCCTCTTCACCTCATGCCCTCCATCTTTCCCAGAATTAGGGTTTTCTCCAATGAGATGGCTCTTCATATTGGGTGGCCAAAGTATTGGAGCTTCAGTTTCAGCATCAGTTCTCCCAATGAATATTAAGGATTGATTTCCTTTAGGAATGACTGGTTTAATCCCCTTGCTGTCCAAGGGACATTTCAAGAGTTTTCTCCAGCACCACAGTTCGAAAACACCAATTCTTCGGTGCTCAGCCTTCTTTATGGTCCAAGTCTCACATCCATACATAACTACTAAAAAAAAAATCACAGCTTTGGCTATATGGACCTTTGCTGACAAAGTAATGTCTCTGATATTTAATAACTCTAGATTTGTCTTAGCTTTTCTTCCAAGAAGTAAGCATCTTTTAATTTCATGGCTGCAGTCACCATCCACAGGATTTTGGAGCCCAAGAAAATAAAGTCTGTCACTATTTCCATTTTCTCCCCATCTATTTGTCATGAATTGATGGGACCAGGTGCCATGATCTTAGCTTTTTGAATGTTGAGTTTTAAGCTAGCTTTTTCACTCTCCTCTTTCAACTTCATCAAGAGGCTCTTTACTTCCACTTCATTTTCTGCAACTGGAGATGGAAATGGCAACCTATTCCAGTGTTCTTGCCTGGAGAATCCCAGAGATGGGGGAGCCTGGTGGGCTGCCATCTATGGGGTCGCACAGAGTCGGACATGACTGAAGTGACTTAGCAGCAGCAGTAGCATCTGCATACCTGGGGTTATCAATATTTTTCCTGGAAATCTTAATCCTAGCTTGTGCCTCATCCAGCCTGACATTTTCTATGATGTATGCTGCATGGAAGTTAAACAGGGTGGCAATATACCACCTTGACATACTCCTTTCCCAATTTCAAACCAGTCTGTTCTTCCATGTTCGGTTCTAACTTATGCTTCTTGACCTGCATACAGATTTCTCAGTAGGCAGGTAAGGTGGTCTGGTATCCCTGTCTCTTGAAGAATTTTCCAGTTTATTGTGATCCACACAAAGGCTTTAGCATAGTCAATGAAAAAGAAGTAGTTGTTTTTCTGGAATTCTCTTTCTTTTACTAATTGCTGATGTTGGTAATTTGTTCTCTGGTTCCTCTGCCTTTTCTAAATCCTGTTTGGACATCTGGAAGTTCTAGGTTCATGTACTGTCGAAGCCTAGTTTGAAGGAGTTAAGCATAACTTTACTAGCACGTGAAATGACTCCAATCATGGACATTCTTTGGCATTGCCCTTCTTTGGGATTTGAATGAAAACTGACTTTTTACTATCCTGTGGCCACTGCTGAGTTTCCCAAATTTGCTGGAGTAGTGCAGCACTTTACCAGCATCTTTTAAGATTTGAAATAACTCTGTTGGAATTCCATCACCTCCGTTAGCTTTGTTCACAGCAATGCTTCCTATGGCCTACTTGACTTCACACTCCAGGATGTCTGGCTGTAGATGAGAAAACACCATTGTGGTTTTCTGGGTCATTAAGATCTTTTTTGTACAGTTCTGTGTGTTCTTGCCAGCTCTTCTTAATCTTCTGCTGCTATAGTTCCTTACTGTTTCTGTCCTTTATTGTGCCCATCTTTGCATGAAATGTTCCCTTGGTATCTCTAATTTTCTTGACAAGATCTGTAGTTTTTCCCATTCTATTGTTTTCCTCTATTTCTTTGCATTGTTCACTTAAGGCTTTCTTATCTCTCCTTGCTCTTGTTTGGAACATTGCATTCATTTGGGTATGGCTTTTCCTTTCTCCTTTTCCTTTTGCTTCTCTTCTTTTTTCAGCTATTTGTAAGACTTCCTCAGACAACCATTTTGCCTTGTTGCATTTCATTTTCTTGGGGATGGTTTTGGTCACTGCCTCCTGTAAAATGTTATGAACCTCCATCCATAATTCTTTTGGCACTCTGTCTATCAGATCTAATCCCTTGAATCTGTCACTTCTACTGCATGATCATAAGGTATTTGATTTAGGTCATACCTGAATGACCTAATGTTTTCCCTATATTTTTCAATTTAAGTCTGATTTTTGCAATAACGACCTCCTGATATGAACCACAATCATCTCCCGGTCTTATTTTTGCTAACTGCATACAGCTTTTCCTTCTTTGGCTGCAAAGAATATAATTAATGGCCCTTTGAAGCCCAATTTTCTTTTTTAATTATGAGTAGGCATACCACTATTCAATTTTTCAAATATGTACTTAATACAATAGATTGGTTTACATAGCAGCTAAAAATAGCCATGACAGTGAAGTATGCCATTTAAATAAATCTAATATGTTCATGCACTTATCTAACAAACAGTTATTAAACTCAGACCAATTATAGTGTTCAAAAGTAAATAACTGTTACATAACCATTACTTGGGCTTCCCAGGTGGCACAGGGGTAAAGAGTCTGCCTGCCAGTACAGGAAATGCAGGAGATTTGGGTTCTATCCTTGGATTGGGAAGATCCCCTGGAGTAGGAAATGGCAACCTGCTCCAGTATTATTGCCTGGAAAATTCCAAGGACAGAGGAGCCTGACTGGCTACTGTCCATGGGGCTGCAGAGATTCAGACATGACTGAGCACAGGAGCAACCATTACTTATGCTAAGTTCTGTATACAACTACAAGCATCTAGCATGATTTTAAAAAGAGGGGAAAATTCTACTTACTATATGGTGCATGCATGCTTAGTCATGTCCAACTGTTTTCAACCCCAGGGACGGTAGCCATCCAGGCTCCCCTGTCCACAGGATTCTCCAGTCAAGAATACTGGAGTGGGTTGTCATTTCCTCCTCCAGGGGATCTACCCAACCTAGGAATAGAAACTGTGTCTCCTACATGATCAGGTGGATTCTTTACTACTGAATCACCTGGGAAGCCACACTTACTATATGGTAAATCCTATCAGTTAGGATAAGCACTCAGTGAAGAGATCAAAAAGCAGAGCTGAAAGGATTTAGTGATTTCATTCCCCAGTTACTTGAGGTAGTGAAACCACTATCCTAGTATAATCACAGTAAATATATGATGCCTAGGGCACTGCAGGCACTCAATACATCTTTCTGAATGAATAAATGAATTCTGAATGAATGCATACAGTATATGCTATTAGAATTCAGTGACTAAGTGCATTGCCTTGACTTTGTTTACATGCTAACTCTAAACTTAAAGGGATTCTTCTACACAATCTGGGCTATCTTATCATGTGGATTGGTATTAGAGCCACAGCTAATAATAAAATTTTCTTTGCAATTCCTGTAGCTCCATTAGGAACTTTACTGAAAGAAATGGCTGGTAAAGGATAAGGTTCCAGTGTTCCTGGATTTTCTGACCATGTAATAGATCCCTTTCTTGATGATTTCTAGGATGATCAGGATTTACACAAAGGGAGAACATTCTGGAAGGAATAATGGTGTAAGCCTATATCCAATGAGAGAAACACACAGAATATTTTGGGAATAAGGAGGCTTTCAGTACAATGTATTTCAAATAGCTTTTTGTGAACCACTGGAAAGCTGTTCACTCTAGTTAGTGCCATATTATCAGTCTTTCAAATAAAATATTGAAATAGAATAGAATATAGAATTAAAAAGCATTACAGAAAATAGGAGTAGGTCTCGTTTGAATAATATTTAAGTTGTGGATGTATGATGTATCTTTGTATACTGAGTCTCTTCCTTCTTTGGGTCATGATCAAAATAGTTTGAAAACCACTGTCCTAGAGGAGTGTCAGCAGAAGCCACTGGAGGCTCCTGAATTATGGAACCAAATATTTTATTTTACTCTTTAATCAAAGCAAATCCTTCAGGAGACATTCATGATTTAATTCATTCTCAAGTGTTAAATTCTCTGGAATTCTGATATTAGTACATTTGTATGACCTAATTTTAACAAGAATTACAAAATATAGCTTTCTCTATGTTAGTGGATCAATAACATACAGCTAAACTATAATTTTCCTGCTTTTTTCACTTTACATATTCTCTCTAAAGCCCTGTGCTACTAGAAAATATATAATGTGATTTGAAACAAACATCACTCCAGGGCTTCCTCATCTTCATCACTTGTTGGTTTTTGACCTTGACACTTATTCAATTAGAAATGACTGGCCCATCATGCACTCCTTTGCTAAAGTCAGACTTTTCACACCAGGGAGAAGGCTATTCGGTTAGTAAAGATTTTTCAGTGAACCAAGGGCTGAAAAGAAAAAAGGAAAAATCTTATAATGTTAGAGCTTATAAACTAGTGATAGGGGAAGGGGTCTATTTCCCAGACTCTACCTTTCCCCCAATATTATGACACTCAATGTGTTGATGCTATCAAGAGGGTCCACAAATAATTTGCAGTCAAATAAATTGCTTCAAAATGCCCCAGACTGTGAGGTTATTTAATCTTGATGTGTGCCTTAAGTACATAACGTGGCTCAAGCTCTTCTTAGTTACCATGTCAGTTCTCCCTCGGCCTCAGAATACAGGTGAGCAACACACTGGCCATACAGTAAGTTGGGAAACAGAAGGACTTGTTAAGATTGTCAAGTACCATTCACAAATTTATGCCTGTGGAGTTGTTCCCCCTGGAAGGGAATCAAATAACTCATGCTTTCTGAAAATTGCTTATGACAGATTTTCAGTCTGCTTTAGGCTGGCTCTCGGTGGTGATTTGTATTTTCATATTACTGCTCATACATTAAAAAATTTACACCTGTCAGGTATTGAAAGAGTGCCTCCATCCCTAACCATTTTTGAGGAGGGGAGGCATTGCTTTGCTTCCAGACATTATCCAAATAAGTTTCTATCAAGAGTGAGGGTGACATTATAGGGGAAATCATAAGAAATATGA
The DNA here is from genome assembly GCF_032405125.1 of Capricornis sumatraensis. Lineage (NCBI taxonomy): Eukaryota > Metazoa > Chordata > Mammalia > Artiodactyla > Bovidae > Capricornis > Capricornis sumatraensis. Next base: position 83,999,824 of record NC_091072.1, read on the forward strand.
AGTATATAAGTACAGAATTTTAATAAGAAACTAAGTCTTTGGGCTTTTTGAAGGAATGAAAATTACAGTAGTCCTAGGATGTTTGAAATTGTATATCCAGTTATGGGCTGATAGTGGGAAACGACCATAATTTTAGCTACTACAGTGTAGAATTTGAAGTTTGTTCCTCAGCCCAAGTAGAAGGATGCGTGTGGTCTGAGCTCCTTGAATCATCACTTTGGAAATATGAAAAAAGTTTTCCCTTTTTTGTCTCAAAAATTCTTCACAATCCTCAGACTACATCCCGGTAGCTCAGATGGTAAAGAATCTGCCTACAGTACAGGAGACCTGGGTTCAATCCCTGAGCTGGGAAGATCCCCTGGAGAAGAGAATGGCAACCGACTCCAGTATTCTTCTGGGAAATCCCATGGATGGAGGTGCCTGGTCGGTTATAGCCTGTGGGGGTCACAAAGAGTCCGATATGGCTTAGCAACTAACGCTTTCACTTTTACTTCACCTGGCAAAAATATGTATTTTTCTTAGAGAGTGTAGGTACAATTATTCAAGAAAATATCTTTTGGCTACTTCTTTCCACTTAAAGGGTCACAAGGGTTGTTTTGGAGTGGGGAGCAAAACAAAACCATGACAAACAAGCAGCTCAAATAACTTGGAAAATGAACTAGTGTAGCAAAAGCATCAATGCAAGTATCCCAGTCTGCATGCAATGAAGCAAAAATTAATTTTAATTTTAATGTAAAAAGTTACTTTTTATACTCATGAGATTATGAATAATAATACAGCAGCTCTTCGGAAGAGCAATACTAATTATCCCTGCCCTGAAAGTCTAATAAGTGGCCAGATTATCAGTGTAAAAATCCACAGTTTGTCCACTATAAATTAACATTAACAATGTCACTGTCCTCAACTATAAAAAGGGCTTTAATCTCAGCCATCCAGATGTACCATTCTTTCTTCTAACATATGAAGTGTTAAATCATTGGCTTATAGCCATTCATTTAACTTATTTGAAGAGTAGTAGTCTGTCATTTACAACATTATCAAACATAGGGTACTACTGAGATCTCACAGTGCATGAGACTGGATTATTTGTCCTTTCAGTTCAGTTCAGTTCAGTCGCTCAGTCGTGTCCGACTCTTTGCGACCCCATGAACTGCAGCACACCAGGCCTCCCTGTCCATCACCAACTTCCGGAGTTCACTCAAACTCATGTCCATTGAGTCGGTGATGCCATCCAGCCATCTCATCCTCTGTCGTCCCCTTCTCCTCCTGCCCCCAATCCCTCCCAGCATCACAGTCTTTTCCAATGAGTCAACTCTTCACATGAGGTGGCCAAAGTATTGGAGTTTCAGCTTTAGCATCAGTCCTTCCAAAGAACACCCAAGACTGATTTCCTTTAGAATGAACTGGTTGGATCTCCTTGCAGTCCAAGGGACTCTCAAGAGTCTTCTCCAAGCATCAGTTCTTCAGTGCTCAGCTTTCTTCACAGTCCAACTCTCACATCCATACATGACCACTGGAAAAACCATAGCCTTGACTAGATGGACCTTTGCTGGCAAAGTAATGTCTCTGCTTTTGAATATGCTATCTAGGTTGGTCATAACTTTCCTTCCAAGGAGTAAGCGTCTTTTAATTTCATGGCTGCAGTCACCATCTGCAGTAATTTTGGAGCCCCCCAAAATAAAGTCTGACACCGTTTCCCCATCTATTTCCAGTGAAGTGATGGGACCGGATGCCATTTGTCCTCTAGTGTAATACCAAATATCATGATCACACACAGTGTTTCGCAGAAAGTAACAAAACCCAGAAGAACCCCGAAATAGAAATGTCTGATCCCACTTTCAGGGGGATGTCAGTTTCTGCCTGACTTCTGTGTGGCCAGCACAGAAAGCAATGGCAAAGGAGGATCTGGGTCAATAATTTTCAGGTCATAGTCCATATGTATGGAATAGTGTATGGAAACTTGGCCCATGTGACATAACAGAAATAAAGTATCTCATTTGGCATTCAAATAACTTTGAATTATTTATTTCCAAAATAAAATGGAGAGATTGAGAGGGATTATACTTAATAATCTCTAAATTTCCTACAAATAAAGAAAAGCTGATTAAAATAAAAAAACATAAACAAGGTGGAGTAGACTGTTGGGCCAGGAACAGTAGATGTGGGTTTAAATTTCCCTTAACCATTAACTAGCCATGGCGTTTGGCCAACTTACCTTGACTCTTAGTATCTCAGATGGAAAAATTAAGAGATGACACTAAATATTTTCTAAGTTCTCTTTTATTTAACAATTCTAGATTATCACAGAGGTGTAGTTGTATTTGTTTATACATTTAGCCATTATCTTTTGCTCCAAATTAGGACTTCATTTTGTTACATTTAAAATCCCAGAGAAAGTCTTTAAAAGATTTCTTTAATAAAACAAGATGTATCTTCAGTCTTTTAAAAATTCATTTAGATTCAGTTTGTAATTAGATGATGCTTCACTTAGGAGTGTTTTAATTATCTCATTTATATTATTATTTATATCAAATCATAGACCCTTCAAGTATACTGCATTTTAGACTTCATAATTTTAAAAGTGGTGAAAATTCTTAGTACAAACAAACACTTATTTTTCCTCTATTTTTCGTATAATTTTAAATATCTCCAGAGATATTTAACAATCCAACCATAACTGTCTATGGCTATGAATGTTCAATTATCTCAGCCATCTTAACCAACTTTATGACAAGTTTAATCAGTGTCACTGACAAGCCATACCAAATCAGTCCACACAGATGACCATACAGAGAGAAAAGTACGATTAGTACATGGAGAAGAAATAATATACAAAACTGTTCTTGCCATTTAAATGAAAGCTCCTCCTGCTCATCTGCTCAGGTCAAAAACTTTGTAGATACCTTGACTTTTTCCTCTCTCTCATAGTAACATTCAATCTGTCTGAAATTCCATTTGCTCTATCTCATAAATAAACCCAGCATCTGTACTTCTTACCACCTCCATCATTGGTACTTGGTTAAGTTCTCATCTAAAGCCTTGCAACAGTTTCCTAAATGTTCTCCTGCTTCCACCTTTTCCTGGAATCCATTCTCAAAAGAGCAATCAGAGTGGTAAAAGCTAAAGCAGATACACAGCAGGACTGCCCCAAATCTCCGAGCGTTTCCATCCCTTGACAATGGCCTACCCTTCACCGTTTGGTCCCTGTGACTTCTCTGTTGTTGTTCAGTCTCTAAGCTGTGTCCGACTCTTTGCAACCCCATAAATTACACCATGCCAGGTTTCCCTGTCTTTCAGTATCTTCTCTGACTTCCTTTTCAATGTATTTCCCCTGTTCAGTATGCCCTAGACCATTATTCTTCAAATATGTCAAGTCTATGCCCAGTTTGCTTTGCACTAATAGTTCCCTCTGCATGGAATATCCTTCCCCCAGAGATATGCATGGGTGGGCCACTTGCTGCCTTCATTGCTGGCTCAAATGTTGCCTTCTTATTTAATTGACCTCTCTTTTAAATATACAATCCCTCTCCAAGCTTCCTATCCTCTTTGTTTTGACTTTTGTCATCACATTTCTTATTTTCTACTATAGAAGATTATTTTGTTCATGGTCTGTCTCCCCGTGCTAAAATGTGCTTGTTATCTTTTAAATGCTGTAAGATGCTTTATATTCTAGTCTGGCATCAAACAGGCACCACTGAATGAATCAATGTAAGATGAATAATGATGTCTAAAGCAATCAGGTATATGTTGCATGATGAGAACAGCCCCCCAGGCAGGATTTTAGGTGCTTAGATACATCACATCACCTTTAGTCTTCTTGAAACTTTTGGAGTTGAGTATTGCTATTACTTCTAGTATTAAATTGATTTTGATATATGATTCTAATTCATATTTGACAACTTAGCAGTCCCTGTTCTCTTTACCTTTATTGTAAAATATTTTAGATGCTATGGAGAAGGCCTCCCCAAAACCAAGAAATAAGAGACAACAGTTATAGTAAACAGTAGTTACTCATAGGATGAACTGTCTTTAGAAGTAGTCTACTCCAAGAGCACAGGACAGAAGGGCCCCCTCCAAGACCAATTTTACACATTAGAAAAGATAACTTTAACAACTAAAAATTATCCAGTAGTATTAAATTCTTTCTGAAGACAGTATTAATTTCACCTACATTGAGTCTAAAAATAAGAAGTCTCCAAAAGAAAGCTTTTAGTAATGTTAAATCTAGTCTCATTGAAGGGATAAAAACACTGTCAGGAGCATGTTACTTCTGGGTTAATATAATTGTTTATTCAGGTGTGAGTGGCACAGGAAATGCTTATGGTGTCTTTCCACAGCTTGGAAAAAATATTCCTTAATATAGTTCTCAACATGAAACTGATATTAATAACTTAAAATTCTGATTCTTCCATCAGCTTGAAACACTGTTTATTAAGGAACCCTCCCAGGAAGTACTTGATAACCAGAAATTGAGTACTTTATTTCATGAAAATGTTTTTCCATCCATCTTCAATACTCCTCAGAAAATACAGTTATACCTTGGTGCATATATCAGTTTTTTTTTTTTAAAGCTGAGCTAGTATTAATCAGCTCAAAGTATCCCAATATGTTCTAAATAAAAATGAAAATCTATGAGGATATATTTACCTATTACAATATAATAAATATTATAAACATGTAAAAAGTAACAGCAAATACTGATAAAAGAACGGTTAATCCCTGTGAAGAGAGAAATTTTACAGAGAGGGATTATTTGAGCTGATCTTGAAAGAAAAGGAGTTCTCCTAGATACTTTTGGGCTCCAGTGTTTTCTTAAATATATATCTTTGCTAATCACGAAAACTCAGTGTGACTTGGTGCTTGTGTATGCATTCTGAACAGTCATAAATATTTCAGTTGGTGCTTTAATCATAACATACAAAGTGTTTATTTCTATCAGCTAACTAGTTTAAAACGCTCAGCTTATCACATTGCTTTTCAGATCCCATTTTCCTGCCTTTTTACCCTATAGTGCTTCCACAGAACAGCTTTGCTGGAGTCATTTCCTTGGCAGAAAGGAACAAAATTTCTGGAGTATCCACATGGCAAAAGCTAAATAAACATTGTGTTCCAGATTTCCCAGCTAGGTGCCAAACGTCCTCATTTGGTGCCCTAAAGAGCAGAAGGGCACAGAAGGTTCTGTTTGGTTGCCCTTGCACATCTGAGGGCTGGAAGGCATAATCAGGTGCCTGAGGAGTGAAATTGGAGGCTGATGCATTAGACGCAATGAGTTGCAATATCACAGCATTAAAAAGGAATTCACTTAGGTTGCACTTAAGTGAATATATTGTGCTCTTTTATTATCTTTCTGAGGGGAACCCCAATGAGGAGTGATGTGAAGAAAAGGTTACAAATCTTTTTCTGTTGTTTACAAAATGACAACTGATAAAACAAGATGAATTTCATTCAATATCAGCACAAATGCATTTGTTAGCAAAGGAATTGTATACTTTTAGTATTCTTTTGTGTTAGCCTTTTCTTAACATGCTCTTATGACATAAAGCTATAAATGAAGATATGAATTAAAAAGCCAATTGTAGAAAACATTTGTTGTTGCTGTTGTTCAGTCACCAAGTTGTTTCCGACTCTTTGTGACCCCATGGACCATAGCACTCCAAGCTTCCCTGTCCTTCAGCATTTCCTGAAGTTTACCCAAGTTCATATCCATTGAATCAGTAGAAAACATTGTTTTATTTTTTTAAAAAAAACACACACACAGTATATGTGTACCTAAATTTTCCTATCTTTTGGCCCAGTCTTCAAAAAATCTGCCAAATAGTACAAAAGAGAAAGTACATCTTTGTAAAATAAAGAGACCCTGATACTCTCTATATGAAGTTACCAAGTAATCTAGAGTCTCACTATTTTCTGTATAAGAGCTAAGCCTAACTTATAAGGTAGGTGCCCAAGAAGACTCAGGGTTTTGGTGGGAATATATGCTGGCCTTTAGTAACTATTTGACAAATGAATGAAAGAAACTTCTGTTTCAGCAAAACTCAATGAGCTACTTTTTCTTAAATTTGCAATTCATTACTTCAGTTGCCCATTTGCTTCTGCCATTTTGTAGTTCAATGCAGAGTAGATTAGAGTATGGACTAGGGAGGATCTCCCACTAAGTAGCTGTGTGATCATGATCAGGTTGCTTAACTTCTCTGGGTCTTAACTGCATCATTTGTGAAAGAGAGATAGCTATATTCAGTGAGTGAGTATATGTAAAGCATTGAGAATTGTTTGGACATCTGGTTTATTTTAAAATTGTTTTTTATCCAACATTCGAATTATAGGAGTCCCAGAAGAAGAAGACAAAAAGAAAGACCATGAGAAAATCCGTGAGGAGATAATAGTTGAAAACTTCCCTAAAATGGGGAAGGAAATAATCATCCAAGTCCAAGAAACAGAGAGTTCCAAATAGGTTAAACCCAAGGCGAAACACCCCAAGACACATATTAATCAAATTAACAAAGATCAAACACAAAGAACAAATCTTAAAGCAGCAAGGGAAAAACAACAAATAACACACAAGGGGATTCCCATAAGGATAACAGCTGATCTTTCAATAGAAACTCTTCAGGCCAGGAGGGAATGGCAAGACATACTTAAAGTGATGAAAGACAATAACCTACAGCCCAGATTACTGTACCCAGCAAGGATCTCATTCAAATACGAAGGAGAAATCAAAAGCTTTACAGACAAGCAAAAGCTGAGAGAATTCAGCACCACCAAACCAGCTCTCCAAAAATTCTAAAGGATATTCTCTAGACAGGAAACACAAAAAGGGTGTATAAACCCGAACCCAAAACAATAAAGTAAATGGTAACAGGATCATACTTATCAATAACTACCTTAAACGTAAATGGGTTGAATGCCCCAACCAAAAGGCAAAGAATGGCCGAATGGATACAAAAACAAGACCCCTCTATATGCTGCTTACAAGAGACCCACCTCAAAACAAGGGACACATACAGACTGAAAGTGAAGGGCTGGAAAAAGATATACCATGCAAATAGAGACCAAAAGAAAGCAGGAGTGGCAATACTCATATCCGATGAAATAGACTTTAAAACAAAGGCTGTGAAAAGAGACGAAGAAGGACACTACATAATGATCAAAGGATCAATCCAAGAAGATATAACAATTATAAATATATATGCACCCAACATAGGAGTACCACAATATGTAAGACAAATGCTAACAAGTATGAAATGGGAAATTAATAATACCCCAATCACACCTATGAATAGATCAACTAAACAGAAAGCAACAAGGAAACACAAACTTTAAATGATACAATAGACCAGTTAGACCTAATTGATATCTATAGGACATTTCACCTCAAAACAATGAATTTCACCTTTTTCTCAAGTGCTCATGGAACATTCTCCAGGATAGATCACATCCTGGGCCATAAATCTAAACTCGATAAATTCAAAAAAATCGCAATCATTCCAAGCATCTTTTCTGACCATAATGCATTAAGATTAGATCTCAATTACAGGAGAAAATCTATTAAAAATTCCAACATATGGAGGCTGAACAACGCACTTCTGAATAACCAACAAATCACAGAAGAAATCAAAAAAGAAATCAAAATATGCATAGAAACTAATGAAAATGAAAACACAACAACCCAAAACCTGTGGGACACTATAAAAGCAGTGCTAAGAGCAAAGTTCATAGCAATACAGGCATACCTCAAGAAACAAGAAAAAAGTCAAATAAATAACCTAACTCTACACCTAAAGCAACTAGAAAAGGAAGAATTGGAGAACCCCAGAGTTAGTAGAAGGAAAGAAATCTTAAAAATTAGGGCAGAAATAAATGCAAAAGAAACAAAAGAGACCATAGCAAAAATCAACAAGGCCAAAAGCTGGTTCTTTGAAAGGATAAATAAAATTGACAAACCATTAGCCAGACTCATCAAGAAGCAAAGGGAGAAAAATCAAATCAATAAAATTAGAAATGAAAATGGAGAGATCACAACAGACAACACAGAAATCCAAAGGATCATAAGAGACTACTATCAGCAGTTGTATGCCAATAAAATGGACAATGTGGAAGAAATGGACAAATTCTTAGAAAAGTACAATTTTCCGAAACTGAACCAGGAAGAAATAGAAAATCTTAACAGACCCATCACAAGCACGGAAATTGAAACTGTAATCAGAAATCTTCCAGCAAACAAAAGCCCAGGTCCAGATGGCTTCACAGCTGAATTCTACTAAAAATTTCGAAAAGAGCTAACACCTATCCTACTCAAACTCTTCCAGAAAATTGCAGAGGAAGGGAAACTTCCAAACTCATTCTATGAGGCCACCATCACCCTAATACCAAAACCTGACAAAGATACTACAAAAAAGAAAACTACAGGCCAATATCACTGATGAACATAGATGCAAAAATCCTCAACAAAATTCTAGCAATCAGAATCCAACAACACATTAAAAAGATCATACACCATGACCAAGTGGGCTTTATCCCAGGGATGCAAGGATTCTTCAATATCCGCAAATCAATCAAAGTAATTCACCACATTAACAAATTGAAAAATAAAAACCATATGATTATCTCAATAGATGCAGAGAAGGCTTTTGACAAAATTCAACATCCATTTATGATAAAAACTCTCCAGAAAGCAGGAATAGAAGGAACATACCTCAACATAATAAAAGCTATATATGACAAACCCACAGCAAACATTATCCTCAATGGTGAAAAATTGAAAGCATTTCCCCTAAAGTCAGGAACAAGACAAGGGTGCCCACTTTCACCACTACTATTAAACATAGTTTTGGGAGTTTTGGCCACAGCAATCAGAGCAGAAAAAGAAATAAAAGGAATCCAAATTGGAAAAGAAGAAGTAAAACTTTCACTGTTTGCAGATGACATGATCCTCTACATAGAAAACCCTAAAGACTCCACCAGAAAATTACTAGAGCTAATCAATGAATATAGTAAAGTTGCAGGATATAAAATCAACACACAGAAATCCCTTGCATTCCTATACACTAATAATGAGAAAGTAGGAAAAGAAATTAAGGAAACAATTCCATTCACCATTGCAACGAAAAGAAGAAAATACTTAGGAATATATCTACCTAAAGAAACTAAAGACCTATATATAGAAAACTATAAAACACTGATGAAAGAAATCAAAGAGGACACTAATAGATGGAGAAATATACCATGCTCATGGATTGGAAGAATCAATATAGTGAAAATGAGTATACTACCCAAAGCAATTTACAAATTCAATGCAATCCCTATCAAGCTACCAGCCATATTTTTCACAGAACTAGACAAATAATTTCAAGATTTGTATGGAAATACAAAAAACCTCAAATAGCCAAAGCAATCTTGAGAAAGAAGAATGGAACTGGAGGAATCAACCTGCCTGACTTCAGGCTCTACTACAAAGCCACAGTCATCAAGACAGTGTGGTACTGGCACAAAGACAGAAATATAGATCAATGGAACAAAATAGAAAGCCCAGAGATAAATCCACACACCTATGGACAAAGGAGTCAAAAATATACAATGGAGTAAAGACAATCTCTTTAACAAGTGGTGCTGGGAAAACTGGTCAACCACTTGTAAAAGAATGAAACTAGATCACTTTCTAACACCACAGACAAAAATAAACTCAAAATGGATTAAAGATCTAAATGTAAGACCAGAAACTATAAAACTCCTAAAGGAGAATATAGGCAAAACACTCTCCGACATAAATCACAGCAGGATCCTCTATGATCCACCTCCCAGAATTCTGGAAATAAAAGCAAAAATAAACAAATGGGATCTAATTAAAATTAAAAGCTTCTGCACAACAAAGGAAAATATAAGCAAGGTGAAAAGACAGCCTTCTGAATGGGAGAAAATAATAGCAAATGAAGCAACTGACAAACAACTAATCTCAAAAATATACAAGCAACTTATGCAGCTCAATTCCAGAAAAATAAACGACCCAATCAAAAAATGGGCCAAAGAACTAAATAGACATTTCTCCAAAGAAGACATACGGATGGCTAACAAACACATGAGAAGATGCTCAACATCACTCATTATCAGAGAAATGCAAATCAAAACCACAATGAGGTACCACTTCACACCAGTCAGAATGGCTGCGATCCAAAAATCTGCAAGCAATAAATGCTGGAGAGGGTGTGGAGAAAAGGGAACCCTCCTACACTGTTGGTGGGAATGCAAACTAGTATAGCCACTTTGGAGAACAGTGTGGAGATTCCTTAAAAAATTGCAAATAGAACTACCTTATGACCCAGCAATCCCACTGCTGGGCATACACACCGAGGAAACCAGAATTGAAAGAGACACATGTACCCCAATGTTCATCGCAGCACTGTTTATAATAGCCAGGACATGGAAACAACCTAGATGTCCATCAGCAGATGAATGGATAAGAAAGCTTTGGTACATATACACAATGGAGTATTACTCAGCCATTAAAAAGAATACATTTGAATCAGTTCTGATGAGATGGGTGAAACTGGAGCCGATTATACAGAGTGAAGTAAGCCAGAAAGAAAAACACCAATACAGTATACTAACACATATATATGGAATTTAGAAAGATGGCAATGACGACCCTGTATGCAATACAGCAAAAAAGACACAGATGTGTATAACGGACTTTTGGACTCAGAGGGAGAGGGAGAGGGTGGGATGATTTGGGAGAATGGCATTGTAACATGTATACTATCATGTAAGAATCGAATCGCCAGTCTATGTCCGACTCAGGATACAGCATGCTTGGGGCTGGTGAATGGTGATGACCCAGAGAGATGTTATGGGGAGGGAGGTGGGAGGGGGGTTCATGTTTGGGAACACATGTACACCCATGGTGGATTCATGTCAATGTATGGCAAAACCAATACAGTATTGTAAAAAAATAAAAATAAAATAAAATAAAAAATAAAATGCAAAGTAACAAAAAAATCGTTTTTTAAAAGAGTTAAGATAAATGATTCTGAAATTAGATTAAAATAAATAAGCGTCCAGCTATACACTGCTTAAAAGATATACACTTAAAGACTCAATTACATAAGAAGTGTGATAGAAAAGGAAATAAAGAGATATGTGTAAAATAAAAACTGAAAGGTAACTGATATAACAATATTGATTGCAAACAAAATAGACTTTAAAGTAAAAGATAAACAAAAAAGAGCTATTTGATGTATAAATGAAATGAACAGTGTAAGAGTAAAAGGTGACCATACTAATCACATGTGTAATAACTGCATCTAAGGGCACTGCAAGGAAGAATGCACACATGCACAATCATGTTAAATTTTACCAGAGCAATCTAAGAAACTGAAAACACAAAAAGGCAGTGTGGCGAATGTAAAGTAGATTTATACAGTTAACAACCTTGATCTACCATGTGTGCTGTGGGGAAAGGGCAAATTAGCCAAAAAGGTGTATTCAGGCTCTCTCGCCCCACATTTTGTAAATAATTATGTAACAGCTAAGATTATTTTAGCACTGCTAAATGCTAAACACGTTTATCACATGTGTACCGTGAAGTACTCACTTGGTCACAGGCTTCTTTGTGCCGTAAGCCTGGAAGAGCTTCACCACGAAAGCTCTGGCTGCTGCTGCATTGGGGCTACACTGAAGCGACATCATGGTTGTATTATATGAGGTTATATTATGGCTGCTGCTACAGCTGCTGCGTCAGTCAGGAATGAGGCCGTGTTATGGCTGCCATGCCAGCCTGGAGAGAAAACGTGTCCACAGTTCCCACAGCTCCTCGAGTCTCCTTCCAGCCTTTTAGCTCGCACTTTGCCCATCCTGGTTCAGCAAGCAGTGTGGAGCATGTGAACAGGATCAGCAATACAAGTGCTCAGCTTTTCAGTTGTGTCTGACTCTTTGTGACCCCATGGACTGTAGCCTGCCAGGCTTCTCTGTCCATGGGATTTCCCAGGCAAGAAGACTGGAGTGGGTTGCCACTTTCTTCTCCAGATCTACCATATGTGTGTGTATATTAGTGCTGTGTAAGTATGTATGTGTATATGTATGAAATTATATATATAACATATACATATATATTATATTCACATACATATATTTATGCTCCCATGTACATGAGTGAGAGGGAAAAAAGAAATAAACTTGTACCACCAAATTATAGAAATGTTATTTTAAAACTTGCCAAAAAATCACAAATATTGGATAATTAAGGGAATATCAATAAATATAGAATAATGAACAGAGCACAAACCATGTTTTTTTTGACAAAAATGCAACAAATTTGAATAGATGAGGGCACATTTCATAAATATGAGACTTAAAAACATACCTTTAAAAAATTCATGATGAAGAAACAATTTTCTTCCCAACCCAGGGATTGAACCAGGTCGCCCTCATTGCAGGCAGATTCTTTACCAGCTGAGCCACCAGGGAAGTCCACAAAAATTATAGATATTTGCTTGTCATAACAGTGATGATTCTGTATATTAAAACATGTGGTATGCAGATAATGTAGTAAATAAAAGAAAATATATAGTCTAAAAGGCATATGTGGAAATCAGGAAAAAAGAAGTCAAAATTAATATGTGTAGTATTTAATTTATGAATTAAGGACAACACTAAACCTCAAAAAGTATAATTAGGGAAAAAATAAAGAGTAGAAATTACTGAAACAGAAAACAAAAAAAGATCACCAGTATTCAATAAAAATAATATAGAGAGACTACCAAAGAAGACAAACTGTTGACAGTATTGGACTAGTAAAAAAGAAAAAAAATATATGTAGAATGGTAGAAAGGAAGATGAGGACGTTTCTATATGTAGTTAATATAGTAGCTACTTTACAAATAACAGTTCAGTATAGACACTGTAAATAGTGGACATTTTCTTGAAAAAAGGAAAATATAAGTCCCTTAGATTAGCTTAGCACCAAATAGAAATTTGACTATGACTAAAATAATGAAAAAATCAAATCAGTAGGGAAGAAAAACCCCCTCAAAAATCACGAGCCTCAGTTTTAATTAATGATTGTTTTCTTCATCTCTAACATACTAGTACAAAAAAATGGATAAATAGTCTAGTACAACCTGATTTTAAAAACAAGTGTGGACTTGCATAAAAAGTTGTACATTATGAACAAGCAATATTTACCCTTGGAATGCAAAACTGATTTAACATTAGAATGATCTTTTAACAGAATATCCTCTATTAGTTAGTTAATATTGTGAAACCACATGCTAATTTCAATGGATAACAAAATTCTTTAAATTTTATAAAGTCAACATTTATTTACTTTGAAAATCTTTTGATAAAGGAAAAAATATGAGTTCCTCAGCTGTGAAAATATATAGCACATCTTAGAATCACTATTGAAAACAAAGCTTTTTCTTTAAAATCAAGAATAAGAGAGGGATGTTTATCATTACTTTTTGTAATTGTAATGTATTTAAGACTGCTCTAGAAGACTTAGCCAGTACAGTAAAAAAGAAAAAAAAAATACATGAGGTAAAAGAACTGGAAAGAGAGAAACAAAACCTCATTATGTGCAGGCACTATAATAATTGTATGAATAAAAAGTCAAAAAGAGCTTATAAATTCACAGATTATTAAAAGATTTCAGCAAATTCATTGTACATAAGATGAATTCATGAAAATTATACAGTGACTTGTGTTTGAATTCTGGTTTCTATAGGTACATGCTAATTTACTCATGTGATTTCTGAGTATTTAACATAAACTCTTTGAACATGGATTCCTAACCTGAAATACCAAGATAATTCTACTTTCCTTGAGGGTTGTGAAGATAAAATGAAGCTCTGTTTATAGTATCTAGAAACATTATTTTCCCTTCCCTATAAAGTTCATATCATAGGCCACAATGAAGGAAGACACTAGATTACCCTTTTCATATGACACATTAATAATTGTCTAATTAAGAGAAAATAATTATCTTTGCAGAAAATTTTCTCCTAATAGAAAGTGAATACAATATGAGTAATACTTTTTAGCAAGAGACATTGATACTCAAAAATGGTTAGCTGGCTTTCTTCAAAGTCAAAAAAGAAAGTTACCTGAGAGATTGGTTCTGTAAATTGGATCTGGAGTAATCTCTCAGTTATACAAATATACACCAGCTGATTTCTATGTCCCAGAAAAATACTCAGGAAAATGGGGGCTTTACATTCTGGACAAGAGGAGCCTCTTACCCTCACCTGTATTGCCAGTCACAGGAGGGAAAATGAGAGATTACAGAAGCACCTGGATGGAACAGGTAAAGATCTCACCTTCTTTTTTAAAGATTAATATTAACATTTTTTGAATAGATTGAGATAATGCAACTGAAATCTGCAGAAAATAAAGATGTCAAAGGTCTCTAAGGAAAACTTACAGGTAAGGAAAGAGAGAAGGCTGGACTGGGCCCTGTGCTCAACTTCAAGGTGGTTATGCATTTTCTTTGAATAATAATTACAACACCCGGTAGGTGGCGCCAGTGGTAAAGAACCCGCCTGCCAATGCAGGAGACACAAGAGAGGTCGGTTCCATCCCCGAGTCAGGAAAATCCCCTGAAGAAAACGGCAACCCACCCTTCTTGCCTGGAGAATCCCATGAATAGAGGAGCCTGGCGGGCTACAGTCCACAGAGTCTCAAAGAGTCAGACACGAGTGAAGCGACTTAGCACACTGCCTCTGTTCTAAGTGTGTGTGTGTGTGTGTGTGTGTGTGTGTGTGTGTGTGTGTGTGTGAGAGAGAGAGAGAGAGAGAGAGAGAGAGAGAGAGAGCGCGCGCGCGCGCGCAATAACTCACTGTGCTCACTCAGTCACGTCCAACTCTTTTCAACCCTATGGACTGTAGTCCACCAGGCTCTTCTGCTGCTGCTGCTAAGTCGCTTCAATCGTGTCCGACTCTGTGTCCCCATAGACGGCAGCCCACCAGGCTCCCTCACTAAATACTTGCCCTTGAAAAATTCAATGAGCAAGGTATGATATTCTAGCAGTCTTGTGTAGCATGAGTCTGAAGCTCTTTCTTATCTGCCTCTGGGCACTGATGGTGTGCTTGAGGGAAAATGGTTAAATTAGAAGGGGAAACTCGAGTGAAAAGTGCTGGATGGACTGGAGCCATTTTTTCAAGGAAAAAAAATATAACATTTACACAGGAATGTGAACCAATAAGAACGTATCACAGCTGTGGACAGGCAGACATCAAAACTGCAGACTGTGCAGGTCCTGTTTTCAACAGCGACACCTTGTGGCAGGCAGAAGTAAAAGCAGTCAATGGTGAGGATGGATGGACTCTTCATATCTCCATTCCTTCAACCTTCATTTTAAAAGTGGGATTGGGTTTTTATTTTTCTTCAACAGGAGAGAGAAAGAGAGAAACTGTGAGACTCCTATTTATTAGATCAGGATGTAAATTAAGTGTTTACTGTGAATATTAGAATATTATATTAGAGTATGGGAAAAACAGGACACTACTTTTTTCCTACACTATACTGTGAACACCTTTCTTGTAGTGTCATAGCAAGCACAAAACCAGATTGTCAAACTCAGTGCCAATTATGGTAAAAGCTTCTCTCTCAATGGCCTGATATCAATCATTCCTTCTATATCACGGACGTGCTCTGGAAATTTTTTCTTGTTTTTATTTGTTCTCAATAACTAAATAAGATTTTATATTGTGATTTAATTTAGTTTGAAGGTTCCTCAAATATTCTTGAAAACAAGCAAGACATACATTAAAAGTAGTAAACTCTCTGGCTTTTTCAATAGAGATAATGAAATGGAACACACATATTCACACCAACTACATCCTCCCAAGATATTGTTTGCTGTCATTTCCCAATAACAGCAAATTCTCATCTCTTTTGTGAAAATATTCATGAAAGACAAATTGAAAGCACAAAAGGCACTGATAAGACACTATGGAAGTTTACAGAGGCTTGGTAAAAAATAAACTTTTTTTTTTTTTTTACCAATAAATTCAAGATTCGGATCTTAAGCAACAATGGCCTTGAGTCTTCCTTATTTGAGACTCACATGTAAGGACAAAGTTGTACATAGGAACATAGAGGTGATTTGGTGTATGTACCCTTCGGCCTCCTGTAATCTTGCTGAGCTGAACTTGTATGCCCTCTAACCTAGGGAGAAATGGAGCTCAAACATAGGTCTAAATCACCTTTCCCAGCACCATTCATGCTCCATGTCTCCCCACCTTGATCTGACTGCATTCTGACCCACTCAGACACACTTCAAATCTTTCAGACTTGTGCTAGGGCAATTTGAAAAGAAATATTTAATTCAAAACAATTTATAATTTCCTAATATCACTATATATAGTATAAATACTATATATAATAATAATAGCAATATAAAATTATAGTAAATATTAAGGTAATTTTCTTATGGAAATAAAAACTGAAAGAGCTTATTGTCTTGCGCAGATGTTTAAAATTAACTTTTCTTTGTCTATTCTTTCTTCTCTATCAAACTCAGTGATACTCATTGCTGAAGTCTTACTAAGGAAACAGGTTACCTTCAAAAGGAAACATTATCATATATTCCATTAAACACAGCAAAACTTAAAATTTCACATAAAAACAGGTTATCCAATTACATGGTAAATGTGTCATTTGTTCATTGTCCAGTACACAATATATTTACAGGAAAATTACCAGGAACTTTTCAGCTGTATCAGATCTCAACCTTATATTTAGATGCAGTCATATATTACTGCTGATAATGTGATGTCAGTGAATAGATTGGAATTTTTCACTGTCCTTTATCAAGATAAATTGTTCTGTCAATAGCAAATGGCTGGCAAGTATTAACACTCTGCACACTATATGACTTTTCATTCCCTGCAAAAATTGTATTTAATGCTTTTGCACAAAATCTATGGCCGTGACTATCCTTATTACCTATTTAACTACCTTTTAAAAGGAGGATTTATTTCAGCAAATTAGGACCTGGGAAACAAGATGGTATCATGCATCATAAACTTTAAGTCAATACAAGGCAGGACACTTGCGGTTTGAATGGGAAAATACCTTGCTCTCATCTCTTGGTCATCCAATAGTATTAGCAATCTGTGTTGGGAGCAGCTGCTCAGAGCAGAACTTTATCTTGGCCTCCTTCCATCTACACTGCCGCAGTGTCCCACAGTAGCAATTTGCTCATTGGCCTATTACTTTCAATAGGTATTCCAGTAATTGGCTATTTCACACTTGTAAGGCTTGAACTGGCAGAGAGCAAAGGCCAGGCAACCAGCCTGTCAGGGTCTAGCAAGCTGGTCGTTCATCAATTATAATCAGCTTTTACAAGAGTGAGTGAATCCTCAGAAACCTTGTTTGCTCTGATCAGTTTTGCTACTAGTATAATTTGACCATAAACTGAGCTGCCCTTATCTGAAGAATGTAAAAGTTGTCCTACAGTGACAGGCATGTTTGTTTATTCAGACCCCTGGAAAGACTGATTTGGGCTAAAAGGGGGAAGGGGAAATTTTGATAATTCTGGGTTCCTTCTGTTTTGTAACCAGTTACTGTGCATTACACAATACACTTTCCTTTGCCAAAAAATGAACATTCAGGGGGAATCAACATAATTTATTTTTTAATGAGAGGTTATTCAAGAAGGCTTCATCAAGTTATGAATCTCAGAATTAAATTTCTCAAAAATGAAGTTCACTCTGGCCAAAGAGGTTGGGAGTTTTTGCAATCATAGATTATTTTAAAAACACCTATTTAAATGCTATTAAGAAATACACTACAGTAGCAGAAGTAATGTGTGTTTATTACATACTTAAGTTCTCAGTGACCTGATTTAGCATGATTTAGGAGAAACTAGAAAAATAGTTTGCTAGAAACTTAGGGTCTATAAAAATAAATTAGTATGGGCCTCACTCACAGTTAAAGATAGCAATTTTTCTCTTAGCTAATCCCAATATCTTTTGTTATTTCTTGTATCACTGAGTTCTAAGAGAATAGAATCCTCTGCCACAGATCTTTTTCAAACAAAAAATATGTGAAAAAGAAACAAAATGTAATACATTTAAAATTCTGATTGGTTTCAACTGCCCTCACAATTTTAGGGCCTAGGCATTTGTGTCATTGCTAATTTATGTAATTCACCCTAGGGGGCTAGGAAAACTTCATTTGTATAAAGGGTACCATTTAAAAGTGCTTCTTAACAGCCAGGATTTATATTTTTTCTCCCCACTGGCATCTCATTTGCAAAAAGAAAAAGCCAATGCCTACTTGGAAAGCATGTGTATAATCTTCCTAATGCAAAAAACTGCTCTTTATTACCATGTCTACTATTTGCCATCGATTTAGCACCTATAATTCCTGCACAACAATCGCATGCTCTCTCTTTCCAAAGGCCCATTCGGTCTGTTGACCAGCTGGTGACAACATGATATGTCAACAGCAACTGCCTTGAGTGCAAATAAAATATACAATCAAAAATTTAAACCAGTTCGTAAAGATTTTTTAAAATCCCAACTTAAAAAAATAAAGGGTAGGTGATTTAGAAAGCTGTTAGAGATGCTCAAAAGTCAATTCTAAATTTTGAAAAGACATGACTAAAGCTCTTCATAAATCTACCTTCAAAGAGTTATGCACTCTTCCTAGTTGAATAAATGAAGTGACACTGATGCATATCTAATTGTAATACATCACAGGATAATCTGTCAAGTCCCCAGTGCTCAGCCCCTGTCACCCCTCTTCATCCATTATTTATCTACAACCTTCATTGCTAGTGAAATCCCTGTGAAGTGAGTAGCATGAAATACTACATACTTAGCAAAAACTTTTGCAAAGCATATAGCAGATAATGATCTTTCAACACTGTGTAAATTGTTTCTGAGAGGAAAAAAACAAAACATTTAAAAATAACCAGGATTTCCCCACATAAAATCAGACATTTCATTTAGCCAGACAATATACTGATGTTCCAGAGTAACAAAGTTCACACGTAGGTGAAACCATAAGGCCCCGAATGCCTTTTCTTTGCCATAGCGCAACCAAATCTCCCTTATCGTCCTTGTACCATGACAGGGACTGGGGAGACCTTAAACTGTGCAAGATTGAGATTATACAATGTCTACTTTAATAATAAGCAAGTAGATTAAGGGCCCAATGTAATCATTTTTCTTTTCCCCTCTTTTTCTTTTTGTTAAATTGCCAAGTTTGATGAAGAAGTTGGAAGAATGGGATGTACCTCTTGCCCATTTCTTGGTGTGGAATACCTGCCTCTGGCAGTCACTAGAAGCTAAGTCTTGCTCTTCTGCCGGCTTTTTCTACCAGCTTGGTACACACCCCTTAGCTGGGAATAAGGACTTAGGGAAGCTTCCCGAACAAATACATCCCGGCTTTACAATCAGGATCACATGTTGCTGCTTTTGTTTTTTCTCATTTTAAGGAATCACTGTCATAATTCACAATATAACCATATTTTTTTTCAAACATGCTCTTAAACAATGAAAAGAAAAATACACATTTTAAATCATTTGAAGAGTTCAGCCAGGTACTCTGATTTACTCATGAGGGGGTGATAAGAACAAAAAGCTACTTCAGGCATTCAGTAGTAGAAAATTAAGGTTCCTGTAAATTAGGTGGCTCTATTCCTCTCCTAGTCCAATTACTAGCTTTATTATTTGTGAATAAAATACCAAATAAAAAGCTGGTCTCCAGATAAGGCAGTTGTTGCCATCTGGAGCTTGTGATACTTTATATTCTCAAACTGTGATGTGGAAGTTGCTGATAATGCCTTTACATCACTAACTGGTGCCCTGAGGCCCAAATCTTATACACTTTCCTCTGGAAAGAAAAATCATAATAAAAGAACAAAACACACACACCATATACAAGGTAAGATTAGGCAAGTTGCTGTTTTATGGCCTTGTAACATTTCAACTAGAGTTTTGAAACACCCTTTGTGATTAATAAAAGTCACAATTAGTGTAGGAATATTATAGCTGGAAGCAATTCTAGTCTGATGGAACAACTAAGCTGCTTGCCACAGCCTCACACAATTCCCCTTAAGCAGAACTGGCTTGTCCTATAACAGCTGCTTCCCATCACTTCCTTGGACAGAAGGGCAGCGGATTACATGCCTTTGCTATGGAGACCCATGCATTTCCTTGACAATGTGCAGGAAATCACACCATGTGGAAAAGACAAGTTTGCTTCTTTCCTTTGAAGATGTATGCTAAACTTACAGGATTATTAGGTGATCTGTGAAATAACAGATTTTCTTTCTTTCTTTTAAAATTTTACTTGCCTGAAGAAAAAACAATTAGCCTTTATGTTATATAGCTGTTAGGATATAAACTCAAGTTTGAGGATATAAATTCATGAAGGGTATAAACTCAAGTTTGTCTCATTTGGTTTGAGGTTCTCATGTTTGAAGAGGTATTATCATCATAATTATTTTAAATCAGAAGCTGCCTTCAGTCTTAGAAATCCAAACTCTCTCCTCTAAATCCAAATAAATTCTTCAAAATTGAGAAGACTAAAAACTTGCAGGTGAAGTAATTCTAAGTTCATTCTCACTTTGCAGGCATGGCAGAGAGTCTTGGTTCTATTTATTATAGCAGTACTAACAATTCATTTAGGATGATGGTGTGACATGAAAATAAAACTTCTTCTGATTGAATTTCAAGGACTCTTCTGTTTAACTAGCTTCAAGAGTCCTTTTTTGATCATAATAAAATTATTTGCCATATGGTTCAGATGCTTGTGATCCCCTCTCAATGAGAGGATTATGCATGAGATAAAATGCCTACTGTAGCTGCAGCCAAGCACACAGCTGGCTCTGATAATGCCAACAAATGGCTTCATCTATCTCAATGTCACGTAGGAGCTGGTGCGATGCGAGTCAGCCTGGAGTACAATTAAAATCTACATCATCTGTGAGAAAGGTGATGGAGGTTCTGACATCAGAGCTGTACCAGATCCATCCTCTTTCCCAGAGCAGCAGAAGATACGTGTTGCCCCCTTCACCCTGTCATGCTAATGATGCTCCCTGCACATCCCTTCCTCTGCACATTAAAGGTACTAAATCAAGGGGCCTCCTATTTAAAAGCTTCACCTTTATCTGACATTCAGTAGCAAGATGTACAATTTCTAAACTAAAGTTGTGTATTCCTTGCCTCCCTTCTTTTCCTGATGAGATAATGCCATTTATGTCCATCAGTTAAATATAGATAGAAAAGTTTATGATCCATATGGCCTCAAATTGTAGCAATATGCAGAAATTTTCCTGTTTTAGTTCCACAATGTTCAACTACACTAATAAAATCAGGTTTGAACACCCATTTGTTCCAGAAAGCCAAATTTTATTGCTAAAACATCCATAACTCATAACAAGCAAGCTCAATACCAATTCACAGACAAGTTGCCTTTTCTGCATGTTTTGAGTAAAAATGAAAAGTGAAGTTTGTGCAGAAATTTTACTGTTTTGTTCTATTATATTAGAAAGGAACCTTGCCAATATATTTTGTTAGCATGTCCAATGGCTTTCTATTAAAATTAAATGGAATAACATCTAAATTTCAGAATGAGGTTACTGAAAGTGACTTATATGATTTGTTCATTATTTATACAATTTTGTTATGTACTTTCTTCCTTCTTGGATTCTTGAAAGACAAAATTAACAAACCATACAATAGTATTTAAATCTGTAAACTAGCATGCAAATTTTTCATGCAACTGAAAGAGAAAAGAATCCACATCAGACAAAATACCTTATACTTTATTATTATTTTTTATTTTATATTAGAGTGTAGCTGATTAGTAGCGTTGTGATAATTTCAGGTGTACAACAAAGGGACTCAGCCAAAACATACTTTAGAGTCAAAGAAAAACCTGTACGAGATTCTTAAAAGTCCTTAAAGAAGAAATATATGCACTTGTATGTATATCTACATATGTGTAGATATATAAATAAATAATTATTTGAAACAATACACAGGTTTTCTATTTTGTTGCTTTGCTTTCTGACCCTGAAATAAAATAGAAAACCTTTTGTAACACAGGGGAGATAATCATCAATGGACATGAAACATTTCAGATGTTGATGTTTGTACACTCTCCCTATCTTTGATGGTCTAGTATATGCACAAAGATAATTTTTAGTCAAGCCTATTTCAAGCAGTCTACTAATGTGACAACTATGCTTTTACTCTATTCAGTTTACTAAAAATATATAAAAAGTAGCGGCGGATACGTGTTGATGTATGGCAAAACCAATACAATATTGTAAAGTAATTAACCTCCAATTAAAATAAATAAATTTATTTTAAAATATATATATAAAAAGTAAGTCAATTATTCATTAATTTTTTTTAACCAAATAACTATGTGATGTCTTAGGACAGTTTCTATAGAATTCTTTGTGGTCACCCTACACTAGTTTTCAGATTTTTTCAATTTGGCTGTACCTTAGTATCACTTGTTGTGTTTTTAAAAGTAAAGATGCCTCCGACTTACTCCCAGTATGCTGGAATTGCATCTCAGATACTAGGGCTTGATTTCTGCATAATAAGTTTCCACTATAAGGTTCCTCACATGATATCTAAGGCACCAAGAAAAACGGAGGCCTGTATCTAAACATTGTCTAAAAAGTATTTTCAATGTATGATTTAGCAACTGGAATATGGAATATATAGCAACATTAGAATAAATATTATTTAGAGACATTTCTTGCTTTAAGCAAAATACATCAATAACATTTCTAATATAAATTTATCCAATCCTGTAAATATTTATTATAATGTTATGATATGTTTAACTCTATGCAATGTATTATAGGGGAATGTGAAGAAGCATAAGACATAATTTTTATGTCCATTGAGTTCAGTAGAAAAAAGACATATATCATATTAAGTAATAACCAAATACTATAATTGTCATATTGAATGATGCTTACAATGAATACCAAAAGGCAGCTGACCTAGAAAGTACCAGTATGCAGGCATGTGTTGATTATTCTTCATGGTAATCTTTATCAACTATCCCTTTAGCAAAATCCACTGCTGCTTCTTAGAAATTATTATTATTTTTTAACTGTCACACTAAATGTCTTAGAGAAACCTGTCACACAAAGCAATCTACTTATCTATTGTATTTTAACTGCTGGTCTTAAGTTGCAATAGGTTCTAGCCTGATAGAGCTTTGGTTTATTAACTGTGAGAGTTGCCTATAACTGATTGCCTTTTTGAAGAGAGAACTAAAAGGTTATTAATATTAGGAATGGGTGGGTATTTATTTTTATATAAATGTATTAATTTTAATATGGAAGTGTGCCACTTCTAACCTAAAATATATATTTAATAGATTTCTAGTCTTCCAATTTCATTTCCAAAGTCTTCTCCACCATAAAACAATTAACCAGGTCCTTCCTTCAAAGGCTTAAAAGAATACTAGAGACTTGGTGTTTGAAAATGCCTTTGAATAAAGTATCAGAAACATTATTCTATATAAGAAATGTAAGGCTCAGAGATATCAACAGACTTGCTAAGCCACCTAGTTACCAATAAAATATAAATAATGATTAGGTAATATCACTGTGACCATCATTTAGTTCAATTCTCTAAACTTTTTTAGAAAAATCAATCACAGATCCTCCATTATTAAATTCAATAATTAAAGGCATAGTTATTTGAGAAATACTTAAGTAATGAAACCCAGAAGAAAAAATCTCTAGTGAGTGACTATTTGTAAAAGAAAAAATTATAACCTCACTTTGACATGTGCTCACAATCCTTAAATTATCATAAAACTAGAAGATAAAAATATCTACACAAAATATGCTAATCTATGGATCTGTGCTTTAGAGTCAAAGAAAAACATAAGAAACAGGTAACAGAAATAAAACTTAACAAAGAAAAACTTTAGAGAGTCCATAAATAAGAACATGCAGGTTCCACATGTGGGTGACCTACAGCAGCCAGGGCAGAACAGCCTTTCTGTGAGGAACATTAGTTCAAGGTAAAAAGCACCTGATATCAACAGACCGGAATTCTGCCAGTCTCTGCCACGCACTGTGGGGAGGGGGGCCACTGAGCAAGTCGGTCACCCTCTCCCAGCTTGAGTTTTCTCATCTGCACAACGGAGAAGATTGAGCGTGTATGAGGATAGAGTGTATGGGGACTGCCTGGGATAATCCCTGGCACATTGTAAAACCTAAATAAAAGATAGAGTAATAATAATGATGGTGTTCAGTAAGAAGAATAATTAGGAAAAGTATTGATTACACCCTGGAAAATAGTACTTAATCAGAAGACTCTCTTCCTATGGTGAGCAACTGTGTATGAGTTCCAGCAATTCTGTATATAATTCTTCTATTTAGCGTATATAACTAGATGGAAGTAGCTGCTGATAAACAAATAGCTAGTATATAAATGATGTGCAAATGGCTACAACTCAGAGGCTTTGCTTTGTTCCTGTTTGTGCTATACTCTGCACTCTTCACATTTTCAACATCAAATCCTACTAATGGAACAAGCTCTTCTAAGGCATTATTACAAATCTGTAAATTCACATTGCTCAGAATAAAACTTTTTCAGACTTAGATCCCTAGTGTTTAACATCTTCCCTTCCTCCTGATTGTCCCCAGGCAGGGTAAGGGTAGTATCTTTTATCTTGGTAGGAACAAAAGACATCAAAAACTTCCTTTTGGCTTTCCTGTAGCCTGTAACTAAGGAGGAACTAGAGAGGGTATTCTCCCCTTAGAGGGTGGGTCAGTGGAATGCAGATTGTCAGAAAACTGAGGCAAATTCCAAGAGCAACTCAGAAACTGACCCCATGTTTAATGGCTGGGTCCTGCAGCATTCTATGGTTGTACGGCTGTTCAGTTCAGTTCAGTTGCTCAGTCGTGTCTGACTCTTTGTGACCCCATGAACCTCAGCATGCCAGGCTTCCCTGTCCATCACCAACTCCCGGAGTTTACCCACCCAAACTCATGTCCATTGAGTCAGTGATGCCATCTAACCCTCTCATCCTCTGTCGTCCCCTTCTCCTGCCTTCACTCTTTCCCAACATCTGGGTCTTTTCAAATGAGTCAGCTCTTCGCATCAGGTGGCCAAAATATTGGAGTTTCAGCTTCAACATCAGTCCTTCCAATGAACACCCAGGACTGATTTCCTTTAGGATGGACTGGTTGGATCTCCTTGCAGTCCAGGGGACTCTTGAGTCTGCTCTAACACCTAAACAATCAGCTAAGGCTAACACAGCCACCAGACTGGATTCTAGATACTTGTCTTACAGAATTCAGAAGATTCCCAGCATTGTTGGAGGCCTCTGCAGCATCCCTAAATACCATGTGCTGAGGACTAAAGCCTATGAATGTGCAGAAATTGCTCATTAGCAGTATGATCAGTTTAAGGAGAACACATTTCACATACTTTCAGACCTTGAGATTCTTGTCTATTTCACTCACCTTTGTATTCCTAGATTCCATAAAAGTTAGAGATCAAGTAGAGCTAACTAGTCAAATTAATGATTAATGAATATAACTCCATCTTGGAAAGACAACAAAGAATGGGCTTTAGATTTAAGACTCATGCAGATTTAAACTCATAGATTCAACCTTTTATGGGTTCAGTTTTCTCTTATGGATGATATGTACAATAATACAAGCTAGCTTGTTGGGCTGTTGGGATAAATAAAATGGTTTGTTCACAGGTGAACCAGAGCACACAGTAAGAGTTCTAAATACCTTGTTATTAATAAGGTGTTGAGTGTGTGTGTGTGTGTGTGTGTGTGTGTGTGTATGAGGGAAAAGGCAATAAAAAAAAAGTTAATGTAAATCTTTCTAGATTTGAAGTCAGAATAAAGGGAATTACCTTCTGGGATTCTGATTTTCATCTGCATAAAACGTAAACTCTTTAAACAAACATTTTCCAAAGAATCCTGAACTGCTTGAGAGTTTATCTCTAACACCAATTCCCTAAGGTAACCTGTGGATTTGCCAGTTAGTAATTGTAAGTATTTGAGCTGAATCTTAAAATCACTCAACAACATTGTTTCCTAACAGAAGAATAATGGGATATTAGTTTGGAACATTTTCCTGCATAGACTCCTACTTGCTACTCATTCTTCTCTTTAGTTGTTCAAAGATAAAACTGACTAAATGAATGTGTCAGAGCCAACTCTCTACCAGATGAAGTCAGTTCTAAAAGGTCATAATAAAATTAGTAAAGGCAGATGGAAAATGTGCAGATAACAGCTGGTAGCCCCCAAAGTGTGCACGTTGGTACAATTGTGATAGTAGGCATTGCTCTTTCATCTCTTTTCTTTCTTTACATGCATTCTTTAATTCCCAGGGACACAATTATCTTGGTGGCTTAAATTCAACAGTATACATTACAGATTGAGGGTTGGGAAGACATCATTAGGTTCTTAGCCAATATAGAATTCGACTTGTCGATACAGACTATCAATGAGTAAGCATGAAAAGAATCCTGGCTTGTTAAAAATAGTTTTTGGGACTTGGATATAGATTCTAAAAGCTTAACCACCCAACACTGTTATTAGCCAACAGATGTTTAGAAAATCAATTCTTGCACTAATGTTAAAGAATAGAAAATACAAATTATATCTTAAGAAACAGAGAAAAGATTTATGTCCTCTTGTAATCAGTTTTCTGCCATTCCGTTTCCATACTCAAGTTTTTACACATAATTTTAAAAATATTCATGTGATGCTTCAGTTGGATTCTGTTTAATTTAATCAACATTTAGTGTTTCAAAATACAAAATATTAATTCTAAGCATGTTTAACATGTTTATTCTTTCACTTTGTTTTTATATACATATTAATACTTAAATCCATAACCATATCAGAGATATTGGCCAGAGCAACTCAAAGAGAGTAATTATTTTAGTGAACTCAATTCTCAGGATAAAATAGAAATAAAAGAAAAGAAATATTTGAGTTTTTACATGTAATTTTCCCCCCACATTTATATTTTTAAAGTCCATGGAGACAAGAATCCAGTTGTAAAGACATGGTGGATGACTGTTGCACTGAATAATGGGATACATATAATGCAGGCATCCGTTTGTTAAACACCAAATAACCACTCACTCCTGGTTAGTGTTTTTCTCCCCTTTTGGAGAACTATAAATTAAACAAAAATTTAATTCCATGAACAAGCTCCAGAAAACTTGGAGGAACTAATATTTTTTGATCACCTTCTTCTATTTCCATTTTTCATTTTGTAGGACCCAGCTGTCTGCTTACAAGATGACAAAGATTTTGTTTAACACTGTATCAATGTTCTTGGTTTACCATTGACAGATTTGAAAAGGTTGTTGAAAACTGAATGCATATATGCAAATGTTTTGTTATTAAATGGAAACATTCCAAGAACTCAAATGATCCATGTGAAATTTTAATTATAACTTAACAGCTGCTTGAGCTAATTGAAGGATATCAGGAAGGTGATTTCCTTCTCATTGTAATTAAAGAGTTAAGCCTAATTTGCAGTTGTCAGAACAAGACTAAATACCAATCTGGTCTGCCTAATTATGTTAAAAGGTAAACAGATAACTGGTAGAAAAGGGTAGGGCCCACCCTAGACAAAGACAACAGGTTCAAAATGTGACATCACCACCCATTCCTATTGAAATGTGAGCAATGACCTTTAAACAAAGTAGCAACTGTTCTCAACTTCTGCTCTGAAGGCTGCAATTTCATCCTGCAGCATCATCTGTTCATTCCCTCTCATAGCCAATTTCCTTTTCCTTCAATTTCTCAATCTTTTCCACAAAGGCCCTCAGTGATCTTGTCCCTTATGAGAGAAGAAAACCGAGGTGGAGAAAAGGCAAGACAATCTTCAAAGCAAACAACTGGTGGCAAAAACAAGACTTGACTAAATGCTATGGTGCTTTGCCCCACAACTCTGTTTTCCATCAACGACATGGAATTTATCTAGTTTTCAATTCACTACATTACAGTAACAAATAGGGGAATACAACTTGAAGCCTTTTAATGCTATCACTTGCCCTTTATTGTGGAAGATCCAGAAAGCTGTTTTTTAAATTTTTTGTTAACCAGAGTGCTATGGAAGAGTGTCCTTTATGTGCAATATCATCCTTGAATATCCTAACTGAAAGGAGTTAAAGTTCTATTAAGCAGTGTGAGGATTTTTTGTTGCTTTGTTGTTCAGTCACTAAGTCGTGTCCAGCTCTGTGGACACCATTGACTACAGCATGCCAGGCTCCTCTGTCCTCTACTATCTCCGGGATTTTAGGTGCAAAATAAAGGAATCACTTTAAGCCTGATATTTTATACTTTTTATAAAATCCTGCCTCACTTTCTGAGCAGGTTTCTAGATATTAAAATAGGGAGGTAGAATTCAGCTGCCAAGAGTTCTGGCAATCCTGATGCTTCCTGGATAATTCTTCTTGTTCTATTTTTATGAATTCATTTTCTATCAGCCCATAACATAAGGGTAGCCAGTATTTGTTTCTGTTCTTTTTTTTTTTTTTTTTTTTTTACTTTCTACAAAAGAAGACTCCTAGGTAAATGCATTTGTAGTGGAGGAGGGGACTGCAGGAGAAGGGGCTTATTTAATCATTTTTGGATCTTTCTTGATGCGCACATGTCTCCTGCCCCAATTCAAATACATATTGCAAGTGAGGCAAAACTGAAAAGAGAGAACCACTGTCAGATTGAACCACTGCCCCTGTGTGTGATCCATGTGTTAGCTCTCAGGCCTGTCAGAGTAGTTTATGAAGTTAATATACAGAGGCCCAATGCTCTATAATTCTTTATCAGAGCAATAATCACTTTGCTTAGAACACCAACACACATTATTATTATTAAAGTTTGGACTCACTTTTCTGATCTATGATGAATCCCATAATATTATTATGTGATTATACATTCACTGGTCAAATTACTCAAATTCAACCTGTTTAACTTCTTCCCCTGAAAACTAGATCCCTTGCTAATATGATCCACATCTCCTATATTACATTTCCAGCTATAGTGTCTCTATCTCAAATTACTCAACCTACATAACACTGACATTAATCTTCATAAAGCATCACTTAGTAGGTAATGCCATCCTACTGCTCAAAACCATTTAACACTGGTAATTTCCTATAATGCTTAAATTTGTTAGGCTGACATTAAAAGCTCTCATAATTTTACCCTAAACTCTTCCACTTGTAATAATTTTAGGCATCACAAAACTAACTAGTTAAAGCAGAAAGAAGAATCATTGTTAGAAGAATCATTGGGTTACTCACATAATAGTTGAACAAGCATAAGAATCTGGCTCAAAAAGTAGAAATAAAGAAGAGAGGCCAGACAGTGCAAACCAGCTCAAAATTGTGCCACCAAACTATTTTGGTGAGGACACTGATCCACCACTGATGTCATAGCTTGCCACTCCTGTCATCAACACAGCTGATGGTCAACACTGGGTACACTGCCATTCATGCCACAGCAAATGGATATAGCTGCTTCCAGTTCCAGAATGGACACCTCATCATGGAAGGCACCCTATTTCTGATTCCACCTTCCAAACAAGCCTTCTGGCTGACCAAACCTATGTCTTGCACTATCTTTTGGTATAAGGGTGAGGATCAGGTAGTGAGACTTTCCAAGTTATAGAGTAAGAAGTAAGTTAGCTTCCTTAAAAATAAATAAAAGTTAAATCGCTTGCTCAGTCATGTCCGACTCTTTGCGACCCCAATTATCTTAGCACGCCAGGCCTCCCTGTCCATCACCAACTCCCGGAGTTCACTCAAACTCATGTCCATTGAGTCGGTGATGCCATCCAGCCATCTCATCCTCTGTCGTCCCCTTCTCCTCCTGCCCCAATCCCTCCAGCATCAGGGTCTTTTCCAATGAGTCAACTCTTCACATGAGGTGGCCAAAGTACTGGAGTTTCAGCTTTAGCATCAGCCCTTCCAAAGAACACCGAGGACTTATCTCCTTTAGAATGGACTGGTTGGATCTCCTTGCAATCCAAGGGACTCTCAAGAGTCTTCTCCAACACCACAGTTCAAAAGCATCAATTTTTTGGTGCTTAGCTTTTTTCACAGTCCAACTCTCACACCCATACATTACCACTAGAAAAACCATAGCCTTGACTAGACAGACCTTTGTTGCAAAGTAATGTCTTTGCTTTTCAATATGCTGTCTAGGTTGGTCATAACTTTTCTTCCAAGGAGTAAGTGTCTTTTAATTTCATGGCTGCAGTCACCATCTGCAGTGATTTTGGAGCCCCCCCCCAAATAAAGTCAACCACGGTTTCCCCATCTACTTCCCATGAAGTGATGGGACCAGATGCCATGATCTTCATTTTCTGAATGTTGAGCTTTAAGCCAACTTTTTCACTCTCCTCTTTCACTTTCATCAAGAGGCTTTTTAGTTCCTCTTCACTTTCTGCCATAAGGGTGGTGTCATCTGCATATCTGAGGTGATTGATATTTCTCCTGGCAATCTTGATTCCAGCTTGTGTTTCTTCCAGCCCATCGTTTCTCATGATGTACTCTGCATAGAAGTTAAATAAGCAGGGTGACAATATACAGCCTTGATATACTCCTTTTCCTATTTAGAACCAATCTGTTGTTCCATGTCCATTTCTAACTATTGTTTCCTGACCTGCATATAGGTTTCTCAAGAGGCAGGTCAGGTGGCCTGGCATTCCTATCTCTTTCAGAATTTTCCATAGTTTATTGTGATCCACACAGTCAAAGGCTTTGGCATAGTCAATAAAGCAGAAATAGATGTCTTTCTGGAACTCTCTTGCTTTTCCCATGATCCAGCGGATGTTGGCAATTTGATATCTGGTTCCTCTGCCTTTTCTAAAACCAGCTTGAAAATCAGGAAGTTCACACTTCGGGTACTGTTGAAGCCTGGCTTGGAGAATTTTGAGCATTACTTTAGTAGTGTGTGAGATGAGTGCAATTGTGCAGTAGTTTTGAGCATTCTTTTGCATTGCCTTTCTTTGGGATTGGAATGAAAACTGACCTTTTCCAGTCCTGTGGCCACTGCTGAGTTTTCCAAATTTGCTGGCATATTGAGTGCAGCACTTTCACACATCATCTTTCAGGATTTGAAACAGCTCAACTGGAATTATATCACCTCCACTAGTTTTGTTCATAGTGATGCTTTCTAAAGCCCATTTAACTGCACATTCCAGGATGTTTGGCTCTAGGTGAGAGATCACACCATCATGATTACCTTGGTTGTGAAGATCTTTTTTGTAGACTTCTTCAAGTGGTCAAATAATAGATGGCAAGAGTAAACATCGACCTTTTAGGAATCAGTGAACTAAAATGGACTGGAATAGATGGATTTAACAAAGATGACCATTATGTCTACTACTGTGGGCAAAAATCCCTTAGAAGAAATGGAGTAGCCCTCATAGTAAACAAAAGTCTGAAATGCAGTACTTGGATGAAATCTCAAAAACAACAGAACGATCTCTATTCATTTCCAAGGCAAACCATTCAATATCACAGTAATCCAAGTCTATGCCCCGACAAGTAATGCTGAAGAAGCTGGAGTTGAACAGTTCTATGAAGACCTACAGGAGCTTCTAGAACTAATACCCCAAAAAGATATCGTTTTCATTATAGGGGACTGGAATGCAAAAGTAGGAAGTCAAGAGATACCTGGAGTAACAGGTGAATTTGACCTAGGAATACAAAATGAAGCAGGTCAAAGGCTAACAGATTCACCAAGAGAACACACTGGTCATAGCAAACATCCTCATCCAAAAACATAAGAGAAGACACTACACATGGACATCACCACATGGTCAATACCAAAATCAGATTGATTATATTATTTGCATCCAAATATGAAGCAGCTCTATACAGTGAGCAAAAGCAAGATGGGAGCTGACTGTGGCTCAGATCATGAACTCCTTATTGCCAAATTCAGACTGAAACTAAAGAAAGTAGGGAAAAACACTGGACCATTCATGTATGACCTAAATCAAATCCCTTATGATTATAAACTGGAAGTGACAAATAGATTCAAGGGATTAAATCTGATACACAGAGTGCCTAAAGAACTATGGACAGAAATTCATGATATTGGACAGGAGGCAGTGATCAAGACTATCCCCAAGAAAAAGAAATGCAAAAATGTCTGAGGAGCCTTACAAATATTTGAAAAAAGAAGAGAAACTAAAGGCAAAGGAAAAAAGGAAAGATACACCCAACTGAATGCAAAGTTCCAAAGAATAGCAAGGAGAGATAAGAAAGCCTTCTTCAGTGATCAGCACAAAAAAATAAAGTAAAACAGTAGAATGGGAAAGACTAGAGATCTCTTCAAGAAAATTAAAGATACCAAGGGAACACTGCATGCAAAGATGGGCACAATTGATAACAGAAATGGTATGGACGTAACAGAAGCAGAAGATATTAAGAAGAGGTGGAAAGAATACAAAAAAGATCCATACCAAAAAAAAAAAAAAATCATCTTGACCCAGATAACCATGATGGTGTGATTACTCACCTAGAGCCAGACATACTGGAATGCGGTAAAGTGGGCCTTAGGAAGCATCACTTACAAACAAAGATAGTGGAGGTGATGGAATTCCAATTGAGTTATTTCAAATCCTAAAAGATGATGCTGTGAAAGTGCTGTACTCAATATGCCAGCAAATTTGGAAAATTTAGCAGTGGCCACAGGACTGGAAAAGGTCAGTTTTCATTTCAATCCCAAAGAAAGGCAATGCCAAAGAATGTTCAAACTACCGCACAATTGAACTAATCTCACGCGCTAGCAAAGTAATGGTCAAAATTCGCCAAGCCAGGTCTCCTCAGCACATAAACCATGAACTTCCAGATATTCAAGCTGGATTTAGAAAAGGCAGAGGAATCAGTAATCAAATTGCCAACATCTATTGGATCATCAAAAAAGCACGAGAGTTCCAGAAAAACATGGATTTCTGCTTTACTGACTAAGCCAAAGTCTTTGACCATGTGGATCACGACACAGTATGGAAAATTCTTAAAGAAATGGAAATAACAGACCACCGACCTGCCTCCTGAGATATCTGTATGCAGGTCAAGAAATAACAGTTAGAACTGGACATGGAACAACAGACTGGTTCCAAATCAGGAAAGGAGTACGTCAAGGCTGTATATTATCACTCTGCTTATTTAACTTATATGCAGAGTACATCATGAGAAATGCCAGGATGGATGAAGTGCAAGCTGGAATCAAGATTGCTGGGTGAAATATCAATAGTTAGAGATATGCAGATGACACCACCCTTATGGTAGAAAGTGAAGAAAAACGGAACAGTCTCTTGATGAAAGTGAAAGAGGAGAGTGAAAAAGTTGGCTTAAAACTCAACATTCAGAAAACTAAAATCATGGCATCCTGTCCCATCACTTCATGGGAAATGATGGGGAAATAATGGAAACAGTGAAAGACTTTATTTTGTGTGTGTGTGGTGGGGAGGAGTCGAAAATCACTGCAGATGGTGATTGAAGCCATGAAATTAAAATATGCTTGCTCCTTGGAAGAAAAGCTATGATCAACTTAGACAGCATATTAAAAGCAGAGACATTGTTCTGCACAAAAAGTCTATCTACTCAAAGTTATGGTTTTTCAGTAGTCATGTATGGATGTGAGAGATTGCAGCCATGAAATTAAAACCCATGTTTTTCTGGAACTCTCGTGCTTTTTTGATGATCCAATAGATGTTGGCAAAAATTGATGCTTTTGAACTGTGGTGTTGGAGAAGACTTTTGAGAGTCCCTTGGACTGCAAGGAGATCCAACCAGTCCATCCTAATGGAAATCAGTCCTGAATATTCATTGGAAGGACAGATGCTGAAGCTGAAACTCCAATACTTTGGCCACCTGATGCAAAGAACTGACTCATTTGAACAGCTCCTGATGCTGGGAAAGATTGAAGGCAAAAGTAGAAGGGGACAACAAAGGATGAGATGGCTGGATGGCATCACCAACTCAATGGATGTGAGTTTGTGTAAGCTCCGGGAATGGTAATGGACAGGGAACCTGGTGTGCTGCTGTCCATGGGGTCACAAAGAGTAGGACATGACTTAGCTCCTGAACTGAACAGGTGCTAAGACAGAACAAGGGAGTTTTTTTTGGTATCTAATGTCCTACCCAAACCAACCATTCACTAATCTATGTTAAATTCATTCCTATTTCTCCTCACTTTCATAAATCATTGAATTAGTTATGATTCTTCCTATTAAGACATCTAGTATAACACCAAAAATAGTAGTTCCTATATGCAGGTCAGGAAACAACAGTTAGAACTGGACATGGAACAACAGACTGGTTCCAAATAGGAAAAGGAGTACATCAAGGCTGTATATTGTCACCCTGCTTATTTAACTTATATGCAGAGTACATCATGAGAAATGCTGGGCTGGAAGAAGCACAAGCTGGAATCAAGATTGCTGGGAGAAATATCAATCACCTCAGATATGCAGATGACACCACCCTTACGGCAGAAAGTGAAGAAGAACTAAAAAGCCTCTTGATGAAAGTGAAAGAGAAGAGTGAAAAAGTTGGCTTAAAGCTCAACATTCAGAAAACTAAGATTGTGGCATCTAGTCCCATCACTTCATGGGAAATAGATGGGAAAACAGTGGAAACAGTGTCAAACTTTATTTTGGGGGGCTCCAAAATCACTGCAGATGGTGATTGCAGCCATGAAATTAAAAGACACTTACTCCTTGGAAGGAAAGTTATGACCAACCTAGATAGCATATTGAAAAGCAGAGACATTACTTTGCCAACAAAGGTCCATCTAGTCAAGGCTATGGTTTTTCCAGTAGTCATGTATGGATGTGAGAGTTGGACTGTGAAGAAAGCTGAGCACCAAAGAATGGGTGCTTTTGAACTGTGGTGTTGGAGAAAACTCTTGAGAGTCCCTTGGATTGCAAGGAGATCCAACCAGTCCATTCTAAAGGAGATAAGTTCTCGGTGTTCTTTGGAAGGACTGATGCTAAAGCTGAAACTCCAGTACTTTGGCCACCTGATGTGAAGAGTTGACTCATTGGAAAAGACTGTGATGCTGGGAGGGATTGGGGGCAGGAGGAGAAGGGGACGACAGAGGATGAGATGGCTGGATGGTATTACCGACTCTATGGACGTGAGTTTGAGTGAACTCCGGGAGTTGGTGATGGACAAGGAGGCCTGGTGTGCTGTGATTCATGGGGTCGCAAAGAGTCGGACATGAGTGAATGACTAAACTGAACTGAATTCATGAATAAATACTACTTCCAGCTGAAACGCTTTTCTTTCTATCTTGACATCTACCCAATATAAGGATTTACTTGAATTCCATCTTTCCAAGGAGTTATCAGAACACTCCGCTCATTGTTAGCGGTCTTCTAAATTCCTGCTCTGTTTAAGCTATATCATTCATTTTGGTGTTTATCATTCACATTGTCACACTGTTCCCATCTGTTCACGTGTGTAGTTTTATATCCGCAGATTTCAACATTCATGATGACAAGATTGAATGTTTGAAGCAACTCTAGCACAAATCATCATATTTTGGGGCGAGGAGCACATAATAAATGCCTACTGTTTGTCTATCTGCCCCTGAAGTGGGTTTTTAGTTAAATTTTTAATCACCCACCTCCACATACTTCCTCATTCTATAATAGGGAAAATGTAGAAAAAATTGGGTTAATAAGTTAACTGATTTTGTGTTAATTGAGGCATTATCATAATAAGCTGCTAGAATTTTTCATTCTTATATAATTAACTCTGTACCCCTTAACAAAAATTCCATAAGGCATAATGGGAAAGAACTGAGAACAATAAGTTTATCCAGGGCAGAAATGCCATGATAAATAATAAGAATTCAAGGTCTCTTATCCTGAATAGGCTAGGAATTGCCAGTCATTCAGATAAATCACCCACCACCCCTCTGCC
Source organism: Capricornis sumatraensis (assembly GCF_032405125.1). Lineage (NCBI taxonomy): Eukaryota > Metazoa > Chordata > Mammalia > Artiodactyla > Bovidae > Capricornis > Capricornis sumatraensis. The sequence continues at coordinate 84,035,745 of NC_091072.1, forward strand.
ACTAGCTTTACCATTAGCTTCTGACATGTCTCGTCTAAATCAACAAACGCACTTTCTTGACACCACCCTTTCACAGAATTTTGCTCCCCCTTATCCTTGTTCTTTTAATAGCCATGCTTGTTTGAAGTGGAGCCCGTGCTCACTGTCTTTGTACCCTCAAACCTATGGAAGTTAGTAACACTACTCCGTTTAATCTAACACTCACTTCCCCATGTATTTTTCTTTCGCACACCTTAGTCCACTTTTTTCAGAATTTTCCATAATGTGACCTTTAGGTGTAATCAGATACAATGGCCATTCCCACTGTTTTGAAACAAGTCTCCTCCTCAGCTTTATATTGTTTCCCAGGTCTCTTTATTCAACTCTATTTTTTAAAAAAACACTTTTTTAAGAGACTTCCTCTACTTTAATCCACCTCTAAGAAAGGATGTTCTCCACCCTGTTCATGAGCTCCTCAGAAACTGTTAAATATTATAAACAAATGAACACACTGTACACCTTAAACTTTCACAATGTTCTTTGCCAACTATATCTCAATAAAGCTGGAACAATGAAATACAAATATTGATGTTTCCAAAATTATTGCCCTTCACCTTAGTTCCCTCTTACTTTTCCATCTATTTATATGTCTAAATTCTGCACTCATTTCCAGCTTCTTTATAGGAGAAGCTAGTTTACCTACAAGGCTTACTGCTGCCTAACATAGAGCAAGCACTCCTTATCTGTTTTGTTTTGTTAATATGAAATTGATCACAACCATTCTCTGGAATTTCTGATATAATGCCATGTCTTAGAGTGACTATCGTGTATAGGGTAATGACTCAAATCTCTTTGTTTAGCCTGGATTTCTCTCTAGAGCTCATGTCATATAATCAACTAATTTTTGGTTAAAAACTTAATGTCCTTCTGACAACCAGAATCTTGTCTAAGATTCAAAACTGCAGAAGAAATGCACCTATTTCACCTCCTTTAGAATGGACTTTTGTCAAATACTGAATCCTGTCCAGAATCAGAATGAAGCTTTGACAGTCCCCAAATCATGGTATGCACGGATGCTGCCAGGTATGTCACAGAGGAGGGGATGAAGGTGGTACCACTGTTTCTACCCAAACAATAAGGACAAATTCAGATCCAGGTTAGGGCTGGCTTCATTTCTTCTGCTCCCTCATTTGTAAAGCATATATAATAATAACATATTTAACGTGACTGGGGAAATACATTCCAAAAATGTATATAAAGTTCTAAGCTATTAACACTACAGTTTAAAAAGTTATTGCTATTTTTTACAAGCTTTGTAGAAGACTGTTTTAGATTCAGATAATCTTCTTCTCAGTTCAGTTCAATTGCTCTGTCTTGCCCGACTCTTTGCGACCCCATGAATCACAGCATGCCAGGGGATACTTATTAAGTAAGAAATCAGGTACTTATGCTCAAATTAAACTAAAATGTATTTATATTTGCTCCAGAATCCTATTATTTTATCATTGTGTAGCATTTATTCTAATTAAATTGATCAAATTTATAAGTTTATATAAATAATAAGGTTATTTTGAACCCTTGAGAGTATCTTTAATTTATTTTGAGCACTTTAAGGACTTCTTATTTGCCTAGCTTTCCAATCAAAATAAATTATGAACAATTGTTACTCTGTGCTATCTTGTCTAAGCACCAGTGTCACAGCAATTGCAGGTTTGCTGAATTGCTTCAGTTGTCCAGACTATTAGGAACTAACAGTAATTATATCAGTAAGCCTTGGAGCACTCCTGACGACCTAATATGCAAGCAGAGTGCTTTCTGTGGATTTTCCATCTCATCCCATAGACTGCTAAAAAGACATGCAATTGGAGGTCAAGATCTAATAAAATTAATAATTTTACTACTTCACAAAGGATGTTCTTAAGTGAAACTGGCATCTTATTTATTTGCATACTTAGTTTTAGCTTTCACTGCAAGGCTGTGGCAGGAGAGACACAATGGCTATTGACTATCAGCACAGTTTGGTGCCACTTCCTTGATCCGTCTTTTCTCACAGTGGTTTCATCTACCATTGCTTCTGCATCATCAGCACAATGTCAGTACAATTAAAAAGGTAAATCATGTCTGAATATTATTAGTGAAATGCCCTGATCCTGCAGGCCACCTGTAAGGCACTCAGGGATCCTCAACTCTTGGCTAACACTTTTAGAACTACTGATCTATGGCACAGAACAGTCAAGGTGTCAATACCATCCACTCTGGAAATCCCAAACCAGTGAGACTAAACAGTGATGTTCCTGACCTTTATTAAATCAGGAAAAATCTGCCAAAACTTTATCTTGATTTTGATTTCAAAATTTAGGCCTATACCACAAAGTGTCTTTTATAGAATGTTTCAAATAAAATTTAGCAATATATTTAAGAGCTAAAACTACTTAGAAGAAAACTGGAATATATCTTTGTGACCTTGAGTTAGGTAATAGTTTCTTAGAAATGAATATACTTTCTCCAAAGAAAATATACAAATGGCAAATAGACACATAAAAATGTTCAACATCATTGGTCAGTAGGTAAATACAGATCAAAACTATGAGACCCCACTTCATACTCACAAGGAAGGCAATAAGCACAAAGACACACAGAAACAAGTATTGGCAGGATGCAGGGAAATTGAGGTCCTCATACATTGTTGATATGAATGTAAAATGGTACAGCTGCTATGGAAAACAAGTTAGCAGTTGCTCAAAAGGTTAAATATAGAGTTACCATATGATCCAAAATTCCACTGCTAGGTAAATACCAAAGAAAAATGAAATCAAATGTCCATATAAAACCTCGTGCACAAATATTCACTGTAGCATAATTCATCATAGTCAAAAAGTAGGAACAACCCCTATGTTCATCAACTGATAAGCAGATAAACAACATGTGCTATAGTCATACAATGGAATACCATTTGGAAATTAAAAAAATAAAGTACTAATATGTGTAAGAAAATAGATGAATCTTAAGAAGTATGCTAAGTAAAGAAAATCACACACAAACAACCACATACTGTGTGAGTTTTGTGATTCCACTGGCATGAGATGTACAGAATAGGAAAATCTATAGAGACAGAAAGTACGTTGGTAGAAGGATATTGGAGGGAAGTGGGAGTGACTGCTAACAGTGAGGGGTTTCTTTTAGGAAAACAAAAATGTTCTATAGCTAGTTTGCATATATTGTGTGCAATCCTTTACATATACCAAAAAACATTGAATTGTATACTTAAAAATTATTCAGGCAGGAGCCATCAAGCTTTTGGTTAGTGACTGTGTGTGTGACTATATGTCACTCAGTCGTGTCTGACAATTTGTGACCCCATGGACTGTAGCCCACCAGGTTCCTCTGTCCATGGAATTCTCCAGGCCAGAATACTGGAGTGAGTTGCCATCTCCTTCTCCAGGGGATCTTCCCAACTCAGAGATCGAACCCAGTTCTCCTGCATTGCAGGTGGATACTTTACTGTCTGAGCTACTAGGGGAGCCCAGTAGACTATACCAATGTGTACCAAACTAATATAAGAATATTTATATATCAGTATTTACTGAATTAGAAACTAAAATTTAGACTGCTAAGAAATTGTATAAACAAATCCTCAGACATAGCTAAACTGTAGAACTGAAAATAAATAAATTTTAATTCATTTTCATTCATAGATGACATATAGTCTTTAGACCACTTTTTCAGGAGACAGGGTCAGGATCTGCTATAACTAGGTAACACTGGCTAAGCTAACTTTCTCTGCTTGTTTCTTCATCTGTACAATTGGAAATTTTCCATATTCAAGATTTAACGTAGAAATAGTAATTTTTAGCACAGAATATTTTTTTCTAGTAATACACATATAATGATATATTTTAAGAACTCTAAACCTTTGGTATCATTGGCAAACTTTTTCACAACAAAATTCATATATACAACATATAATCCAATTAAAAACTATGGATCATACCCAGAGATCTCTTTTTCAGTTTTAGTATCCGGGCTGCTTTTTAAAACAATTCTAGGAAAAATTCTAATACAAACATTTTGAGCAAAAGGAAGAAAGGTATACTCATTTCCAGACTGTTTCATGGCTAAAGAAACTGTCTAAAATTCTTTTTATGACTCATCTTTCCCTATCATGACAAAAGTCAATTTAAAGCAACTGAGAAGATAAATGGCTCCTCAAAAAAAGGTGGGAAGGGAAAACTAATTTGGGACTATGTTAGCAAAAAATTCATTTGTCATGAATGCACTGAGGTATCTTGGAAAATGACTAGAACCTCGTTGTATATTGTGTGACTAGAAGGACCAACAACTGTTTTCTTCCTCTTCCTTAGTCAAACTCTGCCTCCTACTGCCTCAGTTCCCATCCACTGAGGGTTATTAGCAATATTAACTCTCCCTGGTAGCCAAGTCAGGTGCCCGGCGGAAAGGCCCAGGGATGCGTAGGGGACAGAGAAAGAGAAGGAAGACACACTGACTAGGAGAGGGAGGGTGGGTAGTGAATTTGTAAGAACTAATTTGTCCAATATTCAGTAACAAAAGGACCACGTCTGTGTCATGCATTAATGAAGCATCAATCACTGGATAACTGCTTGACACACATAATGAGAATATTCTCTGGCCAGCCCTGTGTTCTGTACAGACAGCTGGGGAGATAATAACCCAAATGGAATTTTTATTTTAATGCAACTCCCATGCTTTAAACACAAAAATGAAACAGATTAAAGTTGGTAAAAATGTAACAGCCTTTCATAAAAGCTTAGTGTGATAAAGTATTTATTCCAGCAGTGATGCCTGAAGAGCCTGAAATGTCTCCACTTGGTTGTTGGGACTCTCCAGTTTAATGGCCCTTTTCTTTTTAATTCATTATGAGTTGCTTTAGTCTCTTCAGTCATTGTGTCTATTAACGTTGGTTCATCTAGTTGCATTTTAGTCAAGTTCCTCCTCCCCCTCCAACCCCTTTATAAGAATGCTTTGAAAAATTGTACTTTATTACAGATTAAATTTATTTTTAAATCAAAATTATACCCATATTGATATCTACATGAAATATTTAAAATATATATTTATACCTACATTACATACACAATTGTTGAAAAATAGGTTAATTACTACAAAAATTCATAGAAAACAGATCAGCATTATTGGAACAGAAATTTAGGTCATATGTTAGAGGAAAAAAGTCCCCCATCTCTTCTTTATTTTTCCACTCTAAAAAACAAAATCTAGGGAAAAACGTAGACTCTTTACTTGTTAGACTACAGCAACTTCTCTCCTAAGGACATTTTACAGATTAATTTGAAAACAGACATGAATAAAAAGAAAAATAGCTTCTCAAGTAGCTCGGTGGTAAAGAATTCGCCTGCCAATGCAGGAGATGCATGAGATGCACTTTCAATCTTTGGGTTGGGAAGATGCCCTGGAGTAGGAAATGGCAACCCATTCCAGTATTCTTGCCTGGAAAATTCCATGGACAGAGGAGCCTGGAGGGCTACAACCATGGGGTAGCAAAGAATTGGACACAACTGAGCACTCACAAACAGAAAAATAGCTTCTGACATTTAATGACTTTTCTAAGAAATAATCAGCACCTAGAAAACCTACCTGAATTTTTCTAAATGTAGGTCATGAGGCATAGTGAAATCAGAGCATTAGGGCACTCAATATGTTGTCACTAGAGAAATAATGAATTCTCCATGAAAGGGATTTCTAAAGGACAATTTTAAAAGGGGCCGAGAGGAAATATGAAAAATAGTAAGCCTAACAATGACAAGCAGAAGGAAAGAAATTAATGAGGTCAAGTTGAAAATATAATTTAAGATAAAAAGCCTCATTGAACTCTTCCTGCTGGTCTACTATAACACAATGATATAATCAGCTTGCTTGATCTCTGGGATAGATTCCAACTCACGGAAGCTGCTTTAGCATGAAGAAATCACATATAAAATGCTTCTGTTAATAAGAAGTAGACATACACTATCTTATATTTGTGTATTTTAGGATAGAAATGATTAAATTTTACAATAATAACATTTTAAAATTTATTTTTAGATCTGTATACTGTAAGGCTGTCAGAAATCCTTGATTTCTTCATGTAACTTGATACTAATATTTTAATTAACTTTTTTCTTAAACCTGATCAAATCTTTGTTAATCAAAGAACTATGAGATTAATGATTAACTTGATTAATAAGAATGATAGCAATTCTAATAATCGGTTTATATTTTCATCACAAGTTTCTAATTTTGTTTTAGTTTCAACATTAAAATCCCTTGCTATTTGAACTATAAATAAAATCCCTGGCCCCCCAAACCAAGTTTCTGAGTCAAATTTTTCCATAAAAAATCACTAGCATGCAGGTACTGGTGTATTTCCATAAGCAAAGAAGGATAATGGCTAAATTTTATTTTCTGTAGCCCATACTGTGGTGCTGGAGAAAATGCTTGAGAGTTCCTTGGGTTGCAAGGAGATCAAACCAGTCAATCCTAAAGGAAATCAATCCTGAATATTCATTGGAAGGACTGATGCTGAAACTAAAGCTTTAATATTTTGATCATCTGATGCAAAGAGCTGACTCATTGGAAAAGCCCCAGATGCTGGGAAAGACTAAGGGCAGAAGGAAAAGGAGTCACAAAGGATGAGATAGTTGGATGGTATCACTGACTCAATGGACATGAATTTAAGCAAACTCCAGGAGATAGTGAAGGACAACGAAGCCTGGCATACTGTAGTCCACGGGGTTGCAGAGTCAGACACGACTTTCTGACTTAACACCAACAACAAGCCCATATTGGGCTTCCCTGGTGGCTTTGTGGTAAAGAATCTCCTGCAATGCAGGAGACTCATGTTCAATCCCTGGGTCAGGAAGATTCCCTGGAGGAGGGCATGGCAATCCACTCCAGTAGTCTTGCCTGGAGAATCCCATGGACAGAGAGCCCTGGTGGACTACAGTCCATAGGGTCACAAATGTCAGACATGATTGAGGCAACTGAGCACACACACAGCTCATATTAAAAACTGTGTTTTCTTATTGAAAAATATAAAATTATACTATAATATTAACATGCTTTTCCAAACTCTGTACCTCTTTATCTCCTTTTGACAATCACTTTATATAGAGACCTAATTTGGCCAGACTTCTCCAGAAAGCAGCTGGGAATTGGATCAGAAGTTTTTAACCCAGCCTCTAGTATGCCTGCAAAGAGTTGGACATGACTGAGTGATTGAACAACAACAAGCAATATGGCCCCCAATGACCCCTGTTGCCAGGTATGTGAGGCCCATGTAATCTCCTCCTATACTGTACAGGGTTGTCTGTGTTAACCACAGAATATGGCAGAAGTGATGATATATGATTTCTGAGATGAGTTTATGAATATACCATAGCTCTTGTTTGTCTACTCTTTCTCTGTCTCTTGGATCATTTGCTCTCGAAGAAGCCAGTTTCCATGTGATGAGCAGTCCTAGAGGAAAGGACCTTATGGAAAGGAACTGAGGCCTCTGACCAACAGCCAGGAAGGTACTGAAGCCTCCCGGCAAGAGCCACAGGCGTGAGGTAGAAAGCAGATTCTCTAGACCTAGTCAACCTTTCAGATGACTACAGCCTTGGCCTACATCATGACTGCAACCTCATGAGAGACACTGAATCGGAATTACCCACCTAAACCGCTCTCAGACTCTTGATCCTAAGGAACTGTGTGAGATAAATAAGTCTTTGTTAGTTTAAGTTTGTTATGAAGTGACTGATAATTAACACAGTACCTGCTAGCGTTCTGCAACCAAGTAGGTATAGTGATAAAGAGAGCGATCCATTTCTACTGCCAATAGGTATGCTATGCATCTCGTGTAGTAGAATTGGTCCAATGTGGTTGTAGAACCAGCATATGGATAATTCCCTCCTTTTCCTAATGCAAGTCTATGCCTGCATGTGTGAGTATGTGCTAAACTGCTTCAGTCATGTCCACTCTTTGCAACTCCATGGACTGTAGCCCATCAGGCTCTTTTCTGTCCATGAAATTTCCCAGGCAAGAATACTGGAGTGGGTTGCAATTTCCTTCTCCATGGGATCGTCCCAATCCAGGGATCAAACCTGCATCCCCTGAGTCTCCTGCACTGGCAGGTGGATTCTTTACCACTGTGCCACCTGGGAAGCCCATGCCTGTATAAATTACATAATTAAAACCCAAAGTAAAAAAAAAAAAAAAGAAAGACTGATTTATTGTGCCCATGGCATTTTTACTGCATATACTTTTTAAATAATCCTTTGAGTAATATTCAAAATGGAAAATTAAGGCTATGAGAGTTTTATAACATTTTCATTCTGTTAAAATAAGTAAGTTCATAATGCTAACCTACATATATTGCTTGCAGACCTCATGATTTTGAGATTCATAAGAATTTGAATAGTTGGCACTAATGAACACTAGATGAATAAATGAGTGATCTAATTTACTGTACTAATAGGTTATATTTTAATATTGGAGAGGAATGTGAAAACAAATGATCAGAACAAATAGCTATCAGTCCTGTACAAATAACAAAATTACATGCTGTAGCCACATATCCAGATACTGCTATATTCTCTAAGAGAACAAGTTTATAGAAAACACTTCATCTAGGTCATGTTAGTAAGAAATCAAATTCATTAGAAAGAGAATGGATCCTGAAGCCTCAACTAAGTCATCTATGTCGGTAACCCAGCATCCATTATAGTCCTGATTTTGTCTACTCCAGGAGAAGATAGGGCCAAAGATGATTTAATTCTATTGGATTCCAAGGAAGGACTTCATTTTCATCCTGGCAGGTGACAAAGGAAGCTGAATCCTGGGATCAAGGTCATCTGATAAGTTTTCATGTAAAGAAATGACTCACACAAAGAGCAGAAAGTGTAAAAACTGAAGTGATATGATAATTATTGTATGATAAACCAGATAGACTATGGAAATCCTCTGAGCTCCCTCTGAAGAACCCATCTAAATTATCAAATCTAAATCCAGGGGCAAAGCTCCATAGTTCCTCTAGCCTGCCCACCCTTGGAATTCTGACTGCTGCATGTCATCCCTAAATTCACAAGTTACTGTAGAGAACTAAGACAGGCCCAAGATGGAGACCCCATATTTCTCAGCATCAAGTAGTCCAGTCACCTACCCATTGTTAGTCACACTGCCCTTCTTCTTTAAGGGACACAGCTCTGACTTGGACTGCCTCTACTTGGGGTACTGATTAAGAAACTGAAAAGACTTGGCAGGAATAGAGAAGCAAAGTAGTAATTGCATTTCTCCAGTACAGAAGCGAGCACAAATTTACAAATTCTTCCAGAATTTGTAAGAGAGACAATGTTCAGACCTATCAGTCACATGACAATTGAGTTCAGTTTCTTCTTTTGGCTGTCACTTCCCTGTACACAGCCCTATTTCTTGGGAAGTCATCCCAGGCTGGTCTTCATGTGGAGTTGGCCACTGATTGGACCAGGTGTGGAGTGGTGTGGCATTTGACTCATGGATAACCAACCGCTGAGAGGGCCAGTAAGCTATAATGGTCACTACAAGAGAAGTATAAGAGCACAACTGGGCTTCAGGCAGAATAATACCATTTTTTTTTTTTTACAAGTGCTGACACACATATAAGAGTATTATTCTTTCTCAAAGCTTCTATTTTTCAACTTTCTTCCTTCTCCCTGTATCTTAAATGCCAAGATGAACCAGCCTTTAGTTGACATATACATTATTCTAGAGCATAATATATAGAATCAGACATATTATTGGCCATACTAGTTGAATAATATGAGCAATAGATTTTGTTTTTCATAGACAGACAATAAATATTTCTCAATGAGAACTGTTAACTGAGGAGAAATATCTCCTTAACTTGGACACACATATTTAAACCTTTGAAAGAACTAGCCTTTTTTCTAAAAGAATAGTTTTTGTATGCCTTATCCTAAAACTGGTTTTGCGTAGATCAGCATGCTATTTCTGAAAAGAAAGCTTACTCCAATGAATATTTTAATAAACCATGCACTAGCTTTTTTAGTTAAAATTATCTGGATAAATGAACATAAGCATAAAACTATATTAATAGGAGCAGAAATTAGATACCCAGGAAAAGCTACCACATTAGGTTGGTTAGAATATTGAGAGTCATGTTCATAGTGTCCTGCTCCAGTAAAATTCATATGTCTACATCTTGGACACATTATTATGTATTTTCCTGAACATGGTAGCTGTTTTCCTACTGAGCAAAGAAAGATCCAAGTAATATTAGTCTTTTCATTCTCACTATAGTAATCTAGTGAAAAAAATAATATTCTGGGCAAACATTATAAATATGTTTTACTGTGTACTACAGAATGTTTGCATATCTTAAAATCTTCAATACTTTCAATAGCAAAACAAAACAGGTCAGATATCATTAATTAGCATTTTGAAAACTCAATAATTAATCTAGCTAAGAGTTACTGCTCCTTTTAACAGATTATTTTAATATGAGAACAACATTTGTGACATACAATAACATAAAATGGTAGTGAGTAGGCATAGTAATTATTATGATGGTTCTGTCTTGAACACCTTCTTTGTCAAGATACAAAGTTGCTTTAGATGTGTAAATGAATCCTCTGCTGTCACCATTGAATAAACAGTAGATTTTTACACAAAATACCTTCATATTTTCATTTTTACCTATCCAATTTTTTTTTCAAGAATGCTTCATCAAGGTCCTCTTAAAATGTTAGGATAAGAATTCCAAAGCACATCAAAATCACAGTGTTGATTTTCCAAGGAAAGACTGTTACACTGACACAGGGTTAAAAGAGTCACAGACACGGACTTTTAAATATGAGAAAAATCTTATTAAAATGGTGGTTTTTATTAGGGATGCTAACAAATTTAACTGATCTGGAACACAAGGTTACAGTTTCAGTGACAAGTAAATTAAAGGAAAATCAGATATTCTATAATCAATGATTTATCTTTTCGCCTCTTTTTTAACCAAGGAATTAAATCCAGCCCCTGTTAGTCTAGTTATCTGTGATGTGCAAGGCAGACATGATCCACTGTGGGCCCGCTGTGAGTGACAGCGTGAATGACAGCCTTTGCCAGTCAAAGCCGTGATAAGGACTGGGTTCTGAGAGAAGCTCCTATTTGAGAGCCATCTGCATTGTCCCAGCCATCACTTCTGGCAGGAAGACTGATTCCAAGATAAGAAGGTGATGGTGCTGAGCTTATTTCAGAGAAGGATCTCAGCAAACTAGTCAATGCCATCTGCATTTAGAACAACACTCATCAATTTGACTTCTTTCTTTCTTCCTTTCTTTCTTCACTCTTCACTGAATACTTCCAAAGCTTCATTACATTTTGTGTGCTGCCAAAGACAGACTCTCAGTATTCAAGAGCAAACAAAACCAACCCAAACAAAAACGTGGAAAAGATCTGAGAATAATGAGAAGGCAGCAGCAAGTGGGCCGGTGAAAGACTATTCTGATGGGCTAAATTTGGTGAGATGCTAGCAAAGGCTGTGTTATAGCCTCCCAGAGATTCAAATGCTAATTAAGAGGCAAAGGTTTACCGGAGTCTTCCAGAGAAAAGGATGGCCTTTGCCCAAGAGGTGTGCAAAAACGAAACAATAACAAAAAGACTATCACTAGAAGGTTAGACATGAAGTTATGCCATAGGGTGCTTGTCAGCAACTTGAAAGCCCAGTGGAATAGAAAGAGGGAAATTTCACTTCAGACTAGGTTGTGGAATGATTAATTGTTCAAATTCTCAGTCAGTTTGCCAATTTCCACTTTCAGACCATTTCTTTATCTGCCTCTTCCCTCACCACCTCTTTGGAGGCTTGTTACTCATTTCTTGGTCATTTCCCTTGAAATTAGCTGTGGGCCCTGTCTTCCTTGTCATACAAACTTTACCTAGTCTTGATAATGTGATCAGCAATCAGACTTATCTATCCAACTTAATAGACCCTCAAGTTCTTGGCCTCCTTATCTCAGATGATTTTGCCTTTCATAGTACCTCAGCATATTTTCTTTGGATCATACACGAGATTTCATCAACAGAATCTGCACTGTCTCCAAATCTGAAATGCAAACATTCCACCCTGGAGTCAAAGTTTCCTATCCTTCTATCTTCCCTATTCAAATAGTACCCTTTTTACAACATTATGGTCCCCAGGGTACTAGACCCAAATTTTCATCTTCTCTCACCTTCCCCCTAGTTTCATTCTCCAACTTACAGCTGGTTAATTATTATAATTATACTTTCATCTACATGGTTTCTCTCCTTGATTGTACTTTCCTTTCAAAACTCAAATTCCAGAAGCTTACAACCATTTGCTTTCTTTTTTTAAATTTAAATTTATTTATTTTAATTGGAGGCTAATTACTTTACAATATTATGTTGGTTCTGCTTTCTTAACATTCCTTCCTATTGAGTCAGTGAATGTAGCTGGAGAAAATTATACAACCAGGACTACTGTTTACTTTAACTTCATTGCCTCACATCTCAAATAGACTCAATACCATTCAACAGTTCTTTCATTTTTATCAATTAAGTTCACTTTCCAATATCTGAGATGACAATTTTGTATATTATCCTCTCTCCTTTCCAACTCCACTCTGATTCACAGCTCTTATTTTATTGAGGAAAAAAAAATTACCACAGCCAAGTTCCTGATCTGCAAATTCACTGATAAAATAAATTTTCACATATTGAGGTAAAGGGATACATAAGTTAACTTGAAGTTGATGCTAACTAGAAGAGTCTTTAGGGCCTATCAAACATACATTGTACCTCTGTTTTAATTATTAAAGAAAAGGGCACACAGAGCAGAAGTAAAGAAGGTCCATGTTAACAACGAAGATTAAATGCTCCCTTCTCGGGATGCAATGCTGGTTCTCCTTCGATAAGATTTTCTTCCTGGTTCCACAGTCATAATGATTCACTATGTATGTGCTGGTATTTTTTTTTTTTTCCCCAAACCTTGAAGAACTGCGTCTCTGACTTGTGTAATGTTCTTTGTTCTAACTGTGCTGAAAACCATGCTTCTCCAGAGCAGTTCCTCAGAGTAATATGGAAAGCTGGGCTTTGGGCTGCTGGACAGTATTGCTTTGAATGTATTTTTTTTTTTTCCACTCCCAGATGGACCAAATACTCCTTGAATTTTCTTTTTCCAATAATAAGAATAGGAACTAAAACAAATGGAAGTTTACTCCAATGTATTTAACACTGTACTAAAAGCTTACATGTAAGAGATTTTAATTCTCTCATCAACTTTATAAAATAGGTACAATTAGGGCAAACCAGAGGAAATTGGCTGCTGTTATTATTTTTACCATATATGATGCATACACTTGCAATCTTATATGACTTAACATGGAACAACAGATTGGTTCAAAATTGGGAAAGGAGTATGCCAAGGCTGTATATATATTGTCACCCTGCTTATCTAACTTAAATGCAGAGTACATCATGCAAAATGCTGAGCTGGATAAATCACAGCTGGAATCAAGATTTCTTGGAGAAATATCTACAAACTCAGATAGGCAGAATACTAGAGTGGGTAGCCATTCCCTTCTCCAGGGGATCTTCCCAACTCAGAGACCCAACACAGGTCTCCTGCATTGCAGGAGGATTCTTTGCCATCTAAGCTACCAGGGAAACCTAAGAATACTGCAGTGGGTAGCCTATCCCTTCTCCAGGGGATCTTCCCAAACCAGGGATTGAATCAGGATATCTTGCATTACAGGTAGGAGTAAAAGGGAGTAAAAGGGAGTAAAAAAGCTGGCTTAAAACCTAGTATTCAAAAAACTAAGATCATGGAACCTGGTCCCTTCATGGCAAATAGATGGGGAAAAATGGAAGCAGTGACAGAGTTTATTTTTTTGCACTCCAAAATCACTGCAGCCATGAAATTAAAAGACGTTTGCTCCTTGGAAGAAAAGCTATGGCAATCCTAGACAGGGCATTAAAAAGCAAAGCCATCTACTGACAAAGGCCATATAGTCAAAGTTACGATTTTTCCAGTAGTCATGTACGAGTGTGAGAGCTGGACCAGAAAGAAGGCTGAGTGCAAAAGAACTGATGCTTTCGAACTGTGGTGCTGGAGAAGACTCTTGAGTCCCTTGGGTGGCAAAGTGATCAAACCAGTCATCCCTAAAGGATACTAACCCTGACTATTCATTGGAAGGACTGATGCTGAAGTTAAAGCTCCAATAGTTTGGCCACCTGATGGGAAGAGCCAATACACTGGAAAAGACCCTGATGCTGGGAAAGAATGAGGACAAGAGGGGAAGGGGAGCACAGAGGATGAGATAGTTGGATGGCATCACTGACTCAATGGACATGAGTTTGAGCAAATTCAGGGAGATAGTGAAGGACAGGGAAGCTTGGCATGCTGCAGTTCATGGGGTCACAAAGAGTCAGACATGACTTGGTGCCTGAACAACAAACGATGATTTAAGCCAATTTTAATATTTTAATTTACAGATGAGAATACTGAGGTACAGAGAAATGAAATTGATTACCAAAGGCTTGCGTCACACCCATGTCTGTATGGCTCAAGATTTGAAAAGATAGCACTAAGAATGGTACCTTGGGAACACTTGAAATGTCAAGATAATCCTTTTTCCTTATAATGAAAAAGTTACATCAATAATAACTCTTGAGTTCTGCAACATTAGGTTATCAATGGTTCAACTTGTTCAGATTTTACCAGATAATTTTTACTTTTTCATACTGATAATATTCACTATGCTAACTTAGAAGCATGAAAGAAAAGCAGTTTTTTAAATAACACATAATGAACCTAAATTATTCATTTTTACTGAAAATCACACAACAAAGTATATTTAAATGGTCTATCTTCTCTCCTAACGAAACCTGAAAAAGCACCTTATGTCTCTGTATGCTATATTCTAAGATTAATCAAAGTCCTGGCCTCCAGGTAAAGACTGGGTATAGAAGATTATAGGGGAGTATCTTTAGGAGTCAGGTCTGAGCAATTAGAGTAAAAGTGGTATTTGACTTAAGTGACAGTTTAATCTACTAAAATATTTTCTTTGCATGATGATTTTATTTTATATTTTCTCATAAGTTCAATGGAGTTGAATTTGTATAAGGAACACCAGATGAAGCAACATTTCCTTAAAGAAACTAGAAAAGAAATTTAATCAGCAATTAAGAATCTCAATTTGCCTGTTCTTAGTAGTCATTATTCTAACATTATTCCAAGATGATATTAAAGGGGAAAAAGCACACTAACATTACACTACTACACACACTCACACCAAAAATGACAACAGATACATTTATTGTCATGAACAGTGTGCTGAACTGACTTTTCAAAACATGATCAGGGGATTGATTGAAAGTGGCTAAGAGGGCTGAAATAACTCCACTAGCTACCATGGGATTTGTCAACACATGCTCTGACCAGTATATACTCTGATGAACTTTCCTTTTTAACAACATAAAGTGGAAGAAACATGTTAGTGTATTCGCACACATGAAGTACGAGCACAGAAGGTATAGGTATTAACATTGGCTTTAGCCAAGTAAGAGCACACTGAAGACACAGGCCTCTCTTAAATATAATTCCATGTGCTTTGGAATGAATAGGCAAAACATAGGTAACTAGGATTGCTTCAAGGGAGGCTCCCTTCTCTGATGCCTTCAAAATGAATGAACATAAACCTATACTACCAAATAAGTAGCAGAGGGTGCTATCAAGAATGCGCAGTAGATTCCATACATTTACTTGAGATGAAGAACTTCAAAGGTGAAATGGAGGTGAGGAGCAAGTTCAATACCTAAGAGGACAACAATCATCTCAAGTTCATCACAATGGTTGGATTCTGCTTACTGTGTCCAAATTTGCTTGAGCTGCAACCATCAGTGAGCTTTCCATGAATGTTGCTCCCTGGAGTACAGTTGATAATACTCTTTACCTTCTGGCTAAATAAAGAATAAAAGCCTCACTTCCAGCGCCGAAAGAAAATTCACTTGGCTCCACCTAAATGCTCCCCATGATGGTCTCCTATCTTCCCGGGTCTCATAAAATTCAAGATTTGCTTTCAGTGCCAGGCATATTTTACCGTTCCCTGGAGGGAAGATAGCTATAAGGAAATAGTAAGTCCATCAGTGAAAGAAGCCCTGTTCTTTATGCTGGTGGGCTCTTATAAACATCTTGGACATAAGTTTTCAGAGGAGATCCAGACAGATATAAGCAGAATTTTGAAGCTAACCTTTTAAAACAAACTTGAGCTATGTATAATAAACTCCCCAAACCTTAGTTCTCTATTTTTAAATCATGTTTGTGTGTCTATATCAAGTAATATTTTTCTGAACACATTTCAGCTAGTATACAACCATCAAATGTCAAGTAACATAAAACAATCTTACTCTACATTTTGTACAATACTAGTGGCTCTGATAAAAGGTTAAAAACAACCATATTTATAATTGGAAATTAGATTTTGCTTTTAGATTTACTTCCTATTGTTCGTTTTAAATGCACAGTTAATACAGTTGGATAAACCTTCTTCCTGTCTCTGAGCCCGATTAAATTCATTTTGGATTTATAATGATATTTATTAGATTTTTCCATATTTGCCTCATATAGCATAGTTTTTTAAATATCAGCCATGCCTCAGTATAGACAGAAAAAAATGCATTTTATCTCAGTAATCTTAAAGAAATACACCTGAATGCATAACTATATATGAAGAAGGATATGTAAGGTAGCATAAATATACATATGCATCATATATATGCATGTATTTCTATGTATTATATTCATATATATGAATATGAAGGCTTCCCAGGTGACTCAATGGTAAAGAATCCACCTGCAGTGCAAGAGATGCAGGTTTGATCCCTGGGTTGGGAAGATCCCCTAGAGAAGGAAATGGCAACCCAATTCTGTTTTCTTGCTTGGGAAATCCCATGGACAAAGAAACCTGGAGGGTTATATACAGTCCATGGGGTTGCAAAAGAGTCAGATAGGACTGAGCGACTAAATAACCATAGCATGTATATACAAAGAGCAGTTTAACATTATTTTATAATCCCAATTATATACCATGTGATTTTCATTTTCAATAATGATACTTTTGAGAGATAGTAGTTTTGAAAAGATTTTGAGCTTTGTACCCACACAGAGCTAAAAGATAGTGGCCATTTCAATCTTGAAACCCTGGCCTTATCCACTGGTTCACAGATGGGCTGAGAACTTACAGGCTTTTCAGTGTTTACCTTTCTCAAGCTGCACGGAAGTTTTATTCAAATTGTGCAGACCTCTCAGTTTGATTGATGCTCACAGCTACAACCACTTTCCCAAAATTAAAGCAGTGGAATTCAAGGAACACAGTCTACAGTGATAAGGGTTGCCCTTTACATTTCATAAGATGTGCTACAGTTTGGGTGTCTTAGGCACAGAGGTAGAAGATTTAGCAAAGAGCATCAAAAGTGCAGAGAGGAGCCTGGACTTTACACCATGGATTAACTGCAAAAGAAAAGTCCCTTAAGAAACAAGCTGCAGAATGATGTGTGCAAGCTTCCTGCCAGTCAATACCAGCTGGAGGAAAGCAGGGGTCCAGGAACAGAGAGAAATTTAAAAATGGTCTGAACAATGCAAGAGCAATACTACACCTACCACCCTGATTTAGCAAAGTAGAATATGTACGGAAATTGGAAAGGAAAATGTCATCTCTTTAACAGAACAAAAGCAGGAAATATAAAAATAAAGTGGGATTGCATCTTCAGGAGAAATAGAAATTATAAGCAACCATATTCCTTTTGGAGAGAAACTGATTGAAAAGATGGGAAAATAAATGATCAATTCAGGCACTCAGGACCAAATAACACATCAGTCTTGTTTGTTTTCATTTACACACATAATCAGAATTTAATTAAAACATTAAAATTATTTGTCCATGTATTTTATGAGGGCCTGACTATCCTAAATTGTATATCAAAATAGTGCAATTCATTTTAGCAATTCATAATTTATTATTTCTTTTAAAATTTCAATTACAGTCTGCTTTTGTGAGGAATTCTTTGCATTCTCGTTTCAGCTCTAGGCAGGGAGGTGTATTGCCTTGTCTGGTTCATCTGGTTAGGGCTGTTTCGGTTTCATGAAGGAAAATATATTGGGTAAAAGATAATTGCATCAGAATTACACTTGACTCTAATCACAGGTGATCAGAACCTTCTGATACCCTTGCCTTGCTGAGGATCGGGTCTGCTAATCCTGAACCTACTTGCTTTTTAATCCTTTGCGGCTCGGTCTTGCAGTTTGACCTTATTTCTCCAGTTGCCTAACATCTGCATTGAACAATATATATATTTTTCAACTTGTGGATCATTTTAAATGGGGAGTGGTGGTTGTGAGGTCAATTTAGTGGATCATAACCAGAAAATGAAATTGAATAGACTAGATAGAAAATATAAAAGTCCATCAGCTATAATAACAGCAAAATATGGTTAGGTAAACTGTATATATATTATGAGGTAAATGTATTACTGTTAGTTATGGTCTAAAAACTTTGAAAATCACAACAGTAGAACGTTTATCCATGAAACCAGAATGTCAAAAATACGCTCAACAGAATTAGGAAGCTTTTTCAATTTTTCTGATAACATAATTATTATATTCAACTTCTCTAACACACACTTTGAAACTGCTTATTTTTTTGTCATACTGTATGCCCCACATTAGGAATGATAACGTTTGCTAAAATGTATTTTTTGGATCACTTAGACATTTTATATTCACAATACCTAAACTCCAAAAACAACGTTTACTGAGACAGATCAGTCATTAGACTCTCAAGCAAATGATCTTTGGCAGAAACTCTAACTTCATGGTCTTGAGCATTGCTCATCAGCTAACCTTAGGTAATTCTTCTATTAAGGGACCTCCATACTCCCTGGCTCAGCACAGTAGTCAACCTTCTCCCTATTGATATGAGTTTGTTGAGATGATTTACTAAGTCTTGATCTCCTCTTCCCATCTCATTTCCTCAGAGACTTTATTCTTATATGCTTTTAAAATCTATTATTATACTGTTCATAATGTTTCCATTACAGAAAATAATACATATAATATATCATAATCATTGATGCATACCAACTTATTTTGCTTCCTTTTCAGAAAAATTTCCAAATTGTGCCATGCTAAACACATTGGTACTTCATAAAAACATTCATTTCAAACATAAGGTTTTCTAATTTATGAAAGTAAGGATCAAATGCCACTGAATCATCATATGATGATATGGTGTATTTCTTTATTTTTAAGATTAAATATTAATTTTTCACTGAAATATTTATTTTAATACTACCATATAGTAGAAAAATAAAAGTAATAACCATGCTATAATACTTGAAATATTATTTCACAGATATTAACAAAATACATTCAAATATCCCCACAGCTGATCCTCGCCTTAAAGAGAGATATTTGCTCTACTATATTAAATTATAAAATAGGGGCACTGGAGAAGAGTATCTTGAACAGTCTAGTACAATAGAAATTCTACGAACATACATGAGAACTACATTATAAAACTTGAAATGTTAAAGTTTCTGGTTTTCACACTAAATAAAATATATTGCTAGATTTAACACCAACAATTCTAACAATATATTTTATTTAACTCAAAAGACTCGTGTCTGACACTCTTTGCGATCCCAAGAATTTTCTAGGCCAGAATCCTGGAGTAGGTAACCTTTCCCTTCTCCAGGAGATCTTCCCAACCCAGGGATCGAACCCAGGTCTCTCACATTGCAGGCGGATTCTTTACCAGTAGAGCCACAAAGGAAACCCAAGAATACTGGAGTTGGTAGCCTATCCCTTTTCCACTGGATCTTCCCAAACCAGGAATCAAATCAGGGTCTCCTGCATTGCAGATTCTTTACCAACTGAGCTATCAGGGAAGTCCAACAATATATTTTATTTACTCAAAATATTGTCATATCAGCATGTAATCAGTATAAAATTAATAAGTTTGTGAAATCCAGAAAATCTCTATTCAGACATGTACTAATTTAATTAGTCAAACAGAGGGGAGGGACAAGATGGTGGAGAAGTCGGTGGACATGGAGTAGATGTCTCTCCACAGGATGCATCTTCAGATGCAGAAGACCTTGCAGAGCACCTGCTGACAGCTGGCAGGAGTTCCCGACCACTGGAGAGAAACGTACAGATCCATGCAAAACTCAATAGGAAAAAGGAAGGAAAGGAGAAAGCGGAGGAAATTTAGTGGGACCAGACCTGCACCTGATGGCTGGGGAAGCTAGAGCAGGGGTGAATCCCCACATCAGGGCAACAGATTAGGACAGGGGAAAGAATTTGAGGCTGTTGAAAAGTGAAGCAGCTGATCAGCGACTGTCTAAATGGAGTGAAAACCACACAGACAATCTGTGCCACAGCCCTTTGTACCCTGGACAGGAACACAAGTCCATAAGAATGTGTGGCAGCTAGGAGTTGGAGCATAGGGATTGGAGAACAATCCTAGGGTGAAGACTGCTATTGACTGTGGGGAGATGGCCCATGGGACAGGAGGGAGGCGATCACAGTGGGGAATGCCTTTAGAGGAAAGCCAGGAAGCTTGGAGGCAGGGTGCTAATGCTAAGTCAGGGGCAGGGGGTGGAGTCATCACTGAAGCCTCTCTCCTCCTGTATGCTGAGGCCAGCAGCTGACTAATGAAGACCTCAGAGAGGGTGGCCCTTTGAGTGCCTGATGCACTGAGCAATAGAGAAAGATCAGAAAAGGAGATCCTTTGAATGCCAGCTGCCAGAGCCTAGAAAAAGATTCTAATAGTTCCAAATCTCCTGTGTCTGTGGCCACTGGCTTCCCTGTGCACTTGGCGCCACGAGAGTCTCTGCAATCCAAGAAGCTCTGCCACCTCCATACTCAGTCCTCACTGGGACAGACCCAGGTCCTCCAGGGAAGCCTCAGGAGAAAACTCCGAGGATGACCCATAGCAGAGGTGGGGATAGAGCTACAATTGAGCTCTATGGGCGGAAGGGCTGAGGAAGAGTATCGAAAAACTTTCCACTATCTGTGCAAACTACAGATTAAATCCACATGATCCACCAGGTGGACTCTGTGTCTATGGGATATATAAAAGGACAATGAGAGCCCCCCTGCCAACACACACACACACACACGCACACACACACACACACACACACACAGTCCTAGCTCTGGCAACTGTGGACATGGAGGCAAGAACACACAGGAGTAGGGCCAGATTAGAGTCTGAGCAGGTCCCTTCAGCAGGTCCAGAGACCACCCTACCTCCCAGTATTAGAGGGGCTCCTAGTAAGGTGGAGGTAGGGTATGAATCTGGTTTTAGAAAAGGCAGAAGAACCAGAGATCAAATTGCTAACATCCACTGGATCATGGAAAAAGCAAGAGAGTTCCAGAAAAACATCTATTTCTGCTTTATTGACTATGCCAAAGCCTTTGACTGTGTGGACCACAATAAACCGTGGAAAATTCTGAAAGAGATAGGATTACCAGACCACCTGACCCGCCTCTTGGGAAACCTATATGCAGGTCAAGAAGCAACAGTTAGAACTGGACATGGAACAACAGACTGGTTCCAAATAGGAAAAGGAGTATGCCAAGGCTGTATATTGTCACTTTGCTTATTTAACTTCTATGCACAGTACAACTTGAGAAACGCTGGGCTGGAAGAAGCACAAACTGGAATCAAGATTGCCAGGAGAAATATCAATAACCTCAGATATACAGATGACACCACTCTTATGGCAGAAAGTGAAGAGGAACTAAAAAGCCTCTTGATGAAAGTGAAAGAGGAGAGTGAAAAAGTTGGCTTCAAGCTCAACATTCAGAAAACTAAGATTGTGGCATCTAGTCCCATCACTTCATGGGAAATAGATGGGGAAACAGTGGTTGACTTTATTTTTTTGGGCTCCATAATCACTGCAGATGGTGATTGCAGCTGTGAAATTAAAAGATGCTTACTCCTTGGAAGAAAAGATATGACCAACCTAGACAGCATTTTAAAAAGCAGAGACATTACTTTGCCAACAAAGGTCCATCTAGTCAAGGCTATGGTTTTTCCTGTGGTCATGTATGGATGTGAGAGTTGGACTGTGAAGAAAGCTGAGCACTAAAGAATTGATGCTTTTGAACTGTGATGTTGGAGAAGACTCTTGTGAGTACCCTGGACTGCAAGGAGATCCAACCAGTCCATCCTAAAGGAGATCAGTCCTGGGTGTTCATTGGAAGGATTGATGTTGAAGCTGAAACTCCAGTAATCTGGCCACCTCATGCGAAGAGTTGACTCATTGGAAAAGACTCTGATGCTGGGAGGGATTGGGGGCAGGAGGAGAAGAGGACGACAGAGGATGAGATGGCTGGATGGCATCACCAACTCGATGGATGTGAGTTTGAGTGAACATCGGGAGTTGATGATGGACAGGGAGGCCTGGCGTGCTGCAATTCATGGGGTCACAAAGAGTCGGACACAACTGAGCGACTGAAGTGAACTGAACTGAACTGATTTAACTTTGCTTTCCTATTTTTTCCTTTCAGTTTTTCACAATTTTTCTTGGTTTCTTTGGTTTTCTTTGCTTCATTCCTCAGTTGGCTCTCTGCTTCGGGCTTGTTGTCTCTTTTGGTGATTTTTTTTTTAATTGGTTGATATTATTTTTGGTTTCCTTTACTTGCAGGGTCACTCCCTTGTACCTTGTATTTTCAGGATTGTTTTGGTTTTTGTTTTGTTTGTGTGTGCGTGTCTGTGTATGTTCCTTTGTTTTATTTCTGCTTGTCTGATTTTGCATTTATCGTTTGCCTGGGGTTCATGTGTTTTTCTAGTTTTTTGTGTTTTTTTTTTTTTTTGTATGTTCATTTA
Organism: Capricornis sumatraensis; assembly: GCF_032405125.1. NCBI lineage: Eukaryota > Metazoa > Chordata > Mammalia > Artiodactyla > Bovidae > Capricornis > Capricornis sumatraensis. The sequence goes on from NC_091072.1 coordinate 84,058,637, forward strand.
AATGCCCTTTATTGTCATAACAAATGGCTTTTGTGGTATCTTGATTCCCCAATGAGATATTGGGCCTGAGTCTCTAGGGTGGGAGCACTGAGTCCAGGACACTAGACTCCCAGAGAACTATTGAGCCCAGGGGGTATTAATTAGTGAGAGCTCCCATGAAGGCCTCCACTCGTATCTAAGACCTGGCACCATCCAACTTCTGACAGCATACAACACGGGACACCTCACCCAAACAACAAGCAAGCTAAGAACACAGACCAAATCATCAGCAGATGGGCTTCCCTCGGACACCCTGAAAACATCACCTCACACAGTCCTGCCCATCAGAGACAGAAAAAAAAAACCCACCTCCTCCCACCAGTATACAGGCACAAGGCCCTCTCAATATGAAGCCTACAAAAACCACTGGACCAACCTCATCCACTGACAGCAAAGACCAAAACCAAAAGAAAACATGACCCTATAACCTGGGGAAAGGAGACCTCAAACACAGTAAGACAGGTAAAATGAAAAGACAGAGAAATATGGTGAAAAGGAGGAACAAGTTGAAAGCTCACAAGACCAAATAAACAAAGATGAAATAGGCAAAGTGCTTGTAAAAGAACTATAATAATGTAGTAAAGATGATCCAAAATCTTGAAAATAGAATGGAGAAAATGCAAGAAACATTCAATACATTTTAACATGGACTCACAAGAAAAAAAAGAATAAGTAAACAAATGAGCTACACAATTACTGAAACTAAAAATACTCTAGAAGGAATCAGTAGCAGAATAACTGAGGCAGAATGGATAAGAGCGCTGGATGATAGAATGGTGGGAATAACTGCGGAAGAGCAGAATAAAGACAGAAGAATGGAAAGAATTGAGGATAGCTTCAGAGACTTCTGGGACAACATTAAATGCACCAGGATTTGAATTCCAGGTGTCCCAGAAGAAGAAGAGAAAAAAACAATCTGAGAAAATCTTTGAGGAGATTATGGTCAAAAACTTCCCTAAATTGGGAAAGAAAATAGTCAATCAAGTTCAAGAAGCACAGAGAGGCCCATACAGGGTTAATCCAAGGAGAAACATGCTAAGACACATATTAATCAAACTAACAAAAATCAAACACAAAGAAAAAATACTAAAAGCAGCAAGAGGAAAGCAACAGGTAACATTCAAAGGAAACCTCATATGGTTAACAGCTTATTTTTCAACAGAAACTCTGCAGGCCAGCGGGAATGACAGGATATATTTAAAGTAATGAAAGGAAAAATCTACAACCAAGGTTAGTCTACCCAGAAAGGATCTCATTCAAAACTGATGGAGAAATCAAAAGATTTATAGACAAAAGTTAAGAGAATTAAGCATCACCAAACCAGCTTTACAACAAATCCTAATGGGGCTTTTATAGGCAGGAATCACAAAAGAAGGAAAATACCTACAACAACAATTAAGAAAATATCAATGGGAACAAATATATCAGTAATTACTTTAAATCTAATTGGATTAAATATTTCAACCAAAAGACACAAACAGGTTGAATGGATACCAAAACAAGACTTGCATATATGCTGTTTACAAAAGATCCAGATCAGACATAGAGACACACACAGGCTGCAAGTGAGAGGATGGAAAAAGATACTCCATGCCTATGGAAATCAAAATAAAGCAGGGGCAGCAATTCTTATGTCAGACAAAACAGACCTTAAAATAAAGAACATTATAAGAGATCAGGAAGGACACTATATAATAATCAAGGGTTCAATCCAAAAAGAAAACATAACAATTGTAAATATTCATGCACCCAACACAGGAGCACCTCAAAACATAAGGCAAACATTAACAGACATAAAAGGAGAAATTGACAGTAACATGATAATATTCCACTTAAACCAATGACCAGATCATCAAAACAGGAAATTAATAAGGACACAAGCCTTAAAAGATACATTATAATAAGTGAACCTAATTGATATCTTCAGGTCATTCCATCCAAATGAAGAACAATACACTTTCTTCTCAAGTGCATATGGAACATTATCCAGGACAGATCAAATCCTGGGTCACAAATCAAGACTTGGAAAAGTTAAGAGAATTGAAATCATATCCAGCATCTTTTCTGATAACAACTATATGAAAGTAGGTATCTATTACAGAAAAAAAAAAATCTGCTAAAACACAAACACACGGGGATTAAACAATATTTCTAAATAACAAACAGGTTACTGAAGAAATACAGTGGTAAATCAAAAAACAAAAAATACATAAAAACCAATGACAATGAAACACAATGATTCAAAACCTATGGAATTCAGCAAAAGCAGTTCTAAGAGGGAAGTTTATAGCAATATAATTCTACCTCAAGAAACAACAAAAACAACAAAATACATCTAACCTTATATCTAAATCAACTGCAAAAAGGAACTAAAAACCCCAAAGTTAGCAGAAGGAAAGAAATCATAAAGGTCAGAGCAGAAACAAATGAAAAAGAAGTGAAGTGGTCATTTAGCAAAGATCAGTAAAACTAACAGCTAGTTCTCTGAGTTGACAAACAATTAGCCAGACTCATATAGAAAAAAAGAGAGATGTCTTAAACAAAATTAGAAATGAAAAAGGAGAGATTACAATGGACAGTGCAGAAATATGAAGGATCATAAGGGAATATTCAGTTCAGTTCAGTCACTCAGTCGTGTCTGACTCTGCAACCCCAAGAACCACAGCACGACAGGCCTCCCTGTCCATCACCAACTCCCAGAGTTCACTCAAACTCATGTCCATTGAGTTGGTGATGCCATCCAGCCATCTCATCCTCTGTTGGCCCCTTCTCCTCCTGCCCCCAACCCCTCCCAGCATCAGAGTCTTTTCCAATGAATCAACTCTTCACATGAGGTGGCCAAAGTACTGGAGTTTCAGCTTTAGTATCATTCTTTCCAAAGAACACCCAGGACCGATCTTTAGAATGGACTGGTTGGATCTTTTTGCAGGCCAAGGGACTCTCAAGAGTCTTCTCCAACATCACAGTTCAAAAGCATCTATTCTTCAGCACTCAGCTTTCCTCACAGTCCAACTCTTACATCCATACATGACTACTGGAAAAACCATAGCCTTGACTACATGGACCTTTGTTAGCAAAGTAATGGCTCTGCTTTTCAATATGCTATCTAGGTTGGTCATAACTTTTCTTCCAAGGAGTAAGCGTCTTTTAATTTCATGGCTGCAGTCACCATCTGCAGTGATTTTGGAGTCCCCAAAAATAAAGTCTGACACTGTTTCCACTGTTTCCCCAGCTATTTCCCATGAAGTGATGGGACCAGATGCTATGATCTTAATTTTCTGATTGTTGACCTTGAAGCCAACTTTTTCACTCTCCTCTTTCACTTTCATCAAGAGGCTCTTTAGCTCCTCTTCACTTTCTGCCATAAGGGTGGTGTCATCTGCATATCTGAGGTTACTGATATTTCTCCCGGCAATCTTGATTCCAGCTTATGATTCCTCCAGCCCAGCGTTTTTCATGATGTACTCTGCATAGAAGTTAAATAAGCAGGGTGACAATATATGGGCACCTATGTGCTTCCCTTGTAGCTCAGTCAGTAAAGAATCTGCCTGCAGTGCAGGAGACCTGGGTTTGATCCGTGGGTTGGGAAGATCCCCTGGAGAAGGAATGGCAACCCACTCCAGTATCCTTGCCTGGAAAATCTCATGGACAGAGGAGCCTGGTGGACTGCAGTCCATGAGGTTGCAAAGAGACGGGCACGACTGAGCGACTAATACTATATGCCAATAAAACGGACAACCTGGAAGAAATGGACAGATTCTTAGAAAATTTTAACCTTCCAAGTCTGAGCCAGGGAGAAATGGAAGGTGTGAACTAGCCAATCGTAAGCACTGAAATTGGAACTGTAATAAAAAATCTCCCCAAATACAAAAGCCTAGGGCCAGATGGCTTCACAGGAAAATTCTATCTATTCTATGTTCAGAGAATAGCTAATGCCTATTCTTCTCAAACTCTTCCAAAAATTGCAGAAGAAGGAACACTTCCCAACTCATTTTACGAGGTCACCATCACCTTGAGAACCAAAACCAGACAAAGACACTACACACGCACACACACACACAAGAAAATTAGAAGAAGGAAATGGCAACCCACACCAGCATTCTTGCCTGAAGAATCCCATGGACAGAGGAACCTGGTAAAGCCACAGTCTATAGGGTCATACAGTTGCACACGACTGAAGTGACTGAGCATGCACACGAGGAGATCTAAGATGTTTCAGAATGTTGCATGATGACTATTTTTAGGGTCTATTTTGTTGCTTTTTTAAAAAATAAATATTCTTCAAATTATTAACAAAAAAAGAAAATTAAAGGCACTATCACTGATGAACATAGATCCAAAAATCCTAAATAAAATTCTAGCAAACAGAATCCAACAATACATTAAAAGAATCATAACCCCTGACCAAGCCAGGCTTATCCAAGAGATGGAAGGATTCTCTGGGCTTCTGTGGTAGCTCAGCTGGTAAAGAATCCACCTGCAGTGCCAGAGACCCTGGTTTGATTCCTGGAACAGGAAGATCCCCTGGAGAAGGGATAGGCTACTTATTCCACTAATCTTGGACTTCCCTGGTGGCTCAATGAATCTGCCTACAATGTGGGAGACAAGGGGTTTGATCCCTGGGTTGGGAAGATCCCCTGGAGGAGAGCATGGCATCTCACTCCAGTATTCTTGCTTGGAGAATCCCTATGGACAGAGGAGCCTGGTGGGCTACAGTTCATGTGGTCACAAAGAGTTGGATATGACTGAGCGACTAAGTACCACACAGCACGGCAAAGATTCTTCAATATATGCAAATCAATCAATGTGATAAACCATATTAACAAATTAAAGGATAAAAATCATATGATAACCTCCACAGATGCAGAAATAGCATTTGATACAATTCAGCACCCATTTGGAGAAGGCAATGGCAACCCACTCCAGTACTCTGGCCTGGAAAATCCCATGGATGGGGGAGCCTGGTGGGCTGCAGTTGATGGGGTCGCTGAGAGTCAGACACGACTAAGCAACTTCACTTTCACTTTTCACTTTCATGCATTGGAGAAGGAAATGACAACCCACTCCAATGTTCTTGCCTGAAGAATCCTGGGGATGGGGGAGCCTGGTGGGCTGCCGTCTATGGGGTCACACAGAATCGGACACAACTGAAGTGACTTAGCAGCTGCAGCAGCACTTATTTATGATAAAAACTCTCCAGAAAATTGGCATAGAAGGAATCTATCTCAGCACAATAAAGGCTGTATATGATAAATCACAGCAAGCATTATTCTCAATGGTGAAAATCTGAAAGCATTTCTGCTAAGATCAGGAACAAAACAAGTGTGTGCACTCTTGCAATTATTATTCAACACAGTTTTGGAAGTCCTAGCCATAGCAATCAGAGAAGAAAAAGAAATAAAAGGAATCCAGATTGGAAAAGCAGATGTCATGAAACTACACATAGAAAACCCTAAGATACGATCAGAAAATTACTAGAGCTAATTAGTGAATCTACTAAAGTTGCAGGATCCAAAATCAATACACAGAAATCCCATGCATTCCTACACAGTAGCAATAAAAAAAATCAGAGAAATTAGAGAATCAATCCCATTCACCACTGAAATGAAAAGAATAAAATACCAATAATAAACCTACTTAAGGAGACAAAAGAGCTATAATCAGAACACTACAAGACATGGATGAAAGAAATCAAAGATGACATAAATCAATGCAGAAATATACCATGTTCTTGGATCAGAAGAATCTGTATTGTGAAAATGACTATACTACCCAAAAAAATCTACAGATTCAATGCAATCCCAATCTAATTACCAATGGCATTTTTCACAGAACTAAAAGAAAAATTTTCATAATTCATATGGAAACATAAAAGACCCTAAATAGCCAAAATAACCTTGAGAAAGAATAACGGAGTTGTAAGAATCAACTATCCTGACTTCAGACTATACTACAAAGCTACAGTCATCAAGACAGTATGGTACTGCTACATAAACAGAAATATAAACCAACAAAACCAAATAGAAAGTCCAGAGATAAACCCATGCACAGATGGGCACCTTATCTTTGACGAGAGACAAAAATATACAATGGAGAAAATACAGTCCCTTCAATAAGTGGTGCTGGGAAAATTGGACAGCTACATGTAAAAAAAATGAAGTCAGAACACTTTCTAACACCATACACAAAAGTAAATCCAAAATGGATAAAAGGCCTAAATGTAAGACCAGAAACTATAAAATTCTTTGAGCAAAACATAGGTGGTACACTCTTTGACATAAATCACAGCAAGATCCTCTATGACCTTATGTCCTAGAGTAATAGAAATAAAAACAAAAATAAGCAAATTGGACCTAATAAAACTTTAAACATTTTGCACAGCGAAGGAAGCCATAAACAAGGTGAAAAGGCAATCCTCAAAATGAGAGAAAATAATAGTAAATGAAAAACTGATAAAGGATTAATCTCCAAAATATATAAGCAGCTCATGTAGCTCAATATCAGAAAAACAAACAACTCTATCAAAAAATGGGCAGAAGATCAAACAGACATTTCTGCAAAGAACACATACAAATGGCTAATAAACACATGAAAAAATTCTCAGCATCACTTATTATTAGCAAAATGCAAAGCTACAATGAGGAATCACCTTCCACCAGTCAGAATGGCCATCATCAAAAGTTCTACAAACAAATGCTGGAGAGGATGTGGAGAAAATGTAACCCCTTTGCACTGTTGGTGGGAATGTAAATTGATATAGCCACTACTGAGACCAGTATAGAGATTTCTTTAAAAACTAGGGATAAAACTACCATGTGACACAGAAATCCCACTATTGGGCATATGCTCCAAGAAAATCATAGCTGGAAAAGACACATGTACCCCAGTATTCACTGCAGCAATATTTACAATAGCCAGGACATAGAAGCAACCTAGATATCCATCAACAGATGAATGGATAAAGAAGTTGTGGCACATAGATACCACAACTGGAATATTGCTCAGCCCATAAAATGAATGAATTTGAGTCAATTCTAGTGAGGTCAATAAACCTAAAGTCTGTTATACAGAGTGAAGAAAGGCAGAAAGAGAAAAAGAAATATCGTGTATTAACACATATATATGGAATCTAGAAAAATGGTACTGATGAACCTATTTGCAGGGCAAGAATAGAGACTCAGACATAAATTAAAGGTTTATGGACAGAGTGGGGGCAAGAGAGGATGGGATGAATTGAGAGACTAGCATTGAAATATATACATTATCATATGTAAAATAGATAGCTAATGGGAAATTGCTATAACACATGGAGCTCTAATTGGTGCTGTGACAACCGAGGGGGGGTGGGATGGAGTGTGAGGTGGGAAGGAGGGAACATATGTATATATACTTATAACCAATTCTCATTGTTTTAGGGGAGAAATCAACGATTATCCTCAAATCAGAAATAAATAAAAGTTTAAAGATTAGTCAAGCAACCATGCATAGCTAGTGACTACTATAGAAGCTACAGATCTATAAGGTAACTATGTGTTTTGATTTATAGGAATATTTACCATAAAGTTCTTATAAACCAGTTATTCTTAATGGATGCATCTATGTAAATTGGTGGCTGGATTATAGTAATCTGTGTCTACAACAGAAACATAATAATATCTTTCTGAAATCATAAGACAAACAATGTACCTGATGGATACATTAATCCTCAATTAAAATGTATTCTTCATATAATTTATAACATTTCTATTTTTCCATGATTTACAAAAAGCAAGACTATTTCAGTAGCCTAGCAAGTTGAACAACTATAGAGTAAACAGTAACCTCTTTCCTGAATTTCCAATATGGCCTAATTGTTTTAAAAATTGTTTTACATATAAATTTGCATAGTTTTTCTGTAAAACATATGTATAAAGTGAGATATAAATAAAATGATTAAGGAAATATATAAGAATTTGCTGATGCTTGCAAAATCCCATGCAGAAGAATAAAATAAGAAAAAATTAGATTACTTTTATTTAGAGACAAATTTTATTTAAACAATCTTTCTAGGTTATAGTATATTATGACAGAGTTTTATAAACAGCTGTAATGAAAAATCTTTTTTCATATATTAGTGAACGTGTCACTTTAAATAAATAATTCATGGAAGTTTAATTATAAGGATATGGATATCTAAAATAGCTAAATACTTAGAATTCAAAAGAAATAAACCTAATCAGTTTTGTTTATAAATAGTCATACAGCTAAACTTTTGGATAGTGTGTTAATAACATGCTTTCTGTTTGAGGTTAATAATATACTATAACAAAATAATTCAAGTTAACCTTCATTTCTCTGGTAGCTCAGCTGGTAAATAATCTGCCTGCAGTGCAGGAGACCAGGGTTCAACCCCTGGATTGGGAAGATCCCCTCGAGAAGGAAATGGCACACCACTCCAATATCCTTGCCTGGAAAATCCCATAGACACCTAAGTCTGGTGGGCTGCAGTCCACGGCTTGCAGAGTCTGGCATGACTGAGTGACTAAAATTTTAGAAAATTAATATATATCATACCTCTATGAAAAATTTATATCTAGATTTATTAATAAAACATAAAAAGTATGTCACTATAAAAACTTGCAGATAATGCTGAGGCATTTTATAATTCCTTATTAGAAAAGTGAAATTTAAATATTTAAACTATAGTATTTGTTGCTGAATTAGTGACCTTTTTGGATAGCAAGTAATTTTATGACTGATTTAAAGTATATTATCATTTCAATTTGTATGAAAATTTATCTTATTCTTGGTTTATCATAACCTTGGTTATGATTATTTCTTGCTTTTGTTTGCCTGAACAATACAATAAGAAGACCCATCTCTTCATCTGGCAAAAGATATTACTTTTTCATCTTCTATTTACCCTGGTAGCATTCAATTTCAATAGCTTCATTACTTTTAGACTTTATTCTATTTTATTGCTCTTTCATCATATGCTTTCTTAGATGACTATTAATCTCAACTAAGTCTTACATAAATTTCAAGAAAAGGATCAACATTTTCACAAAATACTAAGAAAGTTAAAATATTTGTATTTTTTTAAAGTTGACTTTGATTTTTCATTCCAATAATAATAAAGAATTATTTTATTTAGATGTTTCCTTTTTAAGGCATACTCTATTCATAGAAGATTGTTTCAGCATCACCTAACTCCTGTCAATTTGAAATTGCAACTAAGATGCAAACCTTAAGGGTAAAGGAGAGTGCTTTATCCTGCTGTACTTAAATGCAATATTTTGATAAGATCCAGAAAGTCCTAAACAAAGTAATGTAACTGCTAATCTAGCCATCTTCATCACTACTCAACAGAATGGAGAAACACATTTTACTGCATTGTCCTTGTTTGTCCTTTGCCATGTTTTTCATTATACTAGCAATGAAGTAGATAACTATTTTCAAATAGAGTCCCCATTTAAAACACAATATTTTTTCATGATTTACAAAAAAAGATTAGATTCCAGATTGTTTTAAATAAGAATGTCTCTAACTGTAACAGAGTTAACATTTCCAAAATGAATTTAACACATTTCACAAATGCATTTATTTTTAGCAAATGAGCATCAGCTATACATTTGGAGTACATTTTTAGTACCAATTTTAAATTGCCCAATAGGCAATCCCCAAAGTTTAGTTACAAACTTTTTAGTAAAAGGCAGCATTGGTAGATGAGGCATGTAATAAAGAGCCTGTTTTAAATACATAAATTTGGATTATCTTGCAGGCAGGATGAAGAGGCAGTTCTATTCATTTATAACTATATCCACCTGCATGAAGATAAAACTGTAAGCTTTCCAACCAGTCATTCCAATACGATTATTCAAATTAGAACATTATAATAATTCTAAAGTGTTCTTGGTATTGAGACTATGTCTGTTCAGAGAAATTAAAGGTTACTATGTAACATTTATATATGTGATCAGTCTTCTTATATATTTACCTTCTAAGAAAATCTAAGGCAGTCTATTATTTATTTAAAATACAATACTGAGGGCATATTGCTGCTACTGCTGCTGCTAAGTCACTTCAGTAGTGTCCGACTCTGTGCGACCCCATAGACGGCAGCCCACCAGGCTACCCCCGTCCCTGGGATTCTCCAGGCAAGAACACTGGAGTGAGTTGCCATTTCCTTCTCCAATGCATGAAAGTGAAAAGTGAAAGTGAAGTCGCTCAGTCGTGTCCGACTCTTAGCGACCCCATGGACTACAGCCTACCAGGCTCCTCCATCCATGGGATTTTCCAGGCAAGAGTACTGAAGTGGGGTGCCATTGCCTTCTCCATATTAGATCCACCCAACAAAACAAGACCAAAACAAAGAGAGGCAAATAAAGCAAAGGAGTAGATACTACTAGGAGAACATACAGATACATAAGTGAACAGGGAATTTGACTTAGATTTTTAGGAACCAAGGCAAAGCAGATTTAGATTAGGTATTTTCATTTTGCCATAAGAAGATACATAAAATCTGTCTATAGAAATAACTGTTTCTTGGGAATAATATCATAAGAGATTTCTATTTACCTTGCTGCTAAGTCACTTCAGTCGTGTCCGAATCTGTGCGACCCCATAGACGGCAGCCCACTAGGCTCCCCTGTCCCTGGGATTCTCCAGGCAAGAACACTGGAGTGGATTGCCATTTCCTCTTCCAATGCATGAAAGCAAAAAGTCAAAGTGAAGTCGCTCAGTCGTGTCTGACTCCTAGCGACCCCATGGACTGCAGCCTACCAGGCTCCTCCATCCATGGGATTTGCCAGGCAAGAGTACTGGAGTGGGTTAATTCTAAGCCCCCCTCAGAGATATATGACCTCCTAGTTCCAGGTGCAAGTCTAGAATAGGGATCCAGATTTAACCAGAGCTGATAAGAATTTTAAGAGGATTGGAAGAAATAAAAACTGCAAATTTGAAAGAGATGAGATGGCCAGCACAACCCACCAGTTTCCATGGCAGCTAGAAATTATTCTCTTGTTGTTGCTGTTTAGTCTTTAAGTCATTTCCAACTCTTTGCAACGCCATGGACCACAGTCTGCCAGATTCCTCAATCCATGGGATTTCCCAGGTAAGAATACTGGAGTGGGTTGGCATTCCCTTCTCCAGGGGATCGTCTATTTACCTTAGTAGCATTTAATTTCAATAGCTTCATTACTTTTAAACTTTATTCTATTTTATTGTTCTTTTATCATATGCTTTTTTAGATGCCTATTAATTAGATGTGTGTAAATAATGGTAAGTCTAGGCAATATTTTAAATTAAAGTATGAGGTGACCAAGCAGTAAGGAATCCACCTGCCAATGCAGGAGGCACAAGAGAGGTGAGTTCAATCCATGAGTCAGAAGATTCCCTGGAGAAGGAAATGGCAACCCACTCTATTATTCTTGCCTGGAAAATTCCATGGGCAGAGAAGCCTGGCGGGCTACAGTCCATAGGGTTGCAGAGTCAGACATGACTGAGCAACTGAGCACACACATTAAACTCAGACCTGGAGATAACATTGAAATAATTCTAAGGTTACAAGCAGCAAATACTCCACTAAATCATCCTTCAGTGAAGGCACTTCTGTGCTGAGGTGATATGGTCCAGGCACATGGCAGTCTGATGACCGTACCACTTTAGCAAGACAGCAGATGGGTAACTCAAACATTGGAGGGCAATTTGCTGTTTATCTGCAGAGCACAGCATTTGTCACATAAACAACATACACTTTATTTTTAAAAGATGCATGTGAGAGTTTTTTGTTTGTTTTATTTATATTAGACTCTTTAGTATGTGAGAAAAATCACAGAAATGTTGAAAAGTGAAGAAAGGTTTTTATATTTAAATATTTTAGGGGTATGATTTTTAAACATAAAAGTTTTACTATATCATCATTTTTATTATAAAAATTATATATATTATAGAAGTGATACATATGTGTATATGTATTGTGGAAATGTTAGAAAATGCAAGCAATAAAAAGAAAATTAAAAATTACATATGGTTATATCACCTAGCAATAATCATTGTTAAATTTTTTGGTATATCTTCTTGATACTTCTATAGTTATAGGATTATTTATTCTAATGAACTTTATCATATATGCTTATGAATTTTAATTCACAGATTGTCATTCAAGTGGAGAGATGAGATTTCTCCCTTGTGTTGTCACTTCCAACTTAACAAAATTTTCACACATTCAGTCTTTCAAAGCTATACTAAATCAACCATCTCTCTGTCGACATCTGTCTGCCTCTGACTGCTCGATAGCCTACAGTCAACTGAGAATAAACACTGCTCTCTTCTGAGAGGGTAAAGCATTTACTGGTCCCCACAAAGAAAGCAAGGAGTGATAAGGAGACACCTCAAGGCAGCGTCGATGACATTTTCTTGCCTAAGAGATACTCTCCATTTCCACAACATTCTAGATTAAAAAGCTTTTTCCTGAATATTTCTCATAGAAAGCTGATGATCATAACTAGCTTTCAGCAGCAAGAAATCTGAATATTTATTGATAGATGTAATGAAAAATGGACTCTATTTAGTCAGCACACATTATGGGACATGAAATGACAAGGTAGTGTCAATGCTGTATCTGATTTTGCTCCACTGACACATCTAAGGAAACTGGCAACATACAACACAGGACTGGGCATCGAGCAGCCTCCTCAGAATCCCCTGTGAGCCACAGGAAGTGTCAGTGGCAAGGCCACTAGTGAGCCCCTGGACCATGGCCAAGGCTCTGGTTCTGAAATGATGCTCCCTGTCTCAGGCCCCAGGTGGGATGTGCTGAAGATGTGGAATGACAGGCACTCGGGTGGCAGCTGTATAATAGGCAAGAGCAGGGTAGCTGCAAGCCCAGCAGGCAGAACAAATGCCTAAGGATGTGCAGAAGCACAGTCCAGAGCCATACTACACAGCTGCCAATTGGAAGAACAGGAAGGGCCCATCTGAGATAAGCATCAACGATGGAGTGACTCTTTTTGCAGAAAAAGGTAGGGTAACCATCAGATTGAAAAGCAGGGGGGAGACTCCTGCAAATGAATCATGGGCTTGCAAAAGAGATGAATTTGTTTTAACCAGTAGGCATATTTAGTAACTATTTTCAGCCTCCATTTCTTTCTCTGAACAAACCAACAAGTCTTATCTGAGAGGAAAACAAAACAGGAATTTAGAATCTAGCTGAGTGTTTAATCAATGGGCTGGTTATTCATGGGAGGCTCTGAACAGAGGTTTCTGAGCTTTTGTCTTAGGGTGGAAGAAGGAGTAAAGAGATTTGTGACAAGCATTGATGAAAGATAGCAGATGTTGGCATTGATGAGGGGCGGGGGCTGGTTTTGAGTGGCTCTGGAGCAGTGGTTGTGAAGAATAATGAGGGAGGGACTGTGTTCATATGAGCTTGTGGCTACAAGCACTGGGAACCCAAGCCCTGGCAACCTAGCTCATCACAGTGACAGCAGACCACGAGGCCTCTCTCTCCTCTCTGCAAACTGACCCAGCTGACATACTGGGTATTCACAATTATAGTCTCCAGTTGCTATTGTTTTTCAGTCGCTCAACTGACTTATGTCCAACTCTTTGCACTCAAATGGACTGCAGCACAATAGGCTTGCCTGTCCTTCACTATCTCCCTGAATTTGCTCAAACTTGTGTCCATGAGCCGATGATGGCATCCAACCATCTCATCCTCTGTCGCCCCCTTCTCCTCCTGTCCTCAATCCTTCTCAGCATCAAGGTCTTCTCCTATGAGTTGGCTCTTTGCACCAGGTGACCAAAGTGTTGGAGCTTCAGCTTCAGCATCAGTTGTTGCAATGAATATTCAGGATTGATTTCCTTTAGGATTGACTGGTTTGATCTCCTTGCTGTCCTTGCTGTCCAAGGGGTTCCCAAGAGTCTTCTCCAGTGCCACAGTTCAAAAGTATCAATTCACTCAGCCTTCTTTATGGTCCAACTCTCACATCTGCACATGACTACTGGAAAAACCATAATTTTGACTATGGACTTTTGTTGGCAAAGTGATGTCTCTCCTTTTTAATATGCTCCCTAGGTTTATCATAGCTTTTCTTCCAAGGAGCAAGCATATTAATTTCAAGGCTGCAGTTACCATACACAATGATTTTGGAGCCCAAAGTAAAGTTGGTTACTGTTTCCATTGTCTCCCCATTTATTTGCTGTGAAGTAATAGGACTGGAGGCCATGATCTTCCTTTTTTGAATGTTGAGTTTCAAGCCAGCTTTTTTGCTCTCTTCTTTTACCTTCATCCGGAATGAAATGTGGCAAAGGCTAATAGAGTTTTGCCAAGAGAACGCACTGGTCATAGAAAACACTCTTCCAACAACACAAGAGAAGACTCTACACATGGACATCACCAGATGGTCAACACTGAAATCAGATTGATTATATTCTTTGCAGCCAAAGCTGGAGAAGCTCTATACAGTCAGCAAAAATAAGACCGGGAGCTGATGTGCCTCAGATCATGAACTCCTTATTGCTAAATTCAGACTGAAATTGAAGAAAGTAGGGGAAACCACTAGAACATTCAGGTAAGACCTAAATCAAATCCCTTATGATTATACAGTGGAAGTGAGAAATAGATTTACAGGACTAGATCTGATAGATAGAGTGCCTGATGAACTATGAATGGAGGTTTGTGACGTTGTACAGGAGACAGGGATCAAGGCCATCCCCGTGGAAAAGAAATGCAGAAAAGCAAAATGGCTGTCTGGGGAGGCCTTACAAATAGCTGTGACAAGAAGAGAAGTGAAACGCAAAGGAAAAAAGGAAGGATATAAGCATCTGAATCAGAGTTCCAAAAAATAGCAAGAAGAGATAAGAAAGCCTTTTTCAGTGATCAATGCAAAGAAATAGAGAAAAACAACAGAATGGGAAAGACTAGAGATGTCTTCAAGAAATTTAGACATACCAAGGGAACATTTCATGCAAAGATGGGCTTGATAAAGGACAGAAATGGTATGGACTTAACAGAAGCAGAAGATATTAAGAAGAGGTGGCAAGAATACACAGAAGAACTGTACAAAAAAGATCTTCATGACCCGGATAATCACAATGGTGTGATCACTCACCTAGAGCCAGACATCCTGAAATGTGAAGTCAAGTGGACCTTAGAAAGTATCACTACGAACAAAGCTAGTGGAAGTGATGGCATTCCAGTTGAGCTATTTCAAATCCTGAAAGATGATGCTGTGAGAGTGCTACCCTCAATATGCCAGCAAGTTTGGAAAACTCAGCAGTGGCCACAGGACTGGAAAAGGTCAGTTTTCATTCCAATCCCAAAGAAAGGCAATGCCAAAGAATACTCAAACCACTGCAAAACTGCACTTATCTCATACACTAGTAAAGTAATGCTCAAAATTCTCCAAGCCAGGCTTCAGCAATATGCAAACTGTGAACTTCCAGATGTTCAAGCTGGTTTTAGAAAAGGCAGAGGAACCAGAGATCAAATTGCCAATATCTGCTGGATCACGGAAAAAGTAAGAGAGTTCCAGAAAAACATCTATTTCTGCTTTATTGACTATGCCAAAGCCTTTGACTGTGTGAATCACAATAAACAGTGGAACATTCTGAAAGAGATGGGAATATCAGACCACCTGACCTGCCTCTTGAGAAACCTGTATGCAGGTCAGGAAGCAACAGTTAGAACTGGACAGGGAACAACAGACTTGTTCTAAATAGGAAAAGGAGTACATCAAGGCTGTACATTGTCACCCTGCTTATTTAACTTACATGCAGAGTACACCATGAGAAACGCTGGGCTGGAAGAAACACAAGCTGGAATCAAGATTGCCAGGAGAAATATCAGTAACCTCAGACATGCAGATGACACCGCCCTTATGGCAGAAAGTGAAGAGGAACTAAAAAGCCTCTTGATGAAAGTGAAAGTGGAGAGTGAAAAAGTTGGCTTAAAGCTCAGCATTCAGAAAATGAAGATCATGGCATCTGGTCCCATCACTTCATGGAAAATAGATGGGGAAACAGTGGAAACAGTGTCAGACTTTATTTTTTGGGCTCCAAAATCACTGTAGATGGTGATGCAGCCATGAAATTAAAAGATGCTTACTCCTTGGAAGGAAAGTTTTGAGCAACCTAGATAGCATATTGAAAAGCAGAGACATTACTTTGCCAACAAAGGTCCGTCTAGTCAAGGCTATGGTTTTTCCTGTGGTCATGTATGGATGTGAGAGTTGGACTGTGAAGAAAGCTGAGTGCCGAAGAATTGATGCTTTTGAACTGTGGTGTTGGAGAAGGGCTCTTGGGATTCCCTTGGACTGCAAGGAGATCCAACCAGTCCATTCTGAAGGAGATCAGCCCTGGGTGTTCTTTGGAAGGAATGATGCTAAAGCTGAAACTCCAATACTCTAGCCACCTCATGTGAAGAGTTGACTCATTGGAAAAGACTCTGATGCTGGGAGGGATTGGGGACAGGATGAGAAGGGGACGACAGAGGCTGAGATGGTTGGATGGTATCACCAACTCGATGGACATGAGTTTGAGTGAACTCTGGGAGTTGGTGATAGACAGGGAGGCCTGGCGTGCTGCAGTTCATGGGGTCGCAAAGAGTCAGACATGACTGAGAGACTGGACTGAACTGAACTTCACCTTCATCAAATAGGCTTTTTACTTCCTCTTCACCTTATGCCATTATAGTGGTATCATCTGCATATCTGAGGTTATTGACACTTCTCCTAGCAACCTTGATTTCAGCTTGGATTTCATCCAGCCCAGCATTTTGCATGATGTACTCTGCATATAAGTTACATAAGCAGGGTGATAACATACACCCTTGATGTACTCCTTTCCCAACTTGGAACCAGTCTTTGTTTCAGGCCTGGTTCTAATTGTTACTTCTTCACCTGCATACAGATTTCTCAGGAGGCAGATAAGGTGGTCTGATATTCCATCCCTTTAAGATTTTTCCACAGTTTGTTGTGATCCACACAGTCAAAGCCTTTAGCATAGTCAATGAAGCAGAAGTAGATGATTTTTTGGAATTCTCTTGCTTTTTCTATAATCCAACTGTTGTTGGCAATTTGATCTCTTATTCCTCTGCCTTTTCAAGATGAAGCTTGAACATCTGGAAATTATCTGTTCACATACTGTTAAAGCCTTGCTTGAAGGATTTTGAGCATCATCTTGCTAGCATGTGAAATGAGGGCAATTGTGCACTAGTCTGAGCATTCTTTGGCATTGCCCTTCTTTGGGATTAGAAAATTGACCTTTTCCAGTCCTGTGGCCACTGTTGAGTTTTCCAAATTTGCTGGCATATCAAATTCAACTGTTTAACAGCATCATCTTTTAGGATTTGAAATAGCTCAGATGGAATTCCATCATTTCCACTAGCTTTGCTCTTAGTAATGCTTCTTAAGGCCCATTTGACTTTGCACTCTAGGATGTCTGCCTCTAGGTGAGTGGCCACACTATCTTGGTTATCTGGGTCATTTTTGTACAGTTCTTTTGTTTAGTCTTACCCATCTCTTCTTAATACCATACCATTCTGCTTCTCTTAGATCCATACCATTTTTGTCCTTTATTGCATCCATCTTTGCATGAAACATCTCTTGGTATCTCTAATCTTCTTGATGAGATCTCTAGTCTTTCCCATTCTATTGTTTTCCTCTATTTCTTTGCATTGTTCACTTAAGAAGGTTTATCTTTCCTTGCTATTGTTTGGAACTCTGCATTCAGATGGGTATATCTTTCCTTTTCTCCTTTGCCTTTTGCTTCTCTTCTTTTCTCAGTTATTCATAAGCTTCCTCAAGCAGCCATTTTGCCTTGCTGCACTTCTTTTCTTGGGTATGATTTTGGTCACTGCCTCTTTTACAATGTTGAAAGTGAAAGTGAAGTCGGTCAGTCCTGTCCGACTCTTTGCGACCCCATGAACTGTAGCCTACCAGGCTCCTCCATCCATGGGATTTTCCAGGCAAGAGTACTGGAGTGGGTTGCCATTTCCCTCTCCAGGGGATCTTCCCAATCCAGGAATCGAGCCTGGGTCTCCTGCATTCCAGGCAGACGCTTTAACCTCTGAGCCACCAGGAAGTACAATGTTACGAACCTCTTTCTGCTTGCAGGGGAAATAGATTTCCATAGAAAGCATCAAAGGTGGCTTTGATGAACATGAATAACCTTCCAGACTCAGAAAAACTAGGAAGATTTTGAAGGGATGTTGAGATGCTTTGCGAATGGGGTTTGCTGGAAGGAATATCCTAATTTAAGCATTAATGTGACTGTGATCTCACTTGCCCCTATAGAAAGGTGCAACCTAAAGCATTCAATTTACATGTAAAAATTCCTATGCTTCAAATGCTTTGGGGCCATCTGTCTGTCTTCTTTGGAGAAATGTCTGTTTAGATATTCTGCCCATTTTTTTTGATTGAAATTTTTTTTTTTTTTTTTTAATACTGAGCTGCATAAGCTTTTCGTATATTTTGGAGATTAATCTCCTGTGGGCCCCTTTGTTTGCAAATGTTTTCTCCCATTCTGTGGGTTGCCTTTTCATTTTCTTTGTAGTTTCCTTTGCTGTGAAAAACCCTTAATTAGGTCCCATTTGTTTAACATTACTAATTACTGGAGAAATGAAAATCAATACTTCAATGAGGTATCCCCTCACACATATCAGAACAGCCATCATGAAAAAATCTGCAAGCAACAGGACTGTAAATTGTTGCAGCCACTATGGAAATGGAGTGGAAGTTCCTTAAAAAACCAAATATAGAATATCATATGCTCCAGCAATCCCACTCCTGGGCGTATATCCAGAGAAAACTATAATTCAAAAAGATAAATGCACCCTGGTGTTCTCTGCAGTGCTTTTTACCATAGCCAAACATGGAAGCAACCTAAATGTCCATCAACAGATGAATAAAGAATACATGGTATATAGATATACATATACATATATATATATACAATGAAATATTACTCAGCCATAAAAAATAATGAAATAATTCCATTTGTAACAACATGGACGGACCTGGAGACTATCATACTCAGTGAAGTAAGTCAGAAAGACAAATATTATATGATATCACTTTTATGTGGAATCTAATAAAAATGATACAAACGAATTTTTTTATAAAACAGAAACAGACTTACAGATCACAAATCAACTTTACTGTTACCAAAGGGGAAATGTGAAGGAAAAGGATGAAATAGGAGTCTGGGATTAACATATACACACTACAGGTGGCACTAGTGGTACAGAACTCGCCTGCCAATGCAGGAGAAATAAGAGACGTGGGTTCAGTCCCTGGAGGAGGAAATGGCAACCCACTGCAGTAGGTTGCAGTATTCTTGCCTGGAGAATCCCCGAAACAGAGGACCTGGAAGTCTACAGTCCATAGAGTTGGTGAGAGTTGGACACAACTGAAGCAATTTATCATGTATATAAACTAGGTTAACTAACAAGGACCTACTATATAGCAAAGAGACTCTATTCAGTATTGTGTAATAACCTATATGGGAAATGAATATGAAAAAGAATGGAGATATATATAAATAAATGCAACTCACTTCATTTTACATCTGAAACACAACATTGTAAATCAACTATACTCCAATAAACATTTTTTAAAAATTCACTTGTTCCAGGTCATAGTTGTTCTGAGCTATTAATTACACAAAATAGATGATAGGGCCCAAATCAGGTCCTGGAATCAAAAGTTACTTAGTATTTTCCAAGTAGGACTGAGAGGAACTTTATGTGCCTTTTCCATTTTAATCTTCACAAGCCACTTTACAAATTATTAAGTAAAAACTACTAATGTCTCTGACATAAATTTCAAGGAGGTAATAATCTACCCAGCATAGCACAGCATAACAAAGTTGTAAGTAATGGAGTCGGAACAATAAGAGAGTTCCCAATCAGAGGTTTTCCTGTTTTCTGGGAGGGATTTTTTGCTTTATAATTTTTTTTCTGTTTAGACTTGTAATTCTCAAATGGAAGTGGGAGGAGAGGTAAGCGGGTACATAATTAGAATCTGGGTCTGCATAGCTTGAGAAAGCATAACCAACACATCTGTTGCTTTCATTATACATATTTTTAAAAATAAAGCTTTGTTGCTTTTTAAAGATGCAAGCAGAAACAGACCCAGAGACATAGAAAACAAATTATGCTGTACTCATAAAACTAATAACATTGTAAGTCAGCTATAACTCAATAAAAATAAATAAATAATATAAAACTATATTCACTCCAAAAAGTAAGGTTTGATATGAATGCTTTTCACTGGTGGGGATACTGAAGGACAGCCTGAGAATCCTCACAGCATTACACAGGCAGTGAATCCCTACATCTCCCCACGCTAACCCACCATGGGACCTGGCCTAGACAGCAGTTCAATGAGAACATCAAAATGTTCATTTTTATTTCTCTTTGAGTACTGGAATAATGGGCAATTTTTATTTTCCCATTTTCCACAATAAACTTGCATTTTTCCTAATCATAGAAACAGTTATTAAATGCAGGTTCAACTTTTTAATCTAGTACTTTCACTATAATATGGAAATTATTTTTGATTGAGTAGTCATAGTGAAAAGGTAGTAAACAGAAGTATATGGGTAATTATATAAACATGTCTATAAGAAAAACAATGAAGGAAAATACAGTAAGTCCCAATTTATTTTGATTGTCCTTTAAAAACTGCTTCCATTACCCAAACCTAGGTAATAGTAAGCCATCTAAACAATGGTTTTCTTGCAGCTATATCAACTGTTTGGATGCTTTTTAATTTGATATTCAGTAAGTGTTTATTAAATCTTTACTAAATATAAAATGGAAAATATACTAACAAATAAACTACTTATTGCTTTAAGGGACAGAGAAAAAAGAGAAGGGTAAGGGGCTGTATCTGCCTCCAAGGGGAAAATCAGTTACCTGTGGTGTATATTAAACCCATAAACCTGCATGAAAGTTTTACACTGTTTGCTATTAACCTTCCCTAGATTCAGATAAGCCAGTGGTTGAAAAGGGAAAAATGGTGGAAAATCTCTCTGATAGGGAGGCACTCACTGTTCCTGTTCATGTGTTTGATTCTCTCAGTGTGTAGGCTTGGAAAACAGTGGAGAAGCACCAGCCCAGGTGCTGTGCAGAGCTGTCCAAAAGTGTCACACAGAAAACATGAGAGAGACAGATTATTGGCCAACTTTTTGTTCTGATTTGCTTTGCTTTCACTTCTCAAAGGAAGCACTTCACTCCACCTTTAAGCCCCTAAACAAACAAACACAATGGCCAAATGATATTGGATGCTGAAGGATAAAATTTTTCTCACTGTAATGAGATGGTGATTGCTTCAGCCTCAGCGCTTATATGCTGGAGTAGCAGAGCATCAGTTAATAGAGACCCTGAGGAGGGTTGGTGAGACAGAACTCCATGTTTCTGGCAAAGGTTAGACAATGAATGGACCTCAGTGAATGGTTAAAGTACCAGAATTTAAAATAACACTACCAAATCTAGATTCCTAAGTGCCATGTAGAATAAGATCTCAATCTCTTTTATAGGAGCCAACTGGATTCAATTGTTTAAGAATACTAACAAATTAAGATAGAGTATTAGATATCCTATGAACCATGCAAATATAAGTGCTCTTAATCAACCACTTTCACTGAGGTGTGTAGTTGGAATACTTTTGAAATTGACATTTGCATTACTTTTCTAAGTTAAAATAAGTATTTTTTTAGGTAAAGTCTATCCTTGTAGAAGATTCACTGTCCTGAATTACAGTGTATCTTTTTCTTCCCCTGTTCCTCCAGTAATTAGAATGACCTCAGAACTCTCATTAGAAATATTTCCTAGATTATTTCCTATGGTGGCTACTGAGTATACAATGAAAGCACCATTCAAACTATTAAGAAGGAAAAGGCAAATTTTCTGAGTCATTACTACCTTATCTCACTTTCATTACACACTTCAGTCTTACCCGAGTACTTCCTTACACTAATTTATCCTCTAAAAGAGGAGGTCAATAAATGAGAAGCAGAAACAATGTAATATGGATTACAAACAGTGGGCATGCATAGTGGAAGGAAAAGAAAGCATTAAACAGTTTACTAGGAAAAAGAAAGTGGGTTGCAGTTTATCAATTTAGGGTTCCAAGAAAGAAAATACATTATTTTGAGACTCATTTATAAAGGGTCTGCCTCTCCCTGGACCCCTCACCCTACCTCCCTTCATAAGTCACATGCTGTCTAGACCAGATTCAAGGCTCACTCTGAAAAGATTACATTCACAGGGTCACTGGGAGTGAAGGCAGGGGCAGGAGCCTTCAGCCTGGAGAATGGAGCTTTGATTTATGTTGGCTTGCAAATTTAAGTTCTGACCGGGACTTTTCTACCTTTCCAATCCAAAAAGCAAGAACGACAACAAAAGAAAAACAACCTGTACTATAATATAAATGAGTACAATAACTTAGAATAAAGGCAACCTATTTAAATAGGGCTTTATATGGTTACAGATAATTGCTGTATTACAACTTTTACATACTATTCTTATAAATCATATCATTAGATAATCCTTATTTTTCCCAGTATTACAAAATTATTCACATGAATATTTCATTTATAATGTATTAAATAAAGAAAAGCAGATAAATTACAGCTCTTTATCAACCAAGATTAAAAGTCAAAGGATAATATTAATACATAGTAATATTGAAATCTTTATGTTCATATTTATTTCATTGCTTATATTTCACTTCAAACAAATATTCACTTGCTCTCACACCTTTCATATACATTTTCATTTAATTCAAAGGTCAAATGCCAGTGGTGTGGATCAAATGTAATAAATAAGAGTGGGGAAAAAAATCAAATGTTATTTGCCTTTTCACTGTCATGATCATGATAGTAAAAAGAATAAGCTAAACTGAGTTTTATATACTGGCCGGTGAAAGAGGTTTTCATTGTTATGAAGTAGGCATGCATAAGAACAAGGACACAGAGAGTTCCTAAAATGTCAGTTCACAATGAAATATACGCTCTCTTGTTTCCTGTGGGTTTGGCTTCATATGCTCTCAGACTGAAAATATGGATAATAAAACAGAGTGGTGTTCAGAAAGGAGTGAAGAATTGCGTGCGGAAGAACTCTTCCGAACACTCAGGAACATAGCTTTGGCTTGGTGTGCACCACTGGGTACCAAGCAAAAAAGATCACTGAGAATTATCATTTCTCCTTTGTGATTTCTGTCTGCATGAGCTACCATTCTAATGACTTAGTTTTCAATTGTTTTTCATGGTTATTTAAGCTCTAAAATTTCCCAAGAAGCACTTTATTTCTTTTTAGAAGACTTAGGCTCAGCAAGGACCATATGAAACTTAAAGACATGAAACAAAGAAAGTAGAGTCTGGGTGTCTCAATATTGGAGAATCTGAATAGGGGATACATTAAAAAAATCTTACTCAAAAGAAAAGAACTGAAACGAGACAGCAGAGACTAACCCACAAACAAAACCTCTATAAGGCACACCTTTTCCGCCACGCAAACTTTCCAGTCTTCCCCAAATGTTTCACATTCTTTCTGATGTGCAAATCTTTGCTCATGCATGGAATGTCCTCCTTTTTCTTTCTACTTGGAATATTCTCATTCAACATTCAGTTAAGATGTCACTTCTTTCAAGAAATTACCACCTCCTTGACTATGTCACCACCACATATTCCACAGCCTTAAATTGTAGTACTTATGCTACATTGTAATTTGTATTGTCATTTTCCTAATTTTAAGGCCTTCAAATTATGGAAAATAGATGGCAATTTCTGGGACAAGAAGTAATGAGTTGTCTCAGAGGACACTTTTTCTAATAAGCAAGGATAAATCAGGACAGTGAAAGAGAAAGGGCCTTCCCAGCACAGGGAACATAACCAGCAAAGGCAGAGGTAGAATGCCAATGCTGAGACTCTGCTGGAGGTAAGCAGTCCATGAGCAAGGCCAATTCATGGGATTGAACATTATATAAGGCAGCAGGACTCTTTAGTTTAAGCAAGGAAATCGGAAAAGCATAGCTGCATTTAATTATGACCATTCTGGCAATAGAGGAGTAGAAAATGGGACCTGGGATAGAGAATTTTGAATCCTTTGTAATAGACAAACGCTTCTCATGGGGAGAACTAAGGTAGCAGCACAGTGGGAGCAACAAGGAAAGAACTGATTTAAGAAAAGTTTGGGAGTTAGTACTGAATATGAGTTGGGGGATACAATAGGCATTTAATGATTGGTATCCTTAATTAGCAGGCTGATTTTTATATTTCTGATTTGGAAGTGAGTGCAAGTGGTGGTCTGGTCTACCTAGATGGATAACACAAGAGGAAGGAAATGTCTGGAAACAAAGCAGTACTTTTCATTTTTCATTTCAGTTCAGTTCATTTCAGTCGCTCAGTCGTGTCCGACTCTTTGCGACCCCATGAATCGTAGCACGCCAGGCCTCCCTGTCCATCACCAACTCCCGGAGTTCACTCAGAGTCGCCTCCATCGAGTCCGTGATGCAATCCAGCCATCTCATCCTCAGTCGTCCCCTTCTCCTCCTGCCTCCAATCCCTCCCAGCATCAGAGTCTTTTCCAATGAGTCAACTCTTCACATGAGGTGGCCAAAGTACTGGAGTTTTAGCTTTAGCATCATTCCTTCCAAAGAAATCCCAGGGCTGATCTCCTTCAGAATGGACTGGTTGGATCTCCTTGCAGGACTCTCAAGAGTTTTCTCCAACACCACAGTTCAAAAGCATCAATTCTTCGGCACTCAGCTTTCTTCACAGTCCAACTCTCACATCCATACATGACCACAGGAAAAACCATAGCCTTGACTAGAAGGACCTTAGTCCATCCAAAGTAAGGTCTCTGCTTTTGAATATGCTATCTAGGTTGGTCAAAACTTTTCTTCCAAGGAGTAAGTGTCTTTTAATTTCATGGCTGCAATCACCATCTGCAGTGATTTGGAGCCCAAAAAAATAAAGTCTGGCACTATTTCCACTGTTTCCCCATCTGTTTCCCATGGAGTGATGGGACCTGATGCCATGATCTTCATTTTCTGAATGTTGAGCTTTAAGCCAACTTTTTCACTCTCCTCTTTTACTTTCATCAAGAGGCTTTTTAGTTCCTCTTCACTTTCTGCCGTAAGGGTGGTGTCATCTGCATATCTGAGGTGATTGATATTTCTCCTGGCAATCTTGATTCCAGCTTGTGTTTCTTCCAGCCCAGTGTTTCTCATGATGTACTCTGCATATAGGTTAAATAAGCAGGGTGACAATATACAGCCTTGATGTACTCCTTTTCCTATTTAGAACCAGTCTGTTGTTCCATGTCCAGTTCTAACTGTTGCTTCCTGGCCTGCATACATATTTCTCAAGAGGGAGGTCAGGTGGTCTGGTATTCCTATCTGTTTCCGGATTTTCCACAGTTTATTGTGATCCACACAGTCAAAGGCTTTGGCATCGTCAATAAAGCAGAAATAGATTTTTTTCTGGAACTCTCTTACTTTTTCCATGATCCAGCAGATGTTAGCAATTTGATCTCTGGTTCCTCTGCCTTTTCTAAAACTAGCTTGAACATCTGGAAGTTCACGGTTCATGTATTGCTGAAGCCTGGCTTGGAGAGTTTTGAGCATTACTTTACTAGCATGTGAGATGAGTGCAATTGTGCGGTAGTTTGAGCATTCTTTGGCTTGCCTTTCTTTGGGATTGGAATGAAAACTGACCTTTTCCAGTCCTGTGGCCACTGCTGAGTTTTCCAAATTTGCTGGCATATTGAGTGCAGCACTTTCACAGCATCATCTTTCAGGATTTGAAACAGCTCTACTGGAATTCCATCACCTCCACTAGCTTTGTTCATAGTGATACTTTCTAAGGCCCACTTGACTTCACATTCCAGGATGCCAGGCTCTAGATGAGTGATTACACCATCATCATTATCTGGGTCTTGAAGATCCTTTTTGTTGTTTTGCCTATGGGGCATCCAGTTGGGAGATGTCTGGTGGGCAGTGCGAATGTCTGGGTCTAATATGAAAGAAAGCAATGTGATTTGGCAGTAATGGACACTGCAGTCACTTGTCTCTAGGGGCTAAAGGAGTCAATTAAATTGATCAGGGACAGAACAGAGAGGAAGAAAAGTAGCCACATGCCTAGCCTCAGGGGTAGATTATGCACAGAGGGCAAAGTATTTATAGGTAGGGAAACAAAGATGTTACAAAACCTGTGTCTGTGGTACATATACACAATGGAGTATTACTCAGCCATTAAGAACAATACATTTGAATCAGTTCTAATGAGGTGGATGAAACTGGAGCCTATTATACAGAGTGAAGTAAGCCAGAAAGAAAAACACCAATACAGTATACTAAAGCATATATATGGAATTTAGAAAGATGGTAATGATAACCCTGTATGCGAGACAGCAAGAGAGACACAGATGTATAGAACAGTCTTTTGGACTCTGTGGGAGAGGGCCAGGGTGGGATGATTTGGGAGAAAGGCATTGAAACATGTATAATATCATATATGAAATAAATTGCCAGTCCAGGTTCTATGCATGATACTGGATGCTTGGGGCTGGTGCACTGAGGCAACCCAGAGGGATGGTATGGGGAGGGAGGAGGGAAGGGGGTTCAGGATGGGGAACATGTGTATACCTGTGGCAGATTAATGTTGATATATGGCAAAACCAATACAATATTGTAAAGTAATTAACCTCCAATTAAAATAAATTTATATTTAAAAAAAAGACCTGGATCTGTTGGGGAGGAAAAAAAAAAAGCCCTAATTTTGCTAAATGCAGTGGAACGACTTTAGAAGTTGTTTTTTGCTACAGATAAATGTAAAATGTGCGTATATTTTTCCATAAAACATTTGCATAGAAGGAATAGAAGTGGCACTCACTTCCTAATCAGAAATATAAAAATCATCCTGTTAATTAAGGATACCAACTGTTACATTGTATCCCCCAACTCATATTCAATACTAACTCCCAAACCTTTCTTAAATCTGTTCTTTCCTCATCACTCTCATTGTGCTGCCCATAGATATGAAAATACTCAGAAAAAGTTAAAAACAACAAATGAAGGATCATATTTATTAAGACATTTTAAATAAAATTGAATACACTGCAAAAATGTATTTAAAGTAATGCTATGCAAGTTGTTAGTATTTGGACACTGTAGAAAAAGAATCCTAATGCTGATAAAGGGAAATCTGATATTCACACCAGAATCAACTTAAGTGTGGCTGAGGGCTATAATAAAAAGTTCTATGCTGATCTAGACAGTGTATTAAAAAAGCAGAGGCATCACTTTGTCACCAAAGGTCTGTATAGCCGAAGCTATGGTTTTTCCAGTAGTCATGTATGGATGCGTAGAGTTGGAACATAAAAAAGGCTGAGCACTGAAGAACTGATGCTTTGGGACTGTGGTGCTGCAGAAGACTTCTGAGAGTCCCTCAGACAGCAAGGAGATCAAACCAGTCAATCCTAAAGGAAATCAACCCTGAATATACTTTGGAAAGAATGAAGCTGAAACTCCAATATTTTGCCACCTGATGCAAAGAGCCAGCTCATTGGAAAAGACCCTGATGCTGGGAAAGATCGAAGGCATGAGGACAAGAGGGCATCAGAGGATGAGATGGTTGGATGCCATCACCAACTCAATGGACATGAGTCTGAGCAAACTCCGGGAGACAGTGAAGAACAGGGAAGCCTGGCATGCTGTAGTCCACCGGGTCACAAAGAGTCAGACACGACTGAGCTACTGAACAACAACATTGCTGAAGCAGGGGTAGTGAATGTCTTCTTTAAACACATTCATAAATATTGCCATTTTTCAAACCAAATATTCTTATATATACTGTTTTTAAAAGAAACTGAAATATGTTTATAAAGCTAAGTATTCCTTTGTAATGAACACAATTATTTTCTAACATATTTTCTTTTAAAATTCACTCTATACTTTTTGAGGCCTTGTTAATGAGAAGACTGGTATTAACTGATACAGATTTATTTCTCTTCCCATAGGACATCAATATTCCACACAATAAAACAAATCAGGGAGTGGCTCATCCATATTCCTAAATCTGAATATTGGTTGTACAACCTTCTAGAGAATCACTGAATTTTGATATTTTTAAGGTCATCTTGTATTCTATAAGACTAGATATTAGATAGGTAAGTCAAGTCCCTGAAGTACTAAAGGCTTAACGTATCATTCTAATTCCTTCACAGTGATACCTAATATTTCAGTCTTAACATGTTTCAGAGAAGCAGTTCTGAACCAAAGATGAGACCTTGTGACCCTTTAAAACTACTGATATTCAAGTCTATCTCAACTTAACTGAAGCCAAACAGGTTTTATTACTGTTCTGAAACAGATGTCCTGAAAATATTAGCATACAACACTGCCCTGCCACCCATTTCGAACAACTATAATATCTTGTGTGTTGCTAATTACCTTTCATAAGCAAGAGTACGATTTTCCCACAAAACAAGGGTCAATCCTACCTTTTTAGAAAATCTCTCCTTGACTATAACAGAGTACATCAGACTCAGTATGTATATTTGTCAGCTGATGTTATTTTTAAAGATTTACTGAAACCAATTTAAACTATATAATGATGGGGTATTACACAGTTAATTTTTAAATTTTAATTCATTTATTTTTATTTTTTATTTACAATATTGTGACAGTTTTTGCCGTACATCAACATGAATAGGCCATAGGTATACCTGTGTTCCCTCTCAGCCTGAACTCCCCTCCCCCCTCCCTCCCCACCCTATCCCTCTAGGTTGTACCAGAGCACCAACTTTGCGTGCCCTGCTTCATGCATTGAACTCTCACTAGTCATCTATTTTACATATGGTAATGCGTATGTTTCAATGCCCATCTCAAATTATCCCACCCTTGCCTTGTCCCACTGAGTCCTAAAGTCTGTTTTTATGTCTGTGTCTTCATGTCTGTGTCTTCTTTGCTGCCCTGCATGTAAGATCATTGGCACCATCTTTATGAATTCCATATACATGTGTTAATCTATAGTTAGTTTTGGAGCAAAGTCATGTAACATCCTAATTTATTGACAAGAATATTCAAACTGCTCAATGCTTTCATCTATTTTTGATGATTCAGTGCACTAGGAATTTTTGTAGATGTATGAAAAGAATTTTTTAATAGTTGTTATGTGTGCTGAAATAAATGTATTATTAGCAGGAGGCTTCATTTACATTTAAGATCAGAGAAAATTGGTAATAGAACATTCATATGCTCATGAGATTCATTCAACATTAGATCTGTGTATTTCCGCTTAATCCTATATGAACTTTATGAACATTTAAAAAAAAAACCTTTTATGTTTGTATAGAACCACCTGCCATAAATGTAAATGGTTTCCTAGGTAAAGTTACTAAAGAAAGTGACAAGATCTTTTTAAGAATTTACCTAATGAATAAAACATTAAAACATGGTAGTGTTTTAGAAATAGGATATTATGGGGAAAAGGTAGCATTTGCTTTTTCATAACACTTTCCTTTTATCTTAAGAAATATTTTATCCTTCATCCTCAAGAGCAACAATTGACACTGACTACTTGGCAGCCATATAAAGGCTGGCATGGTCAAGCTGTGATAATGGAACCATCAATGCAGTTATAATGTACTTAGGTCCTGAAGATGGTGGTTGCAAATGTAACTATGATCCAGACTAAATCCTCTGCAAGTCTGGAAGTGTTAAGAGCCACTGAATAGAGCTCTTTAATATAGTAAGGCATGGGGTAAGGAAAAGGAAGATGAAGTTAAGAGCATGGCATGAACTTTAAAAACTTCTAGATATACAGTTAACATGTAAATCCCATCCCTCTTATTTTCAATCTACAGGAAGACATTTATGTTACTCAGATTTTAATAACACTTCAAACACACATGCAGGAAAGTTCCTCTTAGTCTGACTGGGAATAGGGTGCTCTTACTTTTTCTTTCTATTTTTAATGGTGGATGATATTGTCATTCCTTTTCACTTTTATCACTTTGATAACTGAAAATTTAGTCACTTGATCATTAGCATGAGATAGTTTTTAAAGCATGTTTACCAGTATGCAGTGTTACCTGATCTCAGCCTTAGCTCAACTTTCTATAAGATTGTTTTAACTTTATGTATTTGTATCAGCTCTTTGCATATTAAGGACATTAACTTTATCTGTTATTCATGATACAAATACTTTCATTCAGTCGTATTTTTAACTTTAATTTTGCTTATAGTTATTTTTCATTTTCAAGTGTTTAATTGGATTTTTATGGTGCTTAAAGATTCTTATTCAAATACTATAAACCATGATGTTCTATATTCTCTTTTAGTACTTTCATAGCATTGTTTTAACGAGATTTTTAAATTTAATTTAGGTTTTTAACCTTTCTGGAATTTATTTTTATGTGTCACTTTAAATAAGAATATAAGATATTTTCCCTAACTAAAAGCGCAATATAAAATACCTTGAAATATTTTATTATAAATGTACTCATGGGTGTGACAAGTCATATTCTGTATAACAACATCTTTACAAAGAAAATAATGAGTGATGTTCTCTATTTTAAATATTATATGAAATATAAAAATATAATATGAAATTAATTTCATGATATAAACTTTCTTTGAAAATTATCTGGGATATCTGTCACTTAAATATTCCGATATAAGCTTATACTCTTTATAGAACACAAACACCCACCTAAAAGCTTTTAAAATCACATGAATAAGTGCTTGGATTATTTGCTATTTCAAAGTGTCTAAATTTCTGCTTTCTCCCATTTATTTAGGACAATCAAGTTAATGATATGGGATTCACTCTTAGTTCTTAGTGTGGAATTTAAGGCTGCCTTATAATTTGATCTTTGATATTACTTCCTGGGGGCTTCCCTGGTGACTCAGTGGTAAAGAATTCACCTGCCAATGCAGGAGATGTGGGTTTGAGCCCTGGTTCAGGAGGATCCCCTGGAGAAAGAAATGGCAACTCACTCCAGTATTCTTGCTTGGGAAATCCTATGGACAGAGGAGCCTGGAGGGCTACAGTCCTTGAGGTCGCAAACAAGTTGGACACAACTGAAGCAACTAAATGACAACAACAACACTTACTTTCTGAGGTTTCCTGCTTCTGATACTATGAACTGTAATTTCCAAATGACTCAACATTTTTGGACTGTGAGTACTAAAGTTTACATGTGTGTTTTTATTTTGCACATATAAACACTGTGGTATATAAGAAGTGAGACTAGTAAGTCTTCAAATTTCAAGGTTCCTCATCTGATACTTGAGGATTCTAATGCTACATCACAGGTCGAGGTGGGACTGAAATGAGAGGACATGATAAAGGGTCAGCATAGGAGCTCGTACATCGTAGTCAAGACGACAAATATTAATGCCTTGTCTCTCCAATTCTTGAAAACACATACATTACACATGGGCCAGGAATACCCTTTAATTATAGCTTAATGAAAAGCAAACTGAATTAATGACCCAAGTAACTAAAAGAATCTAGACATTTTAGCAATATTTAGGTAGAAAACTCTTTTTTTAAAAAAAAGGCATGAGAATTGCTATTGTTTAAATATTTATATTCCCTCAAAAATTCATATGTTGAAATTCTGGCCCCCAAGTGATAGTATTAGGAGGTGGACTGGGCCGTTTGGGGTGATTAGGTCATGTGGACAGAGCTCTTATGAATGGGATTAGTGTCATGATAAAAGAGGCCTCAGAGAGAGCTCTGAGGCCCTTCTGCCAGGTGACGTTACACTGAAGTGAACTCTCATTAGACACCACATTTGCTGGAGCCTTGATTTTGATGTTTAAGTACCCAGAGATGTGAGAAATACATTTACTTTGCTTCTAAGCCACCAAGTCTGCGATATTTTGTTACTGCAACTCAAATTGATTAAGACAAGAATGTTGTCAAAAAATAATAATATGTAAAGCAGAATAGCAGATGTTTAATAGCCAGGGTTATGGAGTCATCATCTCAAATTTAACCACTTCAGGTACCTGAGAAATTTACTTAAGCTGCCATAGTCTTACATTGTTTATTTTTTTGTCTGTTGGTTTGCTTTGTTTTCATTTTGGTTTTCCATATATGGAGTGGGTATAATAACAGTGATAACCTTACAGAAATGCTGTATGCATTAAATGAAATTATGTCTCTAAAACAATTATCACAATGTTTGAGATATCATAACCTGTCAATACAAGTAAACTATTATGGTTACATATTGACAAAAGCTGTTTTAATACGTAACCAAAAGGGAACTTGTAAAATACCATAGAGAGGCTGTTGTGGAAGAAATGCAATAAGAAAAACAATGAGATGAGTTCCTGGACTGTGTGAAGCTGCTATGGTGCAATGGGAGAAGTTATTTTGAAAAAGAATCCTCCCTTGGCCCAGGTTCCTGCCTCAGATAAGCATCTCATCATGCAATTACGGCCTCTTATCTCTTTCCATTAAAACATAATTCACAATAACACATTGTGTGTCAGGCACCTGTTTGGCTTTCCTCAGTTCCTGTGAACCAGAAGTGAAACCCCCAGGAAATCCTTCTGAGACAAAACTGATCACGTCGCCCTTTCACTACTTCCACAATAACGTTTAGGCTCCCAGTTTATGACATAATCTAGTACTTCTCCAGCCCTTTCCTGTAAGTTTTTTGCAGACCCCAAATCTGGCCATGTTGTCTCACTTCTTTTGCCTCTATGGCTCTTGTCTGTCTGCGATGTCCTTCTCCTTTTTCCACCTGATGGTCACATTATCCCACCATACGCCACAACCATGGAGTTTTTGAAGTCTCTTCTAACTGCTTCCAGCCAAAGTTACAATCTCTTCTGTGCTTTTAATGTAGTTTGTACATTTTTCTATTATGGAACTCACTATTCTCTGTGGAAATTATTTTTTTTTCTTGTACTTCTCATCCATTAGTATTGAAATGACTGAGAGGGCCATATTCTACTTATTTTTATTCTTTAACATCTAGAAAAATGTCTCTAAAACATGCATTTTTAACAGGGGAGATAACATCTTCAAGGGGTCAAAATGGGAAGGAAGGTGAAAAAGTTTTTAGCTATTACAATGCTTTGTGGCCTTCTAAAGAGTTCCAATACAAAACAGACATGCAGTATATCCAAGGTATTAACATTTCTTAGATAGAGGGCAATTAGATTTAAAAATCTTTAAAAAGTATCCTAAGGTAGATGGAGGAACAGTGCTTTGAAGTAAGCACTTACTTAATGTTTATTTTTATTTTTGTTAATATTCAGTAAATATTTTTAAGTAGATGAAGAAGTAAATTAAAATTCCCGCTCTAGTTCTGATGCTTTTTATCTGGGTGACTGTGTAAGTCATTTAACTTCTCTTGATGGAGTACTGTCATATAAGGCTGGCAAAAGATTAAAGCATATAAAATATTTGTAAACTCAAAATATGTAAATAGAATATTCTTTCATGCTTCAGAACTATGGCATCAAAATTCCTTATTTTTCTTCTCTACTAAGCAAGTTCTCAAAACAGACTTTTTCATTTTATTGTTTGTGAAGTATGTCCTGATTTTTTAAGGGAAAACTGCTTTAATGTATGTATCTTCACTCTCATAATGTCTTTATGCCTGTGTTCCCTAACTAGAGTGAAAGAAGTCTGAACACAGAGTTTATGTCTTATCCGTGGTAGGTACCAAAATGAGTCCTACATGAATTCTAAAAGCTGATGAGAGAATGTGAAGCGAGGAGCTTACATGCGTGTTGTCCTGTCATTGCCACATAAAGTAATAAAAAGAACCTGCCAGCAAGCTTATCTAGAACTCAGAGCTCACTAAGGGCGGAGGTGGAAAAGCAAAAGCATATTCTCTAATGAAATCTGCCTTTTAGTGGATGTGTGGTATTCTAGATGCGTCATAATTCTGCAAAGATGTTTTACATCAAATGCTCAAATCAAATGAATCAAATGCTCAATATCAGCATTATTTTCAAGTAAGCAGGATGATGAGAAATTAGACATGGTTCCTCTAACACTCAAATAAAAAAATATATTGAGTGATTAGTTAGATCAAATTCTTGTTGAAACTTAATTGAATAGAAAATTTCCAGAGGAAACAGGTGAGTTCTTTATTATTTTTATTGATAAGCAGCACTGTTATACTAAGATCTATGCAGCCTTTGTCTTATGTAGAGATGTAAAAATTTTGGAATATGGTTCATGGATAAAGAGAACTTCCAGGAAGCCTGGAGGCATGAGAAGCAAGCATGACTGTGATCAAATTGCAGGCCAGCAGAAAAACCCCTTAGGCACTCAGCACAGAGGACGTTGGGCAGTTTTCTCTAAAAATCTCCTTTGTAATTATGCTACATCATATTTTGCCAAAGGCATGGTCTGATTGGTGGTTTTACTGATTTACCAACCAATGCTGACAACATTATGAAAATAGAAGACTTGGAACAATAATTGTAACTGCTGTGGAGGTCTCCCTAAAGACTACCTTTATCCTGCCATGAGTTCACGTGCTTCCCAGTGGATAATTGCTTAGACAATGTGTGTTATGGCTCATTGATTGTCAGTACTAAGGTTAGTGTCATGGACTAAATACTTGAAGCTCTTAAATTTTTGACAAACAAAATTATATACATAATATATTGATTCACATAATTCTACTGAGCCCCATAAAACAGCATCTTCTTGAGCAGGAACATTTATAATATATCTAAACATTTAGTTTACCCTTTAGGACACACATGAAGGTTCATTTGGACCAGCTGCACCTGATATCATCTAGTATGGATAGGAGTAGGAGGGGAAATGAACGATTGATAACCTCATGGTTCATAAAATTATAGACAGAAACTATCTCGGTAAGGCTATGATACCTCACTGAATGCATGAAAAACTTTTAACTTGGTAAAGAAACATTTTTTTCAAAAATCACTGTGTAAAAGCTAGCAGGATTGAAGAAGATTTAACTTTCTTTGGGGAATGTGAATATGATCCTATGAAAACTCACCACTTATAGGATAATTAAGTGCCCAAAAGAGATGTGTAAGGATCAAGTGGCTCTCAATAGCATCCTTACATCTTTAACCCTTACATCTTTTTAAAATGCTCTTTACACAAATCATCCTCAAAACTTCACCTAACGTTGTTTTTTAAAAACTGGAGTGTCTATCCTTTCTCCTGGGTATACACTGGTGAACAAAAGGCACAAGAAACCATGAAATCACTGAGGAGTATCTTTTGGGGACAATATTACTTTAAAATGTGATGACTGTGAAAGATAATATTTTAATATTACAATATATAATAATGTAGGGAGTGCATAATTTCTATGGATTTTAAGATTAAACAAAAAGCTTGAAAGAAATATCATTCTTGAGATTAGTCCAAACATCCTGAACAATATATATTAACATATATCATATGTATATACAAAAAACATACATACACATGTATAAACAAATGTACACCTGTATATGCATATACATGCATTCATATACAAGAATATATATACATATCAACACACATACATTATGAGAAACATTCTGTAAATTTTAAAATGAAATGAGAAAAAATGAAAAAAAGATCAAAAATCATTGAGCAGATATTCTGTTACTTAGTATGTTCTGTCTTGTGCTGTGCATTTTAAATACATTTAAAAAAAATAATGATGACAACAAACTTGAAACTTAGTGGTAGGCAACATTTAGAAATGAGCCATGTGAGATTTAAGTACGATTAGTTAAATAACATGCTCAAGAGCACATGGTTACTAATTATCAAGGCTTGATTTCAAATCTAATATCAGACTGCAAAACAAATCCTGGGCTATTTTCATCCACATTTTGGTGTTAGGACTCCCAGTATCTTATTTAGGCTAACCACTGTCTAACCTTGTTTTCTCTCGCTATGCTACAATGAAAAAGAAAAAAAAAAAAAAGAATTTTGGTAACTATCACTGATAGCACAGCTATAATATTATATTTAACATTATACTTTATCTAGGCTATCATATGCAGTATGAATGACTGCAATAAGCCCTTGGATTAAATGAGATATTTAAAACTTCTGAATTATGTAAGGAAGGGAGAGACCCTGATAACTTGGTTTCACTTTTGTGTAAAAATGATATAAAGATCCTAGATATAAAGTTTAAATATAGTCAGATTTTTCTTTTATCATATCTAAATAGAAATAACAATCCTACTCATGGCACTAATACAGCAATTCCTCTGTTGCACAGAAGAAAGGGAACTCCTCAAATATTGAAGATTTGAGAATAGCTAAGTATATTAAGTACAAAACACTAGAAATTCTGAGTGTGGGTATCTAGAAGGCAAGGCAGTTTATTCTGATGGGTAAAATGTCTATGTTTCCTTTCTCATCATTTCAACCTCTCCCCTACTCCTCCCTGCCTTTAAAAGCAAACACATAGCCTAACATCCTCAATAACTTCCTGGGTGAACAAGTTTGGGAGCTATTCTGCAGCAATCATCTATAAGCTAATAACTGTCAAAGGACAGAGATTATATAAAAAATAAGGTCAATTGGTAACAAAAATCATCTATACTGATAAGAAATTTCTCCTTCAGATAATTCAATACTTCAAAAAAAAAACAACAACCCCTTTCACCTTGACAGCTTTCCTGCAGATAAACACAAACCATAACACAGAACTCGTGTTTTGATAACCTTGATCTCTTGAGTCCACTGTCATTTCAAGTTCTGGGTCTATCAAGATGTATTTATTTTCCCTGAAGCTTTCAATAAAGCACAAGGAAGTCTTAGAAGATATAACAGCTCTAAAAGACCACAAAGTTATATTGCAAAACTACATGAAGTTTTTATAATGATCTCTGTACAGCTGACCAGTATGTAAAAGGCCCTAGGGATAGCTGACAAATATCTTACAGGTTTAATAGGGAAGGGAGAACTCTTGAGGTTTTTATTTCCTTAGTGTACACATATCCTGGGGCCAAATGAATATCTTTATTAGAGGCCATTTTTCAAAGAAGAGATAATGATCACAAGGGAAAAAATAAAACCTATACATTATGAAATATTTCTAGTGTATGTTTGATTTTAATTAGGGGCATTTCTGGGTATGCCAGGAAGTTTATTGAACCATTTCACATACATATATCACATGCATATATATCTTCAGATAGAATTGTTAAAGTTATTTTAATCCTTACTATTGACCATCTGTACTTGAAATATTATTGAACTGTGATTCAGGAAAACTGTTAATTCTAGTACTCAGTTTTCAGGCATATCATTTCTTGTTATAGTATCACAGTTTCTTAAAACTATATACATGATTATAAACCTATTTATTTTGAAAGCTCTTAAGGAGTCAGACATGACTGAGCGACTGAACTGAACTGAACCGATTTTGAAAGATTTTAAAACAATGAAAGATATATATTAAAAGTTAGAAGAACTATGCAAAAGCAATGTGGCATTGATATTGTTATATAGTACTTTTCTTTCTTGAATATATTTATTGGTAATGTATAAATACAAATGATATGATAATATATAATAGACAAAATATGATACAGATAAACATAAATTAATAGACAATATATGCTTTATCTTGGAATAATACTGGCAGAGGTTACTCGGAGCTTAAAATAGATAAAACAGCTAAAATATATGCATCAAGCCCATTTTTACCAGGTATGGTAATGCATACCATTTTTGAAAGATACTTTTGTTTAAGAAAGCACCATAAAATAGTATTTTCTATCAAATATTATTCTTGCTTCATAAAAATGAAAGACATAAGTTGTACAAGATCTTAATATATAAAATCCTTAAATGGGTTTTAGTGGCTGAATTTGCTGTTATCATAAAACACAAACATGCAGTAAAATATGCTATGAAAACAAATTCAACTTGAAAATGTAAAAGCACAGTAAGATTTATTTATAATTGTTTCCCATAAGATTAAATTAATTTTATTACCTGAAAATATGCTCCCAAGGTTTTTTACTCTTTAAGAACCAACAAGGACTTCCTTGGTGGTTAAGCCCAGTGGTTATGTGTTGGAGACATAAATGAATTACACTTTTGCATTCGGCAGACGCTGTGTTCCCACTGCAGGGCTGCTGCTGCTGCTGCTAAGTCGCTTCAGTCGTGTCCGACCCTGTGCAATCCCATAGATGGCAGCCCACTAGGCTCCCCCATCCCTGGGATTTTCCAGGCAAGAACACTAGAGTGGGTTGCCATTTCCTTCTCCAATGCATGAAAGTGAAAAGTGAAAGTGAAGCCGACTCTTCGCAACCCCATGAACTGCAGCCTACCAGGCTCCTCCGTCCATAGGATTTTCCAGGCAAGAGTACTAGAGTGGGGTGCCATTGCCTTCTCCGTCAATGCAGGACACTCAGGTTCAATTCCTGGTCAAAGAACTAGATCCTGTATGCCACAACTAAAGTCGCACATGCTGCAACTAGGGCCTGCACAGCCAAATTAAACAAACAAAAAGAACCAGCATGTAAAAGGGTATAACAAATCTGCCACTGAATAAAAAAGCATAATACACCATTGAGTGAGTGAGTGAGTGAGTGAGTGAAGTTGCTCAGTCGTGTCCGACTCTTTGCGACCCTGTGGGACTGAAGCCCACCAGGCTCCTCTGTCCATGGGATTCTCCAGGCAAGGATACTGGAGTGGGTTGCCATTTCTTTCTCCATAATATACCATTAACAGAGATCATATCATCTAAACCTCAGAAATATGAGGATTATAAATATGTAAATGAATTCTGGGAAATTCAGTTTGAATCTGAAGTCAGAACCAATAATTAAAATAACTTCATAAGTTAAATATATGTCAAATAGGAATATTCTGATTTTCAAAAAATCTTGATAGTTTAATAGACTACAAAAGAGGAGGAAAATATTGGCTCCCAAGCAAAGCCTTGAGAAATGAGTGTACAGGTCAAGACTTTTTAATTGCAGAAAATTTCAATTTCTCTCATTTAAACTTTCCACTGTTAACCCAGCTAAAAGAAAATTTCAGAGAAAGTTTCTGATTAATTATATTTAGAGGTTTAAACAACGAGAGAAGATGGCTTATCTATTTTTAATGGTCATTTGCCCCAGACTGGTATATAAAATAAAGAACTCCTCCAAAAACCCATGGCCACTGCTTGTTCCTCTTACTAAAGAATGAATGGAGTACCTGGCACTAGCCCCTAAGAAAATGTTACTTGGTTACTGTCAGAAAAAAAAAAAGGTGTTACAAAACAGTAAGAATAAGGAAACAAGACTGAAGGGTGGGTGATGCCTGATCACACAGCAGACTCAAAGGACAAAGAGATGTAGATCGTCCTGTGGAAGAAAAAGAAACATTTTCCCCCAAATATTGTCTTTTTAATTGAAAAATGATAGAAATTAAAGTGTTAATCTGTTACATTTATGTTCCTTTCTGGAAGATGTTATATTAGTCTATTTCGCTGATTTGATTCATTTTAACACCTTTTAACCTCATTCCACTTTATCTTCCAGCTCCATTAGGTACTGTTTCTTATCCAATTCTTATTCGGTAATTTGTAAAAAACAATCTACTACAAAAAGCATATTATCATTTTAAAAAGTTCATAAGAAACAGATAATATTGAGTTTAAAACATATACAATAGCATTACAAGGTATGAAGTTCGTGCAAACACCAAATTGAAACATGAACTGGCAATGCAGCCAGTTAAAATTTCAGATACATTAACTCAGGATTACTCAACGAGAATAGTACATTCTTAGCTAGAAAAGCAAGAATGTATAATACACAAATAGTTAAAGTCTGCAAATATACAAAAAGAATCTTTAAGCTCCAACTGGCCACTGGAAACAATCTTGAAATTCAATGATTAAAATTACATTTGAATACTCACATGTGTTAACAATACTTTTCTCTGGGGTGAAATTACTGGGAATTCTAATTTTCTACATTATTTTTATAGATAAAAATAATCATTAAAATTTAAAATATATATTTGAACTAGACAATACATACTGGGCTTCCCTGCTCTATAGGGTAAACTAGGAATATGGTTTGAAATGAATAGTGAAAAATAGTAACAAATCTACTTTGTTAATGTGCTTAGTCACTTAGGCGTGTCTGACTCTTTTCGACCCCCTGGACGACTGTAGCCTTCCAGGCTCCTCTCTCCATGGGATTTTCCTGGCAAGAACACTGGAGTGGATTGCCATTTCCTCCATTTTAGGAGACTGCAAAGACATCACCATCTCATTGTGGCAGTGAATCTATTGCACTGGATTTTCCAGGCTGCTTAGAAACTACTTGGAATTTCCTCCTCATTCTGATTCCTGGGTCTCTTGAAGTTTGACTACACTTAAATAGTCCATCTTCCTTTTTAACTTGACAATTTAATCAACACTTTTATATTGTTTTACTTCCAATAAATGTCTGTGTTTGTGTATCACATGAACATGGCTAAGGGCACAAGTTATAGGGGCAGTTTTTCACTGGGGTTGGCTTCAGAATGAGGGGGAAGGAAGGATTCCCTCCTCCCCCTAGAAGAGGGATATTCTGTGTTCTGCTAACGACACTGGGCTCATATTGTAATATAGAAAACAAGGTAATATTTAAGTTAATCAAGTTTTGATCATCTCTATTTTAATAAAAAATTTAGTTTCAAGGTCACCCTATTTGAGATCAAATGTTTTAAATAATTTTAAAGCTTAAATATTCAAATTAATTAATAAGGAAACAAGACTGAAGAGAGTGTCATAAAAATTCTCTTATGGTTCTTATTTATATTCTCCTTTGAAATCAATTATGTTATTTGTAATTAATATAAAATTATTAGTGGAAATTAATCCTTTATTTAAGTAAAAGGCAAGTCAGTATATTAAATTCAGGTTTTACTCACTACCACTTTGCAAAGTATACGTTGCAAATAGCCTGAGACATGGCAAGTTACCTACACATCAAGTGTAATAAATCCAGGATCCATGCTGAGATCTGTTTGAATCCTAAAGCTCACACCTATTTCCATAGCTCTATACTGCAAAAAGAGGTAGAAGTTTCAAAGGTACGAAAGAGTAAGGTGAATATTTTGGCCTAGAAACACATACCCTTGTGATACAAACTGTTGTGGGGGAAAAAAACTATAAAACTCTAAGCATATTTATGCAAATGTCTTCAAATTAATCCAAGCAACACTATTGTTTATTGCATGGCATGTCTTTGTAGAATACTTATGAAAAGAGAAGACAGATCCTTGCTTATTTGTAATGGTCATATTTTCCAGCTTCAATATTTAGCATTAGAAACTTGTTTTATTGGCTTTATTTTGCAGTACTGTATCATTCTTCATGACATCCGGAATGAATAATTAAACAGGTAACTGTGAAACACTACAGAAATTAATTTTAAGAGGACAAATGGGATCAGGGAACACAGCATACACTGCATTTTACTGAAAACACCTTCAGCCATTACACTAAATAATCCATGTCACATCCTCTGGTAATTTCCAGGGTGATTTCCTTTTGCCAGGATGAATTATTTCTTCCACTACTTGGACTACAACATACTAGGGATATGCATTAATAGTGAGTTTACTTTTTCAAAACAGAAGGGGAACAGTTTAAAGTTCTAAAGAATTTCCCCCAAATGCTGGTGTCTTGCCATGACACTTATTCTGAATAGTGGTAGAGAGAGTGGGGATCAGCTTCTGGCTCCCATAGGCATCGCTGGTGATGGCTTTCAACTGCCACAGAGCAGAAGCACAGACAGCAGAGGAGACGTGGCAGGTGATGGGGGAGGCAAGAACAACAGATGGGTCACGTGAGCGGACACCATGGGAGAAATAACACTGCGTGTGCTCTGAGCCAGCTGCTTTTCCTTGACAGGACTAGGAAGACAACCTTTCCCAGGACACTTTACATCCTGATGGGACTTCATCACTGACTTCTGGGATTGAATGTGGATGGAAGTCATAAAATTTTGGGGGACCTGGCCACAAAATGGCCAAAGTGAACCTCTATTTTCCACTGTCTCTCTCACCTCCCACTCACCACCCACCCAGATGGAGCAGCTGGAAGGAAGGGACTCCAAGATGGCAGTGGAGACACAAGATGCAAGGACCCCACAATTCTGAGCTGTATCTTAGTAAAGAGCCACCAAGGAGAGCTGCCTGACTGCGAACATTCACACGGGACTTTTTATGAGCAAGACATAAGCATTCACAGAGATTTAGAGGGTGCTTACTCCAACCCATAGTTGATCCTGTCAAACCACAACTCTCTGGGACATTTTTTCTAAGATTGCTGAACC
This sequence comes from Capricornis sumatraensis, assembly GCF_032405125.1. Classification (NCBI taxonomy): domain Eukaryota; kingdom Metazoa; phylum Chordata; class Mammalia; order Artiodactyla; family Bovidae; genus Capricornis; species Capricornis sumatraensis. Next base: position 84,100,969 of record NC_091072.1, read on the forward strand.
TAATTAAAGTCACACTTAATGTGCCACATTCTTCTTCAAATTCCTTAAGAAATAAAGGCAACAAAGAGGCAGCATGCTTCCACACCTAGAAAGTCATATTAAGAACAGAAAAGGAGTCTCATGCTTCCATTGATGGCCAAGGTGCCAACATGTATACTTAAAAAGTGAATTTCTGGACCATTTTGGGATTTCTGGCTCTAATTCCACCAAGTAAGTAAGTAAGTAAGTAAGTAAGTAAGTAAGTGAAGTTGCTCAGTCCTGTCCGACTCTTTGTGACCCTGAAATGTAAGAACTGAATCAGAAAAAAAAAAAAAAAATCCCTCATCTGGCCTCAGAAATACAATGAAATGGTGCAAGTGAACACCTCTTACTAGGCTACTTATTGCTTCTTTTCTGACCCTTGCATGCTAGCACATGTTTAGTCACTCAATCATGTCCAGCTCTTTGTGACCCATGGACTGTAGTCTGCCAGGCTCCTCTGTCCATGGGATTTTCCAGGCAAGAATATTGGAATGGGTTGCCGTTTCCTACTCCAGGAGATCTTTCAGACCCAGGGATTGAACCCACTTTTCTTGTGTCTCCTACATTGGCAGGAGGATTCTTTACCACTGCACCACATGGGAAGTCCCTTTCTGGCCCTTGTGCACTTGCTATCCTCACTTCTTGCACACACATGATGTCCAGCAACACAGAACTAGCTCTTTGCATATATGTTCCCAGGGAGGTCTGGAACAGTTTTTGTTGCCCCTTTGCTAAGAATGTTTGATCCTTGTAGTAAGGATTGACAACTTTCTTTAGTTGGTTCCTTAAATCTGTTTTTCTGCTCAATTTTCTCTGTTCTGTTGTTCATTGCAATTCATAGCTTCATGGTCACAATTATGGATGATATCTCACTTTTGTGTAAGAACCATTATACCTGATCCAATTTTTCCTCTAACCCTGCATTTAATGTACCAGGTTTGAGGTAATGGGCAGGGGTGGGGGACGTCCTTCATGGGGAAAGAATAATCATTGTATTTGTCGACCCTGCAACATATCATCCTCCTGATGTACACAAAGTCATCTATCTCTTTATCCCATTCACAACCACTGTTCATACAAACCAAGCTGCTACAGATCTGGTCCTACTGAAAAACTATAAACACTGCATGACTACCATGTACTGAGCACCTCTTGTGTTTCAAGGCTAACTTTTGGCTTTGGCAGAATCAGGATGAGTTATGCTTTGAATTATACAATATATAAAGGAAAGAACAGTTATTGAGCATTTTAAATCTTATAAAAACTCTGAGAATTATTATTGCCAAATTACAGATGATAAAATTGAAATTTAGAGCGTCTAAGCAACATAATCCTGGTGGCTGTGATGGTCAAGAATCTGCCTGCAGTGCAGGAGACCCAGGTTCAATCTCTGGGTCGGGAAGATTCCCTGGAGAAGGGAATGGCTACCCATTCAGTATTTTTGCCTGGAGAGTTCCACAGACAGAGGAACCTGGTGGGCTGAAGTCCATGGGGTCACAAGGAGTCAGACACAACTGAGCAACACACACACACACACAAGCAACATAAATGGGTTTGTATAGCTACTAAATGAGAACAGCAGGGGTTCAACAGTACAAGAAATGTTGCTATGATCACAAAGTTTCTCACCTAGGCAAACAAATAAGGCAGGGCCATGACTTTCTTAGTTTCTTCCATTTAAACCTTATGCTTTAGAAGCATTTTTTAAAAATTATAACAAGCTATAGCGATGTTGATCCCTAATATCTTAAAGAATCAATCAATACTTTTAATGTCCACAATATTCCCAGTAACCAAGTAACATGTAACTTTTATTATCTTCAAATATATCTTTACAAAAAATGTATAATCCAATAGAGAAAAATATTTGTGTATCTTGCAAATATTCTGTAAATTCTATCTTAGAATTTACATTACCTAGAGTTAACTTAGCATTTTTTCAAAAAAGCAACTTTTGAAAAAAACAAAATATATCTCATTTATTAAAAAAGGTTTTATTCTCTCATTTAAATTTGTGTTTATGCTTTGTCCAATTTATAGAGAGGTAAATATAGAATTCAAAAAACTTTAAAAGTGAGTTGAATCATTTAGGATTAGAACATTATGAAATTTTTTTAAATGAAGGTAAAAAATATGAAAGTATAAGAGGAGGTATCCTTGCCATAGCTAGGGAGCATAATGAATTTCTGATAAGACTGTGAGGAATAAAAGATAATGATTTATTTGAAAGATTTTGAATGTCTATTTTCCCAGGATTAGGGAAAACATATGACACTATTCCTCAAAGATTTAGTCTTGCGCTACTTAGTAGTTACCATTTTATGAAGGTTAATTAAATGTTATCAATATTAGAATTTGTATTTTTCAAGTCTTCCCCCCATCTCCCAGTTAAAGTGCTTTTATGTATGTCAGAATGTGTGTTTGTGTTCTAGAAGATGTGTGTATGAATGCTTTCCTCCCTAAAGGTGATTAATTTCATATATATGTGGAGGGATTTTCTATTTCTATTACATTTCCTAAATAAAATGGCAAAAAGGAATTTCACAGAAAATGTGATAAATCAGTGACATATTCACCTTTATTTTAAAGTGTCATGACATAGAGTAAGCAGCTTCAGAATTTCTATTTTCCAAAAAAGAAAACAAAAGATGTTTTTGAGTAAAAACCTAAGAGAAGCCTCCATTTATGATGTATAAATATTCCTACTGAAGCATATTTGATATTTTTCTTTGAATTTTTTTTATAAAAAAATGTCTCCCATAAACAGAAGCAATAATGCATGTTAGCCAGCCACAGCACTTAAATCATCTTTTATCTGAGCTGATGGTAGGGATGCTAAGAGGATTCTATTCCAAAGCACAATGGATCTCAAACATCAAATAAATCTCTGGCTACATGAACCCAAAGGAAAGGCCCCTCATGAGCATTTCCTCCACACTACACTGGCTTTTCACAAATAAATAGGCATTCTTAAGCTTAATATTTGACAGCAGGCCCTATTTGGTGTCAAAATTTTCAACCATTTCATAACAGTCCCTGGAAATCCAGCTGTAATTATGCAGCCAGAACTCCACTTTCTTCTCTAGGGTACACTCACAAGGCAAAGGGAAGAGGTAAGTTGATGGGAACACACTTTACACAGTTATTTCCTTTACTATATCCTCAATCTGGTGACAGAAGTCATCTGTCTTCAGAATTGCTGTCACCATCGTTTTCTGGACCTTCCTAATCCTTGTATTGGACTGCAGCAATCTCTTCTGTGAGAGCCAGCTTTGAGGACCTGCTGGTGCAGAACAGAGACCACGAAAGCCATTTCAAACAGGAGAGAACCATGCCATGCCCTGTGAGCTGCACCAGTTACATATTTGTTTCCAAATGAAGTCAAGTTGATGTGTTTCAAAAGACCCTAACACTGGTTTCCTTAGAAATTGGCCGTCTCTCTGCAGCTCAGCTGGTGTACTGCTGCTAACAGCTCCTGCATTTTTATTTCAGGACATGAAGGAGCAGTGGGCCTGACCTGGGATTTCTCACCTGTTTCAATCCAAACATTGTTCTGGACTAGTTCATCATCTTTTCAAGCTCCTTCCACATTGGCTAATATGGCAGTGAAGTAAAATACACCATTATTACAGTTTTATGACTCTAATTAGTTTGAATGGTCAAATAAAGTTAAGTTATAAACCATGCTATCACACTGTAGTAAATGATATTGTGCAGATGCATCAAATCACTGTTTCCTGAACTGTACCGAGATCAGCATGAACTTACTGTATGGATGCTTACATCAAGAAAGCAGAGGCTTGGTAAGCAATCTTACACATCAAAAAGAGCTAAAATTCTTTTCAGAATTAATTTACTCAGTAGTAACATAAGAAAGTAATGCAAAATGAAATATATGTCTCAGCTCCTTCAGAATAGCTGTTAATTTCCATCTAGTGTTTCTTATGAATTTTTTAAGATCTTGATTACTGTATAATAAAATTGTAACATGTTTTTAAAAGAATGTATACTCAACCAAAAGAATAATTTTAAATGGGATCATTTGTACATGCATGATAACCATCACCTCTGTTGTTATTCTAGAAGAAATTATTACATAAAGAAGGCTTGGGTATTCTAACAATGTTTGAATAAACATGATTCCAGAAATCATATACTATCAATTGAAATTTGGCCACCAACTGAGTTTGTTATCTCTTAAATGACATGAAGTAATCATAAATTGATGACCATTGTCTCTCCAAGAGAAACAGTTCCTATATGGGTGCCTTTTTTTTTAAGAGGATAAATAAGGACAGTAAGGACTTACTAATTTCTCATCCATACAAAGATAACTGAGGGTCTGGGTGGTCCCACTTTAGAGTGGTTCCACTGTATTACAGAACAACTTTTATTTTTAAAAAAAACAACACTGTGGCATATTGTAAATGGAGACACAAAGAAGAATTCCAGTTCCAATTAGGACAAAATCAGCCACTGTAGGCAATAAAACAACCGGAGGCATCACGATATTGATACGTAAGAAATACTGCCACTTGTTATCTAGCCATATCACTCACTCAAACATTACCCAGGAGAGTCAGAGCCAGTCTAAACATTTCAGAAACCATCCAGAGCCGTATGGCTCACTATTCTTTCAGACCTCAGGAGTAAAAGTTAGCCAGAGCCTCCTGACATACTAAAATGATTTATTATCACAGGGCTGAACTAATGCATTGTGCTTTACAACTCTCCTGGCAGTCAGGGGAGTGGCTGCGTTTATTACCTACAGTACATAATGCCCGCTGAAGAGCTCTGTATTATTCATAAGACTGCCTTTTTTGTGCCATCGTAATGCTGATAAATTATAAAAAAATGCATATTTTATTTCAATTTATAACATATTGTTGTATACATATCAATACATTATGTTGCGGCAGGCAGAGTGGGCATTATTACTGACAGCTGTTGACATGCTTCAATAAAGCCCAAACAAAGGGGCTTCACCAATAATCTGAAGTCGCAACATGCATTCCAAATAAAAAGCCACTTCTTTCTCTCACAATATTTAGAGAGGATTTGCAGAAATGTCAGAGCTACATAAGGGAGAGACTTTGGCAAAAGCCCTGAGAAGTATTTGTAATTTTCTAGCCAGATTCACTAGGGTCGTAGGGGAAGTGTTCTTCTATGTTAAGCAGTAAGGCTTCTGTAGGAAATTCAGGTCCTAAACAAAAAAACAGAAAGTGTACTTTATGAAGATGAGTTCCTATCAGAGTATGCTATTATTTTATTTGGTTTCCTTCTCTCTCTTTCCTTGCTTCAGACGGTGAAGTGCCTAATTCTTAAACACATTCTGGGGAGATTTTTAAAAAAGACTGAAGACTTTTCCAGTAACTCAGACTTCCTTAGCCGTTTTCAAGGTGTTTTTGTTTTTTTTTCCTTCACATTGGTTAGACTTCTTAGCTAAATGGTATTTGGATCTTTGCAAATAAACTTAGTAATTTCCTTTTTCACTCTACATATGAAGAAATAGCTTAAATGTAATGAATAAAAGCCAATTTGAAGGTGATTGATGCTTTTAATGAGGATATTACTTTTAGACATCAAATATTCAATTGACAGAGTTTTGAGCTAAAAACAATCTTTGAGTTTATCAGTTTAACTAGTTCACTTTACAAATAAGAAATCTGAAATCATGTCACATCAGCTTCTCTGGGTGATGCCTTTAGAGGAGCTAAGAATACAACACAGGTTTGTCTCTTTCTAATTTAGTCTTTCTGTTATTCCATGTGGACTTACTTGAGTTTAAAACGCTATTTTATATATCATGTATTAAGTTATTTAAATATTTGAATGCAATTATCTATTTCTACATATCACAACATCAAAACATGTTGTTTCCTTGGATCTTCTACAGAAGTTAACTAGAATGAAGCTATAAAAGCTACTTTGCTGTGCTAAGTTGCTTCAGTCATGTCCTCCTCTTTGTGACCCTATGGACTGTAGCCTGCCAGGCTCCACATGGGTTTCTCTAAGCAAGAATACTGCGATGAGTTGCCATGCCCTCCTCCAGGGGATGTTCTCAACCTGGGGATCAAATCTCTATCTCTTATGTCTCATGCATTGGCAGGCTGGTTCTTTACCAGTAATGCCACCTGGGAAGCCCTAAGTTTACCTTAGATATGTTTTTATGTCTGAGTGAGAAATATCCCCTGGTGGCTCAGTGGTAAAGAATCTGCCTGCCAATGCAGGAGCCACAGGAGACACAGGTTCAATCCTTGGATCAGGAAGATCCCCTGGAGGAAGGCATGGCAACCCACTCCAGTATTCTTGCCTGGAGAATCCCCGTGGACAGAAGGGCCTGGAGGGCTACAGTCCTTAGGGTACAAAGAGCAGGATAGGACTGAAGTGACTTAGCGTTCACACAAGGAACATTAACTGATTGAAAAAGTGAAAACAAGTGACAACATTTCCAAACCTAGATAACATAAAGACCACGAAGAGCAGGTATAAAACACTAAATGATTTATATAGAACAACATGCCATATATTTCAAAAAGTAAATCTTTATTGTTTTCTGTATATGAGGTATCTCATTATCCGTCATCAGATTTTTTTACCCTAAAATCCTAAACTGGTACAGTGAATTTGTGTGCTCACAAGCTTCCCCACTGGCCTGTGGATCTTCTGCAAACAAGAGCAACACATCAAAGACTTCTAGTGGACACCCAGAGATTTACTCATGGACACATGTGCATCATTCGTGCCTCCAGAAACAGACAGCACCAGAAACTTATTTAAACAGAGCCTCCCTTCATTTAATGAAATGGGATTGTACAACAGCCACGGTAGTTAACTACCTTACAGGCCTTGGAATGTGTGCTCACTTTATCATCAGACAGGTCAGAGATAAGCTGGGAAAGTTTTGGAAGAAATAGAGTCTCTAAGAGGGTTGGAGTGGGGCAAGGCAGTTTTCCCATGGCTGCTAAACTTTGCACTGAGCTCCCATCAAACAAAACGTTACCTGTTAAGGAGAACTGGACCATCAGCAACCTTGTTTAGTATCTATCTTAGAACCTAAGTCAGATTTCATATTGCTGTTTTCTGCTAGATAGGATGCTAGCCCTGCATGGAGATAGAGGAAGGAAGTCTTCACATTTTAAAAAAATCTCTGTATGTGGTACTCTTTTATTAATCATTAAAACTCTTTGTAGCCTCTCCTCAACACTTAGATTATCTTCAACTTTGTTTTTTTTGTTTCAACAAATCTTTTTCTTTCATCAAAAGCATTAGTGTTCACATATCATGGCAATATGTTTGATTTCCACATTTTCAGTTTTAAAAATTCACCTTTCACGCCAACTGGACCCAGGTTCAGTTATATTCTCACTTGAGGATATAGACTTAAGAAAAAAAAATTACCAGCTTTCTCTAGAGTAACTGAAATAGAAACTAATTAATTCAATAATAGTTGCTCCTACCTATTACTGGGAATTAGCCCTTATCTTTAACCACCACAGCCATCATTTGTTACACAATGAAGACTGGCTGCTTTGCATTTAGGCTCATAAATTGTACCAAGGTTTTAGCTTTTTAGGTTCAATAACTACCTGTGTGTATGTTAGCCACTCAGTTGTGTCCATCTCTTTGTGATCCCATGAACTGTAGCCCGCCAGGCCTCTCTGTCCATGGAATTCTCCAGACAAGAATACTGGGGTGGATTGCCATTCCCTTCTCCATTATAACTACCTACTTTGTATGAATAAAATCAAAACTGACTATACAATTATAATTTTGACAGTTTTATTTCTTTTTTATTGTTTGACTTGTCATTCTTAAATAATTTTGAGCTAAAGGAAACCTTAAATTCCCTTCAGTTCAACATTCTTATTTTGTAAACAAAATGACATGTCAAGAATGTTTGATTTGTTTAAAGTTTGACAGGAAAAGTGGTTCTTAAAGTTTATCAACACAAACACTTGAAAACCACTGTGTACCTGAACCCTGCAGGAGACTCTGATTTCTCCCCTTTAAAATTCAGTGAACAAAAATCCAAGTGCATCATGCTATTTTCACACTGTGCTGCCATATTTTTCACATCCTGGAAATCCTCCAAAGTTACTCATAGGACAGGATATTTAAATGGGACCTGTTTTCGCTCCAGTTTTGACTGAAGGCCCAACAGCTGAGATAAGAAACTATATCCCCATAACCTGAGTGAATGCCAGATTACCAGGCAGGACTTGCAAAAAATGATTTGCAACAACAAACTCAAGCTGAAGATATTTAGATATTCGAAGAGCCTAGAAATGGGATGGTCTAGAGAGAATTTTGGCACTGCAGTGCCTCCCACATTCATTCCCTTACTTCTAGCTGAGTGAAAGGAGTCTTAAGGGAATAACACTGGAGAAGGTTTAACTTTGAGTGAGGTAGAGAGTTCTGAATATTAAAAGACCGTTCTTGTAATTAGAAATGCTGAAGCTGTGGGACTGCTTTGACATTTCCAGGAAATAACTGGCCCATCTAGCAGTTTTAGGGACAGCAGAGGAAATATACTGCTTTCTATTGCACTCTATTGAGTTCTGCTCTTTCAATGTAATCGTTACACAAAGTAACCTTTTGTAAAGTCAATAAACCTGTTCATTTAACAGACTGCTAAGATTAACTAATGCCTGTATGTTAACTCATCTCAGCGATTAACCTTCTGCACAAAAGAAATTAAAGCCTCCTTGCATTTGGTGAAAAACATCATATGGATAGAAAGATGACAACTTTTCACTGCATCTTGTGCCTATTTTTTCTTCCATGGCTTTTGAATATCCCGTAAAACTCAGTTTGGAAGATATATCCATTGATGGCCTTATTAAAGCCTCCACTCCATTCAGTCCTATTACCACTACAGGTCACACATATATGAAAGGGTAAAAATGATTTTAACACTGAGTACAGCTAGAGGAAGGGAGGACAAGAATCACCCAAGTGTCCATGCAAACATACTGAGTTTCAAAGGTCTTGCTGACTTATGACCGCAGCTTTTACTTCTAAGAGACCCATTAGCATAATTGGCTTTCAGATCAGATGGAGGCCATTAGCCTTAAATTCTTTGCTGAGGACTAAAATGTCTAACTAATATCCCTTTTATTCTACATTACCTTTCACTTGCTCACATAAATTATCTTCTTTTCTCTTAGACATTAGAAAAATTCATCTTTATCTATGTGGAACCTCTGTGTGTGAATCCTATTCATGGTCACTAATCTATCAGAGAAGGCAATGGCACCCCACTCCAGTACTCTTGCCTGGAAAATCCCATGGACGGAGGAGCCTGGTAGGCTGTAGTCCACGGGGTTGCTAAGTTGGACGTGACTGAGCAACTTCACTTTCACTTTTCACTTTCATGCATTGCAGAAGGAAATAGCAACCCACTCCAGTGTTCTTGCCTAGAGAATCCCAGGGACAGGGGAGCCTGGTGGGCTGCTGTCTATGGGGTCGCACAGAGTCGGACACGACTGAAGCCACTTAGCAGCAGCAATCTATCAAAGAGAAATTGATTTCTTACAACAAACAGTTGCTTTCGCTACAGAGCAAAGAGCTGCAGAGTATCCCTGGTTGTTACAACCAGAGCCATTCCCCAACCTTATTTCAGCTGGAGTTTGCACTTTCCTTCCAGCAGCACCTCTAGATTAGTGTTGCACAGCTGGAGATCAGTGATTAGGCCAGTTCTTCTAGTCTACTGAGTTGATTACAAACCCACCTGGACCAGGTGAGAAATCACCACAGTGAGCATAAGGTGAAAAAGAGACTGGGACGAGAAGGCGCGCCATCTGTTTGTGGACATCACACCCCTACTGTGAATAAGCACCTGAGTCCACAGTGTTCAGCACCCAAGCTGCCTCTACTTCAGCGGAGAATTCACCTCCACAGTCCTCCGAGCTAACACATCAGCCTCCACTCACACCCACTTCAGCAACAGCCCTGTATTTTGAGGCGAGAAGGTTTTATATTCTGACATTACAAATCAACAAAAACTGTATGAAAACAAGCGAAGGCCTCATTTGATGGGAAGTTTTAGGTCCAAGTTCAGACGCTTGGGTACTCTGCCATCTGCTGGCTTACATGTGGAATGTTTAAAATTCCTGTGCATTCTCATCATACGATTTTTCATTGTTCAGTTGGACTTATGAATTGGAGTTTTAAAAACTCCAAGTTAAAAGAAAATGCTCTATTCATTGCTAGAAATGAATGCTTTTTTAAAAAATAAGTTTTCATTTCCAAATAGGCTTAGAGAAAAGTTGTAAATACAGTAGAAAGATACACCCACACCCAGGTTCTCTCTTGCACTAGGGCTGTTTCTCTCCCTGTTTACTTTTCTGTGTTTACTCTCTTTTCACATTGTAACATGCTCTTTTTTATGTTTTTTTTTTTTTTTTTTTTGCCATCCAAGAACCAATTTCACCACTTTGAGATAAAGAATCATCCCCACTGGGAATATTTTAGGCCTATCACACCATTCACCCTCTTAATAACCATGAAATCACTGCTAGTCAATTAGATTTACCAACATAGATATATTTAAATCTAGAACTTCCCCTATCTGTAACCTAATCTTTATCCAACTCTTAAACCCACAATATTCTCCATGTTCCCTACTCTCACACCCCTCAGAATCACTTTTATTCTTTATATCAAGCCTTACCTTTTCTCTAAATGATTTCCCGAGGGTCAATCGCACTTCATTTTTTGTTCAATAAAACCCACTTTACGCTGTGATCATTTTAGTCAGACATTGAAAAGGTCTCTTACATTTGTAATCAATTGGGTCTGAGTCTGAATCCTCTCTCCTTCACTTACTGTATCTCAGGTTCTCAGGTTCTGTTTGCTTGTTGTTGTTTTTTTTTTAAGGTCTACAATACACCTTTATAAAATTCAGAGGAGAAAGCCTAGCATAGTCCCTAGCATGCACTGGGTGAGAACGTGAACCAGAGGGAATCTGCTTCCTGTCCCCCTTCTGTGTCACCCCGTGAGTATTCCTTTTTTAGGCTTATTGTTCACTCTACTACACAGCTCATGCCAATGACTTGACCATTTAACAGGAAAGAACTGAATGCTTGGATTTCTGGTAATGAAAACGAAAACATGTTGGAACTTACATCCCAGTGGAAGAATTCCAAATAAACTGATAAATATACAATATAGCAAGTGGTAATAAGTACAATGAAGAAAATAAAGGAAGTGGAGACTTAGGGGGAGAATGCTAATTTGTATACGGTAATCAGACAGATCCTATGGGAAAGGTGGTCTTTTTTTTTTTTTTATCAGCGACTTCAATAAAATGAAGAGATGAGACACACAGTTCTCAGGGATGACTGTCAGTAAGCACATGACTCTCCCTCTCAGAGTTGCCTCAAAAATCTATATGATCCTATGTCAATCAAGCCCTTTAAGCTTAGTCATGGATTCAAATGCTGAGTCTAAAGCACAGATTCATACAGCATCCAAGCTCTTTAGATATTCAGCTCTTCAGATTGATACCAACCCATTCAGTAGCCTTTAGTTACAAATCTAATTAACTATACATCACTAAATATTTTTCTGCCTATAATAACTCAGTGAGAGATTTTGCAAATATTTGGCTGACTTTAGAGTATTTTGTCTACCATATTTTCCTGGTGACCAATCAATCTAGTGATTTAATAAAAAGAGAAAGGAATTCATTTTTAGTAGTTTTCAGATATATATAGGGCTGTATGCCCCCAGAGGACAGAACTCAGGCCAGGAATTGTGGTTGCAGGGAGACAGTTTGGGGAGCATATAAGGAAGAATTTTCTATATGGAGTCATCTGAAGAAGCAGCCGACTGCCTGGAGAGGTCTGCAGTCCACCACTGACTCAGGTGCTTGGATGAATCAACAGGCAGAGACGATATGAATGTCACATAGACTTCAGGTGGTGGTTTAAAAAAGGGTCTTTGTGTCCCTGAAAGACTGAGGTACCGTACAGTTGACTCTCAAACATCATGGGCTTGAACTATGCAGTGACACTTCCATGAGCAATTTTTGTAATGGTTAATATTACAGTAATGCATGATCCATGGTTAGATGAATGCATGGATGGGAAACCTCAGATCCAGAGGAAACACAGATGCAGAAAGCTGACTGTACATTATACATTTTTGACTATGTGGAGGGTCAGCATCTCTAACTCTCAAATTGTTCAAAGGTCAACTATAGTTGCTTCCAAAGAATTCTCTAACTCAGAACTTTGATTAATTGAGAGCAATCTTTCTTTCTACTTTCAACTAGAAAATATTCACAAACACAGATACAAGCTCAACACTTAAAAGGCTGTCCATTTACAGATATCAAATTTATATATTTTAATTCAAATTGTACCTTGATGCCATGACAATTTAGTGTTTAATGGAGTGATTATTTTAAATAATATTTGACATTAAGAAAGTTTCAGGTCACTAATTTTAACTACATAATACACAGAACAGTTATTATTAATATTAATAAAATATACTGTTGTTCTGTGAAAAACCATTTTTTTCTAAAGGAAAACACCAGCTTTACCCTTACTCATTAGGATGACCTATTGACATGTGATTGCAATTTATTCTACCACATATTGGTGATGTAGTTATCCCAGTTCAACATAAGAAAAAAAAATAGTGTACTCACTTAAAAGGTTATTTGAACTTAAATGCCATTCTCACATAGAAAAAGGCAAGACCCCTTTTATGACACAGGAGGGGAAAATCAAAGTGAACTGTATTTATATGGCTGCTGACAAAGCTTGCCTTCATGGACTTATACTTTAGATCTAGATGCATTAAAAAAATGATAAATGATAATGGAATGACATTAGGAAAAACTGCTGAACTTGTTCTTTGGCATCAGATGCAGTGAAGGTAAATTTAATGATAAATTACATGCATTTGGTGGCTTTTACTACAATTATACATGTCTTAAAATCAACCAGAGTTTTTGTTGGCAGAACTGACAAAATATTTTATGAATTAAAATATAATTAATTTTTAATATTCAATCTTTATTTACATTTATATTCATTCTTTATTCAAGATCTTCCAAAAACTCCTAAAATGACTACTTCTGGTTCAGTATACTTTTTCTCAAGTGAAATACCTCATATATTTGTTTCTGTATCACTTTTAGGATAATTTCTAAACTCTGAAGCTCCCTACTTAACATCATCCCTTATCATTTCCTCCATCTCTGTCTTGCACCCCATAGTTAATTTGTAGTCAAGGCTACTTTCTGTTTTCTATCAGGCCACATATTTCATTCCTCTCTGTTTGAATTCCCTATTTCTTCTTCTCATAATATGCTTTCCTTCTTGATATCAGGGGAGTTGTATTTTCAGGGTTTAGTTATAGTGTCTTATTTTTAGTTGGAGGATAATTGCTTTATAATGTTGTGGTAGTTTCTGCTTTACAACAACGGTGAATCAGCTGTAAGTATACATATATCCCCTCCATCTTGAGCCTCCCTCCCATTCCCCACCCCCCCCCACCCCCCAAGCCCACTCCTCTTGGTCATCGCAGAGCTGAGCTCAGCTCCCCGTGCTGGTTTGATCATTGTTCCTCCTCGTAGCACTCTGTCTTAAGAATACTTCCATTACCATACTTATCAAACTGGACTGCAACTCATTTTCCTATGTGAATATTTCCCCTTCTAGATTAAGATACTATGAAAGCAGAAACTGAGTCTCTTTGATACTTTTATCTGCAGCACCTAACATATTGCCTCATAAAATATATATTTCTGCATGAATAAAATTAACCCAAAGGATACTCAGCACTTTAATTTTTCATGCCAATTATTATATAAATTTAACGTGAAAAGACCACTTACTACTAAGCCAGATAAGTTTAAGCAAGACGTCAAGTGAAAGTTGCTCAGTCGTGTCTGATTCTTTGCTACCTATGGACTATACAGTCCATAGAATTCTCCAGGCCAGAATACTGGAGTGGGTAGGTAGTCTTTCCCTTCTCCAGGGGATCTTCCCAACCCAGGGATTGAACCCAGGTCTACCACATTGCAGATGGATTCTTTACCAGCTGAACCATATGGGAAGCCCAAGCATACTGGAGAGGGTAGCCTATCTCTTCTCCAGGGGATCTTCCTGACCCAGGAATCAAACTGGGGTTTCCTGCATTGCAGGTGGATTCTATACCAGCTGAGCTATCAGGGAAGCCCAAGAAAGCAAGGCTTTCAGAAACTCTCAAGACTATGGTTTTCATTGGCTGCAGAAGTAAATTTTCTCCTACATGCAGGACTTTAATGTAACTTTTGGAAATTGAGATTAACACTCAACAGCACCTATTTTGCTGTTTCCTCACATGTATAACAATTTAACCAATTCTTCCCATGTCCACTCCAGAGGCTCTCAAGGGACAATTTGACTGCCACAAAAGGAGAATGAAAATAAAGTATTTCCTAAGTAAAAATGTTATGATAAATGATGGAGACTTAATCCAAATACAGCAAATATTTAAAAAACTTCCATGGTAATGGAGTTTGTAAAAATTCAAACTGGTACATGTGCTTTAAAAGCACAACCAGTTTACCAGAAGAGTGGGTTACAGTTTACTGAACATAGTAGCACTTTCTTTCACCTTTTGAGGAGATGGGAATAATTGCAGGTATAGGTGTCCATTTGCTGAGGCAATTAGATCCATGGCCCTTTAAAACAGTGTTAAGTAGTTGTAAAGATTTAATACTCATTTAATACAATGAATGGGCAATTGTAGTTATGATGCTTTAAAATTAATATGTCATTCAGGTCACTATTAGAATCAATACATATGGTCTGTGAATTACAGTTTGCTACTTATAATATCTTATGTGAAGAGTCAGATCAGAAAGTTGCAATCAGATCAGAAATTTTAACAGTCAAAGAAAACAAAGTACCTTCACGAGGTAATTTTAGGTCTGTTCATATACCATCAGCACTTTGGCTTTAAACAGGATTGTTTATTACAAATTTTGTGTTTCAAAAGTTAATATTGATAGAGAAATAAAAAGAAGAAAGTAATTAATTGAAAGGATAGTTAAAAGTTCCTAATTTTTATTGTTTATACGAATTAAGACAGCAAGTTTGAATGTCTTCCTACTACTGTCTTTCATACCACAAAATTATGGGCTCATTAAGTGGTATAGAAAAACATTGCTTTTTGGAGACTTTCTATGTAATAGAGACTTATGCAGATGTGGAAAATTTTAAAGATCATTTGGTGCTTATGCCATACTGAAATATAAAGATCTTTTATGAGATCTAAGCAATGAAAACAGACTAGGCAATGTGTTTTATTAACATATTTCAGATATTCCCTAATGATAACCACAAGGTTCTATGAGGGGCATGTATTTGTTTTCAATGCATTTGTAATAGAATGAAGGGACGCTTTGGCTAACTAACATGCTGTATTTCTAATAATTCTCTCCATCCACTTGCAAATGTGAATTGTCACCCCTGATTTATGTTCATTAATCAAAATGGCAAATGCATGTGGAGTGCAGAACCAGGGTCCAGGCTGTTGTCTGAAAATGTGATCAGTCATCACTGATTGGCACTCTGAGCTAAACTATACAAGAATGTGGAAAAACAGATGCTTGATGGGAATAAAGGAAAGGAAGTTAAGACCAAGAGGCAAGCATTTTAATTGCCAGGAGCAAAATATTTAAAACAGAATAGGCAGAAAAATCTGAGTCTGGGAAGAAGAGAAAGCTTTATGCAAAACACAAAGAAGACTGACATAAAAAATATTGATGTGAAAGATATCTTTTAATCAATGTCATGGATGCTTAAAAATGTTACTTACAGCTGTGATTTAACAAGGCCACAAAAATAGAACTTGACCCATATTTTTTGTACCCAAGGGAAAGTAGCTGAGTATAATGAGAATCAACTATTCGTGAAAAAACAAAACGAAGATATTTAAGGTATCCTGTCTTTCTTTGATTGGGAATGGGGGAGTGGATTTATGTCATTTTAAAAGAAAAATCTCTAAATGTGTCACTCAAGAACAAATAACTAAGCAGGGTGACAATATACAGCCTTGATGTACTCCTTTCCCGATTTGGAACCAGTCTGCTATTTCATGTCCAGTTCTAACTGTTGCTTCTTGACCTGCATACAGATTTCTCAGGAAGCAGGTCAGTGGTCTGGTATTCAAATCTCTTTTAAGAATTTTCTGCATTTTGTTGTGATCTACAGAGTCAAAGCCTTTGGCATAGTCAATAATGCAGAAGTAGATGTTTTTCTGGAACTCTTGTTTTTTCGATAATCCAACGGATATTGGCAATTTGATCTCTGGTTCCTCTGTCTTTTCTAAATGCAACTTGAACATCTGGAAGTTCATGGTTCACGTACTGAAGAAACTTGGCTTGGAGAATTTTGAGCATTACTTTGCTAGCATGTGAGATGAGTGCAATTGTGCGGTAGTTTGAGCATTCTTTGGCATTGCCTTTCTTTGGGATTGGAATGAAAACTGACCTTTTTCCAGTTCTGTGGCCACTGCTGAGTTTTCCAAATTTGCTGGCATATTGAGTGCAGCACTTTCACAGCATCACCTTTTAGGATTTGAAATAGCGCAACTGGAATTCCATCACCTCCCCTAGCTTTGTTAAGAGTGATGCTTTCTAAGGCCCACTTGACTTTACATTCCAGGATGTCGGGCTCTAGGTGAGTGATCACATCATGGTGATTATCGGGTTGTGAAGATCTTTTTTGTACAGTTCTTCTGTGTATTCTTGCCACCTCTTCTTAATATTTTCTGCTTCTGTTAGGTCCATACCATTTCTGTCCTTTATGGAGCCCATCTTTGCAGGCAAATTTCCCTTAGTATCAAAGTTCAAGTATGTTCTTGAAGAGTTCTCTAGTCTTACCCATACTATTGTTTTCCTTTATCTCTTTGCACTGACCACTTAGGAAGGCTTTCTTATCTTTTTGTGCTGTTCTTTGGAACTCTGCATTCAAATGGGTATATCTTTCCTTTTCTCCTTTGCCTTTCAATTCTCTTCTTTTCTCAGCTATTTGTAAGGCCTCCTCAGAAAACCATTTTGCCTTTTTGCATTTCTTTTTCTTGGAGATGGTCTTGATCACTGCCTCCTGTCCAAAGTCATGAACCTCCATCCATAGTTCTTCAGGAACTCTATCAGACCTAATCCCTTGAATTTATTTTTCACGTCCACTGTATAATCATAAGGAATTTGATTTAGGTCATACCTGAATGGTCTAGTGGTTTTCCCTACTTTCTTTAAGTCTGAATTTGGCAATAAGGAGCTTATTGTGGTTATCATGGTCAGCATGCTTATCATGGTTCAAAACCTAGCGTTAACTGATGTTTTCTCCAAGGACAACCCCTGGGTCTATGTATAGCAAGTCTTTAATACTACACCTTTAGTCTTTCTATCTTGTGCCTCATTTAAAGTTTGACCTTGCATCTTTCTTTGCAATCATCAGTTAACAACTGTCTGAGGCAAACAGCCATTAGATTCTAAAAAAACTTCAACATACAGCATATGAAGCCCTGAACTCTGGCACACTGTGATGCAACATGGAGGCACAGACACCAGCCTGACATGCTGCTTGTTTTGTTAATACTAAGGCTCCCAAACTAATGAAATATATTGAAAAAATGCATTTTAGAAAAAGTCTATTTTGAATAAATTTGTTTAATTTGGATCAGAGATGTTTTCGTCCTCATTTTTTTCTTCTCTTGTGAAAAAGATTTTCATGAAACCAATCAGCTCTGTAATTGGGAATGCATCAGACACCGTGTAATGCACACTCTGGTAATAAAAGTTCTGCTGGAATCAATTATGTTGGGCTGCAAGAAGCTATCTGCTCCTTGTATGATGTATAACATCCGGCTTAAATAGTATCAACATTAATAAGCTGCTCTTAAGTTTCTATATAGCTTTCTCTGGGGAGAATGTGTTACTGTCAGTTAGCTGTCAAATGCTTATAGCATGATTAATGAATCATATTTAGATGATTGACAGTGAAAGTCTACTTTATAGAATGTGTCAATCATTTTTATAGTAGCTCTCCATTTTCGTGGACACCAGCAATACTGTTCTTCACTTTGGAACCATTATAACCCCATCTCCATATGTTGTAGGCCACCTGCTACACAGAAATCTGGAGAAGATTTTATTCCATTTCTTTTTATGTCACTCTAGGCTAAACCCAAATATTCTTGTTTGCCCTCTCTAAGATCAGGGCTAGCAGTTAGATGAAGCAGAAATCCACTTAAAGTGAAAAATTAATGACCGAGGGTTTCTGTACGGAACTGTATTATCCAATTGATAGTCTATAAGGCAGAGTTTGAAGCGGAATGCTTTAGTTTCAATCATGCAGTTCCCCACATTTTTATCCTCGATGATTCATTTATCATGTTCCTCTTACATGCATTCCTCCAATTTAACTCGGATTATAAAAAAAAAACCCAATCTCTTCAAACAAATGATAGTTTCATTAAAACATGAACTTTCTTAAACAGTGATTTTTGATTCCAAAATTCTTTATCTTGTTAAAGAATGATGTGTTTAACTGGAAGTCACAGTGTGTGATTTCTTGATGTATATGCTATCTTTAAATTAATAAATCTACATTTACAATAAAGTTTAATAGCTATTTTTCAGGGGAAAAAGTTAAAGTTATTCAAATCTAGAAATAATTAAAGGTGACAAGTAATCAGAAGAGAATAGGAAATCAACCACTGGTAACTGATTATTTTTATCCTTTAGAATCTGAACATTTTGGCCAAGGAAATGATGAAGGAGGCAAAATGATGCTCTTTTGCTTATTTTGCTATTTCAGTGAATCCAGAGATATGTAAGAACAGTGCAACTATCTTATTGGCCATGAATGTGAAAATACTATGATTTTTTAAGCAAGGCCTGGCCTTACTTGGCTGCTGTTTTGACTTTTGGAAATTGACTTAACTCCCCCAGAGTCTCCTCATCTTTAAAGTCAATATAATACGACTTTGGCTCAAAGGTGTTTGGGGTTTTAAATAAAATATGTTAATACCTGACATAGTGTCTTGCACATAACTGTAGCTATTCTTTTTTTTTTTTTTTTTTCATATCTACCACAGAACAAATGTAGCATAGCGGGAACATATGCATAGTACATATAACGTCACTTAGCAAACATATGTTAAATTTAACTTAACAAAGTCAGATAGTGGAGAGTAGACATCTCCAGCTTCCCCCAAGTCACCATGATAACTGGCTACTTTGTAGAGGATTCTTTTTCTATGGTGAAAGGGATGAACAGAATAACTTTCTTATCCATCTCTTTTCCTTCCCTTTGCCTCAACTCCAATTTTTATCAGCAGCACATAGAAAGGATGTTCTTAATTTGTGATTCACTGGGAAACCCTGGTTCCCTTTTCTCTTTCTTCTATTCCATATTCTTATTTTGTCTTTCTTCTTTTTCTTCCTCCAATTACAAGAACGGTATGAAGGTTTCAAATTACCCTGAAACATGTCTGTTTCAATTGCCTTGAGAACCCCATGGACAGAGGAGCCTGGCGGGCTACAATCCATGGGGTCACAAAGAGTCGGACATGACTGAGCGAGTAACACTTTCACTTTTCAGTTGGTTGGTAATAGCTGTCTAAAGATGGATTCATATCAGTTTTGGTAGGAATGATCAATTAGCAATATTTGCTATTGGCACAGGAAGGGGTGAATAAACTGTGTGTGTGCCAAGTACTTGTCATTTCTATGCAAATTCCACTACAGCTATATTTCTGCTTCATTATATGCTGAAACAGAGGAGGCAATGATAACCCACTCCAATATTCTTGCCTGGAAAATCCCATGGACGGCAGAGCCTGGTGGGCTGCCGTCTATGGGGGTGCACAGAGTCGGACACAACTGAAGCAGCTTAGCAGCAGCAACATATGCTGAAAGTCAAAAGCAGTTTTTACATTATCTACATAAGATGACAACCAAAGGCTGGATAGCTTTGTCTCAGAGATTTCATAGACTAGCACCAAATTATTTTTTATTAACAGCTTGTCTGGCACCTGAGCTGAAGAATTCTTTGAGCAAATGATGCTTTAATTCATGGAGATGTCAGGCTGGGTACCTAAATGTATGGATGGACAGACTAATAATTCTGACAATACTTAATAAAAATTTTGTGATTGTATTGGAAAGAATACTTAGCTGTAGGGCATTCTATTAAAATCTATTCTTAAACTACTAACACACATTATTATTAAAATAGAACACCATTTATTAATGATATAAGATTTGAATATAGTCCTCGAAACTATTTTTACTATTTTTGATTAAGGAGCTTTTCTTTTCCAGCAAATAAATAAGCTCATTTCTGGATATTTACCCAGGAAGTACTGGTGAAAAGACCTGACCATCTAAGGTAATCTACAAAACTGAAATGTCACAGGGACCACCCACTCCCTACAATTCTATTCTCAACAGTATCGGTCTTTGCGACCCATAGCTTCCAAATATAAACGTGTATGCCAATAAAATAATCTTAAATGGGACAGTGCTAAATATTTATCCTTTTCCTAAGATTGCTAAGAAGGCTGGAGAGAACTTTCTTCTCCTTGGATCTCAGGTTAGTAGCCTGATTGCTGTGGGTTCACCCAGCGAGGTGATGGAGGCATGCAGGTGTGTATGGTTTCCTGGGCCCTGGACCATGCAGAGAACAAAGTCCCTTTCCCATTCAGGGACTTCTCCACTTGGGACACAGAATGAGTACTGGCATTGGGTAGAGTGAAACAGAAGCTGTGCAATTTGTCATTTCGAAATGTCAAAATATCTATTCCTGAGATGGGCATCTCATCTAGGTCAGATAGTAGCCTGAGTTCTAGCTTCTTGCTTCACACTACTTCTCACTGCTCTCAGGACCTGTAATCTGCAATTAAAAATGTAAATTGCAACCTAGGTGCCCATGTGAAACGGGATTTTCAGTGGCATTTAATATCAGCAAAAAGGGACAAAAGGAATTATCATATTCTCTGGTATTTATATCATATCATTTTGGTTTTCAATTTATGCTAATGGCAACCTTTATAATACATTATTTAAGTTTAAAAAGTGGTTCAATGAAGTAAACAGTACGAGAGGTACACGGATACGGCTAAAAGTTTGAGGGGCACTGGTCTATCCTAAGTCCCCAAAACAGTCTAACTGATTACTTAATTACCATCCCCCTTCATCAAGTTCAGACAGTCACCAGTCTTTATACGAAAAGCTGTCTGTATCACTCAAATGCTCACCATTGGCCCAGTCATCAGCTACTCCTATGCTGAGAAGAATCCAGAACTGATTCATTACAGCCTCAGAAGAAAATATAAGTTCTAATATAGTTCTTTAATTAATCCTAGTGTTTTCTTCAAATGTTCCTTTTTTTATTTTCAGTGCAACGCAAATCAATAGGATTGAAGACAGGATTTGAGATAGGTCCCTGCTGCCTGCTGTGCTCTGTTGTTACACAGGACAGGTGTTTAACATGAAACCAGATTCATGACACACTCATTCTTAATGATATTTCAATTAAGTAACACAAAATTATGCTAAAATTATGTTAAATTATATAGACTATTTGGCTACATTAGTTAAGATTTCATTTTCAAACAGAAATACAACTTGAGTTCATGACTCAGCAGAAGTTTAAATTTTATTTATAAACTATATATGTAAAATATATGTTCTTTAATATAAACAATCAATCTTAAAAAGCCCATAATTATTTCATTATTCACATATATATGAATGTGTATATGTGTGAGTATATGTGTGTGTGTGTGTATCCCTAAGTTTTAAAATTGAAAGTTTTTTATTCAATTTTAAGAAACACTTTACATTATATTATGGGAAAAAATCTTTTAAAATAGAACTTGAGGATATTTACTGTGCTATTTATGTCAAACACAAAGCACACACAGAAATACAAATTTAGAATAATATCACTTTAAACTTTTAGAAAAAGCTTAAAGTCAGCTGAGGCTTTGTGTTTCAGATAGGTAAAATATTAATAAAGGAAGACTAAAACCAACTAATTTATTTTGTTACTAAGAAACCCATTTTCAAAACTGTCATGTGAGAGGCAAGGCAATTTTGCCATTTCATTAGTACATCTCTCAGCTTCAGAGTAATGTTATATCGCCCTCTAATGGGTATTTTGAAACACTACAAACCACTATGTAGTTAAAAAGAAAAGGCACAAAGAATATATTTTATTGGTGATAAGCAAATTTCCAAGAGCTATAACCAATAGAAGGTTGCTTCAATCCCTGTTGGTATTAATTCATGATGATTTAAAACCAATTAATATAGTAACCTAGTTAATTATACATGCTCAGTTTGAGGTTTACTTTGTAAGGTCATAATCACTTGATCTTTGAGATTACGGATTGTGATTAGTGTTGCCAATAAAATCATTTAATTATTTTGTATCATATAAAATTTAATGTATTCATTGTACCCACAGCTTGAATAATTATATATCCCTCCTTCTAAATTGGGATATTTGCAAGTATGTACATCTATAGTTCTGTATTTTTAAATAGTTCTGAGAATTCAAAGGATTGGGATGCTACGCCAAAGGTGTGGGTTTTATAGAGGCAGTAAGCTTCTTGGGCTATGCTTGACTTGCTATCAGAAGCCTTTGATTGCACATGTAAAATCATGTTTATGAATCAATTCAACTAGTACTAGGGGAATGGAAGAGTCTCCTTCATGTATTTTAAGATATGAGATTACATATGGCAAATATTTTATTGCATATTCAGCTAATAGTTTTAAAATTTAATATAGGCACAAAAATTAGTATGATTGCTAATTCTTCTCCATCAGTTTTGCTTTTACCTAGTTGATGGACTCTATTTTCACTTTTTAACAGTGAATGTAAGATACAACTCAATAAAGATGATTGTATTAGTACATTAAGTTGACTGAATAATTACATGTCTCATGGATATTATGGATATGTGCAAGCACACACACATATATGTATTCCTTTTTGTTTTGGGGAGTCACTTATGGAGATCAGTAATAATTTTGAGGAATAATTAAAGTGAATAAATTAGCCCTTTCCATGATTTTATTTATCCAGTTTCACAATAACCATAGTCCCCTGTGGTCTATCATTGATAACATACAAAATGCTAAGTGTAAGTGTATATGTATGTATGTGTACATATAGAGCTTTTTTTCTCTTCAAAAGACAAAGAATTTTATTTCCTTTACCCAGTATCTGAACAATCTCCCTCTTGTTACTATTGATTAGAATCTTTCCTTTATAATTGTTTCACTCTCTAACGGGCTTACAAATCAACAGCTAATTCTATTTATGATTATTCATCATATTTTTCATATGGCTACTCCTTATATCTGAGCTTAATTTTCTTCCTGTTTAAATATACATTTTAATGAGTCTTTTAGTATGTGTCTGTGGACATTCTTAATCCTGCCTCAAAAATTAGGCTAATGGAGGCAACTCAACTGACTCATTGATCTTTAATTCTAAAACCCCAGGCATCTTACCTTACCTTACTTTAGTGATCTACATTTACTTCTGCCAGTTTAACCTAGAATCAATCTAAAATGTGGTTTAATTACTAAGATAATCTAACACATGCTGGGAATGCTATGTCTAAGGAGAGCCATGCGTGCATGCTCAGTTGCTCAGTTGTGTCCGACTCTGTGACCCCTAGGACTGTAGCCTGCCAGGCTCCTCTGTTGGTAAAATTTTCCAGGTGAAAATAGTGGAGTGGTTTGCCATTTTCTACTCCAGGAGATCTGCCTGACCCAGGGACTGAACCCAGGTCTCCAGTATTATCGGTGGATTCTTTACCATCTGAGCCACAGGGAAGCCCCCAAGGAGTGTCATTTTACTCTAAATCAGGGATTATACATCCATAGCATGAGTGTCATTCCACCTGTGTTTCAACTCCAAGGCATCGTTCAAAAATTGGGAGCGTTCCTTTTACAGGGTCTGGAGGAAGCCTGAAGGTCTGTGCAATGCTTTGAGCACTTGCTACCTATGTATTGGAGCTCAGTTCAGTTCAGTTCAGTTCAGTTCAGTCCAGTCCCTCAATCATGTCCGACTCTTTGTGACCCCAAGGACTGCAGCACACCAAGCTTCCCTGTCCATCACCTACTCCCAGCGCTTGTTCAAGCTAATGGCCATCCAGTTGGTGATGCCATCCAACCATCTTATTCTCTGTCATGCCCTTCTCCTCCTGCTTTCAGTCTTTCTCAGTATCAGGGTCTTTTCCAATGAGTCAGTTCTTCACATCAGGAAGCCAAAGTATTGGAGTTTCAGCTTCAGCATCAGTCCATCCAATGAACATTCAGGACTGATTTCCTTTATGATTGACTGGTTTGATCTCCTTGCAGTCCAAGGACTCTCAAGAGTTTCCTCCAACACCACAGTTCAAAAGCATCAATTCTTTGGTGCTCAGCTTTCTTTATAGTCCAACTCTCACATCCATACATGACCACTGGAAAAACCCTAGCTTTGACTAAACAGACCTTTGCTGGCAAAGTAATGTCTCTACTTTTTAATATGCTATCTAGGTTGGTCATAGATTTTCTTCCAAGAAACAAGCATCTTTTAATTTTATGACTGCAGTCATCATCTGCAGTGATTTTGGAGCCCAAGAAAATAAAGTCTGTCATTGTTTCCATTGTTTCCCCATCTATTTGCCATGAAGTGATGGAACCAGATGCCATGATCTTAGTTTTCTGAATGTTGAGCTTTAAGCCAACTTTTCACTCTCCTCTTTCACTTTCGTCAAGAGGCTCTTTAGTTCCTCTTCGTTTTCTGCCATAAGAGTAGTGTCCTCTGCGTATCTGAGATTATTAATACATCTCCTGACAATCTTCTGAAGCTAGCATGAAAATTAATCTCTGCTATTCCTGCTCTTCTTAGCCCTCTTATCGTTTCCTTGTTTTACTTCATCTTAGAATATCTAAAAAAAATAGCATTCGGTCTTTGAACAAGTTTCCCCTGTGTTTCTTATGCCAGTGATCATTTCTATGGTTTTTCTCAATGCTAGTTATTAAATCAACAGCAATTTCATTTTTTCAGGATCTGACAGTCTTCAAAAACCATCTCAAAGTAAAGGCGTAGCTCCAGTATGTTCTAGCTAACAATTCTTTTTTGATTTCTAGCTTAATTTAGATATTATTGACATTAACATAAAACTTTAAAGTATACAATGTGATTATTTGATACATGTATATATTGCAAAATGATTAACACAATTAAGTTAATTAATACTTCCATCCTTTCACATGTGTACCATTTTCATATGTGTGATGATAACATTTAGGATCTACTCTATTAACACTTTTCAAGTATATAATATCATGTTGCTAATCACAGTCACCATATTGTACGTTAGATCGTCAGAACTTATTCATCATATGGCTGGGATTTTGTAACTTCAGATTACTCTTCAGCACTTCTACCAATCTACTCTCTTTTTCTATGAGTACTAGCCAGCACTTCTAAGACCATGATCACGTTGTTACATAAATATTATTATAAGAATTGTGGATGTTACAATATATTGAAATTGGGTTCATTTTGTTTGTTTTTGTTCATCTGTCTCATTAACTTAAAAATTCCTACAGATCACAGGACTTGTCTTACTCATTTTGTATATCCAGCCCATGGACACTGCATTTCATAAAGACACTCAATAGAATCTCCTTAAACAGAACCAAATGTATACAAAGACATCAGACAAAGACCTCAAATGGCTTTGTGTACACACAGGTGACTGCTTATTTCAAGGTTCTGCATAGGACAGAGTGCGGCTATGATCCTTAAGCAGCAGAGCTGGAATACGCTGTTACATCTTACAGTATTGTATCACCAGTGCCAGTGGGAAACAGGAAGAGTCACAGAAATCCTAATGCTGGAGAGGGTACTTAGGGACTCAGACCAAACATCTAGGAGGACTGAAGGAGCGCAGATGGAATCATGGGATGGGGCAATGGGAGGATGAAGATGGGAAAAGAAACTGTAATCACAGGATAATTACCCAGATTCCAATGAGGAGCCGTTAAGTCTATCTTCATCAATGAAGTCAGTCCCTCTTTATCACTGTGCCCTATCACCCTTTCTCACCAACATAATACTGCCCTCCCCATTCTCCATACTCTCTGCCTTGAATCTGCTAATGCAAGTATGTGTATCTTTCTCACATTACACTTCACTATAAATGTTCGAGTTTCCCCAAATTGAGATTTCAAAACAATAAGAAAGAAAATACAACTACTCTGACTGCTTTTGTAGAAGAATTGGATCTGATTCCTTTAATTCCTAAATCTTGATTAGTCAAGTCTATGACTGTTGATGTAGCGTAATTAATTTATCACAAGTCATTAGATTTCCAACAAACAATCCATGTGGAATGGGATTTGTCCATTGCCCTTGGGTGTTTCTAAAGAAAACTGTAACTGTTTCTTGCTAAGTACTGCAGTTTACATTCTTCACAAGTGTATCAAATACATTTTTTTTTCAAAAGTTAGTGATAAAAATACACATAAATTAGTGTGATGAATTCTGGGGAATTCCAGAACCCCTAGATATTAGGTACAACTCTAATGAGTCTACAGTAGAATTCTTTTTTCAAAGTAGGATATGCCATGGAATTCATGAATCAGCAAAATAAACATAATGCATCTTTCTGGATCATCAGTTTTATTCAATAAAGACATACTGCTTTTGTAATTAAAAAGGAGATATACCATGGGGTTTAAGTTTAAAAAAAAAATACAAGATTTTAAAATGATCTTGACTGCAGGGTCAATTTACTTTGTAGTAAATTGGCAGAACCCTGGGGTTAGAGGCTCATTATTTTCTGTCCTTATAGGTATTTCAAGTGGAAAAGTATAAGAAATATTAATGCTTTTCTGTGAGTGAAACAAAAGAAATGCAGACTACAGAAGATCCAAGTTATGAATTCAATTGTTCACAAAATCCAGTAAGATTCTTCGTGCTTACTTTAATATATATATAATGGAATCACCTTGCCTAGTTTCATGGTGATATAACAGACTTTCAGTAAATTTTTAATAGAATTAATATACTTAACTATTCCTTCCTATTCATCGACAACATTCAGTTCAGTTCAGTTCAGTTCAGTCGCTCAGTCGTGTCTGACTCTTTGTGACCCCATGAATCGCAGCACGCCAGGCCTCCCTGTACATCACCAACTCCCAGAGTTCACTCAGATTCATGTCCATCGAGTCAGTGATACCATCCAGCCATCTCATCCTCTGTCAGCCCCTTCTCCTCCTGCCCCTAATCCCTCCCAGCATCAGAGTCTTTTCCAATGAGTCAACTCTTCCCATGAGGTGGCCAAAGTACTGGAGTTTCAGGGTTAGCATCATTCCTTCCAAAGAAATCCCAGGGCTGATCTCCTTCAGAATGGACTGGTTGGATCTCCTTACAGTCCAAGAGACTCTCAAGAGTCTTCTCCAACACCACAGTTCATAGTAGATAGTAATTTTTAGTATCAAGGAATGTGCTTATTACCAATCATTGAATGAGCTAACAATGGCTACATATGGCTACTATACAAAAATGGAAACACATAAACTCACATGAACTTGTACACAACTGAAGTCATAACTTGAATTCTGTATTTCCTTAAGGTTTGGGTTTTACCTCATTCAAACTTAAACTATGGCAATTCCACTCAACAGCACTAGCTGTTCAATCAGAGACTACCGAGTATGACACTTATTGCCTTTGTTTAAAGGGAATCAAAACTAATTTTTTTCATATAAATTATACCACAATAGATACACACACTTCCCCATCTCTGTTGTCATGTTGGGAATTATACCAGATTTCTTCTAGAAAATAGGTTGTGTGGAATACACACCTCCAATATGCAACTTAAAACAAAACACGACAGGTAAATTTTTCTAAAAGTGTTATCAAGCCAAAAAAAGCTGTCTGAAAAACCTCACTTTCAAAGTGCAAATTTGTTTTCCCTATTTTTGATAGAAAAATGAATGTTTTTCACTAATCAAATATGAAAATAATGTCCAAGATAATTATCAGATATTCTAAATAAATCAGTTTACTAGCAGTATTCTGACACAGGGTAGAAAATGACCTAAGGTGACTCTAAGCTGTTCCTTCAAGGTCAGTCTTTTCTGAAACTTATCAGAAGTGCAGATGAAAAGACAGACATAACTGACACTTTGATTTCTGTAGATCAACTTGCAAAGTAAATAGAATTTATAATCCTAGTAAGTGAAATACCTATTGATAAAGATATCAAAAAGGACAGTGAGATTATGCTGATTAGCTCAAAAAAGTATCCCACCAGACCAAATTAACTTGCAAAATATTATAATTTAATATTATAATGTTAATATTATAATTATTAATATTAAAATAATATTACTAGTATAATTAGCCTGGTGAATATATTCATTTTCTCAATGTTTATTTTTATCTTAAATTCTTAGTATAAATATTTTAGAATTGTCTCTATTGTGCCTTGAAGTCTTTGTCCACATATGTGATTAGAGTCTATAAGAAAAGATCATCTGAGAACCAAAGTAGGAATCTAGCCCAGGTTTAACTTACTGTTTTAATTCTACTATCAAGAGTGGACTCAACATTCAATCTGAATTTATTCAACACAAATAATTGTTTTTCAGTGTCAAATTCTCTTTTACTCTATTCGTTTATGAAAAGGATAATGATACTATCTATTCCATACTTTGCTGTGAAAGTGGTGCACTCAATATGCCAGCAAATTTGGAAAACTCAGCAGTGGCCACAGGACTGGAAAAGGTCAGTTTTCATTCCAATCCCAAAGAAAGGCAATATCAAAGAATGTTCAAACTATTGCACAGTTGCACTCATCTCACATGCTTGTAAAGTAAGGCTTAAAATTCTCCAAGCCAGGCTTCAGCAATATGTGAACCGTGAAATTCCAGATGTTCAAGCTGGTTCTAGAAAAAGCAGAGGAACTGGAGATCAAATTGCCAACATCCACTGGATCATCGAAAAAGCAAGAGTTTCAGAAAAACATCTATTTCTGTTTTATTGACTATGCCAAAACTTTTGACTGTGTGGATCACAATGAACTGTGGAAAATTCTTAAAGAGATAGGAATACCAGAACACCTGACCTGCCTCCTGAGAAATCTGTATGCACGTCAGGAAGCAACAGTGAGAACTGGACATGGAACAACAGACTGGTTCCAAATGGGGAAATGAGTACGTCAAGGCTGTATATTGTGACCCTGCTTATTTAACTTATATGCAGAGTACATCATGAGAAACGCTGGGCTGGAGAAAGCACAAGCTGGAATTAAGACTGCCGGGAGAAATATCAATAACTTCAGATATGCAGATGACACCAATCTTATGGAAGAAAGTGAAGAAGAACTAAAGAATCTTTTGATGAAAGTGAAAGAGGAGAGTGAAAAAGTTGGTGTATAGCTCAACATTCAGAAAACTAAGATCATTGCATCTGGTCCCATCACTTCACGGCAAATAGGTGGGGAAACAGTGGAAACAGTGTCAGACTTTATTTTTTTGGGCTCCAAAATCACTGCAGATGGTGACTGCAGCCATGAAATTAAAAGACGCTTAATCCTTGGAAGAAAAGCTATGACCAACCTAGATAGCATATTGAAAAGCAGAGACATTACTTTGCCAACTAAGGTCCGTCTAGTCAAGGCTATGGTTTTTCCAGTGGTCATGTATGGATGTGAGAGGTGAACTAAAAAGAAAGCTGAGCACTGGAGAATTGATGCTTTTGAACTGTGGTGTTGGAGAAGACTCTTGAGAGTCCCTTGGACTGCAAGGAGATCCAACCAGTCCATTCTAAAGGAGATCAGTTCTGGGTGTTCATTGGAAAGACTGATGCTGAAGCTGAAACTCCAGTACTTTGGCCACCTCATGCGAAGAGTTGACTCATTGGAAAAGACTCTGATGCTGGGAAGGATTGGGGGCAGGAGGAAAAGGGGACAACAGAGGATGAGATGGCTGGATGGCATCACTGACTCAATGGACATGGGTTTGGGTGTACTCCAGAAGTTGGTGATGGACAGGGAGGCCTGGTGTGCTGCAGTTCATGGGGTCGCAAAGAGTTGGACATGACTGAGCAACTGAACTGAACTGAACTGATCCCATACTTTGTTGAAAGGATGAAATAACAAAATGCATCTAAAACACTTGGCATGGGCACAGGAGAAAGTGCTGAATAAATGTTAGCCTCCAATGTTATTATTAAATTTATAAACCTAGGCAGTTTCTAAGCTATTTATAATTTTTCTACTACCTGGGTTCCACTCTCAGGAAGACAAATAAAATGAGTAAATAGATGAAAGGGGCTAAAGAATCAAAATTGAGACCAGTCTCCAATTGGAGCAACAGTAAAATCAGTATGAAATAAATGAAATATAATTGAAAACTCCATCTTTTGTCAAATCACTTTTTAAATTACGTATTACTACACTTCTCAGTTCTACTTCTTTCTCTTGTCCATTTTCCTCTTTGTCTCCAAAGGTTCCTTCTTATTCATCTGGTCATTGAGTATTCATTCTCTTTTTCTTCTAATGTCTATTCCAGAGAATTCAGATCTATTCTCTGAGGTCACTCATACCCAAAACTTCAGCTACCTCCTCTATGCAGCTGACTTACACATTTATGTTGCTAGACCTAACTGTCTCCAGATTTGCATATCAACTGTCTACTTGACTATATTCTTGTGTATCTCAAAGCCTTCTGATGACACAGAACAATCTTCTGAAATTTTCTGCCAAATCTCTAATTTGCCTATCTCAGGTAATGGCACAACCATTCATCCATTCAAATAAAAGTAAAGTCATCTCTAATTCCTCCTTTCCCTCTCATATTCTATCACTATATTTAATTGTTTTACCCCCCCCCCCACCAAATGTCTTGAATTTATTCACTTTTCTCCACCACTATCAACTCAGCCTAGGCTATCAGATTTCTCACTTGGCTGATGTCTCTTGAATGGTCTACTTCCTCTCCTAAAACCAACCTTTTCTCCAAATTGCTTTTAGATCAAAGTGAGTCAAAGTTGCTCAGTCATGTCCGACTCTTTGTGACCCCATGGACTATACAATCCATGGAATTCTCCAGGATAGAATACTGGAGTGGGTTGCCATGCCCTTCTGCAGGGGATCTTCCCAACCCAGGGATTGAACACTGGTCTCCCAGGTTACAGGCGGATTCTTTAGCAGCTGAGCCGCCAGGGAAGCCCCAAAAGTGAGGACACCAGGGGTTACCCAGATATGAACTGGGGACCTCTTGATCGAAATATGCTCCTTAACCCCTCAATGACTACTCTTTGCTTTTAGGGAAAAAAAGACAACTACTGAACATAACCAATAAAGCCCTCTGAGATTCAGCTGTTACTTGCCTGATTTCAGGAATGTAGGAAAGGATTCTATGTGTACGTTTGTCCATAGGGGGATCAACCTGCTTTTACAGGCTCTTCTAACACATTTTAGGCACAGTACACCTATGCGTGGAATAGTCAAATAAGTGAAGACAGTCTCAGAGTAGAAATGGCATTAAAGTATTCTTTTTTACTACACCTTTTATAATTTTTAAAAATCAAATAGCAATCTTAAATACTTTTATTCTATACAACATCATCGAAATTTGACTTTGGGAGAGCAGGGCCTTAGAAACATTAAAAAAAAACTTTTTGTCCATTTTAAGATATCATTTGGAAAAATTGCTTCATTTTTACTTTCACACCTTTTCATTTAGACTATTCACTTAAAATCACTTTTGCATGACTAGGAAAAGAAAATAGTACATAATTTTATTTTTAAGTTATCTTTACACTTTTGGCTATTAATATATTTTTTGGTTCAATTTTCTTTTTCCTTAAACTGTCCTTGAGTAACTATAATTTCCTTTGAGAATGTGAAGATTTAAAAGGCATCATACTGTATAGCACAAGGAACTCTACCCAATAATTTGTAATAAACTATATGGAAAAAGAATCTGAAAAAGAAAAAAAAAATATATATATATATGAATCTGTTAGCTGTACACTTGAAATGAGCACAACATTGTATATCAACTACAATTCAAAACATAAAATAAGAGGCATCATACATATACTTCAGGAAGTCAAAAAGCACTTCAACCCCCTCCCCAAAGCATCACAACACACATGAGACAACGCAGAATTTAATCTAATCATTTACTTCTCTGCTTAAAGCCCTCCAGTTGTGCCTACCACCCTTAAAAACTTCAAGCTTCCTTTCAAAGCATGTGGAATATCCCTCTGGCTGTGGATAGCCCCAGTTAGTTCTATTGTCTTGGCATACTTATCAATAGTGCCCTTTTCCTTCTCAGGCATTCTGATTTGGATCACAGATTAAGGAAATGAAATGTTTGGCCCATGTTGATCACTTCAACCCTCTCCCTCATCATTTCCTCACTTTGCACTTGACACTCTGGTCCACTAAACCTGTCTTACTGAACTTTTCTCTCCTCTAGATGAAAAGGAGATTAATCTCTTCTGGGGCAGTTACTACCCTTTCCCCTTCCTACACCCAGAGAAAAAACTCTCATTCATCCATCAGCTCAGACATCATGACTTCAAGGGGGTAGTTGCCTGTACATTGTGGTCTTACAGCACTTACTCCTTCTTTAAAGAGTATTTTACCTTTTTTGTCTGCTATCCTTATCTTTAAACTCACAAGGACAGGGGATCTGTCATGTTCCTAGTACACAGCACAATTCAAGGCACATAGTAGATAGTCAAATATTTACTGAATAAATGAGTACAATGTTTTACGTTTACTCTTTGTTTACAAGATGCTTATTTGAACAATTAAAATACAGTTCAGTTCAGTTCAGTTCAGTTCAGTCACTCAGTCATGTCCGACTCTTTGCGACCCCATGAATTGCAGCATGCCAGGCCTCCCTGTCCATCACCAACTCCCGGAGTTCACTCAGACTCACGTCCATCGAGTCAGTGATGCCATCCAGCCATCTCATCCTCTGTCGTCCCCTTCTCCTCCTGCCCCCAATCCCTCCCAGCATCAGAGTCTTTTCCAATGACTCAACTCTTCACATTAGGTGGCCAAAGTACTGGAGTTTCAGCTTTAGAATCATTCCTTCCAAAGAAATCCTAGGACTAACCTCCTTCAGAATGGACTGGTTGGATCTCCTTGTAGTCCAAGGCACTCTGAAGAGTCTTCTCTGACACCACAGTTCAAAAGCATGAATTCTTCGGCCCTCAGCTTTCTTCACAGTCCACCTCTCACATCCATACATGACCACTGGAAAAACCATAGCCTTGACTACATGGACCTTTGTTGGCAAAGCAATGTCTCTGCTTTTCAATATGCTATCTAGGTTGGTCATAAGTTTTCTTCCGAGGATTAAGCGTCTTTTAATTTGGGGGCGGCGGCCGGGAGGAGCTAATCCTGGCCGAGGCCAGGGGCGGCAGCCTGGAGGAGCTATCCCACATCTAAGAAGCGGTGGCTGTGAGGGCGCAGGAGGGCCTAGAGGAGTTATTCCACGTTTAAGGTCAGGAGGGGCGGCGGTGAGGAGAAACCCCTAGGCCAAGGTAAGGAGCAGCAGCTGCACTTTGCTGGAGCTGCCT
This sequence comes from Capricornis sumatraensis, assembly GCF_032405125.1. Lineage (NCBI taxonomy): Eukaryota > Metazoa > Chordata > Mammalia > Artiodactyla > Bovidae > Capricornis > Capricornis sumatraensis. The sequence continues at coordinate 84,134,637 of NC_091072.1, forward strand.
TGAAGAGATACCCCACGCCCAAGGTAAGAGAAACCCAAGTAAGACAGCAGGTGTTGAAAGAGGGCATCAGAAGGCAGACACACTGAAACCACAATCACAGAAAACTAGTCAATCTGATCACACTAGGACCTCAGCCTTGTCTAAGCCATGCCCGTGGACCCACCCAAGACGGGCAAGTCATGGTGGAGAGGTCTGACAGAATGTGGTGCACTGGAGCAGAGAATGGCAAACCACTTCAGTACTCTTGCCTTGAGAACCCCATGAACAGCATGAAAAGGAAAAATGATAGGATACTGAAAGAGGGACTCCCCAGGTCAATAGGTGCCCAATATGCTACTGGAGATCAGTGGAGAAATAACTCCAGAAAGAATGAAGGGATGAAGCCAGAGCAAAAACAATACCCAGTTGTGGATGTGACTGGTGACAGAAGCAAGGTCCGATGCTGTAAAGAGCAATATTGCATAAGAACCTGCAATGTCAGGTCCATGAATGAAGGCAAATTGGAAGTAGTCAAACAAGAGATGGCAAGAGTGAACATCAGCATTCTAGGAATCAGAGAACTAAAATGGACTGGAATGGGTGAATTTAACTCAGATGACCATCATATCTACTACTGTGGGCAGGAATCCCTTAGAAGAAATGTAGTACCCATCATGGTCAAAAAAGAGTCCGAAATGCAGTACTTGGATGCAATCTCAAAAACAACAGAATGATCTCTGTTTGTTTCCAAGGCAAGCCATTCAATATCACAGTAATCCAAGTCTATGCCCCAACCAGTAATGCTGAAGAAGCTGAAGTTGAATGGTTCTATGAAGACCTACAAGACCTTTAAGAACTAACACCCAAAAAAGATGTCCTTTTCATTATAGGGGACTGGAATGCAAAAGTAGGAAGTCAAGAAACACCTGGAGTAACAGGGAAATTTGGCCTTGGAATACGGAATGAAGCAGGGCAAAGACTAATAGAGTTTTGCCAAGAAAATGCACTGGTCATAGCAAACACCCTCTTCCAACAACACAAGAGAAGACTCTACACATGGACATCACCAAAATCAGATTGATTAATATACAAGATTTTACATAATGATGTAAGGAACTATGATCCAGAAAGTTTTAGTTGTGTATGACTGTTAAGTATGTAGAGCTTTGAGTCAGTCTTATTGAATTTGCCATCCCACTCATTAACCATGTGATAATGAGCATTTTCTTAGTCTGCCTAAAGTTTGTTTATTACAACCTACCTCATGGTGGGGGCAGGGGTTGGGGAAGATTAAATGATGTTAGGCTTACAAAGTGCTTAGTATAATGTCTGCACTGTGCTAAATAATAAACATTTCCTGCTTCTGATCTCCCTGGCAGTATAAAAGAAAATGCTGATTTCTACATTCAGTCTTCAATTTTATTTTTTTATCCCAATTCTAGTCTAATTCAAAACAATTGCAAGTTCTTGCCCTTTTAGGGATGTTATTTCCTACCACTTTATATTACAAAGTTACTTCTACCACATATTCATTTGTTCTTACACATCCTATGTCAATGTTACATTTTTTTCTTTCAAAATCAACTTTTAGAGAAAGTTTACATACAATAAATACACCCATTTTCAGTGTATAGCTTGATGAGCCTGTCAAATGTACACACCCCGTAACTAATTCCAGAATCGAGATCTGAAATATTCCCAGTGCCCCAAAGAGTTTCTGCATGTTCCTTTGTAGTAAATCCTGCTACCTGCTTCCCAGCTCCAGGCAATCACTGATCTGCTCTCTGTTACAGGTTTGTTTTGCTTGTTTTAGTGTTTCATATGACAAAGCTTCCCTGTCTGTCTTCTTTCACTCGGGTTAGTGCTTATGAGTAATCTTTGTCTCTGGTTCATTCTTTTTTATTGTTGAGTAACATTTCATTGTTTGGACATACCAAAATGTGTTTATCTATTTACATGCTGGTGAACATTTGAAGTACTTCAAGGTCTTTGCTATTATGAAAAATGCTCTTTTTTGTGTGTTTTTTCTCTTTTTCCTAGTAAGCACCTAAGGGTGAAATTATTAGTCATACAGTAAAATATGCATAATGTTATGAGACACTGCCAAACGTTTCCAAAATGGCTGTACTGCAATGCTTATCTTACATGTAAATATTTATAATTTTATATATATATATATAATACTAAATTTATAATTTCATATAAGGGTTTGTTGATCTGTATTATAATCTGACCACACAAGACCCTTTCAAATAGCTCAGGTAAGGAGGGTAGTGGGGTCCTGAGAGATTCATTGTAGAGCACTTATATACAAAGAAATTTTTATTTTTATTTTTTTAATTTTTATTTTTTTAAAGAAGATTGATGGTGGAATAATCACGAAATTTCTTAGTATATTCTAAGCACAGAATTTCAGACAGATCCTCGCTTTTCTGAAAGAGTTTTTCGTAAGTGAACAAATGGCCAAGGCTTTAGAACTGATAACAACTGTCTTTCCATCCAACCCAACTATTTCACTGAAAACCAGTTGTTCACCTTTGCTGGAACTTGGAATGAATGAGAAGTACAAGCTAGTTGCAGAAAAAATGCCGTGTGGGTCTTGAATGGTGAGAAGGCTGTTTTGTAATAGTTCTATAAAAATCACAATAACTGTGTCGAAAGCAAATAAGTAAATTATGTACATCATGCTACCTATTTTCTCCACTGTTATCTATTACATCTAGAATAATTCAATGAGGAATTAATCCAAGTAAAATTGTCCTTAAATGAGATATGTGTCTCACAACTATGATTTCTGGGGTAAACTGTGGGGAAATTTGGCTGAATTGCCACAAAACTTAATGGGAAAATTTAAACACACATACATATGCCTGTCTTATAAAGAAAGAAAAGGCTTCAGCTTTCAAATCCAAATAGTGTACCTATCTATGGGTAACCTCTGCTTCCTTCTTACCTCCCTACTATCTTGTGTCAGTATTAGCTTTTTGCAGAATAAGTCATAGGAGATATCAAAACAGAAGAAGTCTTAACAGCAAAGGAAGGCTGAATACTATTTCAGGCAGGCTATCTGCAAAGCACTCTTGGACAGTGGTGAGTCCATTGCTGTGATTCATGAATGATTAAGGCTGGAAGGAACCTGGATTAGCAAGGGAATCATATTTTCAAAACATCTATTTATGTTCCTGTCCCACTGTTACTGACTTCTCTCCAGCCTCAAATTACTCATTCATTTCCCTTTTAACTCAAATCCCCACCACTCAGTACTAAAGCCAGGCCACAGTTTTCATAGGAGTATCTTGCCAGGGGCATTCAGTGGGTGTATGTACAAATTTATTTTCCCCCAAACAACTTATTTTAACATAATTATATACGTTCTTGAAAAGTCACCCTTAACACATAAATGTTTCCTAATTGGTAACAAACTACTTCCTTGTGAAACATGCCTAGTACCCACCACACTGAGAGTGGAGCTGTACTTTTTGTGGTGTAACACATTTTATAGTCCCTCTTCTCATATCTATTTGCATATTCAGGCATATAATCTTATAAAATAATTATCCTTTTTTGGAATTGATTCTGTGTGTTTCTGTGCGTGTATGCATGTATAAAATGGACTACAGAATCTTTTTGCTGGATAATAACCAAGAAGCTTTTACTTCAAAGCAATTTAAAATAAATATTGGGGAACTGGAAATGCTCACTTCTCTGCCAGAGTGCAATGCATACATGGTTCATATCATAACCCTGGTATACAAATGCTCTCTGGTTATTACCAAATGAATATTGCTATGTAATCTATGTTGAAGTAACTGACATTATTATTTAAACTGCTCTAGGGAAAATTACTTTATGTCAAGTAAATTATCTGTGTTTCAGTTTATTTTTTAAATGATATTTTATATTACCATTATTTACACTAAGGTATGTTCCAAAGGCGTATATGTGTGTGTTTTATATATATATATATATATATTTTTTTTTTTTTAAATCACTTCAGAGAATTCAGACAAACTGCTTTCCAGATGTTTGCATTTTTGGTTAAGTGTTATATACGAAATATGTTAGGACTCATAGTAAACATCAAAAATGACATATTGCAATTATTAACATAAATGACCTGAACTCTTTTTTTAACAGTCTAACATAATGATTAATTACTGTTATTCTAAACTTACAATTTCATAGCAGATTTCCTGAGCAGGAGGATAAAATCATGGAGATTACTCTCTTATCTACTAACTTACAGAATTTAGCCATTGAATGTTAAGTAAAATTTTTCTTTTCAAGCAATGAAAATGTTATTTTTCCTGTCATTTGCACTAAAGCTCTATTTTCAGCATATCATGTGCAATTCATAAAATGTATGTGTATAATAATGAAATCTAAGTTAGCCAAAATGTTTCCGATTCCCTTATAAAAAGCCTTGACAATGCATGATTTAGGTTTATATATTTTATTTAGCACTTGGGGTTTGGTCTCATCTGACTCATCAAAATGCCTTCAGAAGTATATCCATAATTTTCACAAACTATTATCAGCTGAAGCAAAGCAAACAAACAAAAACCCAACACAGTTGCTAACCCTCTGGTTCAACATCACTTTAAATATCTTAATGCATTGGTAAAGTAAACCTGCATTTCAATTCATTGCAACCTGCTGCATGCAGTTCATTTCCTGTTTCTCCCTGACTGCCCAAAACAACAGTCCAGTAAATTTCACATCTATAACTCTCCCAGCACATGGCCCAATGCCAGAGCTTTCTGTAGCTGAAATGCCCAATGAGTGTACAAATGCACTAATCATCCTAATATAAACCTGAATCTTTCATAAAATCTTAGTTTGAGCCTAGGTCTTTTAAAAATAATTTCCAATACTAGTATTTTAAATTGGCTATGCTGAGCACAAAGGGTATTTTGTTTCCTTTTTAAAAAAATCTTTAAAATTATTTTTTTGAAAAAGATATATTTTTTAAAAGGACAGAAGATGAGTGGACATTTTTTAAAAGAATCTGTTACATTAGTTTACTTTCTATCATCTATGCAAGCCTATAATGTCAAGAAATATATAACAATCAGTATGTTAGAGATTTATCACACTGTGCAAGCTAGTCATTAACAGAGCCAAGCCCAAGGCCATAATAAGGCAAAAGGCAGTGCTTTGTGAACTCTGCTGCACAGGAGGGACATTTGCTTATTACTCAAAGTACTTAAATGAAATCCCATCTGCCCCCCACCCCCATTTAACAATTCATCTACTTACATTAAGTAACTGCCATGTTGGGGGCATATCTTAGTGTATGTGAAAATCAGCTTATTAAAATAGAGATTGCAAGGCTGCATTTCTGAAGAATGTGATTAATTCAGTGAGTCTGGTTGGGACCCGAGAATCTGAATATCTAGTGAGTCCTCACAGAATGTTGATGCTGCAAATCCACAAAGCACAAGTAGAAAAGATAGTAGGTAATAAGATTAACATCTTTCTAAAGTTCTCAATCAGACGGGATACACCATTCCTCTGAACACCTAAAACATTGTTACTTATCATATTCTACCTCAGGTGATAATTATTTGGGTTTATGTTAATCCTTTTACTAAGTTTAAATTCTTTGAGTTTAGGATTTCACCAGCATCACATTCCTCATAGTACTTTGCACAGAACATTGGATGTATTAGCTTTCAAAACATTTGTTAAATTTTTTTAAATCTAGGAAGAAGTGGATGAAGGACATATTCATTCCAGAAGGAATGAAAACAAAATGAGGCAAAATATCTTATCTGAAGACTCCATGCAAAATTATCTACTTCTGTTGCAGAGTAAAAGGGGACTTTGGGTAGCATCTCCCTACACACAGATGCTTTAGTTTCTTAAGCAATTTAGAGGTTATTATCTTCATTCTATTTCACATTCAATGGTGTAATTGAAATTATTATGCCAAGAGAACAACAGGGTCAAAGTCAAACTTGCTGCTTTACAATCCTCATTGAATGAAAAGATTTAGAAGATAATGAAAATAAGAAGAGAAACAACCAGCATAGTGAACTTAGCTACGATTCTAATGTCTGCATCTTGCCACCAGATCTACCTCATCAGCTAACCATATACAAGTGAACCAAAAAGCTTAGAAACGGTCATGAAATGATAAAATGTAGCAAGACAATATGCCCCAAACATTTAGGATGAAAACTTCCTTTCAAAATGAAACAAACCAGTGACATACAGAATACAAAGAATGTCCTCAAGAGCAGGGGTCCTCAACCCCTGGGCCATGGATCTGCTGAATCTCACAGCAGGAGGTGAGTGGTGGGCCAGTGAACAAAGTTTCATCTGTAGTTACAGCCACTCCCGATCACTCACATTACCACCTGAGTTCTGCCTCCTGTTAGATACTCAGTGGCATTAGATTCTCAAAGGAGTGAGAATCCTACTGTGAACTGTGCATGTGGAGGATTTAGGTTGCACATTCTTTATGAGGATCTAATATCTAATATTTGATTCTGCATTATGATGAGTTATATAGTTATTTCATTATAAAATCACAATGTAATAATAATAGAAAAAATACACAATAAATGTAATGCACTTGAATCATTCTAAAGCATCCCCTACACCTCTGGTCTGTGGAAAAACTGTCTTCCACAAAAGCAGTCCCTGGTGCCAAAAAGATTGGGGACTGCAGCTCAAGAGGATCAGACTTAGAATGATAGCCAAACATATCTACACCCACAACATGATCTCTTTGCAAAAAGTTAGCTATGATGTCATCAAAGCTTTTCAAACTAGAGTGGATTTTGACATATACTATCAATAGTAAAATTCTTTTAAAACTCTGATATGTACAGTGTAACAAAACAGCTGCTATGTTTTTAAAATTCCTCTATGGACAGAGCTGTTGCAATGAGACAGGCAAAGAACACTCAAAACAAACTGTCAAAGACATTCTCTTAGCCAGAGAACTTCCTTCACAGCTAGTGAAATGTCTCCTGACTGCCAATAGCAGCTCAATGTGCATGCTATTAGAGTTACCTCCCTAAATTTTGAATTCTTATCATCTCAGCTGGCTTTTGACTCCTTACAGGATATTCCATAACCTTTCATATTGCAAACAGGTCCTTGGCTATCTTCCACCAGACTCTCTTTATCATCCACCTTTCTTGATTTGAGCCACCCCTAAAAATATGAATCCCTTGTATTCTTTACTTTTGCAGAGCAGATGTTGGCAAAGGGATGCATGGCCTTCTAACTATCTGCTTACCACTTTCATGAGTTCTTCTTGCCTCATCTCCTTTAGAGATCAAAGGAAATACCATTTCCCCTTTAAAGACTCCCTGTCCCCAGAGGAAAAGCTATTATTTCACCCACCATATTACCATAGGATTAAAAATACTATTATTTTAATTGAAAATGCATTTTCTAAGTAAAGAGAATAATGTAATGAATCCACATGGATCCATTACTCACCTTTAACAATTATGAACACATTGCTCCATATATAAACAAACCCTCCCCTACATGCCATTTTGAAGCTAATCTTAAATATTTTACCATGTCATCCATAAATATTTCAGTGTGCACAAAACTCATCAGGCTCTACTACAGCAGTTATCACATCATACTCTAAGTACTTTTTTGCATGTCTCTCTTCCTCTTGATGGTAGAGCCCACACTTTAGTCCAATTTGAACACTAAACAATTAGAATAGTGCCAGGAATAAAGTCAATATGTGTTTGCTGACAAAATAATATCTGTTCATTCATTCATTCAACAAATTTTTATTAAGCACCTAATAGGAGGTGCTTAACACAGTGCTAGGTGCACCTAACACTGTTTCGGTCCTGGAAGAAGTAAACAAAACAAGCAAGCTCCTGTGCTAAGAAGTTTTCTCCTCTAACCTGAGGAGATATACTAAACATAAATATATAACAACTAAGGTGGTGAAGATGCTATGATATAAAATAACACACTGCCACAAGGTGGGAGAGTGCCCAAGATGGAAATAAGGATGTTGCTTTGGGATAAGGGGATGACCCAGGAAAACCCTTCTGATAATGAGACATTTGATTAGAGACCAATATGAGGTGTGGGTCAGGTCAAAGGTACACCTGGGGGAAAAGCTCTCCAGGGGAGGAACCAGCAAAGGTCTGAGATAGCAGTTGACTTGACATTTGAAGGAATGAGAAAAGTGTTGGTTTGCTAAAGGCATAGTAAACCAAGGGGAGAGGGATAGGAGATGCCACTAGAGAGGCAATGGAAAGAACTCTGAACTACACTGGGATGGGAATCATTGACGAACACCAAGCAGAGGAGTGTCACGGTCCTCTGACATCAGGAGGACCATTCTGGCTGTGGCATGGAGAGCACAGTCTACTGGGACAGGTAAGGAAGGAGAAAGGCCAGTTAGAAGACTGTTGCTATACTACTGGAGAGACATAAAGTGGCTTAGTGTAGATGGTGAGACAGAATTTTAAGTAAGGTACTTGTAAAAGATATAAGAATGTTTGATCCAGAGGTTTGATCTCAGCAACTAGAAGAACAAAATTGCTATTTACAGAGCTGGCCTGGGGATCAAGAGTTGGAAATCAGAAGTTTGCTTTGAGATATGAAAAAATTGATGCCTATTAACTGCCCAATTAGAAATTCTGGGAATGTAGATGCAGGTTAGAAGTTAAAATTGGATATAAAATGTTAGTAGCCATTAAGTCTCCTTCAGCCTTAGTTCTGGCTGAGACCATCTAAGACTAGACAGGAAATTAAAAAGGTAAAAACTAAAAAGGTCTCTTCTGGTCAGATTAATGAGTGAAATTATAGACTGAGAATATGAGAGTGGAATGGGGAAAGATTTAGTAGATATATTTTAGCTGCTGCTGCTGCTAAGTTGCTTCAGTCATGTCCGACTCTGTGTGACCCCATAGACGGCAGCCCACTAGGCTCCCCCGTCCCTTGGATTCTCCAGGGAAGAACACTGGAGTGGGTTGCCATTTCCTTCTTCAATGCATGAAAGTGAAAAGTGAAAGTGAAGTTGCTCAATAGTGTCGAACTCTTAGCAACCTCATAGACTGCAGCCTACTAGGCTCCTCCGTCCCTGGGATTTTCCAGGCAAGAGTACTGGAGTGGGTTGCCATTGCTTTCTCCATATTTTAGCTAAGGTTACAAAAATGGGAACATTAGTTACTTTCATTTTTGTTAGTTATAAGGATATATTCTCTACATGTGAAATCCTATATTATAATCTAAAATATTAAAATAAAACATATTCTATTTATATTCTATTATCTTTTTAATCAAATATGAAGCAATGCTATCTAATACAGAAATTTAAAAAGCACTAAATCTGTAACACTTAGAAAGAAAAATCCCCCCCCCAATTTTTACTTGATCAAGATTGTAAATATAAACTGACTTCAATAAATCTATTCAGCTTTAAGTGTGAAATAAGTAAAAATATTTTAAATTATCTCACATTCTGTAACATAACTTGGTTGAAAGATATTTTTCATTTTTCAACTAATTTCTTTGTCATTATTTTGTCATGATTCAGGAGATGTGACCATAAATTTAAACCATTTTAAGATCTATAGTTTTCCTTGTTTTACCCAAAACTGCACTTATTCAACTAAAGAAAATATCTAGAGTAATATCCATATAAATGTTTAAAATGGAAAATATTAATTGTAAAATCTAAGCAAGATATAAATCCATGGTTAAAGGTTAGTGAATGCTAGTAAATACTTATTTCATATGATTTGAAAAAAACAAGGTCATCTCACCAGTGGTTTTTAAGAGTAGAAAAATTTTTTGGAACTAGTAGATGTCCTGAACTAAGTGCCTTATTATTAAATTACATCATCCTCACAAAAACATTGCAATGTAATTATTTCTCCCACTTTATAGTTGAGGAGACTGAGACTGACTCGGAGAAGATAAGTAACTTACCCATAACTACCGAGATAGCATGTGGTAGAATCAAAGGGTGAATTCAAGTCAATCTGCTAACAAAAGTCCATGCTCTTTCCACTAAACATTGATTTTTAAGACAGTTCAATTTTAATATGTTTTAGTTGATTAACTTCTTTAAAGAAATCCAAAATATAGATGCACAACAAAATCAACTGGCCTAATAATAAATATATATTTGGACTTTGTCCTGTTTCCTGGTACAGAGTTTCTAAAACTTCTGGAATGTTCTGAGTGATACGGGTGATAGAAGCTTTGTTTTGTTGCTCATAACCAACCCCTTTCAACCATGTGAGTTCATGCTAATTAGATGACTTCTGTTTGGCTGCTAAATAGCTTCAGGATGGGAGTTGGTCACCAAAGAAATAAACAGTCTAACAGAGATTTGGAACTTTCAGTCCAACCTCCAGGATCTCTGGGGAGGGGCACAAAGAAAGAGATGGAATTAATAACCAATGATTTAGTCAATCTTGCCTACAAAGTGAAACCTCCATTAAACAACCTTAAGGGATGGAGTTGAGGAGCTTCCAGGTTGGTGAACACATGTGAAATGTGGAAAAAGTGGCACTTCCAGGGAAGGCATGGGAAGCTCTGCTTCTGCCCCCAGTACTTGACCTTGACAAGTGCATCTCTTCCATTTGGCTATTTCTGAGTTGTATCTTCTGTAATAAATGAATAATAGTAAATAAAGCACCTTCCTGAATCCATGGCTCATTCTATGAGCCATCTAGTAACTTACTGAACCCGAGGAGGGGATTCAGTCTTGGGAATTTCCCAAGACTTTATGATTGATCAGTCAGAAGTAACAGTGACCTGGACTTGTGATGGGCATTTGAAGTAGAAGCAATTTTGAGGAACTGAGTTTCTACCTGTGAAGGTCTGCACTAACTCCAGGAAGTTGGTGTCAGGACCAATTTCAAATGTAGGACACTCACTTGGTGTCCAGAGAGTAGGGTAGCTGGTTGATATGAGGAAAAAAAGACAAATTTGGTTTCAGAAGTGTGGTGATTAGAAGCTGGTCATAACAATCACGCAGAATATGTGAGAGTTCCAGATCTCTATTTGGATATCATCTACCTGCATAATATAAAGGAGAGAGGTCAAAGAACTGGGGAGGGAGAGGAGGCATAGACACTGAATTCCACTCATTCTAAGACTGTATAATCTATAAAGAATTGGTAGACGAGCAAACAATTAGTTGACTCTGTAGCCAGTGTTGATGCTATTACTGTCTTCACTATGGCTACAGCTTCTTGGCATCCTAAAGCAGCTACAGTCAACACGTGAATTAGTTGGCTCTTCAGCTATTTCCAGTTGAATCACCTCTAACATTCAGACTTTAGCTTTTCACTTTTTAGGCTGGCGCTGACAAACTGCAGTTATACTATCCCTTCACTTCTGAAACAGGGCTGCGCACGGTCCTTAGATGCACATGTGAGACTCCTATCTGGATGATGTTGCTGATGGGGTAACAAGAAACAAGTATTTAGGAGTGATCACCCACAAAAATGTTCTGGCAACCATCTGCAAGGAACTGATCAGAGGCTTACAATTAATTTGAATTCAATTATCATCACAATACTTACAAATTTTCAAACCAGTGAGCAAGGGCAGAATATGAAGTACAACTATCCACACTGTCAGGAAGAGGAACTGCCACCTGCTTAGTGTGCAAAGGGGGCAATGTGTGCCGTTTCCTTTTATACACATTAGAATTTTCTAAAATGGCAAAATTAACCCCAGAATGGACACTGAGTAAAATACTATTGGATGTCTTTTTCTCTAGACAATTATAAGCTCAATAATAAGCTCAGTTATAAGCTCAATAATAAGCTTTATGACTGCTGTTTGTTCTTATGATTTGTCCTTTAAAAAATGTCCTTATATTCTTCAAATTCATGTTATGTAATTTTTCATTTTTACCCATCTCACCTCTTTATTACTCTTGCTGCCCCGTGAATCAGCAGAAAATATAAAGCTATAAGAGCCTGACTTTCTAAAGCTTCAAAAAAAAAAAAACTCTTAAATTCTTGAAAATTGTTTATTCTATACTTCTTTTGTCACCTTTGCAACCCCAATAGCATGTGACATGACACCTTTCATCCAAAAGAAGCTCAGTTAATTTTTGGTGTATGAGTTTGGTGTACAGTAGATAAGGAAATTAACTAGTTTCCCTGTGCCATTATGCTATTTCAAAATTGGGAAACAACAGGGGATAGTTTTGTGCTCTGCTGCATTAAATTAAATTATTTTATCACACATAACAAAGCAGCACATACTGATAATAGTAATTAAACTATGAAACATTTTAGTTCAGACATTTATTTGAATAACTATAGCAATTAACATGGCCAAATTACAGCATGCTCCATAAAAGTATTCTCTCTGAATATGTCTAGACTATCTTTAGTGATCTTAATTTTACCAGATGTTTTATACTTCCATTTCATAAGGGAAAAACAGGGACTAGATTTCTTTTTAAAGTATTATAAATAATATTTTCATTTTATCAACTGTCTCTGGATTGTATACTCCATTCATGTGAAAGGTCTTGATTTCTATTTTTCCTAAGAAGTACGTACAAAGGGACACCATCACTAAGAAGGTATGGTGATTAGAAAATGATATCGCCTTACAGTGTTTTCATTTTAATGTTTCATTTTGCCAGTAATCGAAGTTAACTCTTAAAATTTTAATCCTTTTCTTTGTTTTTATAATCTATGTTATCATCAATTTTAACCTTTATCTGTGTGTATGTTTGAAATATTACCAGTTATCCAACTTTACAGCCTATAATAAAAGTAGAACAAAATATTTCCTATCTTTTTGCCCATGCTTCTCAATAGATTTCATTTAGAAAAGAATATATGCCCAGACATTGAAATAGAACTCGTTTTTGACTATGTAGGAAAATCCAAATACCCATTGTCTTACCATTTTCCCCTTATTCAATTGGTTAGAATGAAATTCAGAAAGAATGCTGAGCAGACAAAGTAAAAAAAAAAAAGAAAAGAAAAACTAATATCTAGGTCAAATTATTTCACTGACAGTGTTGTCAAGAAAGAGAAACAGTTCCCTGGACTGTCATTCAGTTTGACACCCACATCCATGGTCTCACAGGTCCCACTGTCTCTGCACAGCTCAAGCTCTCACTGTTTGCTGTCTACACTATTCAAATAGCCTCCTAATTAATCTTTCTGTTGTCAGTCTCTTCTTTTTTTCCATCTCTAATCCATGTTTTACAATGTGCCAACACTAACTTCTAACAAAGAGACTACATCTATTAAAAGTCCTCAGATCTCTTCTTTCTGCACAATAAAATCCCCAAACGTGCCCTCTGCAGTCCTGTTGCAAGTTAAGTCTCCCACTCACCCCCTCTCTGATTCCTCTATGCTCCAGTTTCCTATTGCTCAGCACAAGAATCTGAAAACTTGCAATGATTCATACTCTCAGACACACCTGAAATGCCACTTCCTTCAGGATGTTTCCCTGATCTTTGATCTCTGCAAAGAATTGATCTTTCCTTCCTTTGTACTATGAAGGCACAAAGGAGATCATTTCTTCTCTCTCTCGTGACATCTGTACATTGCTTTTATCTGTGTTTTATTAAAGCTAGTCTTTCTCATCCACTGGATTAACAACTACTTTGGTTAGGAACTCCATTTCAATCACCCCTTCAATTCCTTTTAAACTGGATACTCAATAAGTGGGGCTTAACTGGATTGTGAAAAATATTTCAGATTAATTTAGCACTTATTTTCTCTAGAATTAATATTGCTCTCTGAAATAGCTAAGTTCTAGTTTACATAGCTGAGTATGTCTAATATAGCTTTAATTTGACTTCTGAAAATTCAATAATAAAAAAATGAGTGTTATACATTTGAAAATCAAAGTCTGTAACTCTGCCAGATTATGTTCCACTCAGTTAAACATGTATCTCTCACATGCCTGTTACCCACAGAGCTTTATATCTGTGCATGAACTTATACATTTGATCAGAATTTGCAAGCTGGTGGCCTCAGAGCCAAATGCCTCTTGAAAATATGTGTGTGTCTGTGTGTGTATGGTTTGTTCAGTAGAGGGTTTTTAGAAAAATTCTGAACCTGCATTTGACAATTAATATCTTTTGCATACAAATTTAGATAAAAAACAGAAAATCTAAGATTCCTGGGCCCACATACTTATAAAGTAATATACACGTCCAATTTGTTACAGTCTTCACTATTTATACACACAGTGTATGCAAATCAACTTTCTCCCCATGTAGAATCTTCTTGGTCCTTCTAGCATTTTAAATTTGTGGTCCTGGTTAACACAACTGTTTCTCTTATTCATTGTTTTAACACATATTTATGAAAAGCAACAGTTTATAAACTGGACTTTGAATCATACTGTTTGCAGGTTTGCTTCATTATTTGGCTGTTTTCTTATTTCCCTAGGAGGCAAATATTGTTGCAAAAGGAAGAAAATGGCAGATTGATACCTCAGGTGAGAATGTGGTAGGGTCTGCAATACTCCCATGGTTGTCAAGTCAAACAGTTACTTAACATTTGATTGTACTACACTAAAAGGTTTTATCTGAATAATGTAAAATTGTACAGATCCTCATAAAATCAGTATTCTTTAATTCTTACTTTATAATTGATAAAACAGACTAGACATATTTAGAGATACTAAGCCCTAGAGGCGTTTCTGATAGACTTATAAAGGACTGTGTGTTTAAGTAACCTTCTAACCCCTTCCGTTGTAGGTTCGTGGGGTCATTTACACAGACTGGCGATTGGCTTCAAAGCGGGAGTCTGAGGAGTGCCAGGAATGGATCCTTCCTTGGTCCTTCAGTCAGTCCACTTCAATTAGTCTCATATTTACTCACTTGTGCTCATTCACGTTTCATCTTTGAAGGCTGAGACAGGCTGTCTCCATCTGTCATAGGGTTAAATAGCAATCTCCAATTTCAGGAGATTAAATAAGCTAGAAAACACAAATCTGATCCACACAACTTTTAAAGGACACATTTATATAACAACTAATGAGGAATCCAGAAAAGAAAATACTGTTCATTAGAGCTTTTGAGGTGTGATTATTCCATCTTATCTAAGACACAGGTACACGTATAGAAGAACCTCAGAGGCTTCCTATGCACTTATATATGACTACAACTCTCTCATCCCAGCAGTCCAGAAACCACCACTCATGAACTTCCTTAGTTGTAAGATGCTTAAATTTATTGGGTAAAATGGAAACTTTACATTTTCTGCAGGAGTTCTTTCACATTGTGACTATGAAAGTCCTACTTAACGAATGATATTCACCCGTATCCAATGGCAAGGACCTGGGATTCTCTGCTTTGAAGCTATGAAAAGTATATTTAAATTTTTTAAGATCATTTTCTGACCAAAGATTTTGAATTTCTCTTTAACTCCTGGCTGTTCATATTTATAATTTACCTGAGAATCCAAACTGCATGAATTTAAAGAAGTTACTCTCTATATCATTTGAAGATAGAAAAATCTCTGCCAAAATAATTTTGAAAAAGACCATGATACTATTGGTTCCCCCTAAATAACAAAATTGTATTAATATATATATAACATAATATTATATTACCCATTCATATAATTTCTTTAAAATATTTACTCATATTTACTCATGCTCATTCACATTTCATTTCATTCATATATTAAAATAAATAACATTGTTTAAAATATTTAAAAATATTTATCTAATTATATTATGAAACTACAGGTAACTCTAGAATTCTAGAACTTTAAGAGGATATATTGCCTAAAATGCTCTCTTATAGTATTCCATATTTTGTTTCTTGAGGATTCTATTAATAAAAGAAAAACAAATTCACTAAAGTGGATATTTTTCACAGGGCCACCATTGCTCTATCATGGGGTTCAGTCAAAGAGGGGTTGTCTGCTAGATCTTGAAGTAAATGTCTTAGCTATGCATCTCTTCATGAGCCAAACACTTAAATACAAGAGTACCTTTATTTAGAACCTAAGTAAATTGCTTACAAAATTGCTAGTAAGGTGTTACTAAAGTCTAGTCCTCGATAACACAGTTACTGAACAGGTCCTTACATATCTAAACATGGTATATGGGAAAACAGTAGAGGGATCTTTTTTCACATTGAATGTTCAGGTCATAGTGTATCATAATGCATATTGTAACTATGCACTTGACCCCTCTTTCTCATCCCCATGCAGAGGAGGTGGGGAGGCTACATGGCATCAATTCATACCTGCTTTATTATGAAAGTAGATATTCAGCAATTGTAAAGATAGCACTTTATCAAAATCTAGGAGTTTAAATTGGAACACATGCTTCTTAAAATGCAGTTCTCGAACAGATTTGTAATCTAAGTGGGTTTGCTGCTACAGAAGGCACTGCATAACACACTTCTGTGCTTTTCTAAAAGCAGCCTCTTCATTGTCATGCAGCAAAGTTAGGTAAAAGAGTCCATAGAATCATAGCTTCAGGCTTCTCCATCACACATTATTGACTAAAAAAAAAATAATAAAGCTTTAAACAGCAAAAATGACTAAGTGAATTTTTATACAGTCTAAGAAAAGATGCCATATCTTTCAGTCCATGATCAGGAAAAACCATCACTCTGGAATAATTACATCTCCAGGGAAACCTATTTGAATGCCACGATAACTCTGACATCAGGGGAGTAAAATTAAATAGAAAGCAAGTTAACTCTCTTGCCTTTTATTTATTTATTTTGCTATTATATTTAGGTCAGAACAGAGAAAGAAGAATCCTTTCTGCAACAAAAGTGTCATTTGGAAATATGGCAATGCACACGCCAAGAAACGAATTTTTAAAGGTGTTGCTACAAAGGCAATTTCAACATTCATATGTATTTTTCTTAATAAAAACTTTGAAAAAAGCAGTTTACTAATTTATAAAACTCATTAATGATACTAGAGCAGTCTGGTTGTTCAAGGGCTTATCACATCAGAATCAGTTTCTAACTATCCGTATCTGCTCAGCTCTAGTCAGCGGTTTTCATTTAAGATGAATGTTTAGCTAATGGAAGCAACATGAGCTGATGAACCAATTTCCATTCTATTCTCTTCAATATTTCTTTTTGAAAACACACACACACATTCTCTCTCACCTATGCACTCCATTAAACCATAGAGGAGGTGTCAGAAATTACTTTTATCTTACCCTAGAAGAATTAGACAATTCAAAGACAAAACAGAGTATACTATTATCTTTTAATGCAGCTGAAACACGGATTTTCCTGTTGCCTGAGTAAAAAAAGATTAGCTGTGTGTAAAAATATTAATAAAAGGCTTACCATTATTAATAAAAGAACTATATCACAGTATGAGAGTGTTATGAATAAAACCAGGTAGGAGAGTTAGAATTGAAAGATAATCTACTTTTCTGAAAATGTCTAAAATAATGAAAAGGCTGTTTAAATTACAAATAACCGAATAAGATAAAACGTTTTCATGTCCTCTGATACAAATGAAACATATTTTGTTTGTACTCTACCATTTCCTGGGATGGCAGAATAGAATATTATTTCTTCCACCATATTATTACAATATGCCATCCTTATTCATAACAGCCTGCATTTATAACTTATTAGTAATGATATGGTCAATTTTTTGACTATATGGCAAAGGAGGGAAGCAGAAATAAAACTAATCCAGGGAAGTGGTAACCCAGAGAACACAAATAATTCCTTTGGAATACACTGAATGATCTTGATTTTCTATTTTAGGAGATGCATCTTCCTAATTATGTTTTATTCAGGCTTAGCAGTATTCATCATAGCTCTATTGCCTGGACACAATCCAGTTGACGAGAAGAGGGTGTGAGAAGAAAGGCAGGTGTAAAAAAATACAGTTGATAAAATCATACATATATATGTTTAATACAACATGGCACGAAAATGAAAGTGTTAGTCACTCAGTCATAGTGCATTCTTTTTGACGCTACGGACTATATAGCCCACCAGGCTCCTCTGTGCGTCAAATTCTCCAGGCAAGAATACTGCAGTGGGTAGCCATTCCCTTCTCCAGGGGATCTTCCCGACCCAGGGATCAAAACCAGGTCTCCTGCACTGCAGGCAGATTCTTTATCATCTGAGCCACCAGAGAAGCCCGTGAAGCTCTCTATTTGTACCTGGGTTACACCAGGCCTCAGCCAGCACTGAAAGGGCATCTGCACTTTTCCTGGATCAAATAAAAGCAAAAATGTTCTCACTTTAAACTACAATACTCTCCCCAGTGAAAATGAGCAGGACCCTGTGGGGCTCGTAGTCAGAGAAGCCTTTTTGTCCCCTGTTTTGTTTGCAGGGAACAGAATCCAACCTCCATGCTCTTTCTTGAGTTCCAAAGGGCACATTTGAACAATTCTTAATCCAGGCAGGAGCAGGCAAGAAACTATCTGAGGCCAGGAACCAGAACAGCTTCTCCAGAAGATTACCTTAGACCAGATTAGAGGAGTGCAGGCCCTAATGTTATCAGCAACCCTATCCTTGAACTCTTGGTGTAAAACTCTTCATCAGATCCTCCCTGATTGGGACACAGTTTTGGAAGGCAGGAGCTTGCTGTGTCCTCATTTGCCTGTCAAAAAATTAAGCTATTGTTTTCTGCTTCACCCAAAATTCTGTCTCCGGGATTCAATTCATCACCAGTGCACACAGGCTGAGGTTTCAATATCACCAGCAGCAATGTTCACCCTGTTCAAAATATTATCAGGTTTGGAGTGTCTAGCCTCCACAAAACACAGAGATTGTTTTGAAAAGTAATTGTAGTTCAGTTATAGAAGACCCCTGACATAGAAATGGAAATCATGTCACAAACTGTTATGGCCAAGAACTACTTATGGAAATAGGAAAAATCACTAAATGTACCAGTTTCATCTATACTTCTCAAAGTGTAAAGCCGGGTTATGCCTGAGCATCCAGTCTAGAATTAAAAAAAAAAAAAAGATTACCTTTCTAGTGACAAATGCAAACAGTGTCACTGACCTCACCTAGGACACTGAGGAAAAGAAAGGCAGTGAATAAAATGGGAAATCTTTCAAGCCTCAAATCTGAGAGCTCCCAAGGCTTCCGAAGCCCAGCACAAGAACGGTCACAAATGAAAATTCCCATACAATGGTGCTAGTGATCACGGGAATCTTTCAAAGAAAAATGTGAAGCTGGATGAAAGTAGATCCAGGCACTGCATCTATTCCGATGCCCTGATATAGCAGATAGGATATAAGGCAAGGAGGAGGTCACAGTCTGAAAGAGTGCAGCCTAGTTCCAGCAATATAAACACAATGTAATATCTTAACAGATGCCTCACACTTATTGGAAAAGATCTGCTCTGAAACAAGAAAGCACATATAATAGAAAGAAAGCACTGGGAATTACTGATCTTGAAGCTGCTGACATTTTTGATTAGGAAACACTTGAAGAATCCTGGTTGATGCTCTTTGTTTGATCTGTAATAGTGAAGTCTTCAACCTTTCATTGAACAAACTTCTCAGTGCCCGCCCCAAGGTGATAATCTTCAAGTTTAGACCAATAATGTACATTATCTCTCTTTGTTTATCTGGGTAAGCTTTAGAAGATAATGTAGGGAAAATGATAAAGCCCAGCATGGCACAGAAGTTGACTGAGGGAAAGGGCTTATTTCCAATTCAAGGTAGTAAAGTCTATTATTGAAAAGAAGAAGAATGCCATACTGAGAATTAGAGCGTTAAATCCCATCCAGGCTGATAGTCCAGCATAACCTTTCTGTTTAATTTTTAAATGCTATGAAATTATCTCCATGGGAATATTTCATTTGTTCTACATACAAAAGCACAGATATTAAGAAAATCACCTCATCTCATTTTATATATTGACTTTTATAGAAATAGTTCAATGAAGCATTGAGAAACATTGTTTGTTGACATACTCATAGGAAGTTCAGCCTGAACTGTGTTTTCCCTCTAAGAAAATTCAGGCTTATACTTGTCAACAACATTACAGTTGTCTGATTTATGAAAGTCAGAGGGTTACAGTCCCTTGAGTATGACAGAGCCTGAACAAAGGTAGTCTTTTATTTCAGGATGATGATAAAATTCTCCTGGTTTTTTTTTTCCCCCCTCAATTAACACTCTAACTCACTGCACAATTCTTTTTTTCCCTGTTAAAAGCCTTTACAAAATCCAAGCCTAGGTCAGGTTTTTCTTTTTCTTTCTTTCTTTCTTTTTTTTTTTTTTTGACCTATTATATTCAAGTTAAACAGACTATTCATATAGTACTCACGCTGTTGTGAACTTTCTTAAATACTCACAAATTCTCAGAGTAGTACAAAAATTATTTTGTAGTCAGTAAGTCTGACTTATGCCCCAGTACTTAATTAAAATTAACCTTCAGCCTATAATAACCCTTAAGAATTTCCCTTCTGTGCTTTAAGACAATTATGATGACATAAATGGTGAGGTACTGATGAATGGCTGCCACTGTTCATCTGATTGGAGAAATTCTAGAAAGCATCTTCACTGGGCTCTGGCAGATGGTAAAGACTGTTGTTCATAATTATTGGTAATAAATAGATGCAGAGTTCCGTCTTTCTGGCTCTATGGTAGTTCAATCTAGACGCCTGTCATTCTTCCTATGCTTTTATTTATATCATGGATAGTGTCAATATCAGTCATCTAAATAGTACAAGTGAACACCTTCTCTGAAAGCTACTGTATTTTTAGTGTATGATAATACACAGATCGCCTTGTGATGAATATATGATGTACATATACATATGTTGTATATGCATATATATGTGTTGTATAGATTTTTATTTGCTTAAGATATAATGTATTTGCTTAAGAAATAATTGCAAGTTATTTCTTATTTAAGACATGGTTTTTGCTTTTCCCTTTTATCTCTTTGTTTTTCATTATCATATCTTGTATTGAAGAAAAGTAAGTTATAGTTCATTAAACACCACACAGCATAAATCTCATATGTTCATCTTGATGACTTTAATATATCAGTTTGTAGCTTGATAATTCCATATTGGCCCTGACAAAACACAGAGAAGCAATGGGCTTATTCAAAATCCCTAGGGATCCGAGCGCTCTGATGTAAGATGAAGAGAACAAACCTCTTACTAAATCAAAATTACTTCCACCACCACTTGACAGCACAAAGTTCTCATACTCTAAATTTCTCACAAACATCTTTTAAATCTACCATTTTGCTTATTTTATTAACCATCTATGAAAAGTAATCTGACATTACTATAACAACAGCTACTACTCTAAACATGTAGACTGTCTACAGGTTTCGAATCTACAAATCTGGATACAGAAAAGTTAAGAGGCAATTCGAGATATTTTATACCTGTGTGATACAAACAGGCAAGCTACTTGTATATGAAACAGCAAATACAAAACAGTCAAGAGAAAGCTGGTTTGACTGACACAAGAAGAATGAGAAAGAATGCCATAAACAGGCCTCTAGAGGGCAAATGGTGTGATTGAAAGGTAGAAGATGATTTCACCTGGGAGAGAGGGCTCAGAGGATGGGTGGGGTGGGCAAAAGTCTTTCCTCTTTAGTCATAGCACATATTATGGTTGTCAGCCACTCATGCTTTGATATTTTCTTTGAAACTTAAAATTTTTTCTAACCCCAATATTATCAAAATACCAATATGCCTGACAAGAGTAATACCTAAAGCTATAGGTTGCAAACTGGAATCTCACGGCCAGTATTTAAACCATGAACAAAAGTTTTAGGACCTGCACTGTTCTATCCATTGAAACAATGTTTAAAATTAGGAAGTTCTACAGGGGAGCCTGGGGGGCCGCCATCTATGGGGTCACAAACAGTCAGACATGACTGAAGCGACTTAGCAGCAGCAGCAGCATGCTTTACTTTGGGCTTTCCAGGTGGTGCTAGTGGTAAAGAACATGCCTGCCAATGCTGGAGACATAAGAGATGTGGGTTTGATCCCTGGGTCAGGAAGATCCCCTGGAAGAGGGCATGGCAACCCACTCCAGTATTCTTGCCTGGAGAATCCCAGGGACAGAGAGGAGCCTGGCGGGCTACCGTCCATAGGGTCACACAGAGTCAGACATGACTTGGCATGCGTGCACATACTTTACTTTATGAGATGACGTTTTAAATCAAGGTTTCCTTACCTTTAATTTTAAGGCCCTTTTTGGAAGCTAATGAAAGCAACATACCCTCATAATTATATTGTTACTTCAATAAGTTTTATTGAACAGTTACTAAGTAATAGTCTCTGGTCTAGGCTCTGAAGTTATTAGCAGTGGACAAAAAAAAAAAAAAAGGAAAACATGCTTTCAAGGAATTTAGCAGTGGCCAAAAATAAAAAAGACAAAAAAAAAAGAAAAAAACACTTGCTTTCAAGGAACTTTTGATCCAGAGAGAATGGACACAAGATAAACAGCTAAGTAGATCATACAGTCCATTAGAATGTACTAGTACTCTGAGGGGAAACAGTAAGCGGGGCAGGGAGGGCCTGGGGTAGAGAGACGCTACAATTAAAGTGGTAGTTAGACACGTGCTTCCCAAGAACATACTATGTGAGCAATGCCTTAAGGTTGGTGAGAGGGTGGACCACAGAAAGGTCTTTATTTCAGAACACATGTAACAACATACAACACATAGGATTTTTTTCAGAAAATTTCAAGGTTATCCTGTTAAAAACCATAATGTCAAAAGATCAGCTCAGCATTTGAAGTCACCATTTAACCAGCTCCTAAGAGAAAGAGATCCAGACCAGGTAAACTGAGGACCAGCAGAAATGTCTGGAGAGGAGAAAGCAGAGGGAAAAGAAGCCAAGTGGATGCATGTGTGTGCTGCTGACAAGGAGCACCTGCCTCATTGGTGCCTGGCTCTGCTATAGCCCAGAAGAGAGGAGGGCATGGCGCAAATAAAGATGAGAAGCCAAATCCTAGAATATCTTAATAGCTGTTATACCTAACACAGAACAAGCTGAGACAACAGACCCAGTTAAATCCATAACAAGAAAGGTAAGGGTTTGTGCTGACTCCTGACTCAGAGGTAAAGGGTTAAGTTTCTAGGTGCCCCACTCCATGCTCAGTTATCTCTTGACATCCCACAACATGTAACCATCCATGCTGATCCAGAAAGAACAGACAGGGGACTTAAACTGTTAATGTGAATTGCACTAAGTCAGGAATTTTGACATCTTGTCTCATCTTTACTATTAGATATATTGCTCTAAGAAACAAATTCTCTTCACCAGTAAATGTGGAATGATCTCCATAAAATATCTACAATTCTATATTTCATGGAATAGAAATTCTCTTGACTTTCTCTTTTGCTTTTTAATCCCAATAAAAGCACTATCACTTGATCACATCTTTATTAAAACTATCTGAGCTTATAATTTTATTCTGTCGCTACTTAGGAAGAGTTCCACTCAAGACCACACCTCAGAGAATAACTGACTCATTAATATTGGCATTCATATTTCATACAATAAGCTTTGAAGATGGTAACAAAGCATATTGTTATGAATATGTCAATAGATGGAGTATAATCTGGCACACTTTAGCTGACAGATTCAAAGGCACAACACTGGGCAAGTAACTTAATCTTCAGAACATCAGTTTACTCAGCAGTAAGAGGTAAATAATAGCCCAAACTCATGTGCTTTCATGGGAACCGACTGCCTCAATGTTTGGCATGCCCAAGGACCTCAGCTCTTATCCAAAACCCTCGCTACATGTGATCCTGCAGGGCCAACCATTGAGCAGGTGACCTCAAAGCTTTGCCTGGCAGGCCTCATGAGGGCAGACTGTCCTCACCACAACAGATTTAGTAGTTTGCTGGCAGCAGTTACAGGGAAGGAGTTAAGTCTCTCTCCCACCACCTCCCAGGCTGCCATAAAAGTCTGCAGTCCAGGCACCTCCTCAGAAGCCTCCTTATTGAAGCGCCTTGCCTGAGGCACTCTCCTCCACCTTGACTCAGTTACCTTCCCTCTTAGCCTTTCACCCTCTCAACTGCCCTGGGGATCCATAGGTCCTGAAAGAGGTAGGAGTCTTCTCTGGGCTCCTCAACAGGGAAATAGTTTACCTACCACTGACACTTGCCCAGGGGCATTCTATGGGACAAATGTGGCTGTGGAGGCGGGTAGCTCTTTTCAGCTCTTGCTTGCACTGTTGTAGTAAATGGATATAGATATGATCCTTTGATTCATTGTCCTGACTACCTTTACACCTAGTTGCTCAATAGCTTTCAGCATCAATATTATTTAATTTTTAACATTTGCTTTAATGACAAAAGCATACTCTGACTTACAATTTGCTATATGGAATACCAAAAAAAATCATATTTGAAAAATAAACAGAGCACCACAAATGTATTATATTCTATAACTAGAGGATGAACCTCTAGAGAGGCAGAGATATATGCTGTCTATCTTTATCCTGTCTAACTGTTTGAATTAAACACATGTGAGGACAGATAGGGGTTAGTGGGTGGGGTGGGGAGGAGAGAGGGAGAGAGTGAGAGAACAAAGCAAGCATTGCATGGATGTTTTATGGCCAGGGCTATAAGTAGTAATACTCCCATTGGCATTCCTTTGGCTAGAACTCAGTCACATAGCTCCCCTATATGCCAGGGAAGTAGTGAAGTGTAGGTATCAAGTGTGCCTACAATGAAAACAATGTGGAAATGCACGACAATGCCGCAGCCATAATTAGGTTTCAGGAGAGTATAAAGGAAGAAGGGCCCTCTGGATAAAAAGATGCTTTTCTCTATAGATTTTGCTTTCCTTCCAAATCATGATTATAGTGGCTCAAAATACTCAAACTTAACCGGACTCAAGACTGAGATATCACCATATGGACTGACCTTCTTGTTTTTGTTGGTGGTGTTTAGCCATTCAGTTGTGTCCAGCTCTTTGTGACCCCATGGACTGCAGCCCACCAGTCTCCTGTGTCTGTGGGATTTCCCAGGCAAGAATACTGGAGTGGGTTGCCATTTCCTCTTCTAGGGTATCTTCCCAAACCAGGGAGTGAACCCATTTCCCTGCAAGTCTCCTGCATTACAAGTGGATTCTTTACCACTGAACCATCAGGGAAGCCCTACTCTTTTCTGAACTGCCTGGTGTACTCCATTACCTCCTCCTCACTTCATTCTTTTGGAGACTACATTCCATACCTTTGGAGACTACAAAACTGATGACCATCATGTTATGTATTTCCTTGCCATAGTCTAGTACACACGATCCAAATCAGCTTCTGACATCAGCTTCTCTCTAACTATTTATTTATTCCTTCAAACATCTATTCAAAACAAAGCTTGCTGAGTGCAACTATATGCCAGATACATGTTCTAAGCACTGAGGATTCCATCACAGGTTGAACTGCTTCTTCCTCTGATTCCTATGGTAAAGCCTTGAACCTCAGAATGTCAATGTATTTGGAGATAACCTCTTTAAAGAGATAACAGAGGTTAAATAAGGTCATTAGTTGGGCCTTTGTTCAGTATGACTGGTGTCCTAAGAATAAGCCAGGACACAAAGATACACATAGAAAACCACAGGAAGACACAGAAAGATGGTGGCCACTTACAAGCTAAGAAGAGACCTTCAGAAAGCAAGAATGTTGTCAATACCTTGATTTTGGACTTCTGGTCTCTAGAATTGTGATAAAATTAATATCTGCTGTAAGCACCCAGTCTGTGGTGGATTGTTATAGCAGCCCTGGCAAGCTAACACAGATTTCACCTAGGAAAAATATACAAAAGTCCCGTGCATTCTTGGAGCTTGGATTCAAGCCTCTCCTTTGTCATTCCTCATTCCGCTCAGCAGACCCCTCCTATCTAGTCCAGTCCTCCAGGATCTCAGTTTGCATTTGTAGTCTTTCTGGAAAGCAACCACCCTGGTTTATCTCCCTCTGAGGGCAGCCAGACAGGTCTGGAGGTCAAATTAACACAGAAGAGCTTCTAAAATTTCCCCAATCAATGCTGTAAGTCATATTAGCAGCTGACTACAAGAGATGGCAAGAGTGAACGTCAACATTCTAGGAATCAGTGAACTAAAATGGACTGGAATGGGTGAATTTAACTCAGATGACCATTATAATTACTACTGCAGGCAGGAATCCCTCAGAAGAAATGGAGTAGCCATCATGGTCAACAAAAGAGTCCGAAATGCAGTACTTGGATACAATCTCAAAAACGACAGAAAGATCTCTGTTCGTCTCCAAGGCAAACCATTCAATATTACAGTTATCCAAGTCTCTGCCCCAACCAGTAACACTGAAGAAGCTGAAGTTGAACGGTTCTATGAAGACCTACAAGACCTTTAAGAACTAACACCCAAAAGAGATGTCCTTTTCATTATAGGGGACTGGAATGCAAAAGTAGGAAGTCAAGAAACACCTGGAGTAACAGGCAGATTTGGCCTTGGAATGCGGAATGAAGCAGGGCAAAGACTAATAGAGTTTTGCCAAGAAAATGCACTGGTCATAGCAAACACCCTCTTCCAACAACACAAGAGAAGACTCTACACATGGACATCACCAGATGGTCAACACCAAAATCAGATTGATTATATTCTTTGCAGCCAAAGATGGAGAAGCTCTATACAGTCAACAAAAACAAGACCAGGAGCTGACTGTGGCTCAGATCATGAATTCCTTATTACCAAATTTAGACTCAAATTGAAGAAAGTAGGGAAAACCACTAGACCATTCAGGTATGACCTAAATCAAATCCCTTATGATTATACAGTGGAAGTGAGAAATACATTTAAGGGCCTAGATCTGATAGAGAGAGTGCCTGATGAACTATGGAATGAGGTTCATGACATTGTACAGGGGACAGGGATCAAGACCATCCCCATGGAAAAGAAATGCAAAAAAGCAAAATGGCTGTCTGGGGAGGTCTTACAAATAGCTGTGACAAGAAGAGAGGCGAAAAGCAAAGGAG
The DNA here is from genome assembly GCF_032405125.1 of Capricornis sumatraensis. NCBI lineage: Eukaryota > Metazoa > Chordata > Mammalia > Artiodactyla > Bovidae > Capricornis > Capricornis sumatraensis. The sequence continues at coordinate 84,161,512 of NC_091072.1, forward strand.
AAAAGGAAAGATATAAGCATCTGAATGCAGAGTTCCTAAGAACAGCAAGAAGAGATAAGAAAGCCTTCTTCAGTGATCAGTGCAAAGAAATAGAGGAAAAGAACAGAATGGGAAAGACTAGAGATCTCTTCAAGAAAATTAGAGATACGAAGGGAACATTTCATGCAAAGATGGGCTCGATAAAGGACAGAAATGGTCTGGACTTAACAGAAGAAGAAGATATTAAGAAGAGGTGGCAAGAATACACAGAAGAACTGTACAAAAAAGATCTTCATGACCCAGATATCATGATGGTGTGATCACTCATCTAGAGCCAGACTTCCTAGAATGTGAAGTCAAGTGGGCCTTAGAAAGCATCACTACGAACAAAGCTAGTGGAGGTGATGGAATTCCTGTTGAGCTCTTTCAAATCCTGAAAGATGATGCTGTCAAAGTGCTGCATTCAATATGCCAGCAAATTGGGAAACTCAATAGTGGCCACAGGACTGGAACAGGTCAGTTTTCATTCCAATCCCTAAGAAAGGCAATGCCAAAGAATGCTCAAACTACCGCACAATTGCACTCATCTCACATGCTAGTAAAGTAATGCTCAAAATTCTCCAAGCCAGGCTTCAGCAATACATAAAACATGAATTTCCTGATGTTCAAGCTGGTTTTAGAAAAGGCAGAGGAACCAGAGATCAAATGGCCAACATCCGCTGGATCATGGAAAAACCAAGAGAGTTCCAGAAAAACATCTACTTCTGCTTTATTGACTATGCCAAAGCCTTTGACTGTGTGGATCACAATAAACTGTGGAACATTCTGAAAGAGATGGGAATACCAGACCACCTGACCTGCCTCTTGAGAAACCTGTATGCAGGTCAGAAAGCAACAGTTAGAACTGGACATGGAACAACAGACTGGTTCCAAATAGGAAAAGGAGTACATCAGGGCTGTATATTGTCACCCTGCTTATTTAACTCATATGCAGAGTACACCATGAGAAACCCTGGACTGGAAGAAACACAAGCTGGAATCAAGATTGCCGGGAGAAATATCAATAACCTCAGATACGCAGATGACACCACCCTTATGGTAGAAAGTGAAGAGGAACTAAAAAGCCTCTCGATGAAAGTGAAAGTGGAGAGTGAAAAAGTTGGCCTAAAGCTCAACATTCAGAAGACAAAGATCATGGCATCCGGTCCCATCGCTTCATGGGAAATAGATGGGGAAACAGTGTCAGACTTTATTTTTCTGGGCTCCAAAATCACTGCAGATGGTGACTGCAGCCATGAAATTAAAAGACACTTACTCCTTGGAAGAAAAGTTATGACCAACCTAGATAGCATATTTAAAAGCAGAGACATTACTTTGCCGACTAATGTCCGTCTAGTCAAGGCTATGGTTTTTCCAGTAGTCATGTATGGATGTGAGAGTTGGACTGTGAAGAAGGCTGAGCGCCGAAGAATTGATGCTTTTGAACTGTGGTGTTGGAGAAGACTCTTGAGAGTCCCTTGGACTGCAAGGAGGTCCAACCAGTCCATTCTGAAGGAGATCAGCCCTGGGATTTCTTTGGAAGGAATGATGCTAAAGCTGAAACTCCAGCACTTTGGCCACCTCATGCGAAGAGTTGACTCATTGGAAAAGACTCTGATGCTGGAAGGGATTGGGGGCAGGAAGAGAAGGGGATGACAGAGGATGAGATGGCTGGATGGCATCACTGACTCGATGGACGTGAGTCTGAGTGAACTCCAGGAGTTGATGATGGGCGTGCTGCGATTCATGGGGTCGCAAAGAGTCAAACACGACTGAGCAACTGAACTGAGCTGAACAGTACCTAAAAGGGCTTTCCAGGTGGCATTAGTGGTAAAGAAGCTGCCTGCCAATGCAGGAGACATAGGAGTCTTGGGTTGGATCCTGGATGAGGAAGATCCCCTGGAGCAGGGCCTGGCAACCCACTCCAGTATTCTTGCCTGGAGAATCCACATGGACAGAGGAGCCTGGTGGGCTACAGTCGATATCATCACAAAGAGTTGGACATGATTGAATTGACTTGGCTTGAAAATTTTGGAAGTTATTAGATAGCTTTAAAATAGTCATTAAAATATTTTTAAAAATCCATTTTCTAATAAAAATAGCATATGCTTACAGCTAATTTCTAAATATCATGTGAAGGTCACCTCCAGACTAGTAAATTGCTGAAGAATTACTGTATAATCTAGCAGTAAACTTGTCTCCCCTCAAGACAAGTTCAGTTAGCAGGTTTCACATCTCATCTAATACATAAACCAGCTTCTGTTAAGCACCATTTAAAATTCAGATTACCAAGGACATAGGCAAGGTTACAACTGATTAGGAAAGAAGTTATACTCCCATTGTTAAGAGTACCACATGTCAACTTCCAGTGCATCCCACTAGACTACTTCTTGTCCTTGATTTCTACTTTAAAAATAAAATATCTATACAAAAGATACTATTTGGAGTAAATGTGAGGTTTGAGACTACCCAGCTTTCTCCTCCTTGCCACTCCCTAAGTGAAAAGTGAAAGTTGCCCAGTCGTGTCCGACTCTTTGCGACCCCACGGACTATATAGTATATGATATTCTCCAGGCCAGAATACTGGAGTGGGTAGCTTTTCCCTTCTCCAGGGGATCTTCCCAACCCAGGGATCAAACCCAGGTCTCCCACATTGCAGGAGGATTCTTTACCAGCTGAGCCACCAGGAAAGCCCAACCCCTACTCTAACTTAAGTGACATCACTCAGTCATGTCTGACTCTTTGCGACCCCATGGACTGTAGCCCACCCGGGCTCTCTGTCCATAGGATTTTCCAGGCAAGAGAACTGGAATGGGTTGCCATTTCCTTCTCCAGGGGATCTTCCCAACCCAGAGATCGAACCTGGGTCTCCAGCATTGGAAGCAGATGCTTTACCCTCTGAGCCACCAGGGAACCCCAGTCAATTATCAAAATGCACACATTCTCCAGGAACATTCTTCAGTTTTTGCTCAGCTTCTTTCCATCCTCTCCATTAGAACTAGAGCATACTTTCACCCGCTCTCCGCTCCTATCACAGCACTGAGGACCCAGTGCTATAACTCTCTGATGACCTTGACTCTTGCAAGACATGGGCTGTATCTCTGTACACAAAGAAGCCTCTGTAATATACACTGAATGAAGCAGCATTTATTTTCACCCATCAGAATAGTATTATTATTCCTAGATATGTGCTTAAGGTTTAAGAAATATTTCTACAGTTAATTTAAGATTTATTCACCTTTAGTCAGATGTTTGAATTTGCCATAAAGGAGTTGAAATTAAACTGTGTAAGGAGTAGTGGATGGAAGATATTTGAGCATATTTCAACCTTCATAAGTGATGCCTATTTGCTGGAAATGAGCTATAGTTAATGATAAAAATAAATTTATTTATATTATTTTGCTTTGGCAGATACAACCAACTCATCTGAGTGTGAGGGAGTCCCTGAGGAGGAATGACTTCTCACTTTGACTCCTTATTAGTGGGAGAGCACAACTCTCCATATAGAGGGTGTGTCAGTTCTTCCACACTAACCATCAGATTTTTATATTGTAAGCAGTTATCTTGCCCTTTAAAAATATGTTGAAATACATGTGCCTGATGCAAGATGAACATCGGAAGTGAGTGTCACACCTGTGATGACAGCAGATTTATGCTGTGGATTGAACTCTTCTACGCTTAACATTATGGGCTTCTCTGGTGGCTCAGGTGGTAAAGAATCTGCCTGCAATGTGGGAGGCCTGGGTTCAGCCACTGGGTCAGGAAGATTGCCTGGAGAAGGGAATGGCTGCCCACTCCAGTATTTTTGCCTGGAGAATTCCATGGACAGAGAAGGCTGGTGGACTCTAGTCCATGAAGTCCCAAAGAGTCAGACATGACTGAGAGATAACTTATACATGGAGTACATCAAGCAAAATGTGGGGCTGGATATGCATAAGCTGGAATCAAGACTACAGGAAGAAATATCAATAACCTCAGATATGCAGATGACAACATCCTTATGGGAGAAAGCTAAGAGGAACTAAAGAGCCTCTTGATGAAAGTGAAAGAGGAAAGTGAAAAAGCTGGCTTAAAACTCAACATTCAACAAACAAAGATCATGGCATCTGGTCCCATCGCTTCACGGCAACTAGAGGGTGAAACAATAGTAACAATGACAAAATTTATTTTCTTGGGCTCCAAAATCACTGCAAATGGTGACTGCAGCCATGAAATTAAAAGACACTTGCTCCTTGGAAGAAAAGCTATGACTAACCGAGATAGCGTATTAAAAGGCAGAGACATTATTTTGCCACCAAAAGTCCATCTAGTCAAAGCTCTGGTTTTTCCAGAAGTCATGTATGGATATGAGAATTGGACCATAAAGAAGGCTGAGCACAAAAGAATTGATGCTTTTGGACTGTGGTGTTGGAGAAGACCTTTGAGAGACCCTTATACTGCAAAGAGATCAAACCAGTCAATCCTAAAGGAAATTAGTCCTGAATATTCACTGGAAGGACTGATGCTGAAGCTGAAGCTCCAATACTTTAGCCACCTGATGTGAAGAGTTGACTCATTAAAATATACCCTGATTCTGGGAAAGATTGAAGGCAGGAGGAAAAGGGGAAGACAGAGGATGAGATGGTTGGATGGCATCACCAACTTAATGGACATGAGTTTGAGCAAGCTCTGAGAGTTGGTGATGGACAGGGAAGCCAGACGTGCTGCAGTTCATGGGGTCACAAAGAGTCAGAAACGACTGAGTGACTGAACAACAACAGCCTTTACCAAATTTAAAAATCAGTGATCAGGTCTGCTATGATCCATTCTTCTGCCTTTGACATGTTTCAATTCTCTTAGAATGTATCGCTGTTCTGTGTCCCATCTACTTTATTCTACCCTCCTCTGATGAAATAGAAAGCTACCAACTGAAGGGGAAATGAAATAAAATAGTGACAGAGCAAAACAGTACAGATTCATATAACACAAAAGGAAATTGGGCTTTTGCTTTAATCATTCCTACAATTCAGACAAAAGAATGATTATTCTTCTAAAACTGACTTAACCCTTTCAATAGGTTCCTTATGCTAGAGAAGCAAACTAAATTCTGGGAAGATAAAGTAATTGCCTTTAAGCTTGCCTCTATCAAAACTTTCAAGGTGGGGAATAAATTATTTCTCACAGAGTGTCAGCCCTTTGAGAGCTGACTTGCCCAAGTCCTTTTCCATCTGGGCTGGAAAGGCAGTGCATTGTGGGAAGTTGTAGGAATAACGAGGTGGCCTCCACCATCCTTTCTTCAAGGAAGTTGATGGGATTTAGAAGGATCTTGCGGGCACAGAAATGAACTCTGAAAACTGGAAAACAGGCATTATCTTCTTGGCAGCCCATGCTAAGAATGCCTAGGATGGCTGTGATTTGTGTGGACCCTTGAAAGTGAAAGTGCAAGTCACTCAGTCATGGCTAGCTCATTGCAATTCTCCAGAGTGGGTAGGCTTTCCCTTTTCCAGCGGATCATCCCGACCCAGAAATCAAACCAGGGTCTCCTGCATTGGACGAGGATTCTTTACCAGCTGAACTACCAGTGAATACCCAATGTGTGGATCGTTAAAAAGAAGCAATCCCACTACTGAGCATGTATCTGCAGAAAATCACAATTCAAAAAGGCACACATGTCCCTATATTCATTGCAGCACTTTATACAATTGCCAGGACATGAAAGCAATCTAAATGTCCAGCACCAAAGAATACACAAAGAAGATATAGTATATATATATATACAATGGAATATTGCTCAGCAATAAAAAGAAATGAATTTGAGTCAGTTGTAATGAGATGGATAAACCTAGAGCCTGTTATACAGAGTGAAGTGAGTCAGAAAGAGAAAAACAACTATATATTAATGCATATATATGGAATCTAGAAAAATAGTACTAATGAACTTATTTGCAGGGAAGGAATGGAGACACAGATATAGAGAATGAACTTGTGGGCACAATGAGGGAAGGAGACAGAAGGAAGAATTTAGAAAGTAGGGATGGGAATGGGGAGTGAGGCTCAAGAGGAAAAGGATATATATAGATACATATACATGTATATATATATGTATACATACATATATATACATATATATATATATAATGATGACAGGATCCTGTTTGAAACCAACACAACATTGTAAAGCAATTATCCTCCAACTAAAAGAATAAATATTTTTTAAAAAGAAGCAAACAGATAAAACAACAAAAGAAGAAGGGACCTGATATAGGGCTGGGAAAATGGTCTTTTAGTTTTACACAGAGAATCATTTTCCTTCAGGCTATCAGAAATACTTGTTGAACTGATCAGATCTGCCTGTATCTTCTTTGACTATTGCACATATAAATATTTTCTCTTAATTGGAATGTGCCAGGGAAAATTTGGCATGTCAACTGACTGGGTCTCCAAAAATCTGTTATTTATCTCTTCGTGCTAAAAACTGATAGTACTTTGGTACTTTCATCCAGTTTTGAAACTGCCACCACAGTAAGGGGAGCCCAGAACAATCTGACAATACAGGGTTCCCAGCTCAAAAGTGTTAGGAATCTCCAGATGGTGTCAGCAGAGCACTGAAACAGTGCAGGGCCCTTCAAGGCAAGAGGACGTCAGCCCAGCCAGAGCAGCTTGTTGGTCTCTGCATAAACTTGAAATAAAGACAAATTATGATTAGTTGAGGGCTTCCCTGATGGCTCAGGGGTAAAAAGAAAAAAAAATTAAAAAATAACTGCCTGCCGGTGTGGTAGACACACGTTTGATCCTTGGTCTGAGAAGATCCCACATGCCACAGAGCAACTAAGCCCATGCGTCAAAATTATTGAGCCTGTGCCTGGGAACCGCAACTGCTGAGCCCACGTGCTGCATCTTTTGAAGCCCTCGTGTCCTAGAGCCCTTGCTCGGCAACAGAAGAAGCCACCCTAACGAAAAGCCCATGCGGCAGCAAAGACCCTGCACGGCGAAAAATCAAATAAATAAATAAATAAAATTATTTTTAAAAGGTGATTAGTTCAATTGCTCTGAATTGGGTCACTGACCTGAACTTTGTGAGCCACTTGAGCTTAAACTGAAAATCAAGGCACAGCTCTGCCTCATCTGCTACTTAAATGAGCTTCAAAGCTACAGATTTTGCCCAGGTAAATGATAAAGAACATGCAGGGAATGTTTGCGGTGAAGGGAAGAAACTGAAATTAGCCTGTTTGTTTGGAGAAGGAGAGGATGTTGAGCAGTTGATTTCCTTATGAGATAAAGATGGATTTCCATATGAATGAGGCTCCTCCATGCAAGGCATTTACCATGAATATTATTTAGGGTGGTGATCCTTTTTAAGAATAATAAAAGGACATTAATTTAAACTTCCATGTTAACTCAGTGATTTTTTTTTCATATTTCATGCTTGATTCCATATTTCCTAAAGAAAAAAAGGAATGATAAATATCTGGTTCTGTGCTCTGAGATGAATTATTAATGAGCAGATAAGATCAGCAGGCCTACAATAAGTACCTACTATTTAAAAATCCAATGCAAGGTACAACATAAATTTAATTTTCTGATTATGGAAGTTTGAGATCTAGCAAAAAGTATTTTAAAAAACAACAACAACAACAAAAGGAATATATACTCAAAGATTTTCCTGGTTTCAAATCACAAAAATTTGAAGCTAAAATACACTTCAAAAATTATCTCTATCTTCTATTCAAGTCAAACACTGACACAAGCTTTGGAAGCCATCTTTTTAATGCTCATATGGAATCACTGTGAGTCCTTTAAACTCCATCTTTTACTTTTTTTCCTGTAAAAACTGCCATCCTCAGCACTTTCTATCTTGTTATATAGTAACTTTCATCACAGTTGTTTGTATTTCTTCTTATTCCTCCTTCAGACAATCTCTACAATATCAAGAACTGCTTTTTAATTTCTCATTATTTCTCCAACAGTGCACAGAACAAAACATTGCATATATGAGATGCTTAGTAATTATTAATTGTACCAAATTAATCTGGCTCATGGAAATGAATCTTAACTGATTAGTAAGAGAGATGAAATTTTTATTTATAATAACTGAATTTGTTTTAATTGATTAACCTGATTAATAAGAGTAATTGACAACAATTCTAATAATTAGTCTATATTTTCACCACAAGTTTCTAATTCTGCTTTAGTTTCAACATTAAAAATACCCTGCTCCTGAAATAAAAATAAAAATCTGCCCCCCGACCACCAAGATTCTGAGTCAACTTTCTCCCTAAAAAATTACTAGCATGCATGCACTTGTGTATTTCCACAAGCAAAGAAGAATGATGGTTAAATTTCATTTTCTATAGACATATTGCATTGCTGGAGAAGACTTCTGAGACTACCTTGGACTGCAAGAAGATCAAACAAGTCAATCCTAAAAGAAATCAACCCTGAATATTCATTGGAAGGACTGATGCTGAAGCTGAAGCTCCAATACTTTGGCCACCTGATGCAAAGAGCTGACTCATTAGAAAAGACCCTGACGCTGGGAACGACTGAGGGCAGGAGGAGAAGGGGATGATGGAGGATGAGATGATTGAATGGCATCATCAACTCAATGGACAGGAGTTTGAGCAAACTCCAGGAGTTAGTGAAGGACAGGGAAACCTGGTGTGCTGCAATCCATGGGGTCACAAAGAGTCAGACACAACTTAGCAACTGAACAACAAAACCTACAACTTTGCAGCCAGAATAATTTTTTAAATGCTAATTTGTCCTTTTCACTTTACTACTTACTTAATGGATTCTTATTTTTCTTAGGATTAAAGGAAACATTTATAAAGAGGGTGACCATATAATTTAGTATTAAATTTGGGCACTTTGGATAGTAGGGGCATCATTAATCCTTTGGCCAGATCAAAAGGGTTCTCCAGGGCAGCCTAGATGTATGCTCACTCTGCATGTGAGAGGCTACATGAAGTAGCCCCCTCAGAATGCTCCAGCCCTCATTAAGAGCCATTATTCTCCCAAGCTTTTTTTTAATTATTATAGTACACTGAGTTTTTTCTCATCTCACAACTTTTGTGCATGCCTATCTGTCTGTTTAAAAAGCTCTGTCTCCAAATCTTTGCTTAACACTTGTTCATGTTTCAAGCTATAAACACCACTCCTCAAAGAAGATTTCCTTGACACTGAGAGAATCAATTCCTAGGCCGATTGATAAGAAGTCTGGGGTCCCTGAAGAGGAGAGAGGAGTCTGGGGCTCTCAAAGAGGAGATGCTGCTGCTGCTGCTGCTAAGTCGCTTCAGTCGTGTCAGACTCTGTGCTACCCCAGAGACGGCAGCCCACTAGGCTCCCCCGTCCCTGGGATTCTCCAGGCAAGAACACTGGAGTGGGTTGCCATTTCCTTCTCCAATGCATGAAAGTGAAAAGTGAAAGTGAAGTCGCTCAGTTTTGTCCAGCTCTTCGCGATGCCATGGACTGCAGCCTACCAGGCTCCTCCGTCCATGGGATTTTCCAGGCAAGAATACTGTAGTGGGGTGCCATTGCCTTCTCCGCAAAGAGGAGATAGGGGTCTGGAATTCTCAAGGAGGCGGAAAGGACAAATGCCTTTTTTTTTCCTTTACATTTCTTAGTCTTAGTCATATAAGAGGTTTATTTCTTTAAGTTGGAAACTGATGATTACACAACAAACAACTCAGATTGAACTCTGTACTAAGGATTATATATAATCCTTATATATTATTTTAAGGATTTATTATATTTAATATATTATATTTATATTATAATTATTATATTTATATAATATAAATATATTATATTTAGCTTCTATACATCAGCTTATATATTATTATATATATATATTTGGGGGGGGGGCTCCTAAACCACTGCAGATGGTGATTGCAGCCATGAAATTAAAAGATGCTTACTCCTTGGAAAGAAAGTTATGACCAACCTAGAGAGCATATTGAAAAGCAGAGATACTACCTTGCCAACAAAGGTCCGTCTAGTCAAGGCTATGGTTTTTCCAGTAGTCATGTATGGATGTGAGAGTTGGACTGTGAAGAAAGCTGAGTGCCGAAGAATTGGTGTTTTTGAACTGTGGTGTTGGAGAAGACGCTTGAGAGTCCCTTGGACTGCAAGGAGATCCAACCAGTCCGTTCTGAAGGAGATCAGCTCTGGGATTTCCTTGGAAGGAATGATGCTAAAGCTGAAATTCCAATACTTTGGCCACTTCATGTGAAGAGTTGACTCATTGGAAAAGACCCTGATGTTGGGAGGGATTGGGGGCAGGAAGAGAAGGGGACAACAGAGGATGAGATGGCTGGATGGCATCACTGACTCAATGGGCATGAGTTTGAGTGAACTCCGGGAGTTGGTGATGGACAGGGTGGCCTGGCATGCTGTGATTCATGGGGTCGCAAAGGGTCGGACACAACTGAGTGACTGAACTGAACTGAAGGATTATATAACTACAATGTATCCTGCTTGGGGACAGTTTCTCCTTCCTGAAAACCTTCTGACTAATCCTGATATTTTAGAATGTATATTATGGGAGTGGGTCTGGTAAAATCTTTCTACTGTTAAGTTCTAATCTTGTTATTTTAAAATGTAAGCTGTGGGAGTGGGTCTAGTAAGATCTTTACAACCTTGAGACATTCTTTTGATTTATTGTAATAACCTATTAAAAAAGTATATAACTCCCTTGCTTAGACTAGCGAGGGGGGCACTCTCCGTCCCCCTTCTGATGTCTATGTCAGACACTTTCTCTTTCCCTTTTCTTACTACAATAAATCTCTGCTACACAAAAGCTCTTGAGTGATCAAGCCTCATCCCTGGTCCCAAAGCAAAATCTTCTTCACAGGTCACAAATCTGACCCAGTTCACCATAAGCTATCAATACCTAAAATAAAAACCACCTTCACCTCACCTTCACTATCTCCTCAGACAATATCTTGAACTTTTCTTTCATATATTGCTACAATTTGTAATCTACTTTTAATTCTGTCTGTATCATTTTACCATAATTACCGTTCCTTAGGTGCAGTATAACTAGTACTCAGCATAGGAGCTGGCTTATAGGAGAAGCTAAGTAAATATTTATTGAATGAATGAGAATACGAATATTTTCAAAAAGAAAATTATATAATAAATACTGTCAAAGCATTGGTTTTTATTTGAGACAGCTATTTTTCATATAAAGACACCAAAAATATTGTAGGGATGTCAATCTTTCCATATTTATAGGGCATAGGTACTCAGAATGACATAAAATAAATATGAATAGTAGGAAAAATCCACCAACTAGACAACAGAAGATGAGATGGTTGGATGGCATCACCAACTTGATGGACATGAGTTTGAGCAAGCTCCGGGAGTTGGTGATGGACAGGGAAGCCTGGCATGCTGCAGTCCATGGGGTCGCAATTGAGCAACTGAACTGAAACAAAAACCTTCTTGTAAGAACTACTAGTTTAGCAAAACAAAAACAACAAGAAAGAAAACAAACAAAATGTTAAAAACAGGTGGTAGAAAAATACCATTACACTGGCATCATAATAAATCTACTCGACAGCAATATTTTGATCTGAGTAACACATATGCTTAAATATCTGTATAGGAGTTCATGTTCTTATTAAAACTATGTAATCTAGTTATATGCCACAGAGATTTTGAAATATGTACTGGTTTAAGGCAAAATCCAATTAATATCAGATGGAACTTCCCTCACAATTAGGCTGACTGACAGACTGCCCATTAAGTTTTATTCTATTCTGGGGTACAGCAGTATGCAAGAAAATAGAAAAATAGCAACTGATGCTTTCTTTAGACTTAAGGTGTATATACTGATTTTAAGAGTCTACATACAAAATTTTTTTTAAAGGATTAATAAAAAGTGAGACCCTAACAGAAAAGTAATTAATGTCCTTTTTGTGGGTTTCTGGTCTCATTCAAAACTACAGTTCACCCCCCTGAACCTTCCTTCCACCTCCCTCCTCACCCCATCCCTCCAGGCTGTCACAGAGCACCAGCTTTGGGTTCCCTGTGTCATATATTCAACTGGCACTGGCTATTGATTTTACATATGGCCAAAATATTGTAAAGTAACTATCCTCCAATTAAAATAAATAAAATAACTTAAAAACTACTTCCTAAAATTATATTTTCATTTTGATTTTGGCTGAAATAAGAGGATTTTACTCTGCCTACATTGATCTTCAGGAAGCTCCTCAAATTCCATTGCATTTTCCCATATCCAGGCTCCTATGCCTACAGCCTAAACCATCCAATTATCAAATCAGTGGAAAGAATTTACAGGCGGCCCTCTTTGTGTATTCCTTTTGATTTTGTTAGGGTTGCAGTTTCAGAATAATAGTTTTTTGAAAAGATTATATCTCTCTGTTCAAGTGATTAGCGTTTCTCATGTTAATGGTATTATTACATAACCACACCAGAGAAAAGATTCTTCAACAACACAGAAATGACTAGAGAGAACAGATCTACCCAGGATTTCTATAAATAATATAGATAGAAAGAAAGAAAAATAACAGACAAATACAAAAGACATAATAACCTTCTCTTATATTCTACAAAAGATTTTCTCTTAAAATGAATGAAAGCAATAAAATCTAAAGTTAACTTCTAAGAACAATCTCAGAATTGGGCTGGCTCCTGAATAGTTTGTGCTGCATGCTAAGATGCTTCAGTTATGTCCAACTCTTTGTGACCCTATAGATGAGTAGCCTGCCAGGCTCTTCTGTCCATGGGATTCTCCAGGAAAGAACACTGAAGTGGGTTGCCATGCCTTTCTCCAGGGGATCTTCCCGCTGAATAGTTTAAATAACAGTAAACCCCAATCTGCAATCCAGGAAGCTTCCACACTTTGTGGTTTATTTCCTCTCAGGGCCAAATAACTACTCTCACTTCTTTCAATAATGTGACTATTTGTAAAGTACCTTTGTGTGAAAAACCAAGGGCAGAGGGATTATTGGCAATAACGTTGTATGTATTTGCTAAGGGAATAAAATGTTAGTTTTTATTTTTTCAATTATGAATTATTTGTACTACTTGACTTTGTATAAACATAAGTTATGTGTAAAACTTATGTTTTAGAGCTTATACTTGAATAGAAGTTCTTTATAGAAAAGAACTATAAATAGCAGAAATAGATTTCAGGGTTTCAGAATGAAAATGAGTTAACTAATTTTTGGACTTTAGTTTCTTCTGGAAAAAGGATTCGAAATCTTAAAATGATTTAAAATCCACTGTATCAATCAATACCAGGAACTACACAAAAAAAATAACAAGCCTTGTATTTTGAGCGTTGTGTAAATTCACATTTCTACTTGGCTTTCAGAATTCCCAAGAATATTCCTTCAAAAGAAAAAGTAATTTTAAATGGCATTTTTTAATACTATGGTTTCATTTTTCAACAACTGCATACAAATAAAATTTATGGGGAGGGAGGTGGGAGGGGGGTTCATGTTTGGGAACACATGTAAGAATTAAAGATTTTAAAATTAAATAAAAATTTAAAAAAAATATTTCTTACATATATTTCATAATGATATTTTAAATACAGCCACCAATTGCTGGAAATGAGCAACAAATACAGAAAAGTATGATGCTTCTAGTGCATTTTTAAGAATGTTGCAAGATTTTAAGTTTATTTTAATAGTTGCCCTCCAAAACAGTACCAATACTAATGTGAGACAATATTTACATTGTTTCTGAACACTTTCAATAGAAAATGTACTACTAACATTGTACTTGCTGATAAAGTGATATCCAATTTTAAGATGCATTTTATCTGTATCCAAATGACCTTTTAGAACCCTAACAAAGTAACTGCTGATTTTTTAAACTCATTTCCACTCAAAACAAACCACTTTTTTTCTTATAGTTCATTAACTTAGACACTCATTTGTATCCCTGGAGCTCTTTCCAAAATAAAGATAAAAAATTATTTTTACAATGAATCAAAGTGCTGACACATTACTTTCAGACATGGCAAAGAGAGAGGAAACACACACACACACACACACACACACACACACACACACACACAGAGGTACATGCAGGCACTAGTAAACTTAGGGAAATTCACAGGGTTTAGGCACCTTATCAACCTCCTAAAATTTAACCTGCACACTTTTAAACATTTAGAGCATGAAAAATGAAAGTGAAGGATTAGTTATCTTCATGAAATTTTCCATAAAATCTGGACATGAAAACCTTCTATAAAATCTTTGTTTTTGTAACAACATAACAAACATAAAGAATAAGAAAAAATATTTGGGAAAAATGAACAATTTCCACTTCCTTTTCTTAACATGGCCTCTTTTCCAGAGAATAACGATAAGCATCTTACTATCAAATTATTTTTAAGGAGGGAAAAGAACTACAGAGCATGTTTCCTACAGATCCAAGGCTCAAACTTTTATTAAAAAACAAAAATCATACATTCTTCTTAGTTTTTTTATATTACAAAGCCACCTCCATGTCAAGAATTAATCCAAATATGGTAGAAGATGAACAACAAACACCTTAGGCTATGGTCCCTCTAAAAGGTCAAATTTCATCCCTTACTGGTCAAATAAGTGACAATGACAAAGATAAAAGACAATCCCTAAAAATACACAAAATGAATATTTTTGACATTTTCAGTGAAAATCTCTTGGAATGAGTAATGGCATAGAGATTGGACCACATATTTCTTCAGTTAAAAAAAATCATTTGGTAGGAAAGTAGAAGTAATAAAATTTGGGAATCACATTTTCAAAGCAGGAATCTCTCTTCAAGATATTCCTGGGATTTCTCTTGAGCCACATAGTCAAGTCTTTATTGTAAAGCTTATAATTAAAGACCTCTATTTTAGCAGGTAAGATGCCTCTAGTACATTACAAATTTGGAATTTAACAGTTGGATCTTGGGAAGAGAGGAAATTCTGCACATCAATTCAATGCATGCAAAGTTTAAAACAAACAAAAGACAGGAAATTCCGAGCTAAGGATGAAACTTGTCTATAACCTGCTCCACTAAGTGTTTTGTGATCTTTTAATAACAAACATTATTATACACTTTATATACTGCAAAGAAAAAACATAATGATAATTGTATTTCCCAGATTTTTTGTTAAGCAGCATACTTGGTTAATACCATCATTAACATAAACTTTGTTTCCTGCTTTAAAGGATTATCAGAACTATCAATTCCCCAGGTCTCCAATACATGTTAGTTTATGGTTAATAGTCCTTCAAATAAACCAATTCATATTTTTTCCTTGAACATAATAAAGTTGATTATGATAAAACTTAACCTCATAAAGTTTAAATTGTTGTTATTCACTGGCATTCTTTAATTGTGCCAATATATTTATTTATTACATATAACTCCTAGCATAGCATTTAGCATACAATAAGGACTCTTTTAATGTTAGGGCTATTATTAACCTTTATAATCATCATTGTCCTAATTACTATGATGGGTATAAAGAGCCATCTGTTACAAAATTTATATTATGTGGTGATACATATTTTTGAGTTTTCTCTCATGAGAGAAATATTGGAAATATATGTATAAATTGTAGTCAAATACGTGCATAAATTATATGCATATATTGGAACTATATGTATAAATTGTCAGAAATACATGTATAAATTATAGTATTGGAAATATATGTATGAATTATAGTCAAATAATTTATTTGATAGCTCTTGTTTCCACCTTATAAAATGTTTAGATACGTAAAATATTGCTAGAGTATTCAGCATTTTTAATTTCTAAATAGAAATTATTTTTCAATTGTTCACTTAACATAATAATCCTCAACTAATCATTTCTTTCAGCTTTAAGATTCTATATTACCATATGTATGCCTGGGAACCTCTTATCTTGGAGCTAACATAGTATGTTTCAATGACCTAATTCTGAGTCAGTAGGCTCTGACAGTCCTACAGTTCTAATTTGGACACCCCCCATCCCAAATAAAAAAGGAAACCGCTCTAGGAGGAGATATGCTTTGTAAAGTTCTGGATTACAAAATGAAATCTCCTCTAGGTCAAAGCTTGGGTAAGCAGAAAAACAAAGACTCTTTTCTTTGATCATTCTTATCTCTTGGAAAGAATTAGGCCTCTGAAAAAATAACACCCACACATTCAGCAAGGTGAAAGGTTTTATAACACAGTGTATCTAGGCCAAAAGTATTTATTTAGGGATCATATTAATATTTGTGACACTGTAATAAAGAATGTAAATTGGTTCTACAAAAAGAGTAACATTAAAAACTGAACATGCCAGGATGATCAAATGAGATAATGTCAAAAGAAATACAATATTACTTCTTCCTCTAGAGAAAACTGGGTAAAATAGGAAGATTATAATTGCTTCATGATAGATAAGTTAAAAAAAAAAAAAAACAGGAAAGCTTTTTTCATCCATTTAGTACACTTTTACTGGACACTTCACATATGTTAAGCATAGGGAATTGACAGCAACGCTAGATGGCTTTATCCTTATAATCTTGTATGTATTAATTTATTCATTAAACAAATGAGTGCCCACTGCATGCCAGGCAGTGTGTGAGGTGTTGAAGGTGCAGGAAAAGGTAGGATTTCTGAGTTCACCATAATATGAACAGGTGCTTCACCAAAAGGGATACTGAAATGGCCCAAAACCTTCAAGACATCAACCAGTGAAGTTGCTCAGTCATGTCCAACTCTTTGTGATCCCATGAACTGTAGCCTACGAGGCTCCTCCATCCATGAAATTTTCCAGGCAAGAGTACTGGAGTGGGTTGCCATTTCCTTCTCCAGGGGATCTTCCTGAACCAGGGATTGAACCCAGGTCTCCCGCATTGCAGGCAGACAATTTACCATCTGAGCTACCAGGGAAGCCCCTTAAGACATCAAGGGGCTGTGTATATACCAATTCACTAGAGGGATTAAATTAAAAAAACACATAATATTAAGTCCTAACAAGAATGTGAAGTAATTGGCTCTGACCCTGCTGATAAGAATATAAATTGCTACAATCATTTTAACAAATATATTCAGCAGTAGTAACTATGCATATATTTTCTGAGTCTGTGAAATACAAATATACTACTGGTATGTGTGTGTGTCCATTCTCTGATTCTGTGGCATACAAATGACACATTTATTTGTATGTCGAATGAATTCTCATACATTATCTACTTTGACTCATCTATACAAACCACATTTGCAGGTGTGTGTGCCAGAAATATAGGTATATAGTCACCAAAAGACGCACAAAAGAATATTCAGAGTAAGTTATTATAATAACCCAGAATTAGTAATTCCACTAATGATACATCTGATAACTAAGTTGTGGTATACTGAAATGCTAAACAGCAATGAGAATGAACAAATGACAGTTAGACGAAATAATACCAGTGAATTTCACCAACATAATGTTAAATAAAAAAGTCATAAAGCATACCTATCAAGCGATTCTATTTAAGCACAGTACAAAAATAGGCAAACTTGGAGGAAGGCAGTGGCGGAACCCTGATGCTGGGAAAGATTGAAAGCAAAAGAAGAGGGCAGCAGAGGATGAGATGGGTAGATAATATCACTACCTCAATGGACATGGATTTGAGCAGGCTCCAGGAGATGGTGGAGGACAGGGAAGCCCGGCATGCCGCAATCCAGGGGGTCCCAAAGAATCAGACACCACTTAGCGATGGAACAACCACAATGGTGGAACAGAGGAATACAGCAGATTCTTGCAGTGCTTGGAATGATCTGCCTTGACTGGGAAGCTGGCTGCATGATTGGCTTCACTTTCTGACCGATTATTGTACCAGAGGCTTATCATTTATGACTCTTCTGTAGCAAATTTACTTAAAAATAAGCACCAACTACCATTCTTGATTAAAGATGGTGTTGAACATGTTGTAGGATAGTGAAGACAAGGGAGAACACTAAGTATGGTGAATGAAGTAACAAGGTTTTCATTACCTTCTGGCAATTTTCTACTGTATTTGCCATAGGCCTCATTCCTCACATATGGGCATCTGAGGTACTTACCCACTAGTCTGATTTGTTGTTGTTCAGTCGCCAAGTTATGTCCAAATCTCTTGCACCCCCTGAACTGCAGCACACCAGGTTTTCCTGTCCTTCACTGTCTCTTGGAGTTTGCTTAAACTCGAGTCCATTGAGTCAGTGTTGCCATCCAATCATGTCATCCTCTGTTGCCCTCTTCTCCTCTTGCCTTCAGTCTTTCCCAGTATCAGGATCTTTTCCAGTGATTCAACTCTTCACATCAGGTGGTCCCCCAACTATCCGAGCTTCAGCTTCAGCATGTTTTTACAATTAATATTCAGTGTTGATTTCCTTTAGGACTGACTGTTTTGATCTCCTTGCTGTCCAAGGGACTCTCAAGAGTCTTCTTCAGCACTACAATTCAAAGCATCAATTCTTGGGCCATCAGCCTTCTTTATGGTCCAACTCTCATATCCGTATGACTATTAGAAAACCATATCTTTGACTATATGGACAGATGTGTAAACAGACTGAAAAATTAAGGTACTTAATCAGAAAGATTTCTAGATCTTTTTTGTAATCTTTCTGATTAAGTATCTTAACTTTCAATCTATTTACACATCCTGGTGAAACCAATTTTTGACTAATCTTTTAATCATTACATTACCCGTGTTATCCTCCTGCTTAAAAAATGATTACTGACTCCTCATTGCTTACACTATAAAATCTAAGTTTTTAGCCAAACATACAATGCTTTCCATCAACTTCATCAAAATCTGAATTCAAATAACTTCCCATACATTATCTAACTTGACTCACCTATACAACTCTTAATAAGAGCAGTCTCTAATTATGGCTAAGGGCACAGACCCAAGAACCCCTACTCTGTCATAATGGCAAATTACTTGATCTTTCTGTGCTTCAGTTTTCTTGTCTGCAAAAAGGGGATACTACTACATCATAGAGTCTTCATGGGGATGAAATGTTAATACCTCCTACACAACTGTAAAGAATATTTGACATACAGCAATCTGTAGGTATTGCCTATTATTTTTCATCATGTTAATCAGCCAAAATTGTTGTCAAGCAACAATATAGTCAATACTGCCTTGTCATTTGTTCACACCATTCTTCCTAAATATGGAAAGCCCCTGCTCCATCCTCTCTTCCATCTTAATCTCTTATCTTTCTTTTAAAATACCATTTCATTCTTAAAACTTTTGGCCACCATAATACCAGGGAGGTCTTTTTAGAAGTCCCTCTGTGCCAGTCATTCATCATCATCTGTTCTTTTGCTTTTGTTTTTTAATATACACCATCTTCATGTGTTGATATAGGGTTGTTGTTGTTATCGTTGTTGTATAGTTGCTAAGTCATGCCCAACTCTTTTGTGACCCCATGGACTGTAGCCCACCAGGCTCCTCTGTTTATAAGATTTCCCAAGGAAGAATAATGGAGTGGATTGCCATTTTCCTCTCTAGGGGATCTTCCTGACCCAGGGATTGAACCTGCATCTCCTTCACTGGAAGGCAGATTCTTTATCACTGAGCCACCAGAGACGACCTTAAGGTATTTAAGGTAATTTAGAAACCTGTATGCAGGTCAGGAAGCAACAGTTATAACGACATGGAACAACAGACTGGTTCCAAATAGGAAAAGGAGTACATCAAGGCTATATATAGTCACCTGCTTATTTAACTTATATGCAGAGTACATCATGAAAAATACTTGGCTGGAGGAAGCACAAGCTGGAATCAAGATTGCCAGGAGAAATATTAATAACCTCAGATATGCAGATGCTGCTGCTGCTGCTGCTGCTAAGTTGCTTTAGTCGTGTCCTACTCTGTGTAACTCCATAGACGGCAGCCCCCCAGGCTCCGCTGTCCCTGGGATTCTCCAAGCAAGAATGCTGGAGTGGGTTACCATTTCTTTCTCCAATGCATGAAAGTGAAAAGTGAAAGTGAAGTCACTCAGTCCTGCCCGACTCTTCACGACCCCATGGACTGCAGCCCACCAAGCTCCTCCATCCATGGATATGCAGATGACATCACCCTTATGGCAGAAAGTGAAGAACTAAAAAGCCTCTTAATGAAAGTGAAAGAGGAGAGTGAAAAAGTTGGCTTAAAGCTCAACATTCAGAAAACGAAGATCATGGCATCCAGTCCCACCACTTCATGGCAAAGAGATGGGGAAACAGTGGCTGACTTTATTTTTCTGGGCTCCAAAATCACTGCAGATGGTGATTGCAGCGATGAAATTAAAAGATGCTTACTCCTTGGAAGGAAAGTTATGACCAACCTAGATAACATATTGAAAAGCAGAGACATTACTTTGCCAATAAAGGTCCATCTAGTCAAGGCTATGGATTTTCCAGTGGTCATATATGGATGTGAGAGTTGGACTGTGAAGAAAGCTGAGTGCCGAAGAATTGATTGCTTTTGAACTGTGGTGTTGGAGAAGACTCTTGAGAGTCCCTTGGACTGCAAGGAGATCCAACCAGTCCATCCTAAAAGAGATCAGTCCTGAGTGTTCATTGCAAGGACTGATGTTGAAGCTGAAACTCCAATACTTTGGCCACCTAATGTGAAGAGCTGACTCATTTGAAAAGACCCTGATGCTGGGAAAGATTGAGGGCAGGAGGAGAAGGGGACGACAGAGGATGAGATGGTTGGATGGCATCACTGACTCCATGGACATGGGTTTGGGTGGACTCCAGGAGTTGGTGATGGACAGGGAGGCCTGGCGTGCTGCGGTTCTGCTGCTGCTGCTGCTGCTAAGTCGTTTCAGTCGTGTCCAACTCTGTGTGTCCCCATAGATGGCAGCCCACCTGGCTCCCCTCTCCCTGGGACTGCTGCAGTTCATGGGGTCACAAAGAGTCGAACACACTGAGTGACTGAACTGAACTGAACTTCTAGCAACAAGAGCCTATTGAAATTCAAGTGTGTTTAATTATTTAGTAAATTGGGTGTAGTAAATTTTACTGTGAAAAGTGTTTATCTTTTAATCAAATTCATTGCAATAAAATTGAAAAATAAAATTGTAAAATAGTTAAAGTGTACACTGTAATGATTTGATATACATATATATTATAAAGTGATTCTCACCATCTAGTTAACTGACACATCCATCACTTTATTCATTTATTAGTAATGCTTAAGTTATACTCTCTTAGCAAATTTCTATTATTTAGTAGAGCAGTTTCAACTGTACTCATGTTCTAGAGATCCTTAGACCTCATTTATCTTAGAAATGTATGTTTGTATACTTTTACCAACCTCCCCCTATTACTTTCACATCTAAAATCAATATACAAAATTCAGCTGCATTTCTATAAATGAGGAACTATCAGAGAAATTAAGAAATCAATTACACTATCAATTTCAATAAAAAGAATAAAATACTTAGGAATAAAGTTAATTGAACAGATATAAAAAAGAATTATAAAAACATTGATGAAAGAAACTGAAGAATACACAATAAATGGAAAGATATTTTATGCTTATGACTTGGAAAAATTCCTATTGTTAAAATGTCCATACTATCCAAAATTATCTGTAGATTTAATGCAATTCCATCCTATCAAAATTCCAAAGGCATTTTTCACAGAAATAGAAAAATCAATCCTAAAATTTGTACAGAATCATAAAAGACCTTTGAATAGCAAAGCAATATTGAACAAGAAGAACAACACTAGCAACATCACACTTTTTGGTTACAAACTGTATTACAAAGCTATAGTAATCAAAACAGCATGCTATTAACATAAAACCAGGCACATAGATCAAAGAAACAGAATAGACAGTCCAGAAATAAAGCCACATTAGGAATAATTTATGACAAAAAAGGAAAGAATATAAAGTGGGGAAAGGACAGTTTCTTCAGTATGTGTTGAGAAAACAAATAGCCACAAACAAAATAATGAAGCTGAACTCCTATCATGCACCATCAGAAAAATCAGCTCAAAATGGATTAGACTTGAACATTAGCCCTGAAATCACAAAACTCCTAAAAAAGTAAAACTGAGGGGGAAGTGTTCTCCTTGACATCAGTATTAAGAACCATGTTTTTTAGTTTGACACAAAAAGCAAAGACAAGAAAAGCAAAAATAGACAGATGGGACTACATAAAACTGAGAAGCTTCTGACTATCAACAAAATGAAACCGGCACCTATAGAACAGAAAAACTGTTTACAATTGCACATACAAAAAAAAACTCAATATCCCAAAAATATGAAGAACTTATACAACACTACACCATTTAATTAAAGAAATGGTCAGAGGAACTGAATAGACATCTTTACAAAGAAAACATCCAAATGGCCAACAGGTACATGAAAAAATGCTCAAATACTGACCATCAGGGAAATGCAAATCAAGCCCAAAATAATATATCACTTCATACATGTTAGAATGACTATCACCATAAAGATAAGAGATGTTGGTGAGGATGTGGAAAGAAGGGAACCTCTGTATGAATTAAATTGGCATAGCTACTATGGAAAACAATATAGATTTTTATAAAGAAATAAAAACAGAACTACCATATGAGGCAGTAATCTCACTTCTGGGTATACTTCTAAAAAGTGAAAATAAGATACTGAAGAGATATCTGTACCCACATATTCACTTTAGCATATTCACAATAGCCAAGATATGAAACAGTCTAAGTATCTATCAACAGATGGTTGGATAAAGAGCATACACACACATGCACACACACATATATAAAGGAAAATTATTCAGCCACAAGAAAGAAAGAAAACCATACCGTTTGTGACAACATGGATAAACCTTGAGGGCACTATGCTAAATGAAGTAGGCCACACAACACTATATGATATCACTTATATGTGGAATATTTTTTTAAAAAAATGAAACTCATAAAAACAGCAGAAAACTGGGTAGAGTAGATTACCTTTTATATGACTAAGACATTTTTGCTAACTAATGATTTCTAAATATGATTTCATAAAGAAAATTTATTTTCTTCTACTTCATTATGACAGATAATGTAAATATAATATCAAATCCATAATTTACATAAAATTATTTTAAAATTTAATTTAAAATTTTACATATTTTTCAACTATACAGTGCTAAATTTTATCCTGATCAGTATTATGAAATATAATAATTTCCCTATAAAGTGAGCAGCACAGTCAATTGCTCTTTTACTCTTATGAGTTGGAGATTTATTCCTACACCTTTAAAGCAACGTAGAATTGTTTAAAATATTTTAAAAATAATGAATAATATCTATTCTTCTGGACACTTTTTATATCAAGATGATAATGAATCACTTGTGAGATGTTGATTATTAAAGGAGTGATAAACTTTTTAAGAACACAACTGCTTAACAAAGAGGAGGGAAGTCAATTAAAGGAACTTTCATACAGACATTGGACTGTGATGTGACCACAATAATTCATAGGTTAAGAAGAACAAATCCACTGGACACCTGCCAGCTGCCCTTTCTCTTTTGTGATGCTTTCGCAAGACAGTGAGAAGAACATCAGTATTCCTTTTAGAAAGGAAAGGAGAAATACATATAAAGTTCTGGAAAAGCATCGGAATCTACTAGGAGTACAACAGCACGTACTACACAGAAGAACAACTTTCTTGAACTTGGTTTATAAAGTTCCAAGTGACAAGCTGAGTGAGTTGTTCCTTAAGCTTCTCAGAACAGCTCACAGCTGGGACTACTGTTAATTATTCCAAGCAGCTCTAATCTGAACTTCAAAGAGTTTCCCCAGCCACTCCCCAGTGCTCTAGGAAGCTACGAAGTCTGTCTTTTCACCTAACCATTTACAAGGTTTGGAAAAATTGAAAACATCTTTCATCTTTTCAGTTCCTCTGTGGTTAATCATGGTTTTGTTGATTCCATGTTCAGTCCAGTGCTATTTTCTGCAAACCTGCTCTGCAGACAAGCACGTGAATTCAGTAACCTTTGCCAGTGTTCTTCGAGTTTAATGACAAAAAATCTGAAGGCAAACATACATGTCTGCAGGTCCAAAGCAAGCATTTACATAAACAGATTTTGAAACACTGTGTTGCAGACTTGAATTCTTTCTTATTTACAGGCTAGACGAAACAGTCTTGAGAAATACAATTGCTTTAATCCATTTACAGTAGATCTTAGGGATTTTAAAATTTAAACAGTGAGTCTTTCAACTTTTGACTGACCTTGTGATAAAGATGTAAAGTGAAGGAATAGGATGTAATAGGGGGCTGGCTGCTTGGCACCTGAAAAATTCCTGGATCTAGTCCAGATGCCTAAAATTTTGACCTTGATGTCTATCCATTCATTTATTCCATCATTCAGAGAGAAATAACAAGAGAGCTTTTGGTTTGCCAGACACGATGCTGAGAGCAGGTGTCCTAGAACTAGAAAGTTCAATAAAATTTGAAACTATGCTTATCAAACCATACCTTTGTTGGTGGAGAACAACAAATAATAAATATGAAAACATAAAAAGTGCTATGAAAGTGAGAGGTATAATAGTCTACTGGCAACAGAGAGAAGAAAATAATTCCCCTTGGTGAATTGTGAAGGGCTTCCCTGGTGGCTCAGAGGATAAAGCGTCTGCCTGCAATGCGGGAGACCCGGGTTTGATCCCTGGGCCGCGAAGATCCCCTGGAGAAGGAAATGGCAACCCACTCCAGTACTCTTGCCTGGAGAATTCCATGGATGGTGGAGCCTGGTAGGCTATAGTCCAAGGGGTTGCAAAGAGTCAGACATGACTGAGCCACTTCATTTTCATTTTTGCTTTCAGGGAGTGGAGGATTTTTGAGGATAGTCAGAGACTTGCTGGTGGAAAAGGGGATGTGGAGTCGGGGGAAATGTCAGAATACCAGGTAAAAGGGAAAGAAGGAGTCAATGCAGAGAGGCCTGAAGATAAGAAAGGGGAGAAGTTTAATGTGACTGCAGTAGAGGGTCTAAAAGTAAAAACTGGAAAAAAAAAAAAAAAGCAAAGGTTTTGAAGATTATGTTTTTGTTTCACTAATAAATTGGGATTTTATCCTGTTGACAATAGAATGGTAATGAAGGACCTTAAGCAAAAGAGAAAAGAATAATAACCCTGCCAGTAGAAGACAAGTTGAGTTACAAGTGGTAAAGATTGAGTGAAGGCAATGTTTATGTAGGAAGCTACTGTGCTAGTTTGGTGAAAATGATAAAAATACTTAAGAATCATGAAGACATTACCTCTGGGTTAAGGCCAGATATCCTGAGTAGGGAAAACTTTTATCATTCAAATATCTATTAGTGTACGTGAATTTAACAATATTCTTCCCTAAAAACGGATGCTGCAAAGAAATAAGAACATGACAAAGAAGAGAGCAGATTGCTAGGATTATTGATGGAGTAAAAGAGGGCAAAAGACAGTAATATATGGCACATTTCAAAATTTTACTGAAAATCATTTCTGGATCTCAATTTAACATAAGTCCCAATGATGTTATAGGGGGTTTCTGGTTCAGGACATCAGTGAAAAAAGATCCTGAACTCAGATTTTCCCACAGAATCTGTAGATGATCATGGAACAATTTCCTCTGAACAAAACCTAAAGTGGCCACCTTAAATCAAGATAATGAGAGGGAAACCACACTGAAACAGGTAGAAGAGGCTGAGAAACAACACAGCCATAAACAGCATCCCCAAAATCAAGTATGAACTAAAAACCTAGACCTTCTCCCTGATGAGTGAAGATTTCCTGCCTCACATCGGTTCAGTTCGGTTCAGTGACTCAGTTGTATCCGACTCTTTGCAACCCCATGGACTGCAGCACACCAGGCCTCCATGTCCATCACCAACTCCCAGAGTTTACTCAAACTCATGTCCATTGAGTTGGTGATGCCATTCAACCATCTCATTCTCTGTCGTCCTCTTCTCCTCCCGCCTTCACTCTTTCCCAGCATCAGGGCCTTTTCAAATTAGTCAGTTCTTCGCATCAAGTGGCCAAAGAATTGGAGTTTCAGCTTCAGCATCAGTCCTTCCAGTGAATAGTCAGGACTGATTTCCTTTAGGATGGACTGGTTGGATCTCCTTGCAGTCCAAGGAACTCGCAAGAGTCTTCTCCAACACCACAGTTCAAAAGCATCAATTCTTCAGCACTCAGCTTTCTTTATAGTCCAACTCTCACATTCATACATGACCATTGGAAAAACCATAGCCTTGACTAAATGGATCTTTGTTGGCAAACTAATGTCTCTACTTTTTAATATGCTGTATAAGTTGGTCATAACTTTCCTTAGAAGGAGCAAGCGTCTTTTAATTTCATGGCTGCAGTCACCATCTGCAGTGATTTTGGAGCCCAAAAAATAAAGTCTGACACTGTTTCTACCGTTTGCCCATCTACTTGCCATGAAGTGATGGGGCCAGATGCCATGATCTTAATTTTCTGAATGTTGAGCTTTAAGCCAACTTTTTCACTCTCCTCTCGCACTGTCATCAAGAGGCTTTTTAGTTCCTCTTCACTTTCTGCCATAAGGGTGGTGTCATCTGCATATCTGAGGTTATTGATATTTCTCCCGGAAATCTCGAGTCCAGCTTGTGCTTCTTCCAGCCCAGCATTTCTAATGAGGTACTCTGCATATAAGTTAAATAAGTGGGGTGACAACATACAGCCTTGACATACTCCTTTTCCTATTTGGAACCAGTCTGTTGTTCCATGTCCAGTTCTAACTGTTGCTTCCTGACCTGTATACAGATTTCTCAAGAAGCAGGTTAGGTGGTCTGATACTCCCATCTCTTTCAGAATTTTCCACAGTTTGTTGTGATCTACACAGTTAAAAGTTTTGGCATAGTCAATAAAGCAGAAGTAGATGTTTTTCTGGAACTCTCTTGCTTTTTCCATGATCCAGCAGATGTTGGCAATTTGATTTCTGGTTCCTCTGCCTTTTCTAAAACAAGCTTGAACATCTGGAGGTTCACGGTTCACATATTGTTGAAGTGTGGCTTGGAGAATTTTGAGCATTACTTTACTAGCATGTGAGATGAGTGCAATTGTGCAGTAGTTTGAGCATTCTTTGGCATTGCCTTTCTTTGGGACTGAAATGAAAACTGACCTTTTCCAGTCCTGTGGCATTGTTGAGCCCCACATCAGGGACACCAACTATTAAGGCCAGCACCTGAAAGATGATCCCCCAAACATTTGGCTTTGAAGACCAATAAAACTTATAACCATGAGAACTGCAAAGCCAAGGCAAACAGAAAAGGCACTTAATAAAGTCATCTGCAGACTCACCTGCCCCAGGATGCAGTATAGAAGCAGCCCTTTAAAGATGCCTGGACTTTTTTACCCTTCTTTTTTTAAAAATATTTAACTGCAGTACAGTTGATCTACAATGTTTCAGGCATACAGCAAAGTGATTGTTACATATATATATATATATAATGCATGTAATATGTATATGTATTATACATATGTATGTTTTTAGATTCTTTTTCATTATAGGCTATTATAAGATATTGAGTATTGTTCTCTGTGCTACACAGTAGGTTTTTGTTGTTTATTGATCTTAGATACAGTAGTGTGTATCTGTTAATCCCAAATTCCCAGTTTACTCCACCCCCTTTCCATTTTGGTAACCATAAGTTTGTTTTCAATGACTTTAAGTATATTTCTGGTTTTAAAATAAGCTCATTTATATCATTTTTTAAGATTCTACATATAAGTGGATATCATAGGATGTCATGAGTGGTAGCATAGAATATTTGTCTTTCTTTGCCTGACCTTTAGTTTGTATGATAACCTCTAGGTCCATTCATGTTGCTGCAAATTGCATCATTTCATTCTTTTTTATGACTGAATAATATTCCATTTTATATATATACACACACACACCCCCACACCCACACACATACACATACCATATATGTATACATAAACCATATTATCTTTATTCATTCATCTGCTTATGGACATTTAAGTTGCTTCCATGTCTTGATTACTGTAAAGAGTGCTGCAAGAATACTGAGATGTATGTATCTTTTGGAATTAGAGCTCTCATCTCTTTTGCATATAAGGCTTGGAGTGGGATAGCAGGGTCATATGGTAGTTACGTTTTTAGTTTTTTAAGGAACCTCCATACTGTTTTCTATAGTAGCTACACCAGTTTACATTCCCAACAAAGATGTAAGAGGGTTCTCTTTTTATTTTGTTTATAGTTTCCTTTGCTGTGCCAAAAGTTGTCCAAACTTTACATAAAAGACAATCATTTGCTAATTTTAAAATGTTGGTCTGATTATCAGGGACCTGTTGGTATACTCTCCAGGCCCAGAGTTTTTGGGTACCATCTTCACATTTTCCATCTGCCTCACTAAAGCCAGCAGGTGCCATCTTTCTTTCTTTTCCTTTCTAGTGGGGCCCATGTTTATACTGAAGACAGCCAGAGGCATTTTTTTTTTTTTGCAGAGAGTGCCATCTTTGCCCTCCCCTTGTACAACACATCAGTGTGCCAGTAACTCCTTAAGGAAAGCTTCTATACATCTTTGATGCCCCAGTTTTTACAACTGCTAACTCAGTTTGTATGGCTGTGACCCAGAGAACACCCCTTGAATGTATGGTTGTAAAAACCAGGGAGTGGGGGGAGGCTTGTGTTCCTCAGTCTCATGGGACTATAACAATTGGAGAGGCAGTTCTTGACAGATTACCATTCGCACAGCACTGCATAGATAGCAGACTGAAAAACATCCAGTCTTTCTGAGACAGAGGCCTAGTTATGTGGACAGGAGCTGAGGTTTGTGGGGCAGGCTTTCTGGTCTGGCACATGTCAATTGGCCTACAGAGCTGCTGTCAGGGAATTGACACCACGGATGTAATCTTTGTCCTCTCCTTCTGTCTCATTCTAGTTCATTAGAATCTTTCAGAAAGGGGCTTACATCCTAGCATGATGTCTTGATTTTTGCAGCTACTACCAAAGGACACCTATATATTACCTGGATCTGGTGACTAACAAGGCTTACACTTGTGGTTTTACAGGGCTGTGTATATTTGCAATCTCTAGATGCTGCTGCCTAGGGGTCTGGCTTCCAATCAGCCTGAATCTAGGGGATGACAGAGATCTTACCCTTTGGGACAATAAGTGGTGTTGGCATACCCTCAACACTGGGAGCTATTAAATAAAATAGGATGCTTGGACAATCACAAAGGTTTAGGAAAGAATCAACAGCTAAGGCAAGATTGAACACTAAGGTTTTCCTACCTAAGACTAACACTTCAAAAAATGGGAAAGGTAACAGTTTCATCTAATGCACAGATACTGACACAGAGAATCAAGAAAAATGAAGAAAGACAGAAATATGTCTCAAATGAAAGAACATGGTAAAACCACAAAAAGAAAAAAAACCCTTAATGAAACAGATATATGTAATTTACTCAATAAATAGTTCAAAATAATGATCATTATAAAACTCAAGAGAAGAATGAATGAATGCCATGAAAATCTCACAGATAAAATACAGGAAATACAAGAAAAATGAAAAAGAACTGAAGAATACCATAAGTGAACTGAAAAGTATACTAGGAATGTTTCAACAGCAGACTAGATAAAGCAGAAGAAAGAACAATGTCAATGAACTCAAAGACGACACAAAGAAGTTCACACAGAGGAACAAAAAGTAATGAAAAAAGTAAAGATAGTATAAGGGACCTGTTAAACAACAGCAAGTGAAATGACATTTGCATTATAAGAGTCCCAGAAGAAAAAAGAGAGAGAATGGAGTAGAACATTCACTGAATGAAATCATGGCTGAAAACTTCCCTACACTGGGGAAGAAGTAGCCTTCCAGATTCAGGAAGCACTGCTGCTGCTGCTGCTAAGTCGCTTCAGTCGTGTCCGACTCTCTGCGACCCCAGAGATGGCAGCCCACCAGGCTCCCCCGTCCCTGGGATTCTCCAGGCAAGAACACTGGAGTGGGTTGCCATCAGGAAGCACAAACACCACCAAATAAGATGAAGGCCAACAGACCTATACTAAGCAACATTGTAAATAAAAATGCTAAAAGTTAAAGACAACCAGAGAATCATAAAAGCAGCAAGAGGAGGACAACTTGTTATACACAAGATTATCAGCAGATTTTTCTGTAGAAACTTTGCAGGCCAGAAGGCAGTCACATGATATATTAAAAGTACTGAAAGAAAAAAAAAAAAAACTTCCAACCAAAAATACTCAGCCCAACAAAGTTATCATTGAAAATTAAAGGAGAAATAAATATAGACAAGCAAAAGAAAAATGAGTTTATCAACATAAAAACAGTGACACAGAAAATGTTAAAGTGACCTCCATAAACTGAAAAAAAATGATGTTAATTAGTAACAAATAAAAATATGAAAATATAAACCTCACTGGGAAACATAAATACATTTTATGTGAATTAATCACTTATAAAGTTAGTATGAAGATTAAAAGACAAAGTACAGAAACTCACTACAATTATCTATGATAATTAGGTAAGGAATTCACCAGATAAAAAGATATATGATGTGACATCACAAACATATAACATGAGTGGGGAGTATAAAAATGTAGAATTTTAGGATGCATTCTAACATAAGTTTTTATCAACTTAAACTGTTATAAATTGTTATATGTGAGCTTTATGGTAATTACAAAGCAAAAAGCTATTGTAAATTCACAAAAGATAATCAGAAAGAAATCTAGTATATCACTAAGGAAAGTCATCAAACCACAAAGGAAGAAAGCAAGAAAAGAAAACTGGAATAAAGAAGCTACAAGACAGCCAGAAAACAGTTAACAAATTGGAAATAAGTACATAACTATTAATAGCTACTTTAAATGTAAAGAAACTAGATTCTCCAATCAAAGACATAGAGTGGTTATAAGAATAAAAGACTCACCCTGTGATAAACCATAATGGAAAAGAATATGAAAATGAATCTCTCTCTCTCTCTCTATCTCTATACATATATATATATATATATATATATATATTTAATTGTCATTCAACAAATCTTAACTAGTTCAAGAAGACTTAAATCATATCAAGGATCTTTCCTGACCAAAACAGTACTAAAGTAAAAAGAATTATATGAATAAGCTAGAATTTCACAAATATACGGAGATTATACAACATGCTACTGAACAACCAATGATCGACAAAGAAATCAAAAGGGAAATTTAGAGAAATATCTTGAAACAAATGAAAATGGAAACATAACACATCAAAATTTATGGCATGGAGCAAAAAGCAGCTTTAAAAATGAAGTTCATAGCAATAAATGCCCACCTCAAGAAACAATAAATATCCCAAATAAACAGCATAACTTTACAACTCGAGAAACTAGAAAAAGAACAAAATTTAGCAGAAGGAAAGAAATAACAAAAATCAGAGCAGATTTAAATAAAATAGAAAGCAAAAAGACAATATAAAATATTAATTAAATAAAGAAATGGTTCTTAAAAAGTTAAAACTGATAGAAAGTGAAGTCACTCAGTCGTGTCCAACTCTTTGTGACCCCATGGACTGCAGCCCACCAGGCTCCTCCATCCATGGGATTTTCCAGGCAAGAGTACTGGAGTGGGTTGCCATTTCCTTCTCCAGGGGATCTTCCCGACCCAGGGATTGAACCCGGGTCTCCCGCATTGTAGGCAGACGCTTTTACCGTCTGAGCCACCAGGGAACTGATAAGACTTAAATAAAATCAGACATGAAAGAAGTAACATTATAATAGACCTACTATCAACAAGTATATACTGACAAATTGGATAACTTAAGTCATCGATAAATCCCTAGAAATAAAATCATCCAAGACTGAATCACAAAGAAATGAAACATCTCAACAGAGTGATTACCAGTAAGGAGATTGAATCAGTAATCAAAAACCTCCCAATAACCAAACCCCAGGATTAGGTTGCTTCGCAGTGAATTCTAATGATAATTCAAAGGAAAATTGATACCAATCTTTCTATCAAACTCTTCCAAAAAAACAGAAGTAGAGGGAACATTTCCAACCACATTTCAGGATGACAGCATTACCCTGTTACTAAAACCAGACAAAGACATCACAAGAAAGGAAAATCACAGGCTAATATCCCTGATGAACACAGATCTAAAATCAACAAAATATTCACAAACTGAATTCAGCAATACATCAAAAAGATCATATACCATAAACAAGTGGAACTTAATTCCAAATGTAAAAGTATGGTTCAATATTCACAAATCAGTCAATGTGATAAACCACTTTAACAAAATGAAGGATAAAAATCATGATCAGCTCAGTAAATGAAGAAAAATCATTTGACAAAATGTAACATCCACTTATGATAAAAGCTCTCAACCAACTAGATACAAAGGGAATACCTCAACATAATAAATGCCATATATGAAAATTCCACAGCTAATGGCACACTCAATTTTTAAAACGATTAAAGTTGTTCTTTATAAGATCAGGAACAAGACAAGGATGACCACTCTCACCACTTTTATACAACATATTAATAATATTGGAAGACTTAGCAATCAGATGGGAAAATAAAATAAAAAGCTTGCAAGTTAGAAAGAGAAATAGTAAAACTTTCACTATATTCAGATGACATAATTTTATACAGTCATCTTTTGGTATCCACATGGAACTGGTTCCAGGAACCAGCCCTCTCTAACACCAAAATCTGTGAATGCTCAAGTATCATATATAAAATGGCATAGTATCAGCATGTAAAGTATGCATGTTCTCTCATATAATTTAAATCATCTCTAGATTACTTATAATACCTAATACAATGTAAATGCTATGTAAATAATTATAAATACAACGTAAATGCTATATAAATATTTGTAAGTTCATGGCAAATTTAAGTTTTGCTTTTTTGAACTTTCAGGCTTTTTTTAAAATTCACAGTTGATTGAATTTGCAGATATAGAACTGGTAGATACAGACAGTCATTTGTACAAAGAATTTTCTAAAGACACCACCAAAAATGGTTAGAACTAATAAATAAATTCAGTAAAGTTGCAGGATACAAAATCAATACACAGAAATCAGTTCCGTTTCTATAGAGTATTAATGAACTACCTGAAAAATAAATGAAGAAAATAATCACACTTACAATTATATCAAAAATAATAAAATACCTAGAAATAAATTTAACAGAACAAGTGAAAGACCTGTGCACTGAAAACTATAAGACATTGGTGAAAGAAAATGAAGAACACAAATAAATGGAAAGATAGTCTGTGCTTACTGATTGAGAGAATTGCTATTTTTAAAATGTCCATTCCACCCAAAATAATCTATATATTCAATGCAATCCTTATGAAAATCTGGCATTTTTCAGAGAAATAGACAAAAATCCTAAAATTTGT
Organism: Capricornis sumatraensis; assembly: GCF_032405125.1. Taxonomy (NCBI): domain Eukaryota; kingdom Metazoa; phylum Chordata; class Mammalia; order Artiodactyla; family Bovidae; genus Capricornis; species Capricornis sumatraensis. The sequence goes on from NC_091072.1 coordinate 84,194,830, forward strand.
CTAGAACCACAAAAGACCCTAAAGTAAGCTTAAGAATAATGAAGAAAGCTGAAGACATCACACTCCTTGATTACAAACTATATTACAAAGCTATAAGAATCAAAACATTATGGTATTGATATAAAAAACACATTGATTAATAGAGCAGAGAGCCTAGAAATAAATTCAGGCATACAATTACGTACAACAAAGGAGGCAAGACTACACAATGACAATAGGACAGTCTCTCCAATAAATGGGCTTCCTAGTGGCTCAGATGGTGAAGAGTCTGCTTGCAATGCAGGATACCTGGGTTTGATCCCTGGGTCAGGAAGATCACCTGGAGAAAGGAATGGATACCAACTCCTGTATTCTTGCCTGGGGAATTCCATGGACAGAGGAGACTGGTGGGCTACCATCCATGGGACTGCAAAGAGTCAGACACAACTGAACACCTAACACTTTCGCTTCAGTAAATCGTACTGGGAAAATTGGACAGTTACATGCAAAAGAAAGAAACTAGATCACTATGTTATACTCTAAACAAAAATTCACTTAAAATGAATTAAAGACTTGAATGCAAAATCTTAAACAATACAACTCCAAGACAACATAGGCACCATGGTTCTCAACACTGGACTTGGCAATAATATTTTTTGGATTTGACAACAACAAAAAAAGAAAAAGAAACAAGTGAGAATATATCAAACTAAAGACCTTATGCACAGCAGAGAAGAAAAAAGTGAAAAGGGAGCTTACTGAATGGGAGAAAATATTTGCAAATCATATATTTGATAAGGAATTAGTATCCAAAACATATACACAATATATATAACTGATCTTAAAAACAAATAATCTGATTAAAATATGGGTAGAAGTAAACACATTTGCAGATAGCTAAAAAGAACATGAAAAAAGGCTCAGCATCACTAATCAACAGGGAAATGCAAAATCACAATGAAATATCACCTAACATCTGTTAGAAGAGATATTATCAAAAAGATAAGAGATGACAAATGCTAGCCAAAATGTAGAGAAAAGTAAACCCCTGCATACTATTGGTGGGAATGTAGATGGTGAAAAACACTATGAGAAACAGTATGAGGTTTCCTCAAAAAATTAAAAATAGAACTACCATATGATCCAAAAATTCTATTTTTGGGTATTTTTCCAAAGAAAATAAAAACACTGTTTCAAAAAGATGCATGCTCCCCCATGTTCATTGTAGCATTATTTAGCAAGATGAAGATATGTAAAGAACCTAAATATCCATGGATGTATACATGGGTAAAGAAACTGTGAGATATAAATACATATATGTATATATACACACACACATGCATACATATACACACATATATATGTACATATATATATATATATCAATATATATCAGCTGAGTGAAATAAATTAGAGAGAGAGAGTTACAATGGGATCAAACTTATATGTAGAATTAAAAAAAAATCTCATAGATACAAACAACAGATTGTTCAATGGTTCTCAGAGCTGGGGAGTTAGGGATAGAGGAAACAGGCAAAGAAAATATAAAGGTAAAAACTTCCAGATATAAAATAAATACATGATGGGAATGTAATGAACAGAACAGCAAGTATAGTTAGCAAATGCCATCTTGCATATTTGAAAGCTGCTAAGAGAGTAGATGCTATAAGTTCTCATCACAGGAAAAAATCCTGTAAATGTCCATGGTGACGATTTCAGCTAGACTTAATGATGGTGATTGTTTTTACAATATATTCAAAATATCAAATCATTGTGTTGTATACCTGAAACTAATATAATATTGCATGTCAATTATACCTAATAAAAATCATCTAAATAAAAGTAAATTACATAGGTGCTCTGTTGAGACTTTGTAGCTGGGAACTAAAGGGGGAATGGGAGTCACAGTTAAGACTTTCTGACAGGGACACCACATGCAGTTATGTGGTGTGCTAACTGCACAGTCATGTATGGTGGCCCTGTTTACTTTCTCAGAAGCTTAGTACTCAAAAATCAAAGTTCATATCTTTTAAATTTAAAACATAAATCGGTGCTTAGCTCACTAAAGCTCAAGGTTTTAAAGACCTTTCTAGCTTTTCTTTTGTAAGCTAAAATAAAACATTTAAAATATTTTAAACAGAACTGAATTTATTAGTAATAGAAACTCAGGGGTTAAGCAAAATACTATGATAAACTGGATAGAAAATTTGAGGAACTAGCTGTTGTTACCCTTATAGCCATGGGGACAAAAATGGGAATAAGAAAAAATTGAGAAATCTTTGTAAGATAAACCAGCTCAATTCCAAGGCTGAGATCCAAGTTCAAGGCCCACATTTCTTCCTTAATCCAAAATGCTATGTTACATCCACAGATTCCACTCTTTTACTAATCCCATATCATGATGTCTCAAAATGAACTGAAATACTTCTAGGATAACAGGAAAACTAAAATTAATCCATAGTGTCATTCCACTAAGACAAGATGATTATGCCCATTTGCCATCATAACAATTGAAAGAGCAGCTTCACATAAAGGCCTGCCTTGCCTTATATAGACAGAAAACAGGCCTTCTATATAAGGAGCTGCTTGAAAGCAGAGAATGAGCCTTATTTCTCTTTATTTCCATAATACAACCACACCATTTAACACATATAGGCAGTTAATAAGATACTTGTTAAATGACTGAATTAAATCATAAGTCTACAATTTTCTCCTGCAGCCCTTTTTGCATCTGATGTCTATACGAGTATGTGAAATGTACAACTTAAAACTTCCTACATTTACTCATTCAAACTGTGGTGCCTATGGAAATGGGAATAACTGAACACTGGAGTGACTGAATTCTCCAAAAAAGAAAAATACAACTGCCCTTCCCCTCCCTATACTGTCTGTCTGCTTTGAAGAACAAACTACTTGCATAAGCTGAATGAGACACCTCAGGCTCACAACAGCGGGTTCCAGGAACCTGCCCTGTGCTTGGCACTTCATGCACACAATAAGTATGAGTGGCATAGAAACTGAGGCACAGCTGGCTTATTCAAGTGAAACTGAAAGTGTTAGTCTTTCAGTCATGTCTGACTCTTTGCAATCCCATGGAGTGTAGCCTGCCAGGCTCCTCTGTCCATGGAATTTTCCAGGCAAGCATACTGGAGTGGATTGCCATTCCCTTCTCCAGGGCATCTTCCTGACCAGGGATCAAATTAGGGTCTTCTGCATTGCAGGCAGATTCTTTATCATCTGAACCACCAGAGAAGCCTATTTAAGGTCATACATTTAAAAGGCAGGACAGGAATTCCAGCTAGATCTCCCTGATTTCAGAATTCATGCTCCCACTGCGCCACAGTACTTTTTAAGATATACTAAAATATAAAATTATATAATGATAATCGTGTATTACAAATGGAATCATGATTTTAAAATTCATTACGATGTAGTTCTTTACTTGCACTTAACAAGATTGCTTTATTTCTCTCCTAATTCTTTCAGAAAATCAGTCAATATTAAAACACACTCTAAGAACATGGGAGGATGATAACATTTTATTGATGAATTTTGTAATATGTTTGAATTAAACAGCAATTTATCAAAAATTCTAATTCCCCATCAGTTATATAAGTGACCTACAGAACCTGTAAATACTTCTTATGCATACACAAATTAGCATGGCTGCTTAATGACTCAATAAGTTACACTATGCCATCAGGCACATATAGGGGTACCTCACTGAAGATCTGATTCGAAAGCATTCCTGAACATTTAGCTCTAATCTGCATTTAAATTTCCTGCATTAACAGCCACACCAAATTATGCAGAGCCTTGGGCAAATAAACATGATAACTGTCAAAGATTTTCAGTTTAGTGGAAGAGAAAGTAGTGACAGAGAAAGCAGAATATCTAACACTGAAGAACTAAAACAAAGTATAGTTGGCAGTCTGGAAGAGATAATAAGTTCTTGTAGAGTCATTGCATTCGTAAAGTTCTTTCTGCTAGTACTAAACAGAGCACTTTCTACAAAGTGCTATATTGATATGATTCCATGTTGGAATTCTGTCTAAAGTAAATGGAGAAGTCTTGTGTGCTGCATTTCACAATGGATTTCAAACTAAATAGAAGATATTTTAATGTATACACTAAAGAAAAATCTGCTTTCTGCGCCCAACTGTCCTCAAAAACTTCACAGCACTTGACCCCTGCACCCTAGTCTCCAGAAGCTGAAAGAAGGGTGGACTTTCCTGTCACAATCTCAAAGTATTGCTGGGAGTCGGGGGAATGGGTAGCGGAGAACAAAATGTGAAGAGCCATGAATGACCACCCCCCCCTAGTCACTTTCTCATCTGGGGGTTATAGTTGTGTAACAATGGCACCCCACTCCAGCACTCTTGCCTGGAAAATCCCATGGACGGAGGAGCCTGGTGGGCTGCAGTCCATGGGGTCCCTACGAGTCGGACACGACTGAGTGACTTCACTTTCACTTTCCACTTTCATGCATTGGAGAAGGAAATGGCAACCCACTCCAGTGTTCTTGCCTGAAGAATCCCAGGGGTGGGGGAGCCTGGTGGGCTGCCATCTATAGGGTCGCACAGAGTCGGACATGACTGAAGTGACTTAGCAGCAGTGGCAGCAACCCACCACCAGCATCACAGAAATAACAATAGAAGAGTAGCTGCTGACCGCAGCAGTGAACTTTGACTCTCAATTCCCTCTCACATACCCTCAGGCATCCTAACATGATGATAATGAGGTATTGGTATTGCCTGCATAGAAGTGTGCCAAAGCCTTTGATAGTATCAAGGATCTTCTGTGGTCCTTTGTGCCTTGAAAGGGTGAAAACTAACATGCAAAAGATGCTTTTATTCAGATGTACACTCTGGTGAATTCCTGGTCTATGTGAATTTCTGTGATGTTTCAAAATGTCTAACAATATCTTCTGCCTTTTCAATCTCCAGTGATACTTTGACACCTAATATTGTAACTGACATAGCATAACTGATGTCTTCTCTGAATCTACACACATAAATATTTTAACAAATGTGGATTTGTAAACATCTATAAACTGGTAAACATGATTGCTCATGGTGACTAGCCTCAAAACTAAATATACCTTTCATTATGTGAAAAATACGTTATGGATTTATCTCATGACTATAATTTTTCTTTTATATTTCTTGAATTAAGCTTCAGTGGAATGCACAATATTTAAAGACATATTTTTGGAGTTTTTCACCTTTGTTAAACTTTAACAAAATTGTTATAGCTAATATTTTTATTAGCATTAGCAAAATCTTTTTATCAGTAGAACCAAACTTTTAACATATCTACTTTCTCCTTCAAATGAATGATTTAAGAAAATTTACTTTATAAATTTATTTCATAAACCTGTCATAATGAGTACTTTAAGTAATTAACTAGACAAAATAATTTTAGTATATTTTAAGTAAAAAATGAATTATAGAACAGTTTCTATTTTTCATTTAAGTCATATATCACTGAATTCAAAACATTTATTAATGTGTCAGACTGTGGGAATTAAGTCACATATACTATAATATATGAAGTATTTGGGTACTTTATACTGTAAATGAATATATTTTTTGAACTAGGTTTAAATCAGCATGGGCATTTGAAATTCAAAAACTGAGAAAAAAATTATCAAATTAGTTTACTAAACAAATCACTGAGCACAAAAATGAAAATTAATCTAACATAAAAATTTTTTTTTATGTTTGTATATTTAAAATTAATCAACATATTTCTTTTCAGCTTCCCATTATAAAGTTTACTGGTGCCATAATGGCAAATGAACTAATTAATTGACAAGAATTATATCTTTCTTATATACACATAGGGATTTTCTGCACATATACATGCACAAGAACAAACAAGCTTATTTAAATATGAATATTAAGTAAGGTCACACAACTACCTTTCACTCTGAAAAAGTTGATGGCATCCCTGAGCAACTAAATATGAGAGATTTATTTCTAATCATCATCTTTACAAACTATTTCATGCTATTTAACAGATAACATTCCAGAAATGTATATACCACCTAACTCATTTCTTAACAGCAAATGTGGTCACATGAATTCAGTATAGAGCTATAAAGAAAATATGCATAATACCAATGTACTCTGGCAAAAAGGATTCATTGATAAATCTCTATCACTGAGGCAAATTTCAAGAGAGTTCCAGAAAAATTTCTACTTCTGCTTTACTGACTATGCCAAAGCCTTTGACTGTGTGGATCATAATTAACCATGGAAAATTCTTCAAGAGATGGGAATACCAGACCACCTGACCTGCGTCCTGAGAAATCTGTATTCAGGTCAACAAGCAACAGTTAAAACTGAACATGGAACAAGAGACTGGTTCCAAATCGGGAAAGGAGTTACATCAAGGCTGTATTTTGTCACCTTGCTTATTTAACTTATATGCATAGGACATCATGAGAAATGCTGGACTGGATGAAGCACAAGCTGGAATCAAGATTGCTGGGAGAAATATCAATCACCTCAGATATGCAGATGACACCACCCTTATGGCAGAAAGTGAAGAGGAACTAAAAAGCCTCTTGATGAAAGTGAAAGAGGAGAGTGAAAAAGTTGTCTTAAAGCTCAACATTCAGAAAATGAAGATCATGGCATCTGGTCCCATCATTTCATGGGAAATAGATGGGGAGACAGGAAACAGTGTCAGACTTTATTTTTCTGGGCTCCAAAATCACTGCAGATGGTGATTGCAGCCATGAAATTAAAAGACGCTTACTCCTTGGAAGGAAAGTTATGACCAACCTAAACAGCATATTAAAAAGCAGAGACATTACTTTGCCAACAAAGGTCCATCTAGTCAAAGCTATGGTTTTTCCAGTAGTCATGTATGGAAGTGAGATCTAACCAGTCCATCCTAAAGGAGATCAGTCCTGAATATTCACTGAAAGGACTGATGCTGAGGCTGACACTCCAATACTTTGGCCACCTGATGCGAAGGACTAACTCATTGGAAAAGACCCTGATACTGGGAAAGATTGAAGGAGGGAGGAGTAGAGAACAACAGAGGATGAGATGGTTGGATGGCATCACTGACTCAATGGACATGAGTTTGAGTAAGCTCTGGGAGTTGGTGATGGACAGGGAGGCCTGGCATGAATTCCGTGGGGTCGCAAAGAGTCACACACAACTGAGCAACTGAACTGAACTGAGCTAAATTTCAAGCTCTTGTCATTAGCAGCTAATACATGCACATCAAGGTGCAATAATAATAATACTGCAGCTGGTTATAAATTATAATTTAGATCAATTGATTTTCAATATAATTGATCAATCAACCCCATGATTGATCTTTTTGCTTTTTATCTTGTATTATTTAAGTAAGGTTATTTTGAAATATATTAGTAACAATATTAGAAATAGAGATGCACTGATTAATCAACCATAGTTTTTATAAATATACATCTTTACATTAACAAAACCAATACATTTTTAACAAATTTGCCATATTACAATATAAAAGACAAATTCTTCTTCCTCCTTTTCCATACAACATCAACAAAGCATACATTACATTGTTGCCTAGTTGGAATAAATCATTTTCAAATCCCGGGTATGTGTTTCTGTTATGAGTACATGTGAATATGTGTGGTAATGGAATATATACATATCCAGTTCCATCAGCACTTCTAATAGTAGCATATGTAGGCATTTGTTTTTCATTAACTGGAAAAACCTAAATGCTTAGAGATAATGCAGAAAATAATAAGAACAATTTTTTGTTTGTTATCTTTCCTTTATATCATACAGCACAAACATGAGTAGAAACAGACAAATTCTAGCTTTAGATGCTGTAGCATGTAAATGTTTCCACCAGGCAAATTGTCAAGACAAACTGGATAACATCAGTGAAAGTAGCTCTATACTTTCTTGGCTACAAAAAGAAAATCTTGATACAAGAGACCTCTTTAGATAAAAACCATAATTTTTTAGCCAAAGGCAACTCCTCTCTCTTCTCCAAAATGCCTAGTCAGCTAATTTCTAAATGGCATAAGTCAACCATAAACTATAGACTCTTCTCTACTCTTTACTTTCATTCTTGGTCAAATTCTTTGAAATTCAACTTTTTAATGCACAAATGAATGAAAATCTAAAGCATTATTCAAAGTTTAATAAAAAAATAGTCTCCATCCAGATAGTTTATACAGACACTCAGAAAGATAGCAATTACATAATTTAGAAAACAGTTTTTCCAAAAGCACAGTGGAGTTAAATAAATGTTCCAAATTTCCATTTATGCCTTTACTAATATATTGGAAATAATTCCATTGATAAAAGTAACCTAATTTTCAGTTAAGCCAAATAATACTATCCAACAGGAAATGGCAACCCATTCCAGTATCTTTGCCTAGAGAATCCCTTGGACAGAGGAGCCTGGCGGGCTGTAGTCCAAGGGATCACAAAGAGTGGGACATGACTGAAGCAACTTAGCAACCAATGAACATTTCAAAAGCACTGAGTCAGTAAATGGCAGTGACACCAAATTCCATAATCACAACTCAAATTTCACTAACTTGTAAGTGTTTACTTCATCAACCCTAAATACAAATAATACAGACATAACATACAGAAGAAAAAATAGTTTCCAACAAGTTTTTGCAATAAGAAAAAAAAGCTGCTTCTTTTTTTTTCATGTAAAACATGAACAAGATAACCATATTAAACTAACAAATGTTAAAAAGGTATCGTATAAATAATTCCAAACTCTACACATAACTTACCAATTATAAGTTTAAAGATAGTAATATTTACTCATCAAAAATGTTCTTCAGCAGAGATTTATCATCCTTTTTGAGATGTCATAAAAAACGAATCCTTTGATAATCACACATTCATCTTTAAAATTCATGGAGACAGGCAATTTTTTCAAATGGAGACATTCATTAACACATTTAGAAATTTTGGGTGACTCATTCTTCTAGTCCAATATCTAATAATTAAAATAGGTCACTTAAATACTATTGGGAGATATACACTTTAATAAGTACTACACCTAGGAAAAGTAGTAAATTTGGAAATTTAAAATGTCCAAATATTCTTTCACAAATCCTATTTGTATTTTATTATTGTCTTACCTCAATGATTTTGTCATGAATTTCCAGGCCATCTGCTCTATCAGCAGGTCCATTTTTCAAAATTTTTGAAACATAAATTCCTTCCATTGGTGTTTCTTCCTGATTATTCTATTAAAAATAAAGCCGTTAGCAGTAAGAAAGATGTGAACAGAATGTCGTTAGATTAAAAAACAATTTAGTAAATGCAACATTGTCAAACCTCCCTAAACATGCAACTCTCTCTCTAAACTGAAGATTTGGCATTGAACTATAACTTACTTAACACAAACTAGCCATTAATCTAGATGGCAGCTTTAGTGAAGGAATGCTCCATCTTTGACAATATTATCTATTTACCTCCTGTTTTTGTGTACATATACATAAAAACTATGAGGAAAGCCATGTATAAGGTGATAACAGTAGGCTTCTAAGTATCATTTATAAAACATCTCACTTCTAAAGAGGTGTAGCAATTAAAAAAACTCTAAGTTGAAGGAAATGAAAAGGATATCCAGCCTCACTATGTAATTGGTTTGAGAGGTGGTCATAGTTCTAAAAATATACCCTCACAATGGGACACATTTGGAAATATAGCTCTGACTGTATACATTCACAGGGGAAACCATTTACTCAAGCATAAAACTCTAAAAGATCAACTCCAAATTTCAGTGGCTTCCTGGAATGAGTTCCATGTACAGTGAGTCTGATTATTAGTTAACGCTCAAACACATAGTCAGTATCATACATAGAGAGCATTTTAGTAAGTCACAAAACACCAATTACATTGCAAAACTCATTTAGGGAAAATGCCCAACATCCTATAATAATAAATTATATAATTTTAAATGTCATCTCACTTTATGGCAGGTTAAATAAGATTATTTCTCACTTATTAGCTTTCTTTAACATGAATTTTAAGAGGCTCTTGAAAATGTCCAGTTTCATCTAAATGTCAAACACCTAACTAGCATTTATAAAAATATTACTTAGGGGAAAAGAAAACAAAATGATATGCTAAAAAGACTTCTACCTTTTCATAATAAAAGGGAATGGTTCTACAAACAGAAACGTAGCAGTCATTAGTTGCTAGGTTTTCAAAATACTAAATAAAAGGAGGATACATGTCATTGCCACCCTGGCCTGAACACAGCATATGGCCAACAATGTTCAGTTCCCATAGAGAGCAACTGTAATGTAGGGTGCAAAACTTTCATGACAGCTAATTTGGGAAATTGAAAGAATATGATTTTTTAACAATTTTATCACCTCTCCTAGTGAGGATGAAAATTAAGCTGATACAGTATTTGAAGGATAAGAAAGAACTTTGCAGCTACAGTATTTATTATGAGTTTATAAACTCATGAATTTTGAAAATGATTGGCATCAGTGTAGAAGAAATTATTCATTCAATTAAATAAAGGAATTGATTTGGGGAGTTAAAAATATGTCAAATGAACTATCTTTTCTAAGCATGATATTTTCTATGAAATTGTGAAAACAACTATCTCTTATTTCAATTCATTTTCACTCTTCATTCATTCAAGATATATTATAAACTTACTGGTCTGTGTTAGCATCTGAAAATTGATCAATTTGACATTATAAATAAGAGTTACGAACAAGTAATACACCAAAGATTATCAAGCAGAAATTGCATATACATTTTTGTGAAATAGATTTATTTAAGAAAGTTGCCAACAGGTCTATACAATGTAGATAAAATGTGAAATGTACTCTTTTTTTCTTAAGCAGCAAAGTTAACTGTTGTTTTGTCTTATTTTTCTCAAAAAACTCTCACCATGTTCTGGAATATTTACAATTAAGAAATCTGATACTTGATGACAAGCACTATTTTAAAGATTAAATCACCATTTATTTTTTTACTCCAAATCCACAAATGAAAGCTAAGTCTTCTATTATTTTATAAACAAGGAACGAGTTATTCATTAACAAGATCACTTACCTGATTTGATCGACCTCCTATAATATTGAATCCCAAAGTGTCATTTTCTCTTTCCAATACAATAGTGAGTGGCTTATGTTCTCCTTCCTAGAAAAAAAGGGATAAAATAACTAACTAGTTAAAAATATAAAAGAAAAGAGCAAATGCTACAATATTATTTTTATTTTTTAATATAAATTTATTTATTTTAATTGGAGGCTAATTACAATATTGTATTGGTTTTGCCGTACATCAACATGAATCAAAATTTTTTTAAAGTAAAAAAATTAAATTTGGAAAAGAGAAAACCTTAAAGTTTTAAAGATAAGGATGGCTAAATTCTTGAGATTAATTTCTTCCTAAATTTAAATGAAAGTGTGCATTTGAAGGAAAAACCATGGATGTAAGAAAAATAACTATTTCCAAAAATGGCTAAATGGCTGTGTATTTTTACACATGCAGCTTTTATCCTAATGTAGCATCTAATTCTGAGTCCACTGTAATTTAAAATAGATTTCTGATTCAACTATACAGCTATCTGTGTTTTTCCTCTCCATTATAGATGAGTTTAGTAAACTGTTAAATAATCTAAGAATTATTTTATATAAAAATTTCACTTTGGAAAGTCTTGAGGGATGTAAAGGATATTTATAAATTTATATATATAATAATATATTATTTATAAATTTCTTTCAACAGTAATATTCAGATTGCTATTGAAATACAGGGTCTTGTAAGTTACAGTAATCCTAATTTTAAATGGTATTTTATTTGGTTTGGCAGAATTTTAAAAAGAGAGAGAGGATTTGTGTTAACTAAAGTAGTATGCATTGCTTTCCTGATGGCCAAATAATTGGTTACACAAATAGGAATTCTATCTACAATATCTGCTTATTAATAAAGACCAATTTAAACATAAGATGAAACAGTACGAGACTATGAGTTTTACTCATGGTTATGGATATTATTAACTATCTGGGAAAATTACATGTTTGGTAATTACTCTGGAATGATGAATTTCCATAAACATCGTCACCACTACTACCATCATCACCACTGTTTCTCAGGAGCTTTTCCCAGGCAGTGTGCACAGCAGCCCCTACTGGTAGAGGCAAAACATTTCCGAGCAGCACAGAGGAGCCTTTTGGTAAGTAGTCTGTAGATCTCCCTTAGTTTGGTAAGTAGATACAGATCTCGCTCAGTTCTTCCTCACTTCTCAGAACCACAGCCTGACTTGTTGCATGGATCTCTCTGTCATATAATCTAGCCTTGCTCCTTTCCACCAACCATTGCTTCCCCAAAACCTTGCACCCTTAACCAGTATTACAGACCATAATTCTGTGCTTCTCTCTGGTCTTATAAATTTAACTAGATACAGATACAATAGAGAAAGAAATGTAATAGAATCCAATCTTTTAATAACGGTGTACTTCTGTTGATCAGACTAGATACAACTCAGCTCCTCATCCTTCAATTATCCTTTTTTAGGTTCAAGGACAGAAGCTTCTAAACTTGGTGCTTGAGCTGGAGGCAGTGCAAAGCAGTCCCAGATGGGCACCCTCCTGGGTTGCTCCTCCCCAGGAAGCTGGGGAATGAAAACAGCTCCTTGAACGGAGTGTAAGTTCTGCTAAATCTCTGCTCACCATGGCAGCGACCAACAATGTCAAACACTGTGCAGAAGTCCTTCAGAAGAGAAGGAACAGCTTTATAAACAGGCCTCGTCTCACCCGCCGCTTCAGGGAGGCTTGTTTATTCGGTCGGAAAGTGGGCAGTCCAGGAACACATTTCAAGGCCAGAAGCCTCGACAAAGAAATGAAACAGCCCAGGAGCTCATCGGGCTAGTCTGAGAGCAGATGGATGTGAGCTCCTGACTTGGTTCCCCAAGTCTCACACTCACACTCGCAACATTCCACTAATAATGAAATTCGGAAGCACTTAAGAACTATTAGGAAGTGATGAAAATAACCTGGTGGGTCCAAGAAATGTCATCTTTTCATTTCTTAACTCCAAGTGATTCTGGTTTCCCGCACCCCTCAGAGTCCCTGCGCTGAGTAGAAGGTGGCTGATACCGGCGGTCTGGTAGAAACTAAATCTTTCAGACCTGAAGGTGTGAGACTGACTGACACGCCCTGGGATGCTCTCCAGCGGCAGAGGGGAGGCAGAGTCAGAGAGGTCCTTGTTTCCTAGCTTTCCTCCTCAAACTGGCTTCAGGCAAAGGCCAAAGGTGGAAAAAAAAAAAAAAAAGGCGGAGAGGCTAGGGCAGGAGAGTGAAAGACGCGGAGCAAGGGTCTGGTGGGAAAACGAGTTTTATTAATTCCTCCTTCTCCACCGAAAAGTTGGAATTGAAGCTGTTTACTTCTTCCAATCCCATTATAAGGGAAAGGGGAGAATCCTCGCTGACTGCAATACTAAAACACAAGGCAGGTAAGAGTAGTGGATGAACAGAGCGGTGGATGCTTCCTACTGCGGGAGGAAGGATGTCACCTTGCAAAAGAATCGAGTGCCAGAAAGCACTGTTCCCCTTTCCACCCCGATGGATCATTCCCCGGTGCCCCATCCCTCAGCGCTTACCGCGTCGTGGCCGCCACCCAGGTCCCTGACGAAGTTGCGGACGTGAGCCATGTACTGGGTCAACTTCTCGTGGTACCTGCGGGCGGTGAGCCGCACTTCGCCCTGCAGCTCCCAGACCTGAGCTAGCAGCGCCTTCTCGCGCCACCTCCAGACCCGAGGCCTGGGTCCCTTCCAGCTCCCGCCGCGGACGCCCGGCGACCCCCCGCATGCGCCCCCGCCCCCGCCGCGGCGGATGCCGGGCGCTGAGCTGCAGCCCCCGCGCAGTGACCGGTCCCCACTGCCCAGGCCGTTCGGCCGGGAAACGCTGCCCGGGTGGCGGCGGCGGGCAGGGCCGAAGTCGCAGCGCTCGACGTGCGCCGCCAGCTCGCTCAACTGCACCGAGCGGCCGCAGCCGCGGGGGCGGTAGTCGCACTGGATGCGCAGCTTCTGGACGAGGCTGCGCAGAGGCAGCACCCGGTACAGCTCGCCCGGCGCCACGGGCCCGCACTGCAGCGGGCACCGGCGCCGCCGCGCCGCCCAGGGCAGCAGACAGCGGGCGCAGAAGACATGCCCGCACGGCGTGCACAGGGGCTCCTCCAGCACCTGGCCGCACAATCTGCACTGGAAATCTGGGTCCACCGATTCGGCGAAGCGCTCCAGGGCAAAGCCCATGGTGGGGATGGGGGAGAAGGGGGCACGAATGCGGGGTCCACCTACTCCGAACCCCCTGTCTCCCCCGAGCTACCACAGGGACAGTGCTTTTAGCAGAGATGGCTCGTCGGAGGGGAGAGGAAGGGGTGAAGGGGAGTGATCTGAGTTTGTTTGGCTGGAAGTTTTCTGGCTCTGACTAGGTCCCCTGATTCTGCCGTATTGACACGAATAGACGCCACCTCCAGGGGATCCCCCTCTCCCCAGTTCCCCCAGCTCCTTCTCCTCTTCCCTCTCCCCCTCCGCCAATCTACGTACTCCTTCGCTGTCCGCTGCTCTGCAGTTTTTATTATTTCAAATTTTGTCAGAGAGCTGAGGTCGGATTACAGCGATCCCCTGGAAAGCTGTGGACCCCTTTGTCCGAATAGTGAACTTCAAGCAGTCCTTGAATAGAGCTGGCACGGCACAGTGCAGGCGTTGAGAAAGAAGTCAACCCCACCAGAATGGAAGGTCTCTCTGGAAGAGCAGGATCGTTGTCGGATTTTCCACTGTCTTCATCGCCAGGCATTCAGTCGTTCTTCAGTAAATGTGTTTGAGGTCGATGAGCTTCTGTTCTTTCAAATCCACAACAAAATTATCCGCTAAGTGACTGCGGCCGAGGTATCTACTCTGAAGTATCTACAGAGCCAGGCTTCTTAAATCACGATCCAGAAATCAGGTGAGTGTAAGAGAGGCGGGATGTTGGCTGACAACAAAGGCCAGGAAAAGGCCAGGTGCTCACCTTGGGACATCTCCCGCTTAGCGAGAGCTTGAATCGCCATTCAAGATCCTCTGCAGCGGGAGGACTCTAGGATTCTGTTACCAGGCAGTCTGACTCCAAGTTCAAGCACCACACCATCCGTCTTGTCTTCTACTTCCACAAACATTTTACCACTAGGGACGGGAATGAAATCATTTGGGCACCTGAAAAGGAGAATTAAAGGAAAAGATTATGAAAGAAAGCAGTGAAATAACAGAAATAAACATTTATGACCAATTCCCCCTACTTACCTTGAAAATACAGTTTAGATCCAAACTGCCCTCTTCCTCCAGTTTGACTCGTCAAAGTGTGTAGCAAGCAGGCCTTACAGGACACATGGAGTAAGGGGACAGACCCTTCAGCCTTCCCGCCCAAGCTTCCTTCACCATCTTCTGAACCTTAGGAATGCAAAGCAATCCTATCTCCAGGATAACACCACTTCCTGCCATTTTTCTTGAAGTTACTTCCACATAACTTAGGATGAACTTCCTAAAGTAGTCCCTGATTGACTCCTCATTGTTCCCAGAAAATTATGTACTTGATATAGTGTCAAAATGTATCAGTTGAAACACATGAAAGAGGCTCCAGACTTTGTCCTTTAAATCCTTGACACCAACTAAAGAGTTAGCAAAGGCTAATTGTAGAGGCTAATAAGAATTTTCTGAGCCTTTTGAAAGAGGAGACTTCATTAGAGTAGTTCAATAGCAAGTGAGGATCCTGGGGTGGGTTGCCAAATATCTGATATGTTTTTAAACTTGTTTCAAAACAAGATCATTGCATATGTACAGTAACAGTATAGGGTATACAGTATATCATACAGTATATGATAAAGTGACATTTGGCATAGTGCTCTACATTCCTCTCCCTGTTGGCCAAGCAAATAAACAATAAATTCACTGAATAAATAAATCATTTAAAAGCATGAACATATTCTTGGGAACTGGGTGAATCAGGAAAAGCAGAATGTTATAAAATGGATTCAAATAATTCTGAGCAAGAGGCATCTATTCCATCTTTTTAAACTATTGAAAAAGCTGTGACTTAAAGCTGTGACTTTATAGATAGGGCTTGGCAATTATTGTTTTACAATAGAAACAATGGCAATAGGAACTTTTTAAAAAACTGAATGTGAACAGATGGAATCTAAAAATATTCTAGAAATATACTAGAAAATGAGACTTGCAGTTACTTGAAAAGAAAGAATTAAAACAATGGTTACATAATGCACTTGGTCCATCCATGCAATTCTTACAACAAAAGTTAGAAACGTGAACAGGTTATGGTATGAGTTTTTCCAGGTTATATAATGTTTTGATTGCTAAAGGGAAAATGGATGTCAAAGACCGTGTCCACAGAGAATAACAAGTTCAAAAATGAGAACATGTAAAGTGAAGCCAAGTAACAAAGTAGGCCAAAAGGGAACTTGGGAAAATCTTTTAATTTTGAGAACACGCAAGCTTGAGTGTTTCCAAAACAGTTAAGTGCCAGGAGAAAAACAGTACAAGTTAAACCCTAAAGTAATGGACACACTTAACATGAACCTCATGGATTCTTCCCATCTGAAAATGTTGCGACATAATAAAGGTGTGACATCAGTTGAGCCAAATAGTCTGATTTCACTTCACAGACTGCAAAAAACTATTCCACATATAAGAAAAATAGTAATATCTAGGAAAAGCTTGGGCGAGCTAGAAACATGAAGCTGAGTTCAGTTCAGTTTAGATTGAGGTAATTAGCTGCGGTAAGCAAAGGAAGCATTTGGAATAAGTTTAAAATAGAGTATGCACAATATTTCAGCAAAACTGATCCAGTAATATTTAAATGTCTTTTGGCAAATGAGACAAATTATTGCCTTGCATCATTAGTTTGTACATATCCTTATGCTTTCACTATCATAATTTTCTTTTGAGTGTCTGGTTAGTGAAGTTTGCAGGCTGAATAGCAATATTGTAGGAAGAACTGAAAGATGAGCCATTGTCTTCCTTCTTGTCTAGGTATCCTGTTGGCTGTAGCCAAGACCATGCCTGTCTTTTTTCTCTTAAGCTTTATTTCAGACTGAACTTGAGAATATGAATGGCCAACTGAGAGATGAGGGGAGACAATACATAGACCTAGTTTGTCACTAAGCCAAGGGCTCTGGCTTGATTCAAAATATCTTTAAATAGTTGATATTTGGTTGGGTATTTTCAGCTTAAAAAAATAGTTTTTCCTTCAATTCACTGTCAGGAATCATATTCCTGAAAGCAGATTAAAAAATTAACTTGCTGTATTCTTTGGGTCAATTTTTAGACCAGTAATGAAAAATAAAGTATGCCCATAGATGTTTTGAGTGAAAAGAGGCAGGGTTCCAACCCAGTTCTGAGTCATCCTTACTTTCAGGGATGAATAGGGAATCGGATTAGTTACTTATTGTTAAGTCAAATGTTAAAAGACCTAATACTGAAATACTATATTCCAAGAATCACAAATGATGAATGGAGAGGTGAAAAATAAGGAAGAGATATTTTCCACTCCATGCGAAGATAATACCTTACACCAACTCGTTTGTGACTTTTGTCATGGTGTCTCATGAATTTTATTAAGAATAGTGAAATCAGGAAACCTGAAGAAATTTTTTCAAAAATTAAATAAGTCATTTATTTCATATGTTTATATAGCATAATTCATACTTTTAACACGAGTAATTTTTTACATCTTCTATTATAAGAACTGGAAATCCCATCATTTATATTTTCTTTTCTCTTACTCTCTAGTCATTTATCATTAATTAATTTCATGGTCTATAATCAAATACATTTTCCCAAATTTATGGGTAGAGCCTGGTGGACTATATATAGTCCATGGGGCATAAGAGTCGGACATGACTTAGTGACTGAACAACAAAATAAAACTATATATTATTATTCTGATAGATAAGACAAAAATACCCAGCTGCTCTATATTTATCAGTATTAACGAAACTAAAATTCATTTTTGTTCTTGATAGTTTTTGCAGTATAATCTAGGATCAGGATTGTATCTAGTAGCATAAATAAATATGTTCATAAAGCATAAGATAATATAAAGGTCAATGTAGGGAAAGAGAAAAGTAGCCAAGATGGCAGAGGTCAGGCTTTCATTCTTTCCCCATGTTTCCTAAATGCATGGCTATGTAACAGCTGTGGTCGCTTATAGCACTGCACACACACATCTCAATGTACCTGCTTGGCCACAGGCCACTTTTGTTCTATAAGCATATATAAGTTCCACCTGAAAAAGCCCTTGTGGCTACATTATTGCTGTGTCCTCTGGGTCAACCACAAAAGGAGAGAATACAGAGTGTCTGCTGCTATGGCTGACACACCCACCATTAGAGAATAAACATGTCTGCAGTTCCTATGACTCCTTGAGTTTTCTTCCAGCTTCCCCTCTCCTGTCTTGCCTACCTTGGGTTCAGCAAACAGTGTGCACAGTGAGGAACAGCAAGACTGTCAACTTGAGACTAGTTAAAAATTCCAAACTTGATAAAGCGAGAGATGCTTTAAAGTTGAATTTTAGAAAGTCCATTTAAAACAAGGCAGGTATTTTTAGTGGAGAAGGAAATGGTAACCCACTCAAGTGTTCTTGCCTGGAGAATCCCAGGGATGGGGGAGCCTGGTGGGCTGCCGTCTATGGGGTCGCACAGAGTCGGACATGACTGAAGTGACTTAGCAGCAGTAGCAGCAGTAGGTATTTTTAGAAGATATGTGGGTTACATACTATGCCAGATGAGAGACACTCTATGATATATTTTACTCATTGGTAAATAAAGAATTGGTTACACTCAGAGAATGGAGAGCTGTGTAAGTCTTTACGATCCCTGTCTTTAGGAGTTATATGCTATTATCTTGCTTTTGGGCTACCTTTGGCAAAATAAAGAGGTAGAAGCAACATCATGACAGTACAGAATGCCATTTTTAAGAGGAATAAAGTGATATGAACAAAGCTATTATGCATTCCAAATACAGTAAAAGATTTATGGTAATTGGGCAGTCTCTGTGAGAATAGCTTGTCAAACAAAGTGAAATGGAGAATTTGAAGAAAAGCAATCAATTTAGACAGCATATTAAAAAGCATAGACATTACTTTGCCAACGAAGGCCCATCTGGTCAAAGCTTTGGTTTTTCCAGTGGTCATGTATGGATGTAAGAGCTGGATTGTAAAGAAGGCTGAGCACCGAAGAATTGATGCGTTTGAACTGTGGTGTTGGAAGACTCTTGAGAGTCCCTTAAAATGCAAGGAGATCCAACCAGTCCATCCTAAAGGAAATCAGTCCTGAATATTCATTGGAAGGACTGATGCTGAGGCTGAAACTCCACTACTTTGATGTGAAGGACTGACTCATTTGAAAAGACCCTGATGCTGGGAATGAATGAATGCAGGAGGAGAAGGGGATGACAGAGAATGAGATGGTTGGACAGCATTACCAACTCAATGGACATGAGTTTGAAAAAAACTCTGGGATTTGGTGATGGACAGGGAAGCCTGGCATGCTACAGTCCATGGAGTTCACAAAGATTCAGACACTGACTCTGCAACTGAAATGAATCAATTAAAAATTTTGGCAACTTTCAATTTCCTTATAATCTGACCCTCTAAAGTCACTGAGACATTACTTAAAGTAACATTCAGTAGAGTTCAGTTCAGTCGCTCAGAGGTGTCCGACTCTTTGTGACCCATGAATTGCAGCACCCCAGGCCTCCCTGTCCATCACCAACTCCCGGAGTTCACTCAGATTCAAGTCCATCAAGTCAGTGATGCCATCCAGCCATCTCATCCTGTCATCCCCTTCTTCTCCTGCCCCCAATCCCTCCCAGCATCAAGTCTTTTTCAATGAGTCAACTCCTCGAATGAGGTGGCCAAAGTACTGGAGTTTCAGCTTTAGCATCATTCCTTCCAAAGAAATCCCAGGGCTGATCTCCTTCAGAATGGACTGGTTGGATCTCCTTGCAGTCCAAGGGACTCTCAAGAGTCTTCTCCAACACCACAGTTCAAAAGCATCAATTCTTCAGCCCTCAGCCTTCTTCACAGTCCAACTCTCACATCCATACATGACCACTGGAAAAACCATAGCCTTGACTAGCCGGACCTTAGTCGGCAAAGTAATGTCTCTGCTTTTGAAATGCTGTCTAGGTTGGTAGTAACTTTTCTTCCAAGCAGTAAGCGTCTTTTAATTTCATGGCTGCAGTCACCATTTGCAGTGATTTTGGAGCCCCCCCAAAAAAGTCTGACACTGTTTCCGCTGTTTCCTCATCTGTTTCCCATAAAGTGATGGAACCGGATCCCATGATCTTAATTTTCTGAATGTTGAGCTTTAAGACAACTTTTTCACTCTCCTTTTTCACTTTCTTCAAGAGGCTTTTGAGTTCCTCTTCACTTTCTGCCATAAGGGTGGTGTCATCTGCATATCTGAGGTTATTGATATTTCTCCTGGGAATCTTGATTCCAGATAATGTTTCTTTCAGCCAGCGTTTCTCATGATGGACTCTGCATATAAGTTAAATAAGCAGGGTGACAGTATACAGCCTTGACGTACTCCTTTTCCTATTTGGAACCAGTCTGTTGTTCCATGTCCAGTTCTAACTGTTGCTTCCTGGCCTGCATATATATTTCTCAAGAGGCAGGTCAGGTGGTCTGGTATTCCCATCTCTTTCAGAATTTTCCACAGTTTATTGTGATACACACAGTCAATGGCTTTGGCATAGTCAATAAAGCAGAAATAGATGTTTTTCTGGAACTCTCTTGCTTTTTCCATGATCCAGCAGATGTTGGCAATTTGATCTCTGGCTCCTCTGCCTTTTCTAAAATCAGCTTGAACATCAGGAAGTTCACAGTTCACATATTGTTGAAGTGTGGCTTGGAGAATTTTGAGCATTACTTTACTAGCATGTGAGATGAGTGCAATTGTGTGGTAGATTGAGCATTCTTTGGCATTGCCTTTCTTTGGGATTGGAATGAAAACTGACCTTTTCCAGTCCTGTGGCCACTGCTGAGTTTTCCAAATTTGCTGGCATATTGAGTGCAGCACTTTGACAGCATCATCTTTCAGGATTTGAAATAGCTCAACTGGAATGCCATCACCTCCACTAGCTTTGTTCGTAGTGATGCTTTCTAAGGCCCACTTGACTTCACATTCCAAGATGTCTGGCTCTAGATGAGTGATCACATCATCATGATTATCTGGGTGGTGAAGATCTTTTTTGCACAGTTCTTCTGTGTATTCTTGCCACCTCTTCTCAATATCTCCTGCTTCTGTTAGGTCCATACCATTTCTGTCCTTTATTGAGCCCATCTTTGCATGAAAAGTTCCTTTGGTATCTCTAATTTTCTGAAGAGATCTCTAGTCTTTCCCATTCTGTTCTTTTCCTCTATTTCTTTGCATTGATTGCTGAAGAAAGCTTTCTTATCTCTTCTTGCTATTCTTTGGAACTCTGCATTCAGATGTTTATATCTTTCCTTTTCTCCTTTGCTTTTCACTTCTCTTCTCTTCACAGCTATTTGTGAGGCCTCCCCAGACAGCCATTTTGCTTTTTTGCATTTCTTTTCCATGGGGATGGTCTTGATCCCTGTCCCCTGTACAATGTCATGAACCTCATTCCATAGTTCATCAGGCACTCTATCTATCAGATCTAGGCCCTTAAGTCTATTTCTCACTTCCACTGTATAATCATAAGGGATTTGATTTAGGTCATACCTGAATGCTCTAGCGGTTTTCCCTACTTTCTTCAATTTGAGTCTGAATTTGGTAATAAGGAGTTCATGATCTGAGCCACAGTCAGCTCCTGGTCTTGTTTTTGTTGACTGTATAGAGCTTCTCCATCTTTGGCTGCAAAGAATATAATCAATCTGATTTCAGTGTTGACCATCTGGTGATGTCCATGTGTAGAGTCTTCTCTTGTGTTGTTGGAAGAGGGTGTTTGCTATGACCAGTGCATTTTCTTGGCAAAACTCTGTTAGTCTTTGCCCTGCTTCATTCTGCATTCCACAGCCAAATTTGCCTGTTACTCCAGGTGTTTTTCCTACTTCTGCATTCCAGTCCCCTATAATGAAAAGGATATCTTTTTTAGGTGTTAGTTCTAAAAGGTCTTATAGGTCTTCATAGAACCATTCAACTTTAGCTTCTTCAGCATTACTGGTTGGGGCATAGACTTGAATTACTGTGATATTGAATGGTTTACCTTGGAGATGAACAGAGTTCATTCTGTCATTTTTGAGATTGCATCCAAGTACTGCATTTCAGACTCTTTTGTTGACCATGATGGGTACTCCATTTCTTCTGAGGGATTCCTGCCCACAGTAGCAGATATAATGGTCATCTGAGTTAAATTCACCCATTCCAGTCCATTTTAGTTCACTGATTCCTAGAATGTTGACGTTCACTCTTGCCATCTCTTGTTTGACCACTTCCAATTTGCCTTGATGCATGGACCTGACATTCCAGGTTCCTAGCCAATATTGCTCTTTACAGCATCGGACCTTGCTTCTATCACCAGTCACATCCACAACTGGGTATTGTTTTTGCTTTGGCTCCATCCCTTCATTCTTTCTAGAGTTATTTCTCCACTGATCTCCAGTAGCTTATTGGGCACCTACTGACCTGAGGAGTTCCTCTTTCAGTATCCTATCATTTTGCCTTTTCATACTGTTCATGGGGTTCTCAAGGCAAGAATACTGAAGTGGTTTGCCATTCCCTTCTCCAGTGGACCACATTCTGTCAGACCTCTCCACCATGACCTGCCCGTCTGGGTTGCCCCACGGGCATGGCTTAGTTTCATTAAGTTAGACAAGGCTGTGGTCCTAGTGTGATTAGATTGACTAGTTTCCTGTGAGTATGGTTTCAGTGTGTTTGCCCTCTGATGCCCTCTTGCAGCACCTACCATCTTACTTGGGTTTCTCTTCCCTTGGGTGTGGGGTATCTCTTCACGGCTGCTCCAGCAAAGCGCAGCCACTGCTCCTTACCTTGGATGAGGGGTATCTCCTCACCATCGCCCTTCCTGACCTTCAACATGGGATGGCCCCTCTAGGCCCTCCTGCACCCTGTTTAAGAGAGGTCAGTTGTGAGAGATTGCTCTTAAATAAGATAGTAATGTTACCTTTTTATAATGTTCATGGGGTTCTCAAGGCAAGAATACTGAAGAGGTTTGCCATTCCTTTCTCCACTGGACCATGTTTTGTCAGCTGTGAAATTAAAGACATTTGCTCCTTGAAAAGAAATCTATGAGGGACCTAGACAGCATATAAAAAAGCAGAGACATTACTTTGCCAGCAAAGGTACATCTAGTCAAAACTATGGTTTTTCTAGTAGTCATGTACGGATGTGACAGTTGAACCATAAAGAAAGCTGAGTGCCAAAGACCTGATGCTTTTGAACTGTGGTGGTGGAGAAGACTCTTGACAATCCCTTGGACAGCAAGGAGATCCAACCAGTCCATCCTAAAGAAAATCCATCCTAAGTATTCTTTGGAAGGACTGATACTGAAGTTGAAGCTCCAATATTTTGGCCATGTGATGCCAAGAACTGACTTATTTGAAAAGACACTGATGTTGGGAATGATTGAAGGCAGGAGGAGAAGGGGTGACAGAGGATGATATGGTTGGATGGCATCACCGACTGGATGAATATGAGTTAGAGCAAGTTCCGGGAGTTTGCTCAAGGACAGGGAGGGCTGACATGCTGCAGTGTATGGGGTCACAAAGAGTCAGACATGACTGAGAGACTGAACTGAACTGAATGTTACCTTAAGTGAGAGATGGTTTGTGTAGGAAACTATATTAAATCCTTTATTTGATTTACCTTGATTTTCTGTGCTGTATCTCTGTGGATCATAGTTGCTGATAAAGAGGGAAGTTATTAAAAGCAACTATAAGAGCTAATATGTAATAACTCTACTATGTGAAGGCAGTCTTTACATGCACACTCTCAGTCAATTCTCTCAATGACCATTTTGGGTAGATACTATTATTACTCCTACAATTTACCCAAGTTTACAAAAAAAGTGGCAGAACAGGGATTAAACCAAAATCTGCCTCATTAAAGAACTTTCACTCTTAAACATTACACTGTAACAACATTTTTTTCACACCTTGACTGCTGAGTTATTTTAGAATAAAATGTGCATATCAAATCTCATTGCAAATTGAAACGATAAATATGTATATTTGAATACCACTGTTTAAAGGTTACAACTTTTTTGCTGTCCTTTAAGGAGAGAACATCTACCTTCATACTTATTAGACGTCTTGGAGTAATTAATGAATGAGACTATGTTATTAATTGTTATGCATAATGCTAACGTGGTTATATTTTAGATCAGTTTGTCCCATATAATTGGTCTAAAATTGTCTCAAAGGCAAAGGAGAAAAGGAAAGATAAACTTATCTAAATGCAGAATTCCAAAGAATAGCAAGGAGAGATAAGAAAGACTTCCTAAAGAACAATTCAAAGAAATAGAGGAAAGTAACAGAATGGGAAAGACTAGAGATATCTTCAAGAAAATTAGAGATACCAAGGGAACATTTCATGCAAAGATGGGCTCGATAAAGGACAGAAATGGTATGGGCATAACAGAAGCAGAAGATATTAAGAAGAGGTGACAAGAATACACAGAACTGTACAAAAAAGATCATCACAACCCAGATAATCATGATGGTATGATACTCACCTAGAGCCAGACATCCTGGAGTTTAAAGTCAATGGGCTTTAGGAAGCATCACTATGAACAACGCTAGTGGAAGTGATGGAATTCCAGTTGAGCTATTTCAAATCCGAAAAGATGATACTGTGAAAGTGCTGCACTCAGTATGTCAGAAAATTTGGAAAACTCAGCAGTGGCTACAGGACTGGAAAAGGTCAGTTTTCATTCCAATCCCAAAGAAAGGCAATGCCAAAGTATGTTCAAACTATCACACAATTGTACTTATTTCACAAGCTAGCAATGTAGTCCTCACAATTCTTCAAGCTAGACTTGAATAGTACATGAACTGAGAACTGCCAGATATACAAGCTGCATTTAGAAAAGGTAGAGGAACCAGAGATCAAATTGCCAACATCCATTGGATCATAGAAAAATCAAGAGAATTCCAGAAAACCATCTACTTCTGCTTCATTGACTATCCTAAAGCCTATGTGTAGATCACAACAATCTGTAGAAAATTCTTAAAGAGATGGGAATACCAGATCACCTTACCTGCCTCCTGAGAAACCTGTATGCAGGTCAAGAAGCAACAGTTAGAAAAGGACATGAAACTACAGACTGGTTCCAAATTGGGAAAGGAGTACGTCAAGGCTGTATATTGTCACCCTGTTTATTTAACTTTTATGCAGAATACATCATGTGAAATGCTGGACTGGATGAGGCACAAGCTGGAAACAAGATTTCCAGGAGAAATGTCAATAACCT
Organism: Capricornis sumatraensis; assembly: GCF_032405125.1. Lineage (NCBI taxonomy): Eukaryota > Metazoa > Chordata > Mammalia > Artiodactyla > Bovidae > Capricornis > Capricornis sumatraensis. Next base: position 84,220,266 of record NC_091072.1, read on the forward strand.
CAGATATGCAGATGACACAACCCTTATGGCAGAAAGTGAAGAGGAACTAAAGAGCCTCTTGTTGAAAGTGAATGAGGAGAATGAAAAAGCTAGTTTAAAACTCAGCATTCAAAAAGTGAGGATCAATACATCCAGTCCCATCACTTCATGGCAAATAGAAGGGGAAACAATGGAAACAATGACAGACTTTATTTTCTTAGGCCCCAAAACCACCGCAGACAGTGACTGCAGCCATGAAATTACAAAATGCCTACTCTTTGGAAAAAAAGCTATGACAAACCTAGACTGCATATTAAAAAGCAGAGACATTACTTTCCAACAAAAGTCTATATAGTCAAAGTGAAAGTGAAAGTCACTCAGTCATGTCTGACTCTTTGCAACCCCATGGTCTATACAGTCCATGGATTTCTCCAAGCCAGAATACTGGAGTGGGTAGCCTTTCCCTTCTCCAAGGGATCTTTCCAACCCAGGGATCAAACCCAGGTCTCCCACATAGAAGGTGGATTCTTTACCAGCTGAGTCAAGAGGGAAGCCCAAGATTCCCGACCCAGGAATCAAACCAGGGTCTCCTGCAATGCAGGCAGATTCTATACCAACTGAGCTAGGAGGGAAGCCCCTGTATAGTCAAAGCTATGTTTTTACTGGTAGTCCTGTATGGATGTAAGATTTGAACTATACAGAAGACTGAACGCCAAAGGATTGATGCTTTTGAACTGTGATGTTGGACAAGACTCTTGAGAGTACCTTGGACTGCAAGGTGATAAAGCCAGTCAAGTCTAAAGGAGATAAATCCTGAATATTCATTGGAAGGACTGATGGTGAATCTTAATATTTTGGCCACCTGATGTGAAGAGCTGACTCATTTGAAAAGACCCTGATGTTGGGAAAGATTGAAGGCAGAAGGAAAAGGGGACGGCAGAGGATGAGATGGTTGGATGGCATCACCAACTCAAAGGACATGGGTTTGGGTGAACTCTGAGAGTTGGTGATAGACAGGGAGGCCTGGCATGCTGAGGCTGACGGGGTTGCAAAGAGCTGGACACAGCCAAGTGACTGAACTGAACTGAACTGAAGAGGAGAAGGGGATGAAAAAGGATGAGACGGTTGGATTACATCACCAATTCAATGAAGACGAGTTTGAGCAAGCTCCGTGAGATGATGAAGGAGAGGGAAGCCTGGCATGCTGCAGTCCAAGGGGTCACAAATAGACACGACTGAGCAACTGAACGACAACAACAATACTAATGTGGTTATATTTTAAATCACTTTGTCCCATATAACTGGTCTCAAATACCTGGGAGTTTTCTATATAATAATCCAATTGTCTCAGTTCTTTAAACCCTGGCTTAATTAATTAGTCACTATATATATTGATTCAACTATTATTTTCTGTTTAGTTTTTCACTGAAAATTTTCTGTAACTTAGTATCTTCTAATTGTTTCTCCACAAAGTCATAAGCTTTTGAGATATGGTAAGTTCAATTATTTAAATTTGTCACTTAGTGAATGCCAGCAAATTATTTTGTTGAATTAAGTCTTTGGTTTTTACCACTTGTTATAATATAGGAAACCTGGCAGGCAGCAGTCCATGGGATCACCAATAATTGGAGGTGACTGAGCATGCACACACACTTGTTATAATGATACCAGAGCTATAGCTTAAAACTAATATTAGTAAGTATAGTTTGAAGACAGCACTAAGGAAATGTTAGATGTCACTAATTATATTTAGCCTCAGTTACAATTATTCCCCTTTATCTGAGATTTTGGTTTGTATGGTTTCAGTTTCCATAGTCAACTTCATTTTGAAAATATTCAATGGAAGATTCCAGAAATAAACAGTAATTCATAGATTACAAATTGCACAACATTCTGAGTAGTGCCATTATACTCAATCCTAACCAGGATACACAACCATCAACATGATCATGGCTTGATAACTTAAAATTACTGGAAACAGATCATCCTCCATCTGAGGTACCATCAGAAGTCAATATCAGCCTAATGCTGTCACAATTCCTATGTCATTCACCTCACTGCATCACATCATGTAGTCATGTAATTTTATCACATCATCACAAAACGAAAGATGAGTGCAAGATATTTTGAGAGACAACATTCACATAACTTTCATTTTAGTTTATTTAGTTTATTTATTTTTTATTTTATTATTTATTTAATTATTATAATATATTGTCATAGTTGTCCTATTTTAAGTTATTGTTGGTAATTTTTTACTGTGCCTAACTTATAAATTCAACCTTATAATAGATATGTATGTATAGAAAATCAAGATTGCCAAGAGAAATATTAATAACCTCAGATATGCAGATGACACCACCCTTATGGCAGAAAGTGAAGAAGAACTAAAGAGCCTCTTGATGAAAGTGAAAGAAGAGAGTGAAAAAGTTGGTTTAAACCTCAACATTCAGAAAACTAAGATCATAGCATCCGGTGCCATCACTAAATGGCAAATAGATGGGAAAACAGTGGAAAGAGTGTCAGACTTTATTTTGGGGGGCTCCAAAATCACTGCAGATGGTAACTGCAGCCATGAAATTAAAAGACACTTGCTCCTTGGAAGAAAAGTTATGACAAACCTAGACAAGCATATTATAAAGCAGAGACAATACTTTGCCAACAAAGGTCATCTAGTGAAGGCTATGATTTTTCCAGTGGTCATGTATGGATGTGAGAGTTGGACTGTAAAGAAGGCTGAGCGCTGAAGAATTGATGGTTTTGAACTGTGGTGTTGGAGAAGACTCTTTGCTTGGACTACAAGGAGATCCAACCAGTCCATCCTAAAAGAGATCGGTCCTGAGTGTTCATTGGAAAGACTGATGCTGAAGCTGAAACTCCAATACTTTGGCTATGTCATGCGAAGAGTTGACTCATTGGAAAAGACTCTGATGCTGGAAGGGATTGGGGGCAGGAGGAGAAGGGGACGACAGAGGATGAGATGGCTGGATGGTATCACTGACTCGATGGACGTGAGTCTGAGTGAACTCTGGGAGTTGGTGTTGGACAGGGAGGCCTGGCGTGCTGCGATTCATGGGGCCGCAAAGAGTCGGACATGATTGACCCACTGAACTGACTGACTGACTCATAGCTCAGTTGGTAAAGAATCCGCCTGCAACACAGGAGACCTGGGTTCTATCCCTTTTTGGGACAATCCCCTGGAGAAGAGAAAGGCTACCCACTCCAGTATTCTGGCCTGGAAAATTCCATGGACTGTATAGTCCATGGGGTCACAAAGAATAGGACAGGACTGAGCAACTTTCACTTTCACTTTCTGGGCTTCCCTGATAGCTTAGTTGGTAAAGAATCTGCCTGCAATGCAGGAGACCCGGTTCTATTCTGGGTTGGGAAGATCCACTGGAGAAGGAATAGGCTACCCACTCAAGTATTCTTGGGCTTCCCTTGTGGCTCAGCTGGTAAAGAATCCGCCTGCAATGTGGGAGAACTGGGTTTGATCCCTGGGTTGGGAAGATCCCCTGGAGAAAGGAAAGGCTATGTGCTACAGTGTTCTGGACTGGAAAGAAAGAGCTGGACACACTGAGCAACTTTCACACTTTCACTTTCATTCTTTAATAATGTAAAGAAAATTCCAGCATTGTCGTTAACTGACTGTGTAGTCTTGACCAATTTACTTAACCTTTTCCTGTCTTAGTTTTTTGTAATCAGCAAAATGAGAATAATAATTACACCTACCTCATTTGATTGTTGTAAGATAAAGTGAGTTAACAAATGAAAGTAACAACCTTAAAAATTATTTGGTATTATATAAGTACGTATGACCTCATTTTGCCCTCCAGAAATATTTCATCAAATTACATATAATAAGCAGTGTGTACAGCCTTACAACACTGAGTTTTGAGAATTCTCTCCCTCCAAAAAACATCTCCTCATATCATTTTAATTTGCACTACTTTTTTTAACCTGTGGAATTGAATATTTTTAAAGTTTATCAATCATAGTTATTTATTTTTTTCTTAATGTTTTATTTTATATTGGAATACAGCCAATTGGCAATGTTGTGATAATTTCAGGTGGACAGCAAAGGAACTCAGCCATATATAGATGTATCCATTCTCCCTCAAACTTCCCTCCCATCCAGGCTGACGTAGCGATGACATTAGCAGAGTTCCCTGTGTTATACAGTAGGACCTTGTTGGTTATCCAATTTAAAAATAGTCATGTGTACATGTTGATCCCAAACTTCCTAGCTATGCCTTCCCCTGATTTTTCTGCTCTGCTGCTGCTGCTACTGCTAAGTCACTTCAGTCATGTCCTACTCTGTGCGATCCCATAGACTGCAGCCCACCAAGCTTCCCCATCCCTGGGATTCTCCAGGCAAGAACACTGGAGTGGGCTGCCATTTCCTTCTCCAATGCATGAAAGTGAAAAGTGAAAGTCAAGTCGCTGGCAACCATAAATTTGTTCTCTAGGTCTATTTCTGTTTTGAATGAGTTTATTTGTATCATTTCCTTTTAGATTCTGCATATAAGAGATGTCCAACGGTATTTCTCCTCACTCAGTATGACATTCTCTAGGTCCATTCATCTTGCTGCAAATGGAGTGATTTCATTCTTTTAATGGCTGAGTAACATTCCATTGTCGGAGAAGGCACTGGCAACCCACTCCAGTGCTCTTGCCTGGAAAATCCCATGGACGGAGGAGTCTAGTAGGCTGCAGTCCATGGGGTCGCTAAGAATCGTGTCACTTTCCCTTTTCCCTTTCATGATTTGGAGAAGGAAATGGCAACCCAATCCAGTGTTCTTACCTGGAGAATCCCAGGGACAGGGGAGCCTGGTGGGCTGCTGTCTATGGGGTCGCACAGAGTTGGACATGACTAAATCGACTTTGCCGCAACATTCCATTGTATATATGTACAAAATTTTCTTTATCCATTCCTCTGTCGATGGGCACTTAGATTGCATCCCTGTCTTGGCTATCGTGAACAGTGCTGCAATGAACACTGAAATGCATGTATCCTTTCAGATCATGTTTTTTCTCCAGATATATGGCCAGGGGTGGGATTCCAGGATAACTTGGTAGCTCTATTTTTAGCTTTTTTAAAGGAATGTTCAATGTTCATTTTTAATAGAAATGCAACAGATTTCTGTGTATTAATTTTGCAGCCAGCAACTTTAGCAGATTCATTGATGAGCCCTGACAGTTTTCTGGTAGCGTCTTTAGGATCTTCAGTGTATAAAATCATGTTCTCTGCAAACAATGACAGTTTTACTTCTTTCTTTTTTCCCCCAGTTTGGATTCACTTTATTTCCCTTTCTTCTCTGATTGCTGTAGCTAGGACTTGCATAACTACATTGAATAAAAGTGGCAAAAGTTGACATCCTTGTTTTGTTCCTGATTTAGATGAAATGTTTTCAGCTTTTCATCATTCACTATGATGTTACCTATAGGTTTGTCATGTATGGACTTGAAATATGTTGAATTATGTTCCCTCTATGTGCACTTTCAGGAGATTTTTTCATCATAAATTGGTATTGAATTTTGTCAAAATCTTTTACTGTGTTTATTGGAATGGTCATATGATTTTTATTCTTCAGTTTCTTTATGTGGTATATCACAGTGATTGATTTGTGGACATTGAGAACTCTTTAACATCCCTTGAATGAATTCCACTTGGTCATGGTCTATTATCCTTTTAATGTATTGCTTGATTTGGATTGCTAGTATATTTTGAAGATTTTTGCATCTATGTTCATCAGTGATATTGACCTGTAATTTTGTGTGTGTGTGTGTGTGTGTGTGTGTGATATCTTTGTCTGCTTTTGGTATTAAGGTGATGGTAGCCTCATAAAATGAGTTCGGAAGTGTTCCTCCCTCTACAGTTTTTTGGACAAGTTTGAGAAGGATAGATATTAGCTATTCTCTAAAAGTTTGATATAATTTGATAGAATTTGTGAAGCCATCTAGTCCTGGGCTTTTGTTTGTTGGAAGATTGTTTATCACAATTTTGATTTCAGTGCTTGTGATTAATCTGTTCATAATTTCTACTTCTTCCTGGTTCAGTCCTTGAGGGCTGTACTTTTTAAAGAATTTGTCCATGTTTTCCAGGTGTTTTATGTTATTGGCATGCAGTTGCATATAGTAGTCTCTTATGATCCTTCGTATTTCTGTGATGTCAGTTGTAACTTCTCTTTTTTCATTTCTAATTTTATTGACTTAAGTCCTCTCCCCCCTCCCCCTGCTTTTTTTTTTTTTAATCTGGATGAGTTTGGCTAAAGTCCTATTAATTTTATTTTTTCAACGAACCAGATTTTAGTTTAACTGATCATTGCTGTTATTTTATTTGCCTCAATTTCGTTTTTTTCTGCTCTGATCTTTATGATATCTTTCCATCTACTAATTTTAGCTTTTGTTTGTTCTTCTTTCTCTAGTTATTTTAGGTGTGAGATTAAGTTGTTTCTTTGAGAATTTTCTTGTTTCTTGAGGTAAATTTGTATTGTTCTAAACTTCCCTCTTAAAAGTGCTTTTGCTGAATCACAGGTTTTGGACCGTTGTGCTTTCATTCTCATTTCTCTAGGTATTTTTTTGATTTCCTCTTTGATTTTTTCAGTGATCCATTGGTTGCTTAGTAACTTATTGTCTAGCCATTTTTGAGTTTATTATAGCATGTAGTTGATTTCTAATATTGTAGTGCTATAATCAGAAAGTATGCTTGATATGATTTCAACTTTCTTAAATTTACCAAGGCTCACCTGGGGCCCAGCATATGGTCAATCCTGGAAAATGTTCCATGTGCACTTGTGTATTCTACTGCTTTTGGATGGAATGCTCTATAAATATCAATTAAGTCCATTTTGTGTAATGTGTCATCTAAGGCATGTGTCTCCTTGTTAATTTTCTCTCTGAATGATTTATCCATTGACGAAAGTGAATGTTGAAGTTTCCCACTATCACTGTGTTACTGCTGATTCCTCCTTTTATGGTTGTTGGCATTTGCCTTACATATTGAGGCGTCCCTATGTTGGGTGCATATATATTTACAATCATTATATTTTCTTGGATTGATCCCTTGATCATTACATAGTGTCTTTCTTTGTCTCTTTGTTTTAAATTCTCTTTTGTTTGATATGCGTGTTGCTTCTCCAGCTTTCTTTTGATTTCTATTTACAAAGAATAGCTTCTCTCATCCCCTTACTTTAAGTTTGTATGTTTTCCTAGATATGAGGTGGATCTCTGGTAGACAGCATTTATACGGGTTTGTTTTGTATATACAGCCAGTCTATGTCTCTGGTGTATTTAATCCATTTACATTTAAGGTAATTATCAATGTGTAGTTCCTATTCCCATTTTTCTTTTTTTTTTAAGTCTCTAATAGTTGTTTTTTTAAATATTTATTTAATTTTAAGTGATTGATGATTGATTTGCAATATTGTTTTGATTTCTGTAATATATCAGCATGAATTAACCATTGGTGTACATATATCCCTGCCCTCTTTTTATTTTTTTTTTTAATATCCCCGCCCTCTTAAATCTTTCTACTATCCCCTGAATTGTTTTCATTTGTTTTTATGGGTTTTTTCCTTCTCTTGTGTTTCCTGTCTAGAGAAGTCCCTTCAGTATCTGTTGTGAAGTTTCTTTGGTGGTGCTAAATTCTTTTAAATTTGCTTGTCTGTAAAGCTTTTGACTTCTTGATCAAATCTAAATGAGAGCCTCAGTGGGTAGAGTATTCTTGGTTGTAGTTCCTTAGCTTTCATCACTTTAAATATATCATACCACTGCTTTCTGGTTTTCTGTTGAGAAATCAGTTGAAAATCTTATAAGAATTCCCTTGAAAACCTTATAAGAAACCTTATAAGCAAAATTTCCCTTTTGCTTTTAATATTTTATTTTTGTCTTTTCTTTTTTTTTTTTTTTCTTTTTTTGCCAGTCTTATTGCATTTATTGCATGTGTCTTGGTGTTTTCCTCCTTGGGTTTATCCTGCCTGGGATTCTCTGTGCTTTGTGGACTGGGGTACCTGTTTCCTTTATGGGAAAAGAAAGATTTCAGCTATTATCTCTTTATTTTCTAAGGTCCTTTCACTCTTCTTTTGGGACCCATATAATGTGAATGATGGTGCATTTAATGTTGTCTGACAGGTCTCTAGCCTGTCTTCATTTCTTTTCATTCTTTTCTCTACATTCTGTCCTACAACAGTGATTTCCACCATTTGTCTTCCAGTTCACTTATCCATTCTTCTGCTTCAGTTATTCTGCTGTTGATTTTTTCTAGTGTATTTTTCATTTCAGCTTTTGTATTGTTTATCTCTGTTTGTTCATTAGTTCTTCTAGGTCTTTGTTAAACATTTCTTGCATCTTCATTCTTTTTCTGAGATGCTAGATCAACTTCACTATCATTACTCTGAAGTCTTTTTTTCTGGAAAGTTGCCTATCTCCATTTATTTAGTCGTTTTTCTGGAGTTTTATCTTGTTCCTTCATCTGGTACATGATTCTCTGCATTTTCATTTTGTTTACTTTCTGTGATTGTGGTTTTCATTCTGAAGGCTGCAGGACTGTAGTTTCTTCTTGCTTTTGCTCTCTTACTTTAGTTATTTCTTCATGAAAGTTGCTCTTCACATTTCTCTATCATAATATTTGATATGAGTTCTTTATATATTAAGACTATTTTTATCAGTCTATATGACATTGCTAAATTCTGTTGATGATTATCTATCTTTGAAAGTTAGGGAAAGAAGAGCATCTTCTATTTTGTAAAGGTCTTAAAATATAGACTACTAATTGTCACTGTATTTTTTTGAGAAGGAAAGAAATTATAGTCTTTGTTATGTATGTGTCTCACCACATTCATTGAACTGATAAGTCCACCTTGTTATGTAACTAGAGAGAGGAGTGTGTCATTCAATGCAGTTTTTTATATGAGTTAGGGAAACCATGTCCTTCCAAAGAGATTGATGGAACCTCGACAAGAAACTTTCATTTATGTTGCAAATCCAATTTTGTGATATTTACCTTTATATGATTTATGTGCTAAAACTGTACTTTTTACGAAAAGTCATTTTTAAGCAACTTTGTGTCAAAAAGTTTTCAGTAAATGTTTAAAGTTAAATAAATATGATAGCTTAAATTTTGTGAAATTTTGGTTGATAGTTAAAGTTTTAAATACAGTATATCTTTGCAGAGTTATCCTAAAACTGCATACCAAATTTTTGCTTGTAATAGAGAGGTTAAGTAATTCTATTCATGTGCTTCTTGCTTGCCTTACCACCATGCTGCTGACTCCCATCAGATCTGTAGTCACCATATAAGTTACAAGCCTTTTGGATTAACTGTATTTACCCAACTCTTTCAGACTCAGTTTCTTTATTTTTATTTATGTATTTATTTATTTATTCATTCATTTATTTCTTTAAATTGAAATACATTTGTTGCAATATAGTATATTAGTTTCTGTGTATAGCAGAGTGATGCAATAATTTTATAAATTATACTCCATTAAAAGTTTTGACAAGATAACTGCTATAATTCCCTCTACTTTACAACATATCCATGTTGGTTATCTATTTTATACATAGCACCTTGTATCTCTTAATCCCATAACCCTAACATACCCCTCTACAATTCCGTCTCTCCACTTGTAACCACTAGCTTGTTTTCCTTTTAAGGAACTTTAAAATTTTATTTTGTATTGGGGTATAGCTGATTAACAATTCTGTGAAAATTTCAGGTAAATAGTGAGGGGACTCAGCCATGCATTTACATATATCCATTTTCCCCTAAACCCCTTTCCATACAGGCTGGCACACAACACTGAACAGAGTTCCATGTGCTATACAATAGGTCCTTGTGGGTTATCCACTTTGAACATAGCAGTGTGTACATAATCCTCCCAAACCTGTAACTATTCCCTCCCCTAGCACCTGTAAATTCATTTTCCAAGTCTGTGAGTCTCTTTCTGTTTTATAAGTTCATTTACACCATTTTTTCTTAGATTCCACATGTAAGGGATGTCATATGATATTTCTCCCTCTCTGTCTTACTTCACTTATTATGATACTCTCTAGCTTCATCCATGTTGCTGCAAATGGCAATATTTCATTCTTTTTAATGGCTGGGTAAAATTCCATTGTATATATGTGCCACATATTCTTTATCCATTCCTCTGTCAAAGGACATTTAGATTGCTTCCATGTCTTAACTACTGTAAACAGTGCTACATTGGAGTGCATTGATCTGTCCTTTCAGATCATGTTTTTGTCTGGATATATGTCCAGGAGTAGGATTGCAGGATCATATGCTAGTTCTATTTTTAGTTTTTTTTTTTAGGAACCTCCATATTGTTCTCCCAGAGAAGGCAATGGCACCCCACTCCAGTACTCTTGCCTGGAAAATCCCATAGGCGGAGGAGCCTGGTAGGCTGCAGTCGATGGGGTCGCTAAGAGTCGGACACGACTGAGCGACTTCACTTTCGCTTTTCACTTTCATGCATTGGAGAAGGAAATGGCAACCCACTCCAGTGTTCTTGCCTGGAGAATCCCAGGGATGGGGGAGCCTGGTGGGCTGCTGTCTATGGGGTTGCACAGGGTCAGACACGACTGAAGCAACTTAGCAGCAGCAGCAGCAGCAGCAGCATCATACTGTTTTCCATAGTGGCTGTATCAATTTACATTCCCATGAACACTATGGGAGGGATCCCTTCTCTGTACACCCTCTCCAACATTTGTTGTTTGTGGATTTTTTTTAACGATAGCTAGTCTGATTGGTGTGAGGTGATATCTCATTGTAGTTTTGATTTGCATTTCTCTAATAACTTCCAATGTTAAACATTATTTCATGTGCCTGTTGGTCACCTGTTCTCTTTGGAGAAATGTTCAGGTCTTCTGCCCATTCTTTGAGTGGGATTTTTATTTTTATTTTTGATGCTGTTAAGTGTCATAAGGTGGTTATAAGTTTTGGAGACTAATTCCTATAGGTCACATCTCTTACATATATTTTATCTCAATCTGTGGGTTATTTTTCCATTTTGTTTATCATTTTCTTTACTGTGTAAAAGCTTTTGGTTTAAGTAGATCCCATTTGTTTATTTTTGTTTTTGTTATTCTGAGAGATGGATCAAAAAAGACACTGATGTGATTTATTCCAGAGAGTGTTCTGCCTATGCTTTCCTCTAGGAATTTAATAGTGTCCAGTATCACATTTAGGTCTTTAAACCATTTTGAGCTTTTTCTTGTGTTTGGAGTGAAAGAATGATCTAGTTTCCATTTTTTACATGTGGCTGTCCAGTTTTCAACAGCACTATTTGTTGAAGAGACTGTCTTTCCAACATTGTGGTCTTGCTTCCTTTATCAAACCTTAATTGACCATAGGTGCATGGGCTTATTCCTGGGTTTTCTTTTCTGATCCATTGATCTATATTTCCACTTTTGTGCCAGTACCATACTATTTAGTTTGACAATATTAATACTTCCAATCCATGAGCATGGTATATCTTTCCAAATGTTTATGTCTTCTTCACTTTCTTTCATCAGTATCACTCTTTCAGTTCTTGTTATCCTTCAGTTTTCCATTTTCCTTCTTTGGAAATATGTTTATTGAGGTCTTCTGCCCATTTTTTATTGTATTCTTTTTTTGATACTGAGTTATATGAGCTGCTTTTATATTTTGGATATTAACCTTTCGTCAGTCATATCATTTTTAAATATTTGCTCCCAATCCATAGGTCTTCACAGATTGTTGGTCTTTTCTTTTCTTGTGCAAAAGATTTTAAGTTTAGTTAGGTCCTGTTTGTTGATTTTTTGCTTTTATATCTTTTGCCTTAGAAGGTAGATAAAAATTACTGATACAGTTTACATCAGAGTGTTCTACCTGTGTTCTTTTTCAGGAATTTTAAGGTTTCTAATCTTAGGTCTTTAAGCCATTTTGAATTTATTGTTTATGGTGTGAAAAAATGTTCTAATCTCATTGTTTTGCCCAGTATCACTTGTTTTTCATTAATTTTTCACCACTGTCTTTTCTCCAGTATATATTCTTGGCTCCTTTGTTGCAGTTTAACTAATCATAGCTGTGTCAGTTTATTTATGGGCTTTCTATTCTGTTATATAGATCCAGACTATTATATAGTCTGGTTTTGTGCCAGTGCCATGCTGTTTTGACTACTGTAGTTTTCAGTATGTTCTAAAGTCTAGGCAGATGATAACTTCTGCTTTCTTCTTTTTTTCCCTCAAGATTGCTTTGGCAATTCAGAGTTTCTCATGGCTCTGTATGAATTCTAGGATTATTTGCTCTAGTTGTGTAAAAAAATATATCATGAGCCTTTCATAGGGATTGTATTATATTTATTATTTTGAGTAGTATGGTCATTTAAAAAAATATCAATTCTTTCAATCCAATAGGCTATCTCCCCATTTCTTTGTATTAGGTTCAGTTTCTTTCATCAGTGTTTTCTAGTTTTCATAGTTGTTTCTTCCCCTTGAATAAGTTTATTGCTTGATAGTTTATTTTATTCTTTTTGATGTTACTTAAGTAGGATTCTTTTTACTTTCTGTTAGTTAGTGTATAAAAAAGCAACAGATTTCTATATATTAAACTTGTATCCTACAACTTGTCTGAATTCACTCATTAGTTCTAGTAGTTTTGGAATGGAAACTTTAGGGTTTTCTATATAAAGTGTGTCATCTGCATATAGTGACAGCTTTCCCTTTTCTTTTCCAACTTGGATGTCTTTCTTTTTCTTATTTGAGTGCTGTGGTTAAGACGCTTAACACTTTGCTAAATAAGAGTGGCAAGAGTGAGCATCCTTGTCCTATTCCTGAATTTAGATGAAGGGCTTTTAGCTTTTCATCATTGAGTGTGATGTTAGTTATGGGTTTGTCATAAATTGTCTTTGTTATGTTGAGATATACTCCCTCTATACCCACTTTGATTAGAATTTTTATCATGAATGTGTGTTGAATTTTGTCAAATGCTTTTGTGTGTCTATTGGGATGATTGTGTGAGTTTATGTCCTTAATTTTGATAATATAATGGATCACATTATTGTTAACCTGGAATATATCCAACTTGATCATAATGTATGATCCTTTTTATGTATTGTTGTATTTGTCTTGCTAATATTGTGTTGAGGATTTTTGCTTCTGTATTCTCTCTATATATTGCCTCTGTGTTCCATGATGAAGTCTTTTCCCTGTCCATGGCCACCCTAGACCTAGTGCCACATTGTCATATGGAGTAAGCAGGGTTCAGGCTGGAGTGAGTGGTGGTGGGAAACCTAGCAGCTGCAGAGCAGACCTCTCTCCTCCCTGCCTTAGGGACAACTAGCCAAGACACATGCATGTGTGCTTCTTTTTAGAGTCCATGGCCTTTCTGTCAGTCTCAGCAGTCCTCCAGCAGCCAAGATAGCTTGTCTTCCCTGCCTAGCACCCCAGGACTAGGCACCCAATCTGTGGCTCAAGGAGCTTACTCTGGATATCTGCCTGTGTAAGCTCCTTTTTCCTCTGAGTCTCTTCCCAGGGGTATGGGTAAATGATCACTTTTCTTCCCTTCTTACATAATTATTTGTGTATCTTTCTTACAGTCTTGGTAGGACAGGAGTCCTTCTGCCAGTTTCAAGGTCGTTTTCAGTAAGGATTGTTCCACATGTGGATGTAGTCTGATGTGTTCATTGACGGGAACTGAGCTCCACATTGTCTCTTTTCTCCTGCTTGATTTGAATCCCTTTTTTTAATTAAAAAAAAAATCTTACTTGCTTCTCTTTTCTTCACAAAGCACTCTTTGTAATCCATTTTTCTATTTCCAATAGTATTTCTCATATATTCAAATTTTCCAAGTAAAATTATTTTCAGTTCAGTTCAGTCGCTCAGTCATGTCTGACTCTTTGAGACCCCATGAATCGCAGCACACCAGGCCTCCCTGTCCATCGCCAACTCCCAGAGTTCACTCAGACTCACACCCATCAAGTCAGTGATGCCATCCAGCCATCTCATCCTCTGTCGTCCCCTTCTTCTCCTGCCCCCAATCCCTCCCAGCATCAGAGTCTTTTCCAATGAGTCAACTCTTTGCATGAGGGGCCAAAGTACTGGAGTTTCAGCTTTAGAATCATTCCTTCCAAAGAAATCCCAGGGCTGATCTCCTTCAGAATGGACTGGTTGGATCTCCTTGCAGTCCAAGGGATTCTCAAGAGTCTTCTCCAACACCACAGTTCAAAAGCATCGATACTTTGGCACTCAGCCTTCTTCACAGTCCAACTCTCACATCCATACATGACCACTGGAAAAACCATAGCCTTGACTAGACGGACCTGTTGGCAAAGTAATGTCTCTGCTTTTGAATATGCTATCTAGGTTGGTCATAACTTTTCTTCCAAGGTACCTACCATTTCAACTTAACCTAATTTTCCTCTGGAAACTGAATTATCTGTCAAGAAACTCTGAAAAAATCAGCTAGTTTATTTTCCTGATCACTGAAATATCTGAGCTAGAGGAAAAAATCCTTTATTCATGGATTCATGGTCTATTACAGACATGAATATAACTTTCACTCAGCAACTCATCACACTAAAAATTTAATTCAGGCTGGCCTGCACAATATGTTGGAATCTGAAGCTAGAATTGGCTTTGGCTCATCCAGCACCTCCAGAAGTCCCTCAGTGGCTCAAGTTCTGTTCTTTTATGGCCCTGGCTGGCTTCTAAGGCAGGTTCTCCTCATGGCTGAAGAATGAGTGCTAGTTATTTTCAGTGTTCCATACTTCTTACACATGGAAAATTTTCAGGAAAGTAGATCTTTCATGGAGAAACAAAAAGTTTTTCAAGGTCAGTCCCCTCTAAAAATCAAAAACAAAAAATCTTCTTGAGTCTCATTGGCTACAATTGCATGTTAGAACATTCCAAAACAAGTCACCAAGAAGGGTCATGGAACTGTGTTGACTGATTCAAACTTACCTGGAGCCAGAGACAAGATCAGCTTCCCTAGGGTGAATAAGGTTCTGAGGTAGAGAAACAATATATGAGCAAAAACACAGTTTTTTGTTGGAAAAAGTAAGTAAGTAAGTGTTAGCCGCTCAGTCATGCCAGACTCTGCGGCCCCATGGACTGTAGCCCACCAGGCTCCTCTGTCCATGAGATTTACCAGGCAAGGATACTGAAGTGGGTTGCCACTTCCTTCTCCAGGGGATCTTCCCAACCCAGGGATTGAACCCTGGACTTCTGCACTGCAAGCAGACTCTTTACCAACTGAGCTACAAGGGAAGCCCTTGGAAAAAGAGTAGATAGTAATTGACTGCTTACTATGTTCCAGAAACTGTCTTAAGCTGTAAATGCATTTTAGTTATTCACAAGTCAAAACAACTCCAGGAGGTAGGTATTATTATTTTTATTATCCTTACTTGAAAGATAAGGAAACTGAGGCATAGAGAGTTTGAGTGATAGGCTCAAAGTTTCAGAGTTCATAAGTGGCAAAACTGGGATTCATACTTAGACCTCTAACTTCAGAGATTCTGCTGATAGCCACTAAACCAAACTATCTTTATGCTACCCACTACAGCTTCATTTTTTGGAATCAATGGTGAAGACTCAGACCTTGTAGTTAATGTAATTCTTGAATTGAATCCTAGCTCCTCTATGTATCAGATATGCGATCTTGTGGACAAAGACTTTTCTCTATATTGATTTATTTACCTGTAAAATGAGCAATATAATGACTACTACACAATTATTGGGGCTTCCCTGGTGGCTTAGATGGTAAAGAACCTGACTGCAATGAAGGAGACCTGGATTTGATCCCTGGGTCAAGGAGATCCCCTAGAGAAGGGAATGGCTGCATACTCCAGTATTTTTCCCTGAAGAAGCCTATGAACAGAAAAGCCTAGCGGGCTACACTACGTAGAGTCGCAAAGAGTCAGACACAACTCAGCAATTAAGCATGCATGCACATAATCATTGTGTGACGAATAATACAATATTTCTTATTTCTCTAATACATAGAAGAATTTAATAAATAGCAGTTCCTGTTATTTTCTCTGTACAAACCTAACTCATATTAGGGCATTTGTAAATGTAAACTGTACATGATGACCATAAAACATTTGGTTATTCTGTAAAATCATATTGCACAATATATTCTATTTTAAATAATATAATAAATAATTTTTTTCCAAAGGTTTTAAAATAAAATCAGACCTACCTTAGTAAATATTGGTAAAAATATACTTCATGCACCATTTCACAAAAGTTCTGTTTTTCAGTTAAATAATCTAAATAAGAGTTACATATAAAAATACCATAAGCATTAGATGTCTTTTTGACTTTTCACACGGTTATAAAATTTGAGTGTTGGCACAAAACCAGGTTTTAACTTAGTGTAAATCTAGACAAAATATTTAAGAAATACAAGCCAAAAAATCTGGAGAACAATCTGTCAGCACTTAGTGATGTCAAGAATGTGTACCCCTGACTCAGCAATTCTCTCCTTGGAGCCTCTTTAGGTTGATCCTGAAGGTTTATGTTAGTTTTTTCTGGGGATGAGGGAATTGTAGGAAACCAAGGTAGACATAAGGTAGACATAACCTGTGGGCTAAGTGCCACAACACTGTGATTGAAATAAGCACATCTGTAGCGGAATACTATTTTAGTAAACTAGAAACACATGCATTTACAAAACAATGCACATTTTCAAGGATACATCCAAGGATACATAATAAGCGCATTAGAGTAGGTGAATATGGAAGGAAGAAATTTGTAGTGGCAAGTGGGAATAAGTACAAAGAATAAAAGAAAAGGGAAGGAAGAAAGCGAATTGTACAAATTAATGATAACAATTTAGCATGAACTAAGGATTATAACTAACTCCATTCTGTTTCTGAGGCCCAATAAAAACAAAAGAGAAAAAGTAAAGAAAAATAGAAAAGCAGAGAGTGAGAGAGAAGAAATAAAGGGAAAGAGGGAGGAGATGGAAGAAAAGAGAAACACAGGCAGGCCTAAATTCGTGCACATCAATTTAACATCATTTTTAATCTTTACATAGTGGTTCAAATTTGATTTGCATATCACCAAAGCATATTTCCTGAAGATGACTGCATGCATTATGCCTACTTATAGTAGGCTCATACAAAGACTGCAGACATTTAGAAATTAAATTGATTGATTTAATCCATACTTCAATGAAAACTGAAAAAAGCAAATTATCTCTCTACCTGGCTTTGTTCTCTACTAATTCTGCTGAACGTTGGCTATAAGAGGATAGTTCCTATAGTATTTACCAGTCTTAATTTTCATCAGTCTTAGTTTTCATAGCCAGGGAGAGCTCCTAAATAAAAGGGTAGAGTATGCTCATGTCTGCATACTTGTATTGGTACACAAAGATTATATAAATTCTATTTCTCTTAGTTAATTTTTCTACTATGGGTAGTATGGCTAAATTAAAGGCATATATAAAGCATTAAGTGAAGCTGAAAAGGGAAGATGCTGGAGGGCTTTGGGGGAGAGTGAAGGAAGAGGATTGGCAAGGTAGAGAATTGACTTCCATACAAACACTACAAGAGTTAACCCTGACTCAAGGCTTCTTAAAATATCTACTGTTAATATCCAGCACAGAAATAGGAAAAGTTGATTATTCAGGTAGTAACCTTAGGAAAATAACCTACAGAATAAAATCCACTGCAATTTTGACCAATTTCCATTTGCCCAGATAAGTTCCATGTGTATTCATAATTAAATATTAAAATTTCTGGAAATCAAGGAAGGAAAAGTAGATTTGAATACATTACATTTAAAACTTCTGAGTATTAACAATGAAATAAAACCTGAATGAGTAATAAACATGTAGGCTGTACCTCTATGAAAAATATTAAAATCTTAATATAAAAATAAACAAAGCAAGTTCATAAGAAAGAAAAATAAATAGGAAATTAACAAACACTTAATTTCATTATGTTGAAGACATGCTAAATAAAGAAGCAACAATAGAACATTATTTTTTGATGAATTAGTAAATGTCAATTTGTGGTTGAGAGAATGAAGCTGTCTGGATACCTTTGTGTATATGTGAAGGCTTACGTCTGTGATCATTAGTGAGTCTTAATGCATTGCATATCCTCTGTTGTGGGAAAATATAACCTTCTTTGAAGATATAAAAATCCCCTTCATAACTAACTTTTAGCCACAATTTTATTTAGACTGCACAGAAAAAAGAATCTAATCAAATCAACCTAGACTATGTGGTCACACGATTTGTGACAAGGATTACACTACAATAGCATGGTGACCATTTTATTGGCTCACTCCAGATCATTTCAGTAACATTATGGGAAAACATCATGATTCTAGCTCATACCATATACAATGTTTTAAGAAAGTTAAGTATTCTACATATAAGAGATAAAAAAACAAAGATTTTGGAAGAAAACATAGAACAACATCTCATTCTAATGGGATAGGCTAAATTTCTTAAATAAGATGTAAAAAGAGCTAAATATAAAATTCCAAAGTAATAAGGTGCATGGATTCATAGGCTTTGCTTGAAAACTAGCTAAACTAAAGCAACTTTGTAGGTTCCATTATTGTGATCCATTAGAGATAGAGTATGTGATGATGTAGAAGGAAGAATGCATTGAAGGAATATTCGTTCCCTTCTCTTGAATGTTGACTGGACTCACAAACTGAGTCTAAACAATAAAATGTGGCAAAGGTGCTGAGTTGCCACCTACATGATTAGGATACATAACACTGTGACTTCTATTTTACTAGCAGATTCTCTCTCTCTGGCTCTGTAAAGCGAGTTGCCATACGGGGAGACCCATGTGGCAAGGATCTGAGGATGGATTCTGTCCAATGGCCAGAATAGAACTGAGTCTTATAGTCTAATAGCATTAGAGAAACCAAATTCTGGCAACAGCTAAAAAGGTAACCTCAGAACACACATTCTTCCCTAGTTAAGTTTTTAGACGAGATCCCAACATTAGCTGTCACCTTAATGACAACATTTTGAAAGATTCTGGAGAACCCATTTGTAACATGCAGATATCTGATACATAGAAACTGTGAGATAATAAATGTACGTACTTTA
Organism: Capricornis sumatraensis; assembly: GCF_032405125.1. Classification (NCBI taxonomy): domain Eukaryota; kingdom Metazoa; phylum Chordata; class Mammalia; order Artiodactyla; family Bovidae; genus Capricornis; species Capricornis sumatraensis. The sequence continues at coordinate 84,239,293 of NC_091072.1, forward strand.
AGCTGCTAAGTTTTGTAGCTATTTACACATATCAATAGAGAACTAAAACAAGAGTAAAGGATTTAGGAAGACAAACGAGACGATTAAGAGCACAAAAGTGCAATGCTTGGATAGAAGTAGGGGATGTGGGTATAAAACACATAAAGCTGAAAATGAAACAATAAAGAAGCTCCTATTTGATTTCATATACTTTCTGAGTGAAATATTCAATAATGACATCAAATGAGTAAAAGAAGAGGGCAAGGATATACTAGTTTGAAGAAAAAGTGTGTTTGCAATGGTGCTTTTGGAGAATAGAGAAACAAATATCTTGGGAAAGAATAGTGGTAGTTTCAAATTGGGGGTTGCCTGACTAAGAGAATGGCTCAGAGATTCAGATGGCTGATGGCAGAGCCAGAGCACTTGATGATGCTGTGAAAGTGCCACACTCAATATGCCAGCAAATTTGGAAAACTCAGCAGTGGCCACAGGACTGGAAAGGTCAGTTTTCATTCCAATTCCAAAGAAAGGCAATGCCAAAGAATGCTCAAACTACCACACAATTGCACTCATCTCACACACTAGTAAAGTAATACTCAAAATTCTCCAAGCAAGGCTTCAGCAATACTTGAACCGTGAACTTCCAAATGTTCAAGCTGGTTTTAGAAAAGGCAGAGGAACCAGAGAACAAACTGCCAGCATCCACTGGATCATGGAAAAAGCAAGAGAGTTCCAAAAAAACTTCTATTTCTCTTTTATTGACTATGTCAAAGCCTTTGACTGTGTGGATCACAATAAACTGTGGAAAATTCTGAAAGAGATGGGAATACCAGACCACCTGACCTGCCTCTTGAGAAACCTGTACGCAGGTCAGGAAGCAACAGTTAGAACTGGACATGGAACAACAGACTGGTTCCAAATAGGAAAAGGAATATGTCAAGGCTATAGATTGTCACCCTACTTATTTAACTTCTATGCAGAGTACATCATGCGAAACACTGGGCTGGAAGGAGCACAAGCTGGAATCAAGATTCCTGGGACAAATATCAATAACCTCAGATATGCAGATGACACCACCCTTATGGCAGAAAGTGAAGAGGAACTAAAAAGCCTCTTGATGAAAGTGAAAGAGGAGAGTGAAAAAGTTGGCTTATAGCTCAACACTCAGAAAACTAAGATCACGGCATTAGGTCCCATCACTTCATGGCAAATAGATGGGGAAACAGTGGCTGACTTTATTTTTTTGGGCTCCAAGATCGCTGCAGATGGTGATTGTAGCCATGAAATTAAAAGATGCTTACTCCTTGGAAGGAAAGTTATGACCAACCTAGATAGCATATTGAAAAGCAGAGATATTACTTTGCCAACAAAGGTCCATCTAGTCAAAGCTTTCCAGTGGTCATGTATAGATGTGAGAGCTGGACTATAAATACAGCTGAGTGCTGAAGAATTGATGCTTTTAAACTGTGGTGTTAGAGAAGATTCTTGAGAGTCCCCTGGACTGCAAGGAGATCCAACCAGTCCATCCTGAAGGAGATCAGTCCTGGGTGCTCATTGGAAGGACTGATGTTGAATCTGAAACTCCAATATTTTGGCCACCTAATGCAAAGAGCTGACTCATTTGAAAAGACCCTGATGCTGGGAAAGATTCAAGGCAGGAGGAGAATGGGACAATAGAGGATGAGATGGTTGGATGGTATCACTGACTCAATGGACATGGGTTTGGGTGGACTTGGGAAGTTGGTGATGGACAGGGAGGACTGGCATGCTGCGGTTCATGGGGTCGCAAAGAGTTGGATACGACTGAGCGACTGAACTGAACTGACAGGCCCTTCCTTTATCAAAAATTCTCTACAGCATCATATAACAACATAAATACTGCCATATACCTCATTATCCTTAACAGAAGATTATTTTCATTTTCAAATTCCTATATAATCCATTGGTGCTTTCCAAACTACTGCTTGTTTTATTTCTGTCAGTTGCACAGCTTAAAAAAGTTAATAGTGTATATTAAAAAGATGTAAAAATGTTTTAAAGAAGGAAGCAATAGTGTTTCTTAAACAAATGAAAAAATCAACCCAGAATTCATGATACAGCAGAAAATAGAATTTTAAATGTCTATCAGATGTAAGAAGTAGAATGAAGAAAATCACAGAGGATAATGTATTTGGGTCTAATTGAAGAAATTATACAATGAGAAGGCTAGCCCTGTAAGAAGGTTGTTTGTTTTTTTGATTTTACTAAATAGCTTAAAATACATTTTTGAAGGAAAGCTAAATAGAAATGATTTCAAATTTTAATTTTAAATTTGTAAAGTATCAATCATGACAAAGAACTTGGTAAAATATTTTAATAAAGTCATTTTCTAACATTATTTACATGTGTAGCTCATTTAATTTTTATGTTAGAACTGAATAATTTTTCAGGAGATGCACAATAGTTAGTTGCAACAGAAAATAATTTGTAGATAAATATTTGGGGTAAAGTAGTAAAATTCAATATCTCAAGTTATGTTTTTAAAACCTTCATTTTATTTATTTATCTATTTTTTGTCTTCACTGGGGGTTTCTCTAGTTGCAGCAAGCAGGGGCCACTATTTTTTAGCACACAGGATTCTCATTATGGTGGCTTATTTAACTATGGAGCACAGACTCTAGGCATGTAGGCTTCAGTAGTTGTGGCAAAAGGGTTCAGTAGTTGCAGCTCATGGTCTAGAATGTGGGCTCAGTAGCTGTGGAACACACAGGTTTAGTTGCTTCACGACATGTGGAAGCTTCCTGGGCCAAAGATTGAGCTCATGTCACCTACATAGGGAGGTGGACTTCTAGTTGCTGTTCCACCCAGGAAGCCTTCAGGTAATTTTTTAATAAGGATCTTGCTAATTTTCATTGAAATAGTTAACCTCATTATACTCCAGAAGAACAATTTGGACTTATTACAAATAAATTAATAAAAAGTTAATGGTGCTAATGGTAAAGAGCCCTCCCACCAATGCAGGAGATGTAAGAGATGCAGGTTTGATTGTTCAGTTGGGAAGGTCCCCTGGAGGAGGGCACAGCAACCCACTCCAGTATTCTTGCCTCGAGAATCCCATGACAGAAGGAGCCTGACGGGCTACAGTCCACAGGGTCTCAGAGAGTCAGACACAACTGAAGTGACTTAGCACGCACATGTACACTCTGCATATAAGTTTATTTTTTTATTTTTTATTTATCTATTTTTTTAAATTTTAAAATCTTTATTCCTTACATGTGTTCCCAAACATGAACACCCCTCCCACCTCCCTCCCCATAACATCTCAAGTTTAAAAAGCAAGGTGACAATATACAGCCTTGATGTAAGAGTGAAGGCTAGTGGAAATAATGCCGAGATTTATCTTTAACATGTGTTAACTTGTATGTTGTTGTTTGTTTTTAGTCACTAAGTTTTGTCTGACTTTTTTGCAAATCCATGGACTGTAGCCCACCAGGCTCTTTCGTCCATGGTATTTCTCAGGCAAGAATACTGCAGTGGGCTGGCATCTGCTTCTCTAGCGACTCTTCCTGACCCAGAAATTGAACCCACATCTCCTGCATTGCAGGCAGACCCTTTACTGCTGTCACTAAGGAAGCTCACAATGAGAAATATAGTACTAAAAAAATAGATAACTCATGGGAACCTACTGTATAGCACAGAGAACTCTACTCAGTGCTCTGTGGTGACCTAAATGGGAAAGAAATTCAAACAAGAGGGGATACGTGTATATGCATAGCCGATTCACTTTGCTGTGCAGCAGAAACTAACACATTATGAAGCAAGTAGACTCCAATAAAAATTAATAAAAAAAGATTAATGGTGAATAAGAATACATTGTTTAGGAATAATTGTTTCAAAGTCAACAAAAGTCTTTACAACAAAAAATGCATAATTTTTTGTTTTGACAGAGGGAAGATAGATCAAAATAGATAAGAAAACACTTTCACTTTAATTGCTTTTTTCTTTTACTTCAAATTTGTACTTAATGACTTTCTCCTCCTGGACAGAAGGAACACCTGGATATTCCAGGAGAAGTTTATAATTTTCCAAATCATTTTCTAGAAAAAATGCATCACTTTCAAATTCTTGCATAATTATTGCCACAGATAATCTAAGATGGCCTGGCTTGTTCAAGGCTTCCTTAATAGAACTGCTTCCTGCTATTCAAACCATGTCTAGTTTATTTGTTAATGCTGGTTGCACGATAAGTTCTAAAGCATCATCCAGACTTTTGGCAAGAAAATGAGCTCCCTGGGGAGGTTCCTTGAGTTCTCTATTGAGAACTATATTAATTATTTCTTTTAAAGATCGATTCTTTTCTGGAGTGTTGAACCATGTCTTCCTACCCAGAATCACCAAATTCTGTTTATCTTCTACTGACGGGGAATGCTTGAATTCATATCTGAGCAAGAGCTAAGGCAGGTCCCCATTCTTGCTGATGCCCCATGCTTTGGAACAGAGTGATGATGCAGTTTAGCGGACGAACCATCTTTATCTTTAAAATATGTTAATTTGTATGTAGAAAGCATTAAATCAATTAAAATGCTAGATTTTCTAAATCTGACTTTAAGTCATTAATCATTATTTTCTTTCCACTTAGTCTGAAATTTTAAAACTAATGAATCCTTAGATAAAAATCACTGGTGTTTTCTACTTACAAAACGTGTTGCTCAAATTTCCATCAAAAATGTTCTTTATCTTCCTGCCTACATATAGATATGTGTGTGTGTGTGTGTATTTGAAGCTTAGAATGAATTATTTTTACTTTTTTTTTGAAATCTGTATTGTATTTATATTTGCCTACACCAAATGATAGTCTGGGTAAATATGAAAAAAGAGGTTGAATTAATGGAAAAAACCTCTAACATTCTTATTTTTAGGGGAAAAGGTGAACAAAATTCATGCTACTAATACGGATGATTTAATAGTCTTATTTCAAACTAGATGATTCTTCTTACTGGTTGCATGTTAACTATAAAGTACTTAAAGTACTAAAAATTAATTATTCCCATTGAGACTTCTATGGTTATCTCTGTCAATATTGCTGCTGCTGCTGCTGCTGCTGCTGCTAAGTCGCTTCAGTTGTGTCCGACTCTGTGCGACCGCATAGACGGCAGCCCACCAGCCTCCACCGTCCCTGGGATTCTCCAGGCAAGAACAGTGGAGTGGGTTGCTATTTCCTTCTCCAATGCATGAAAGTGAAAAGTGAAAGTGAAGCCACTCAGTCGTGTCGGACTCTTAGCGACCCCATGGACTGCAGCCTACCAGGCTTTTCAATCGATGGGTTTTTACAGGCAAGAGTACTGGAGTGGGGTGCCATTGCCTTCTCCACTGTCATTATTGAGATACCTTAAAAAGTATCAAAGGAAAAAAAGCCTCCAAAATCACTGCAGATGGTGGCTGCAGCCATGAAATTAAAAGACGCTTGCTCCTTGGAAGAAAATCTATGACAAATCTAGATAGCATATTAAAAAGCAGAGACATTGCTTTGTCGACAAAGGTCCATATAGTCATAACTATGGTTTTTCTAGTAGTCATGTATGGATGTGAGAGTTGGACCATAAAGAAAGCTTAGAGCTAAAGAATTGATGATTTTGAATTGTGGTGTCAGAAAAGACTCTTGAGAGTGCCTTAGACTGAAAGATCAAACCAGTCAATCCTAAAGGAAATCAGCCCTGAATATTCGTTGGAAGGACTGATACTGAAGCTGAAGCTCCAATACTTTGGTCTCTAAAGAGATTGGTATCTAGAGAACTATGCTTGCTTTATTTTGGTCCAAGTTATTTAGAGCTTATTATTTTCTCATTTATAAACTTATGCGGAATGCCCACCACATTGCTTGGCACATAGTAGACATTAAATAAATGCTTAACTCCTTTTTAAGAAGTGTTTTTAAAAGCTTTGAGATATGAATTTGCTTAATTAGAATGCATTTCAGAAAAGGGGAAAAATAAACTAAGTTAGCAACTCTTTGGTTTGGCATTGTGAATGATCTTGGAACCTTGGTATGGAGACTTGGATTATTTGACTCATCCAAAAATCTAGGTAAGAAATGAAGTATCAAAGACATAGATTAAAAATGGGCAATAAGAATAAACTGATACTTAATGGTAGGCAGAAACCATCTTAAGATGACCATGCATGCATGGGTACATGTACTTAACAACATAGATTTTAACAAAAGTTTAAAAAATATTTCTTTATTTTTCTTACTGCAGATGACTGTGGCAATGAGCAACTATCATTTCCTTCTCCCCTTCTTTCAGCTCATATGGAAAAACAAATTACTTGGTATATAAATAGAGGTTATCAGCAGTAATGCTAATTGATGGTATAGCTGCCAAATACAAAGTTATATTCTGACAAAGAATATGACTAATGTTACTCAATAACATTTCATCAATCACAGGTCAGAAAATTACCAACAGTCAGTGTTTTCTTTGGATCAGTAATACAGCTTAAAAGTTGCAGTTAGAATAATTAAAGGCCAGTAACCAGATAAAAAGTCTTAGTTTGTAATTTTTTTCTTGTTTTCTTTTTTACTAAGAAAGGCTATGTATTAAGTGATGTTTGAGCTCAATCCAAAGTATGGGGAAGAAACTCAACAATATGATTAAAAAACTTTCAATGTGTATTTAATGAGTACCTACCCAGTGCCCAAAAGGACACTCTAGGAGATATAATGGTAGAGGATATAAAATCTCTATTCCCCATGAATTTACAGTATGATTGAGTAAAGAGAATGAACAGATTTAAAACACAAAGCAAAAGCTCAATGGCTGAAAATGGAGTTCTATAGGATGTTTAACAATAAGCAGAACTATGTGAACTGGAATTATCAGAAAATAACATTGCATGGATGGTAAATTTCAAGAAGATGTGGAAATGGAAGGCATTTCAGGGGTCCATTTTGTCCCTACAAGCTGAGTTCCTAAATGACCATATAAAAATTTAGTTAATGAAACACATAAAAAGGCAGTTATGTATCCCACCAATGGTTTAAGACACAAAACTTTAATGCAGTGAAAAATTATTTAGGAAGTCACACATTTTGTGGCCTTTAACTTACATGGCAACTAATCTAATTGATAATTATGAAATTGTCAAAGCAAACTTGAGCAATAGGACTCAGAAGTAGAAATAAATAGCCAAAGGCAGAGTCAAGTGTAAAATACAATGATAGATTTTGAAAGATACGGGAAAATTGGACCAGCAAACAGTAAGTCATTGGTATTATTTCACAAAAGGAAACAAAGACCAGAATGACTGAAATATGAAAAGAGAGTTTGCATATTATTTAGAACATTCTGGAAGCATTCAGATAGCAATCATATTCTTTCAACAACAAAGATGACCATTACAGATATCTTTGCTTTGGTGACCATTTTGGTATATCATAATAGAGAAAAAACTCTTAAGAGTCCCTTGGACAGCAAGGAAATCAAGCCAGTCAATCCTAAAGGAAATCAACCCTGAATATTCACTGGAAGGACTAATGCTGAAGCTGAAGTTCCAATACTTTGGCAACCTGATGTGAAGAGCTGACTCATTGGAAAAGACCCCGATGCTGGGAAAGATTGAGGGCAGGAGGAGAAGGGGGCAACAGAGAATGAGATGATTGGATGACATCACTGACTCAATGGACAAGAGTTTGAGCAAACTCCTGGAGATGGTGAAGGACAGGGAAGCCTGGCATGCTACAGTCCGTGGGGTTGTAAAGAGTCAGACATGACTGAGATACTGAACAACAATAGAGAAAAATACCTTCAAAAATACAATTTTGTTTCTCTTATGAGAAAGTAGAGTGCTAAATGTGAACACAGTAAACTGTCCCTTCAGCATTACATAGGATAACAATGCAGATTCTAATGCTGTTCTTTCATACCATTAAGTAGTACGATGGAAGACTAATCCACTTTGTGAGAATAGAAAAAACAGTTTGTTAATGTCAAAAAGAACTTAGGATATCATAGGTTTGTCTTGCTTGAAATCTATATAGGCAGCAAACTATCATTCCTCCTTGCTAGTCTCTGTTCAGTTTGTTCTTGGTGTTCATCGCTAACTCAAATATACACACTTGAAAAGTTAGAAAAGAAACAGAAAAAAATATAAGGTATTTAAAGGAACACTAAACCTTAATGTCTGTAAAATACATAAAGCTATGTAATGGCCAAGAGTAAATATTAGAATTGGAGTCAGTCTATCTTCTTCCTTCCAGGAAGCTAGTTATAACATCATCGTGAGCATATCTCTGGAAACAGAGTGCCTGCATTTGCCACTTTAGTAAGTTGTGAGTCCTCAAGCTAAATTAATTACATAACTTTTTGTGCCTTAGTTTTCTCATCTTTAGACTATTAAAAGTACCTATCTCTTAGAGTTGTGAAGGCTAACTGATTTACATTTTCAGATAAGTTAATGGAGCAAACTGAACGTTGAAAGTATTTCCCGTTCTACTTGTTTATTTTTATTGAGTGCAAGTTTCCAAAATGATTTTGCAAAGTTGTGATTTTATTTCTGAGAGTTGTTAGTACACAACTGTGTTGAATTTATTTGGGACTGCTATGTGCTTGGTATTGCAACCCACTTCAGTATTCTTGCCCGGAGAATCCCATGGTCAGAGGAGCCTGGCAGTGTACAGTCCATAGGGTCTCAAAGTGCTGGACATGACTGAAGTGATTTAGCACATGTGCTTGTTTCACATATTGCTATCTTTCAGTGTTTGCATTACATGGCTGTGTTGTCTCACCTGCAACTGAGAGCATGTGCATTACATCACCATGTAATAGAAGGCCAGGAGAGTATTTTTTACTGAATTTTAATGTCTTGTCCTAGCAAGATTAGTGTGTCTCAAAATGTAGTCCACTAGCCACCTGCTGCACATATAGTGTGCTTATTAACTATAAGTGTTCCTGGGTTCTCCCACAGGACCACCAAATCATAACTTATTGGAGTTGGATGCAGGAAAATAAATTGCTTTTAAAAACTAGTATATTGTATTTAAGTTGAACAAATGTGACTAAAATTTGAGAACGACTGATTATATGGTATACTCTTACAGTTGCTGTCAACTTTTTTGGTCATGTTTTCTTTCATATATTCTTTTTTTTTATTTTTCTTTTTTTAAAAAAATTTTTCTTTTTACTTTATTTTACTTTACAATACTGTATTGGTTTTGCCATACATTGACATGAATCCACCACAGGTGTACAAGAGTTCCCAAACATCAACCCCCCTCCCACCTCCCACCCCATATCATCTCTCTGGATCATCCCCGTACACCAGCCCCAAGCATCCTGTATCCTGCATCAAACATAGACTGGCAATTCGTTTCTTACATGATAGTATACATGTTTCAATGCCATTCTCCCAAATCATCCCACTCTCTCCCTCTCCCTCTGAGTCCAAAAGTCCGCTCTACACATCTGTGTCTCTTTTGCTGTCTCGCATACAGGGTCATCATTACCATCTTTCTAAATTCCATATATATGTGTTAGTATACTGTATTGGTGTTTTTCTTTCTGGCTTACTCCAAAGAGAGAAAATGCAGAAAGATATATTCTTTTATTTTTCTACATTTTCTCTCTTTGGAGTAAAGTTTACAGATAGAAAGAAAGCAGTGTTTTACTTAACTAAACAATAATTCTATATATTCTTAATCATAAAATTAGCTGTTTGTTCTAAATTGTCAACTACATTAGCCTGTCTGACATTTTTCTAAGTTAAACAGTATAACATGCCCCAAAGAACATAAGTCAAATAGCAACTAATCTGGTAAAAGATATAGTCTGAAGCAACACAAAGCCACTAGCATGCTGGAACTTATCAAGTACCCATTATGCTATTAAGCACTGTGCTAAGCATATTACATACATTGTACTATTTAATTGTCATTACATTCTTAAAGAGTGAGAACTAATAATTACAGATGAGGACACTGAGGTTTAGAGATTTGAAGCAACCTTCCTAGAATCATTCAAAAAGAATATGTTTGGAATGCAAAATAAGCTGTATGATTTCTTATAATGATTTTGATACAACGTGCATTAGAAGCACTGAGAAAGTATATAAAAAGCTGGTTAATTATGAAAGGGTTAAATGAGTGACTCAAGAAGAAAAAGAAAATCCAACCTTCTTTAATAGGCAGGTTGTGGAAGCTTTTAGAAAATATACTAAGACTGATCCATTCACTCGGGAAGATCAATCCCTGCTAGGACAATTTTATCAGCCACTATGACCCTGATATTAGGTGGAAACTCCAAAAGTTACAATTAAAGCCATAAACCCCCCTTGCCCCAACTCATAGAGGTGACATTTGGGATATTTAGTAATTGAGATCAAGACAAGGAGGAAGAGAGAATCCAATATAGAAAAGCAGGCCAGGGCTCATGCAAAACTGATAGCTGTTGCTGTCAGCCATGCCTTGTGACTTCAGGACAACCAAAAGGGCCCAGGAAGTTCAACTATCCATCTATAAGTAAGACCAACAAGGGTGAATGCTTCAAATGCAAATCAACTGGCCACTGGGCCCAAGAATGCCAGTAAGAGCATCCCTGGACCATCCCTGCCTGCAAACAAATATATCATTGGAAGACAGACTGCCCTTGGTCCCAAAGGGGAAGAGGGGTTCCTGCTCCTGAGATGGCCATGCTGGATGACTGAGACTGCCCGGGAATTCTGGTGGCTCCCCCAGTGAGATGTGTATCTTCATCCAGGAGTCATACATAGTCCTTGACATGGTAGGTACAAGATTGATTTTTAATTGATATGGAGCCACTTACTCTGTCTTGATTTCTCAAGCTTTCCTCCAATAATTGTACTGTGACTGGTGCCAATGAAAAGCCTCACACTCGTTACTACACTGGGCCTGTCACTTGCTGCTTTGAACACTGGTTGATTTCACCTGACTTTTTATTAATAGTTGTGTGTGACTGTACTTCCTCTCTTCCAGAAAGAGACCTTCTGGGCTCCCTTGGCTCCATACTATGGTTCAGTTCAGTTCAGTTCAGTCACTCAATCGTGTCCGACTCTTTGTGAACCCATGAATCACAGCATGCCAGGCCTCCCTGTCCATCACCAACTCCCGGAGTTTACCCAAACTTGTGCCCATAGAGTCAGTGATGCCATCCAGCTATCTCATCCTCTGTTGTCCCCTTCTCCTCCTGCCCCTAATCCCTTCCAGCATCAAAGTCTTTTCCAATGGGTCAACTCTTCGCATCAGGTGGCCAAATTATTGGAGTTTCAGCTTTAGCATCAGTCCTTCCAATGAATATTCAGGACTGATCTCCTTTAGGATGGACTAGGTGGATCTCCTTGCAGTCTAAGGGACTCTCAAGAGTCTTTTCCAACACCACAGTTCAAAACCATCAATTCTTCAGCACTCAGCTTTCTTCACAGTCCAACTCTCACATCCATACATAACCACTGGAAAAACCATAGCCTTGACTAGACGGACCTTTGTTGGCAAAGTAATGTCTCGGCTTTTTAATAAGCCCTATCTAGATTGGTCATAACTTTCCTTCCAAGGACTAAGCATCTTTTAATTTCTTAGGAGGCCCCAAACAACTCTTTATCTTGACTCTGACCAAGACAGACTAGCCATCAGAGCAAGGTCTATTCCCAGCCATATTCTACAAGCAGTGAACCCTTCAATATGTGATAACAAAATCCCAGGAGGGGCCTTAAAGCCCGAACGGTAAGAATTAGCCTTGGGCCAGAAGCCATCTGTCCTAACAAGAGACAATATCCCATAAAGTTGAAAACAATCTCTCATAGGTAAATTCTTAGAACATGGCCTTTGGTACTCTGCCAGTTTCTGCGCAATATCCCTAGTTTGCCTGTCATTAAGCCAAATGGGGAAATAGGATCGTATTTGACCTTAGAGTAATAACTGATGCAATGGTCTCTATATATCCCCTTGTGGCCAGTCCTTATATATAAGCCCAAATCCCTGAGGACAATGAATGGTTTACTATATTCCATCTCAAGGATGCCTCTTTTTGTATCCCAGTTCATTCCTCATTGCAATATTTGTTTGCCTTCAAGTGAATTAACCCCAACTAAGGCCAAATGCAGCAACATATTTGGACAGTATTGCCTTAGGGACAGCTCATACTTGTTTCTTCTGCTTCAGTTGTGTCCGACTGTTTGTGACCCTATGGACTGTAACCCACCAGGGTCCTCTGCCCATGAGATTCACCAGGTAAGAATACTGGAGTGGGTTGCCATGCTTTCCTCCAGAGGATTTTCCCAATCCAGGGATCAAACCCATGTCTCATTATATCTCTTGAACTGACAGGTGGATTCTTTACCACTAATGCCAGCTGGGAAGTACCTTGGGCTTCCTTGGTGGCTCAGACAGTAAAGAATCTTCCTGCAATGCAGAAGACCTGGGTTCAATCCCTGGGTTGGGAAGATCCCCTGAAGAAGGGAGTGACTACCAACTCCAGTATTCTTGCCTGAAAAATTCCATGGACAGAGGAGCCTGGTGAGTAAAGTTATTTGGGGTTCCCTGGTAGCCCAGATGGTAAAGAATTGGCTAGCAATGTGGGAGCCCTAGGTTCAATCCCTGGGTTGGGAAGATTCCCCCAGAGAAGGAAATGGCAACCCACTCCAGTATTCTTGCCTATAGAATTCCATGGACAGAGGAGTTTGGTGGGCTATAGTCCAAGGGGTTGGACATGACTGAATAACTAACATTTTCACTTTCACATTTCATGCTTGTTTATCCAGGCCCTAGGAAAAGAACTGAGGGAAATAAATCTAAAAGAAGAGGCAATTGTACAGTATGTAGATGATATATTTATATGTAACTCCTCCATGGAGGTCTCATTCAAAATACCATTGCAGTCCTTAATTTCTTTGGGGCCCAGGGTTACAGAGTCTTTCAGGAAAACACACAAATCTCAAATGCCCAAATCACAAAGCAACAAGTTAATGATCTGGGATATATAATATACCCTGAAAGTAGACAGTTATCTCCATATAGAAAATGAACTATATTAGGTCTAAGTACTCCAAAAACAAACATCTCTGTATCTTTTGGAGCATGGCAGGATTTTCTAGAATTTGGACTCCAGCATATGGGCTAATAACTAAACTTCTATATGAAGCCACTAAAGGCCCAGATATCATTATTTTGGAATGGAGAACAGAAAAAGCTTTCAAAGGTATCAAGCAAACCCTCACCAGAGCCCCTGCTCTGGGTCTCCCCAGCTTGAAAAAGCCATTCATCTTGTATATGACTGAAAAGCAGGGAGCAGCTCTGGGAATCCTTATACAGAAGCTAGGGGAATTTCCCCATGGTATAAACTATTTTTCCAAACAACTAGTTTCTGTGACCTGAGGTTTACCTGGCTCCCTCTGGATGGTAGCTGCCACTGCCTTATTAGTGGAAGAAGCTAACAAGCTTAACTTCTACCAGTCACTAGAAGTCCAGACCCTCATCAAGTATAAAGGAGTCTAGAGAATGTACAAATATAACAATGCATATGGCCCTTAGGGTGGCTGTCAAATATCTACATGAGTCTGGTGAAACATTCAAGAATGTTTACTTGTATTATAAAAAAAATAAACTGTTATGGAAAACAGTAAACTTATATAAAGATTTCAGAGGAAAATCTTAATTTTAATAAGAATGAAGTCGTCACTCTAAATTACTATTTTGAATCAGTTTTTTTAACTATAATGACTTCATGAAATGCCTGATTAAAAATGGAAAGTGTTGGGAAAACACCAAATAGTAATTTATCATCCAAACCAGGAGATATTTAGTAGAAGGGGGTGCTATTTAATTATACTCGGGTAATGATTGTAAATCAAGGTTGTTGACTCTAATGGGAAACATGATTGCCTTAACATGGCCCCACCCATACTCCAACTGGCTATTTAAAAGGCTTAGGAAATCAATATCTCAGGGAACATGTGAAATTCACTTGCAGTACTTAATTGTGGAGCCCAAGTCTTGTGCTAAAATAGGAAAATTGTGTAAAAATCAATAAATAATGGTGAGGCTTCAAGAAGAGTGCAGACAGGCATATACATTACTGCCCCTGCTTATCCGTACATTTCCCCAACACTGAAATACTCAATCGCTCTCTGAGGAACCCCTCAGCTGATAAGCTTTACTTCCATGCACACAGAATTTTCAATTACCTTTTTAGTGCCCCACACTTAAATATTTTAATGGCAAGACAATAATTTCCACACATTTGGGGAGAGATTTTCAAGTGAAATACTAATCAAGCTTTCTGAGAATATTAGAGGAAGTGAAATATTAAAGGAAACAGAAACAATGCAGGCAGTAAAAGAAAACCACTATATATATATATATCACACCCTCAGAAAAATAAGACAGCACTGTAAACCTGAAAAGAGAGCATGATACCTAAAAAAAGGAACTTTAAGGGAGAAAGGGGATATGTGCAAACAAGCAAACACCTGGCTAAAACTATGAGAGCAGACATGAGAGAACTGAAGCTAGATAATGAAATAAAGAAAACGAAATCAGCCTATGAGAGGAGCTCTGGGAGATCTCAGGGAAGCAGCTGCGTTGCAGGTCTAGAGGATAGAAGCGTGTTTGGAACTTCGGAAGAAATGCAGTCTCCCTCCCCTTGCTATCACTGTGAATTGGTTCCAGAACCTCTTTTGCATAGCAAAATCCACAGATGCTCAAGTTCTTTATATAAAATGGAATAGTATTTGCATACAATATTAATATATCCTCCCCTGTACTTCAAATTATCTCTGAGAGTGAGAGTGAATTCGCTCAGTCGGGTCCGACTCTTTGCGACCCCATGGACTGTAGCCTACCAGGCTCCTCTGTCCATGGGATTTTCCAGGCGATAGTACTGGAGTGGATTGCCATTTCCTTCTCCAGGGGATCTTCCCAAACCAGGGACTGGACCCCGGTCTCCCACATTGTAGACAGAGGCTTTACCGTCTGAGCTACCAGGGAAGTCCTAAATTAATCTCTAGATCATTTATAATGACTGATACAATGCAAATATTATGTAAATGTGATGTAAATGCTTTGTAAATAGTTGCTTGATGCTGCAAATTCAAGTATTTTTTTTGACATTTCTGAAAATTTTTTTCAAATATTTTTGATCTGCCATAATAAGTCATAAGGGCTTTCCAGGTGGCTCAGTGGTAGAGTCCTCTTGCTAATGCAGGAGACACAGGTTTGATCTCTGGATCAGGAAGATTCCTTGGAGAAGGAAATGGCTACATACTCCAGTATTCTTGCCTGGGAAATCCATGTACAGAAGAGCCTGACTGGCTACAGTCCATGGGGTTGCAAAAAGTCCGACACAACTTAGTGACTAAACAACAACAACATAGTACATTAACTCAAAAAAAAAAAAAAAAAAAAGAAAGCAAACATAAACGCATATGTATGGAAAGATCTCTGCAGAATATATAAATATTTGTAATTAACAATGGCTAACTCTAGATGGTTGAATTTTTAGTGACCTAAAAAAGTAATTAATTGTATTTAAATTTTGCCTATAACTAATTTGTATTATGTGTCTAATTACCTGGAAGAAAATGCTGAAAGTCAGAGATACCCAGACAAGAGCTGACAAAATGAGTTTAAGCTCCAAGGCCGCTCGCTTGCCCCAGATAGGCATTTTGTATTCATAAGTACTGTTTTCTTTTGCTTAAATAACAGCTACCCCCACATATTGTATAAGCTTTAGGCCCTACAAAACTTAAATCTGACCTTAGATGTAGGTTCAAACTCTAGCCCCATAGCTTACTAGTGTGTGATCATAGACAACTCACTTTTTTTTTCTGCATAAAAGTTATATTTTATTGCCATGTTAAAAAATGTGTGAATTTGTCATTGACAGAGAAAGTGAGAACAAGAGTGGGGAGAGATAGAAGGCAAAATAAGGCAAAACTCTGTTCCATATGCAACAGGGTTTAGTCAATGTGGTAATTTTTGCCAATATTAAAAACGTAAGCAAAACCTGAAAATGCTGATATGAAACAGCATTAAAATGAAATTATGTATAGTACAGTATCACATGTCTTTTATTAGGCAAATATAGAATGTTTATAAAATAATCATAAGGGGTAAAATTCATATTTCATATATGATTGGCAATGGTTGTCCCATTATTAGATAATTTTTTATAAAAGGAAAAATTAAAAATTAATAAACTTTGCAAAGTTGCCATATTTATACTTTTAAGTAGTAAAAATTATAATGAAAATTAAGACATACAATAATCTTACAATATTATACAAGGCAATGAAAATAAAAATAGAACATAAAATTTGTCCTTTATAAAATGTGTATTTTGCATTTTCTGATGCAAATATAGCACAATAGGGATTACTACACTATTAATACCAGTTTGTTTCTGTGTTTTTATATTGTTCATTTATCACAGATTTGCAATTATAATGCTGCTAAAAAGAATTGTGCTATAACAAAATAATATATAAGGCAGAAATGATGGGCAATAGGGATATAAAGAATAGAAATGATAGATAAGGTGCTGGTTTGGGCAGAGTAGTTGTGGTATATCATACAATATTTGTGAATTTTTCAAGCCCAAAGCATATTCTACATGCCAGCTAAAATTTGTCACTTGCCATCTGCCTTTGCAGGGATTAGGTCAATAGCCATAGTAGTTGCTAACCTTCAATGCACCCTGATAGGAGTTCAGGGAGATCAGGAATGAGGGTCTGTGTTCCTGGAAAAACTGGCAAGACAGGCTTTCAGATAGATATTTTTGTGAAACTTAATGAACTCAATTTCTTATTTCTCCTCATATCTAAAAAGCACTAAAATCATTAACAGAGAATATGCTCCTTGTGACTAGCAGCAACCTTCTGCCAAAATCTGTTCTTGATTGCACATGTCCCTCTTCACTAATATCACACCTATACTGACTTCCGCCTCCACCTCTTCAGAGCAGCTCTCAGAGCAGCACTTTGAGAGACTGTTTCAGGGGCTACAGTTCTCATTTGCCCCAAATAAAACTTAACTCACCACTCTCACATTGTGCTTTTTTGTTTTCAATTGACATATACACTCTGTAGTTTCATATCAATGCCTTTTTTCAAGTTTGGCAAACATCAGGGAAAATTTAATTAGTTCCATATATCTCACATATCAGAAATATAAGATGTCAGTATACTAGCTACTTCTTAATGTCATATCTGTTGATATGTTCATTTCAAGGGTGTGTGTGTGTGTGTGTGTGTGTGTGTGTGTGTGTATCTTTAATATATATCTGGAGAAGAGAAATATATATCAATAGGCCTAAGCAAATGCACATACATTCTATTCATTGCACAAAACACTTGAACATTCTGGATTAGGAACAGCAGCACTCCGGATAGTGGGAAGTACTTTTACCTTGGGCATTGTCATTACTATAACTCAGGCAAATTCTTTATGATTTCCTTATTTAGAAAAGAAAGATGCTATCATTCCTATCTCAGAGTCACTGTAATGATTAGTTTTTATACTAGAAAAAGAATGTCTTTTACTGGATCTGGTAAATAATAGGAACTATACAGAATTCTTTTCTTTTTAATATCTTTCAAAGTAATAAAATTTTAAGAGGAGTTGTGTGTTTCTTATCATTCTAGAGCCAGACTTAAATCACTGCTGAATGTGAAATAAATGTTTTACCTTGGAACTTCCAGAAGCCTTTAGTGTAGCTACTTAGGTTTCATGTTTTGTTTGTGGTTTTCTCATAATTATTTATACTTTGCTTTCTTGTTTTAATAGTGTGTATTTGGCTTTAGCTATGAATGAGAAAGATCTAGTCATCTCTGAAAACGTTGGTGTTAGTTCCTAAGGCAGCCATAAACAAGTACCACAGACTAGGTGGCTTAAGATGATAGAAATGTATTGTATGTGCCTGTGCCCAAACTTATGTTTTCATATAAAGTAACTAGTCATTGGACTTAGAACTTAAACTGATTCAGGATGACCTCATCTTAACTTGAATATAGCTGCAAAGGCCCTATGTAGGCAAATAAGGTCACATTCACAGGTAGCTTGTGTTAGGACTTCAGCATACCTTTGTTGTTGCTGCTGTTTAGTCACCCAGTCATGTCCGATTCTTTGCAATCCCATGGACTGAAGCACACCAGGCCTTCCTGTCCCTCATCATCTCCAGTTTGCCCAAGTTCCTGTTCTCTGCATCGGTGATGCTGTCCAGGCATCTCATTCTCTGATGCCTTCTTCTTCTGCCCTCAATCTTTCCAGGCATCAGAGACTTTTCCAATGAGTTGTCTGTTTGCATCAGATGCTTCAGCATAGATCCTTCCAGTGAATATTCAGGGTTTATCTCCCTTAAAATTGACTGGTTTGATCTCCTTGCTGTCCAAGGGACTTCCAGGAGTCTTCTCTAGCACCACAGTTCAAAGGCATTCTTTGGCATTCTACCTTCCTTATGGTCCTGGAGAAGGCAATGAAAACCCACTCCAGTACTCTTGCCTGGTAAATCCCATGGACCGGAGGAGCCTGGTAGGCTGCAGTCCGTGGGGTCGTTAAGAGTCGGACACAACTGAGTGACTTCACTTTCGCTTTTCACTTTCATGCATTGGAGAAGGAAATGGCAACCCACTCCAGTATTCTTGCCTTGAGAATCCCAGGGACAGGGGATCCTGATGGCCTGCTGTCTATGGGGTCACATAGAGCTGAACATAACTGAAGTGATTTAGCAGCAGCAGCAGCTTCTTTATGGTCCAGTTCTCACAACCCTACGTAACCAGTGGGAGGACCATAGCCTTGACTATATGGACCTTTGTCAGCAGAGTAACGTCTCTGCTTTTCAATGCACTGTATAGATTTGCCATTGCTTTCCTGCCAAGAAGCTACTGTCTTCTGATTTCATGGTTGCAATCACTGCCCTGCTATTTGCCATGCAGTAATGAGGATAGATGCCGTGATCTTAGTTTTTTTTTTTTATATACATTTGGTCTTAAGCCAGCTATTCTCCTCCTTCACCCTCATCAAGAGGCTCTTTAGTTCCTCTTCACTTTCTGCCATTAGAGTGGTATCATCCACATATCTGAGGTTGTTGATGTTTCTCCCATCTATCTTGATTCCAGGTTTTAACTCATCCAGCCCAGCATTTCTCATGATGTGCTCAGCGTACAGGTTAAACAGACAAGATGACAGCCAACAGCCCTGTCCGTACTTCTTTCTCAATCCTGAACCAATCAGTTGTTTCAAACAGAGTTCTAGCTTTGCTTCTTGACCCGCATATGGGTTTCTCAGGAGACAGGAAGATGGTCTTGTATTCCCATCTCTCTAAGAGCTTTCCGCAGTTTGTTATGATCCACACAGTCAAAGGCTTTAGCATAGTCGGTGTAACAGAGATAGATGCTTTTCTGAAATTTTCTTGCCTTCTTTATAATCCAGTCAATGCTGGCAATTTGATCTCTAGTTCCTCTTCCTTTTCTAAACCCAGCTTGGACAACTGGAAGTTCTTGGTTCTCATAATGCTGAAGCCTACCATGCAAGATTTTAAGCATGACCTTACTAGCATGAGAGAGGAGTGCAATTCTCCGAAGTTTTTAGCACATTCTTTGGTACTAGCCTTCTTGGGAATTGGGATGAGGATTGACCTTTTCCAGTCCTGTGGCCACTTCTGGGTCTTCCAAATTTACTGACATAAAGAATGCAAAACCTTGATGGCATCATCCTTTAGGGATTTAAATAGTTCTACTGGAATTTCACTGTATCCATTAGCTGTATTAACATCAGCGCTTCTTAAGGATCACTTGCCTTCACACTCCAGAATGTCTGGCTCTGGATGATTAACCACACCATCATAGTAATCCGGTTCAATAAGATATCTTTTGTACAGATCTTCCATGTATTCTTTCCATCCCTTCTTGATCTCTTCAGCATCTATTAGGTCTTTACCATTTTTATCCTTTATTGTGCCCATCTTTGGGCAAAGTGCTCCCTTGATGCTTCCAATTATCCTGAAGAGATTTCTAGTCTTTCACCCTTTTATTGTTTTCTTCTAAGCATTGTTCATTGAAGATCTTCTTGTCTCTTCTAGCTATTTTTTGGAACTCTGCATTTAATTGGATGTACCTTTCCCTCTCCCCCTTGCTTTTTGCTTCTGCTCATTCTTTTGCTATTTGTAAAGCCGCTTCAGCTCACCATTTTCCCTTCTTGCTTTTCTTTTCCTTTGGGATAGTTTTGTTCACCACCTCCTGTACTATATTATGGACCTCTGTCCATAGTTCTTCAGGCACACTGTTAGGTAGATCTAGTTCCTTGAATCTATTAATTATCTCTATTGCAAGTTGTTACAAGATTTGATTTAAGTCATACCTGTCTGGCCTATTGTTTTTCCCAGTTTTCTTTAGTTTAAGTCTGAATTTTGCTATGAGAAGCATACCTTTACAGGTAAACAATTTTACCCACATCTTATACCAAGTATACTAGCCACACAGAGATATAATCAACTTCAAGCTCCTTATTTTACTTTAAATGATATGTTTTTCTAACTTCCAGCAAAGAAAGGAAAAGAAAAGGTTTTGTGAAGCTTCATCAGAAATTTAATAAATCAAACATCACTGTCATCTGAACGTGAGTTTTAAAGGAGGTTTCTATTTTTCTTATACTGAATATTACCTAATTTTCATGAGTATCTTTTTGATTTTGCCAATTAATTTATATAAATTTAACAATTTATGGACAAGTATCAAAGAATCAATCTTGGCTTCTCCTCACTTTACAGAAAAGAAATATGGAGAAAACATTTAGCATATTTTAGAGAACACTAAACTATAAATCTACTTCCTTACTCATGATGAAAAGTAAGCTAGCTGCTAAGGCCAGAATATAAGGTTTACTTTGGAAATTTTCACTAATATCTTTTTATCTGAAAACCCAATTCATGAGTCATGCTAGTGTTCCTTTGAGGTAGAATGAAAATGTTTATTACAGCTATAAGTGGTTCAGGCCTAAATGATGTGTATACCACAAAATAAATTCAAGGGACCCTAATAAAAATCTCTGTGTAACACATCTTAAAAGCACAAATGCTTCCTATTTTGAATGTTACCCAGAAGATAGTCCCTTACTAATCCAAAAAAATTAGTCTCAAATTAGCTAACTCATTTCTCTTTATATCTGTTTTATTCTTTAGTTCCTCAAAGAAAGAAATATACCTATACATACATTCTTCCTAATTTTTAAAAATTCTGTATCAAACAACATCTAATTTTGTGCTTCAAAAAGACCTAGCATTTTTGCTTCTTTTATGTAAAAACACTAAATATCTAATTATCAAATTGAGATGTTTCATTATTGATATATTTAGTTGCTCCTTCCTGAGTTTTCACACTGAATATTTCTATATCTCATAATATTGTTCTTAAAGCTTGCTCTCAACCCTCATTTTGCTTTGAATTCCAGGCACAAATTAGTGTTTCCATAAGAACATTTTAAGTTCCTTAAACAGGCACTGTGACCCATTTGACTTTGTGTCAATAGACTGGTGCATAGTAGATGGCTGGTAAATGGTTTTTTGACTTAAGGAATGATACTGCTATGGTAATAATAGAATAATTGCCTGTAGCTACAAAACACCCTCTTAATTCTTTGAGTTTAGAGATGGGGTGTGCAGAGTGTATCTTCTTACACATCTATAGACTTGTTCAGAAATGCCTTTGGCATGACTTTACAACTCAGACGCACCTAGAATCGCTCATATTTTAAATAAAATATATTTTTGTTTCAATCAGGATCCAGGCAGGAAACAAACAGTGCACTCAAATGAGATGACGGGAGAGAGTTTAAGGAAGATAACATTTAGAAAGGCTTGGGCAGAGTTAAGAGAATGAAACAAGTTTTTGTGGCTGAGGCTGGGGAGAGGGCAGGTATCACCTCTGGGCCTCAACAAGCAAAAGAAGGAGCAGTGGCAGAAACCTGAGGAAGCTTCCCAAGAAAGAACACGTATGATCTGAGTCCACAATGGGAGAGTCAGAGAGCCTGGTGAATAAACACCTACCTTCCTACTCCCCTACTTCTGGGTCTCTTATTGGGACCTTTACAGGTCAGACCTAGCTGGAAGCCAGAGGACATGCAGTCTATAGATGGTCACAAAATACAGTGGAAAGGGGCAGGCGGGGCCGGGGGTGGGGGGGGGAAGCAACTATGAAGGGACACATTGTCAATACATAGTAGAGTTTCTTTCTTTCTTTTCTTTCTTTTTTTTTCATATGTAGCCTAAACAAAAGGTTGTCAAGGAAAACTTTTTATACTTCGCTAGAGGATATTGTTTTAGTGAACATAGTAAAGGTCTAGAATTTAAGCTAGGGACAACTTAGGTATTTTCTAGGCCAGAATATATAAAATTAGTATTTTTGAGAATTGATCCATTCAATATATATGTAGAGTGTGTTTGGCCTTGAAGTACAAAATGAAGCAGGGCAAAGGTTAACAGAGCTTTGCCAAGAGAATGTGCTGGTCATAGCAAACACTGTCTTCCAACAACACACGAGACAACTATACACATGGACATCACCAGATGGTTAATACTGAAATCAGATTGGTTATATTCTTTTTAGCCAAAGATGGATAAGCTCTATACAGTCAGCAAAAACAAGATCAGGACCTGACTGTGGCTCCAATCATGAACTCCTTATGGCAAAATTCAGACTTAAATTGAAGAAAGTAGGGAAAATCACTAGACCATTCAGGTACGACCTAAATCAGATCCCTTATGATTATACAATGGAACTGACAAATATTCAATAGATTCGATCTGACGGAGTGCCTGTAAAACTACGAATGGAAGTTCATAGCATTGTAAAGGAGGTGATGATTAAAACCATGTCAAAGAAAAAGAAATGTAAAAGTCAAAATGGTTATCTGAGGAGGCCTTACAAATAGCTGAGAAAAGAAGAGAAGCAAAAGGCAAGAGAAAAAGAAAGATATATCCATCTGAATGCAGAGTTCCAGAGAATAACAAGGAGAGAGAGACAAGAAAGACTTTCTAAGTGAACAATGCAAAAAAAAAAAATAGAGGAAAACAATATGATGGGAAAGACTAGAGATCTCTTTAAGAAAATTAGAGATACCAAGGAAACATTTTATGCAAAGATGGCACAATAAAGGACAGAAACAGTATGGACCTAACAAGCAGAAAATATTAAGAAGAGGTAGCTAGAATACACAGAAGAACTACACAAAGAAGATCTTAAAACCCAGATAACCACGATGGTGTGATCACTCACCTAGAGTCAGACATCAAGGAGTGCAAATTCAAGTGGGCCTTAGGAAGCCTCACTACAGACAAACTAGTGGAGATGATGGAATTCCAGCTGAGCTATTTCAAATCCTAATAGATGATGCTGTGAAAGTGCTGCAGTCAATGTCAGCGAATTTGGAAAACTCAGCAGTGGTCATAGGACTGAAAAAAGTCAGTTTTCATTCCAATCCCAAAGAAAGCAATGCTAAAGTATGTTCAAAATATGGCACAATGGCACTCATTTCACATACTAGCAAGGTAATGCTCAAAATTCTTCAAGTTAGGCTTCAACAGTATTTGAACCAAGAACTTCCAGATGTGCAAACTGGATTTAGAAAAGGCAGAGGAAACAGATCAAGTTGTGAACATCTGTTGGATCATAGAAAAAGCTAGAGAAGCCAGAAAAACATCTGCTTTATTGACTATTCCAAAGGTGTTGACTGTGTGGATTACAACAAACTGTGGAAAATTATTAAAGAGATGGGAATACCAAACCACCTTACCTGCCTACTGAGAAATCTATATGTGGGTCAAAAAGCAACAGTTAGAAATGGGCATGGAACTATGGACTGGTTCCAAATTGGGAAAAGACTACAAGGCTGTATATTGTCACCCTGCTTATTTAATTTATATGCAGAGTACATCATGTGAAATGCCAGACTAGATGAAGCACAAGCTGTAATCAAGATTGCGGGGAGAAATACCAGTAACCTCAGATATGCAGATGACACCACCATTATGGCAGAAAGTGAAGAGGAATTAAAGAGCCTCTTGATGAAGGTGAAAGAGGAGAGTGAAGCAGCTGGCTTAAAACTCAATGTTCAAAAAATGAAGATCATGACATCCTGTCCCATTATTTCATGGCAAATAATGGGGAAACAATGGAAACAGTGACAGACTATTTTCTTGGGCTCCAAAATCACTGAAGATTGTGACTGTAGCCATGAAATTAAAAGATACTTGCTCCTTAGCAGAAAAGGAATGACAAACCAGCAGTGTATTGAAAAGCAGAGCCATCACTTTGCCTACAAAGGCCTGTATTGCCAAAGCTGTTGTTTTTCCAGTAGTCAGTATGGACATGAGAGCTAGACAATACAAAAGGCGGAGCACTAAAGAATTGATGCCTTTAAACTGTGATGCTGGAGAAGACTCTTGAGAGTCCCTTTGACTGTAAGGAGATCAAGCCAGTCAATCCTAAAGGAAATCAGTCCTGAATATTCATTGGAAGGACTGATACTGAAGCTGAAACTCCAATACTTTGGCCACCTAATGCAAAGAGCTGACTCATTGGAAAAGACCCTGATGCTGGGAAAGACTGAAGGCAGAAGGAGTAGGGGACAATAGAGAATGAGATAGTTGGATGGCATTACCAACTCAATGAACATGGGTTTGAGCATGCTCCAGCAGTTGGTGAAGGATAGGGAAGGCTGGTGTGCTGCAGTACATGGGGTTGCAGAGTCGGATACCACTGAATGACTGAACAACAGCATGAAGAGTGTGTTACCTAGGTGCTGTGCTGGTGGTGAAAAGACAGACCAGACAGACAGGCCGCTGCTCCACAGAGTTCACTTTTTAGAGACTGTGGACAATAATAATTAGAAAGATAAACAGGGAAACTGGAAACATCACAAAGCAAATAAACAAGGAAATAAGATGAATAATTGAGCCACTTTAGTAAACCACAGGGAAACCTCTCAGAGAACCTGAAGGAAAAGCAGAACCGAGTGCAATGTTTTCCAGCCCTGGGTTTCTATAAATGATCAGCCACTTGTGAATATTAGTTAGTGGATCCAAAATGACATTATCTTTGTTTACAAATGATTGCCACTGATCAGAGCACATCACACATATTAAATAGGAAACTGTTGTTTTGTGAAACTGCGTTTAGTTACATAAGTGCCTGTCTGTGTGTGGGCTGGGTCTTTAATTAAATCCTCTACCTTTGTGGATTACAAGCTAATGCTGCAGAGCCTAATGTGACCCAGTCTGTCACCAGCCTCCACCCTCCAATGCCCTTCCATTGTACCCTTTGGAACGTGTGGTTGATTAGTAGCCAACCCCTTTTTTTTCAGTAACTTCTTTTCTGAACATTGTTTCGCTTTCTTTGTCTTAAATGAAACTGGCCATTTTTTTACTGATGCTGCACTCCAGGCAGAACTCAAAAGAGTGGAGAGTTTATTTGCTTGTGTTTTCCCTCCACTTACCTGAGGGCTCAGAGAGGAGGAAGGTGTGCATCTTATTTGCCTCCTCCACGCTGCTTCCAAGTTGCCTCCATCCTTCCCTTTCAAATGCACAGATTCTTTGAAGTTTATGCCAACAAACTTTATCAACTGCACCCTCCTCGGAGTATCACCAGCCAATCTCCAGCCACTCCCCTTTCATTCAGGTTGACTGGAGTCTTTGCTCCCTTTCTTCTTCATCACATTTACTCGGGATGGTTCTTGCTGATTCAGTATTTACTTAGATAATCTGTCTAATCCCTTGGCTGCTTAATTGTTTGGCCTCACTTGCATTAGTTATTTTTTTCTTTAACTTTATCTCATTTATCAAAACCCACAGTTTTAACTTGACATTTATAACTTTCAAAAGCTCAAACTCTGCCAGAATTTCTATTTCAATCCCTAGACTCCTACCCATTTTACTTATTCTAGTTCTCCTACTCCAGTGACTCTTTGTCCTTCTTGAGATTTTTAATTCTTTACTTCTTTTTCTTCTGTCAACCATATCCCTCTAATTCTCATTGCTATGGTTACACAGCTTAGGTTTCATGGCCAATAATGAAAATTATTTAATTGAAAAAACAAATGACTATCATGCCTCTCTCTCCTGCATTCAATTCATGTGTGGAAAAGCTCCACATCTGGTAAATCCCAGATATTCCTCTGTGAATACTTGAACAAATAAATGTTACTGGAAAAAACACAACTGACCTCACCTTATATTCATGACCACAGATCTCAAGGGAGGACTCAACTTTGATCAGGAATCCTACATTCTGTCCTGGGATGTTTGTTCTCCTTTTCTCTAAAATGATTATTTCACACCATCTTCTTTTTCTCAAGCTCCAACACTCCACCTTCTTTCTTACTCTTAGCTAATGCCCTCAAAAAGAAAACAGGATAAGGCAGGAACACCTACACCTTCATAGCCCCAAATCTATCATTTTCATCATTTTCCTAGCATTGATATCAGCATCCTGTGCTTATTTCCCCACCACAATTGTTGAGGTACCTCTACTCAACAAAAGTCTCTTCACTCACTCCCTTTCTCATCCCCTACCAAGGTCTTAAGATCCTCACTCCTGCAACTATCTCCCCTCCCTTATGCATCATCTGTTTCACTGTCTTTACTGTTCAGTGGGTTCATTCTCATCAATACAGTCATATTGTGGGAATTTGCTCCTTAAGTTATTCCTACCTATTTCTGGTCTCCTTAACAACATAATTTTGAAAGAGTTGTGTCAAATCAATTCCTCCAGTAAATCATTTCCTATTCTTTCCTCAACTTGCTCCTGTAGGGCCTCTGTCTTCATCACTGTCCTGACACTGATACTGTTAATAAATTAGTCTTCAACATTTCAAAACTTAGTTTCATGCATGTTCTCGTCTTACTCAACTTCACATCTTACTCAACTTTCCTGACTATTCAACATAGAGAAATACTCCCTCCTTGTTGAAACCCTTTCTTCTCTTGGCTTCTGAAATATCACACTCTAGTGTTTTCATTCTAGAAAACTGGTAACCTTTCTCAGTTTTCTTTGAAGACTTTTCTCCTTGTCTTAATGTATAACTGACTGGGCTTTTGCTTCTATATATACTTTTTTTTTTTTAGGTGATATCTTCCAGCTCAGGACTTTAAATACTATATATATGATCAGATTCAGTTTTCTAATTGCTCATTTGACCTATCCACCTGGATGTTTCATCAGTTCAGTTCAGTTCAGTTGCTCAGTCGTGTCCGACTCTTTGCAACCCTATGAATCGCAGCTCACCAGGCCTCCCTGTCCATCACCAACTCCCGGAGTTCACTCAGATTCACGTCCATGGAGTCAGTGATGCCATCCAGCCATCTCATCCTCTGTCGTCCCCTTCTTCTCCTGCCCCCAATCCCTCCCAGCATCAAAGTCTTTTCCAATGAGTCAACTCTTCTTATGAGGTGGCCAAAGTACTGGAGTTTCAGCTTTAGCATTATTCCTTCCAAAGAAATCCCAGGGCTGATCTCCTTCAGAATGGACTGGTTGGAGCTCCTTGCAGTCCAAGGGACTCTCAAGAGTCTTCTCCAACACCACAGTTCAAAAGCATTAATTCTTCAGCGCTCAGATCCTGAAAGATGATGCTGTGAAAGTGCTGCACTCAATATGCCAGCAAATTTGGAAAACTCAGCAGTGGCCACAGGACTGGAAAAGGTCAGTTTTCATTCCAATCCCAAAGAAAGGCAATGCCAAAGAATGCTCAAACTACTGCACAATTGCCCTCATCTCACACACCAGTAAAGTAATGCTCAAAATTCTCCAAGCCAGGCTTCAGCAATACGTGAACCGTGAACTTCCAGATGTTCAAGCTGGTTTTAGAAAAGGCAGAGGAACCAGAGATCAAATTGCCAACATCCACTGGATCATGGAAAAAGCAAGAGAGTTCCAGAAAAACATCTATTTCTGCTTTATTGACTATGCCAAAGCCTTTGACTGTGTGGATCACAATAAACTGTGGAAAATTCTGAAAGAGATGGGAATACCAGACCACCTGACCTGCCTTTTGAGAAACCTGTATGCAGGTCAGGAAGCAACAGTTAGAATTGGACATGGAACAACAGACTGGTTCCAAATAGGAAAAGGAGTGGGGTCAAGGCTGTCTATTGTCACCCTGCTTATTTAACTTATATGCAGAGTCCATCATGAGAAACACTGGACTGGAAGAAGCACAAAGCATCAAGATTGCCAGGAGAAATATCAATAACCTCAGATATGCAGATGACACCACCCTTATGGCAGAAAGTGAAGAGGAACTAAAGAGCCTCCTGATGAAAGTGAAAGAGGAGAGTGAAAAAGTTGGCTTAAACCTCAACATTCAGAAAACGAAGATCATGGCATCCGGTCCCATCACTTCATGGGAAATAGATGGGGAAACAGTGGAAACAGTGTCAGACTTTATTTTTTGGGGCTCCAAAATCACTGCAGATGGTGACTGCAGCCATGAAATTATGCTTACTCCTTGGAAGAAAAGTTATGAGCAGCCTAGATAGCATATTCAAAAGCAGAGACATTACTTTGCCAACTATGGTCCGTCTAGTCAAGGGTATGGTTTTTCTAGTAGTCATGTATGGAAGTGACGATGTCTCATAGGCATCTCAAATTTGGAGTAGTCAAAACAGAACTCTTAATTCACCCCACTAAACTCCAGATCTGTTTTTTTTCACCGTCATATGTATTTCAGAAAAATTGCATCTTCAATTACTTGAATATTTAATCCAAAAGCCAAGGAATTATTCTTGCTTTATCTTTTTTCTTCATCTTTTATCTCTAATCTATTAGCAAGCTTTTTTTTTTTTTTTTTTAAATTTCCTATCCCTTTTTTCTTACATCTACATTAGTATTAGCCTGGTGAGAAGAGTTTTCATTTTCTTTAACTTGAGCTATTTTAGGTTATCTGTGACCTGATTTCCTTGCTTCCCTCTTTCCTTACTAGAATCCACTTTGCAAGTTAAAGCAATATTTTTTAGAACTTAAGTCAGCATATTATTGGCCTACTTACTATGCTTTAATGGTTTATGATTGAATTTAAAATAGAATTCCAAATCCTTAACCTGGCACAAAGATCCTAACTCATCTGGTCCCTGTTTCTTCTCTGTCTCACTCTTAATCTTCCTGATTTCAGTCTTTAAGCTCCAATCACTCTGACCTTCTTTCTGTGCCTTTATGTGCTAAATTTACTCCCTCCTGTATTCTCAGCTTCAGAAGTTCCTCCCCACAGTTTCCTGAGTTTTTCTTGTCACTAAATCTTAGCTTAGATGAAACTTCCTTATAGACTTCTTCTCTGAACCCCTAATCCAAATTAATCCCCAACACATTTTTTTTCCACATTCCCTTGATTTACTGCACTGAAGCCTTAATCACTGTCTGATGTCTTCTTGTTTGTCGATTATTTTTGCATTAGGCGTTGGTTTCATGAAAGCAGGGCCTGCATTTTATTCTTTACCCTCCTGCTCTCTGAATTTCACAATGCTTCCCATATCATAATTCTGTAATACATTTTGTTGTATGAATAAATGAATCAGGGCTTTCTCTGTTTCCAGACTGGTCCATGTTCTCTTCATGGTTTCATGTTTTTCTTTGTCTCTCTTCTCCATATAGCAGATCTAGTAGAGAAACTCATAAAGTTTAGATTTAATAACAAAATATCTCTTTCTAGCTCTCTCTCTAAGCCAAATTCTAAATTCTAGTGGAAGGGATACTTATGTATTCAGCTTGGATCAGGCAGCACTCTAGTCTAATGAGTTATAATCAGGAGTGCATAATTATAGACATGGAGTATAAATATAGCTGCTGGAGGACCAACTACTATGAATGAGAAATGTCAGTGGAGAGAGTTGTTAATAAAGGATTCCTTATACATAGGGTAGACATACTTCAAATGTCTTTGTGACCCAAGCTAAGTTTCTTTACGGCGTATGTCTCCATTCCTGTTGTGTCATCTGTCTGGCATGCCTCTGTTTGACACAACTGCTCCTTCTCCAACTATATCTCTACAATCTTGTCGAACCTTGATGACTGAGATCTAACATTTTCACTGGGTCTTGTTTGTGTTAATTGGTCCAATATCTGGACTGCCTTTGAAGCTTATGAGTGAAGTCACTCAGTCATGTCCTACCCTTTGCGAGCCCATGGACTGTAGCCTAACCAGGTTCCTCCATCCATGGGATTTTCCAGATAAGAATATTGGAGTGGGTTGCCATTTCCTTCTCCAGGAGATCTTCCTGAACCAGGGATTGAATCCAGGTCTCCACCATTGTAGGCAGACGCTTTACCATCTGAGCCACCAGGGAAGATCCAAGCTTATACTCATACCATAAGACTAATAGCTTCTCTATAAAATTTTATTAACATGTCTATCTTCCCAACTGAACATATTGCTTCTAAGGCTATGGATGATGCCATAATTTTTGCATATTCATGGCTGAGCAGAGTGAAAGTCCCTAATTAATATTAGTTTTTCACATGTGGCAGAGCAAGTAGGCAGGTAGAAAATTAATTACATATAAGTGTGGTAGCAGTGAATGGAACAGTAGGATCAATGAAGAAGAATAAGCGAGTTCTAGGAAAAGGAAGTTTTGACTTATGTAAGCAAAGTTTTAGTTTCCATCACACTGGAACAGAGGCTGCATAAGTGAAGTCGAAAAAGAATAAGCTAGATTTAGTGACAGAAGGAAGAAGCGTGTAGGAGACATGACAATCTTTTGCTGCTTAGCAATTGTCTCATAACATATACCCTAAACATTTTAGAAAAAATACCAGAAGTGTGGTTGATCTATAAATATGTACAAAATCAGTAATATAAATTGAAAATCATAAGCCATTATTTTATTTTTTCTTCATTGGTGCAAATTGTTCTAAATTATCATCGTATATATGCAACACACTCTCATATTTGCTGAAGGTGAGTTTTCTCTACTAACAGGGGACAAACTGATGAAAAAAGTTGAATATCTATGAAATACATATTAGAATATAAAGGAAGATATGTTAATTAAAGTAAATAATATAATAAATGAAAAATTAAAAAAGACAAAGAAAAATGAAAAAGTATGTCTCTCATGAATGTCAGATCCACAAGGTCCAGCCTTTTATTAGCATTGGTACTGTGTTCAAGAAAAATCTGATCAGACCACACAGCTTTGAATTTAGCTATGACATTTTCTATTGTGAATTTGCATAGTTAGTTTAACCTCACTAAGCCTCTCATCTGTAAAATTAATTTTGGAGAGGATTAATTGAGAAAAATTTATGTAAAGGCTGTGTTTGTCAAATTGAGGAGGTTGTAATAAACTCAGTTAAATTAACCTAAATGAAAAAGAAAAGAAGAGGAAAGAAAAGAGCATATTGACTCATGTTACTGGGAAGTCTAGGCAGAGTTAGAACAAGAGACTTGAAAAATATTCCCTAGGTTTGTCTGTGGACTAAATCTCAGGTAGTCTCTGTGTGGACAAAAAGAGGGATGCTAGCAGCCATCATATTGTATTCTTATATCTCATAGTCCAAAGGGAGTTAATTGCTCAGTTGTGTCAGACTTTTTCAGTCCTATGAACTATTGTTCACTGGGCTCCTATGTCCATGGAATTCTCCAGGCAAGAATACTGGAGGGGGTAGCCTTTCCCTTCTCCAGGTATCTTCCTGACCTGGGTCTCTTGTATTGTAGGCAGATTTTTTTTTACCATCTGAGCCACCAGGGAAGCCCGAAGGGAGTTGAGATTTTTTTCTATTCCATTTTTAGAAAGACTCTGATTAACTTAGGTCTCATGACTCATCATATATGTCCTCAGTTGTTCAGTCGTGTCTGATTCTTTGCAACCTTATGGACTGTAGCCCACCAGGCTCTTCTGTCATGGGATTCCCCAGGCAAGAATACCAAAATGAATTACCATTCCCTTCTCCAGGGGATCTTCCCAACCCAGGGATTGAACCTGGGTCTCCTGTATCACAGGCAGACTTTTTTAGCATCTGAATCACCAGGGAAGCCCCAGGAATGGAGAACAATGGGTTAAATAGTCTCAGGGATGATTGATACACAATTGTCAGTCTCACCAGGAAAATATGGAGGGAGAAAGGATGGTTTCCTGAAGGAAGAGATAAAGATAGACAAAAATATATTGTTCACCATATAACAAATTGCCTTATCTGGGAGAGACAAGGCTTGTAAGGGAAGATGTACATCAAGTAAGGAGAAAATGTTACCATTCTTCCTCTGTCCCCAGTTTCCCTCTTTCTCCTCTCCTTTCTTCCCTGTAACTACTCTCCAAAGTTTTCTTTTGGGTTATTTTAGTCAAACTGCTTTTAATTGAAAAATCATTTTACTTCTGTATCTCTCTATGGAAAATTTTGATAAATGAAATCCTGATTGATTGAATCTTTATGGTGAGTCTAGTTGTGGAGTAGGATGGTTTGGCAAACCTCTGTGGTGCATTATCATCCTTCTAACTGAAATCGAGTTACAGAAGCCAAAAGAGTTCTGAATGCTGGCAAAGGACATCAGGCACCCAGAAAAGGAGCCCATTGTCTTTGAAAGGAGGTAGGAAAAAAATATAAAAGACAAAAAAAGAGACAAAAGAGGTAGGGACGGAGCTCTGTCCTGGAAAGGGAGTCTTAAAAAGAGAGAAGTTTCCAAACACCGGGAAACACTCTCACTGCCGAGTCTGTAGCGACCCTTGGAAGCACAGAGGGCAACATAACAGGGAGGAAAAATAAATAAATAATTAAAACCCACAGATTAGGAGCCCAAAGGTAACTCCCTCAGCGGAGAAGCAGCGCAGATGCCTGCACCCGCCACCAGCAAGCGGGGGCTGGGCAGGGAGGCGTGGGCTGCATTGCCTAGAGTAAGGATCTGGCCTGAATGCCCCGAGGGCAATCTGCATGAACTAATTTGGGCTAGCAAACCAGACTGTGGGATAACTACCACATAAAAAGCCAGCCCTAACCTAAGACTCCTCCAGGCTGGCCCCCACACAGAACAAAGGACTGAACAGAACTAGCCGGCTTCAGACCATCCCCCTCTGGTGACAGGCAGCCAGAGCCGGAAGGGGGCAATCGCAGCCCCAGAGAGACATTATCTACAAAACTGTAAGCAAGCTTCTTTGCTAGCTAAGACTTCTTGGGGTTCTGGATGGTCATCATCCTCCTGAGAAGGTGTGCCAGTTGTACACCCAAAAAACCAAGCAGCAGGGACAGGGGAGGCGATAAGTCACAGCGACCGTGCTCGCCAAACACCTCATCACCTGAGCTGCTCGGACCTGGGAAGGGCACAAAATGCAGGCCCAACCGAGTCTGCACCTCTGGGCACTGCCCACATGCCTGAACCTGAGCGGCTTAGACCTGGGAGGTCCATGCAGCCCAGGGCCGACCTCGGACAGTTACCAGTGGAGCAACCTAGAGCCTGAGCAGTGTGGGCAGGGAGTATACACGTGCCGTGAGGGGGGCAAGCCCAGTGTGGCTGAGGCACTGAAAGCACATTCCAGTGTTATTTATTTGCAGTATCCTTCCTTCCCCACAGCACGACTGAACAGTGAGCCTAAAAAAACTGTCCACCACCACTCCCTTTGTGTCAGGGCAGAAATCAGACACTGAAGAGACCAGCAAACAGAAGAAGCTAAAACAGAGGGAACTGCCTTGGAAGTGACAGGTGCAATAGATTAAAACCCTGTCGTTTGTACCAACTACATAGGAAGGATTTTTACGATCATTCTTTTTTTTTTTTCATTTATTTATTTTTTAATTTTTAAGTCCTCTATTACTCCTTTAATTTTCACTTTTATAACCTACTATTACTTTGCAAAAAAAACCCCTATTTTTTAAAAGCAAACTATATATATATACATATATATATAATAATTTTTGTGACTTTGTTTTTTTTCTTTTCTTTAATATCGTATTTTTGAAATTCCAAACTCTACTCTAGATTTTTAATCTTTTCTTTTTGGTATTTGTTATCAATTTTGTACCTTTAAGAACCCAATCTTCAGTACCCATTTTTACTTGACTGCTCTCTCCCCCTTTGAACTCTCCTTTTTCTCCACCAGGTCGCCTGTGTCTCCTCCCTTACCCCCTCTCTTCTCTACCCAACTCTGTGAATTTCTGTATGTTCCAGATGGTGGAGAACACTTAGGGAACTGATTACTGGCTGGATCTGTCTCTCTCCTTTTGATTTCCCCCTTTTATCCTCCTGGCACCTCTGTCTCCTTCCTCCCTTTTCTCTTCTCTGTATAACTCTGTGAACATCTCCGAGCAGTCCAGCTGTGGAGTGCACATGAGGAAGTGATTACTGGCCAGCTTGCTCTCTCCTCTATTGATTCCACCTCATCTCATTCAGTCACCTCTAACTCCCTTCTCCTTCTTGTCTTCTCCATGTAACTCTGTGAACCTCTCTGGGTGTCCCTCACTGTGGAGAAACTTTTCATCTTTAACTTAGATGTTTTATCAATGGTGCTGTATAGAAGGAGAAGTCTTGAGTCTACTGTAAAAATAAGACTGAAAACCAGAAGCAGGAGGCTCAAGTCCAAATCCTGAGAACACCAGAAAACTCCTGACTCCAGGGAACATTAATCAACAGAAGCTCATCAAACGCCTCCTTACCTACACTGAAACCAAGCACCACCCAAGGGCCAACAAGTTCCAGAGCAAGACATACCACACAAATTCTCCAGTAACACAGGAACACAGCCGTGAGCTCCAATATACAGGCTGCCCAAAGTTACTCCAAAACAAGACATCTCATAACTCATTACTGGACACTTCTTTGGACTCCGGAGAGAAGAAATCCAGCTCCACCCACCAGAACACCAACAAAAGCTTCCCTAACCAAGAAACCTTGACAAGCCACCTGTACAACCTCACCCACAGTGAGGAAACTCCACAATAAAGAGAACTCCACAAACTGACAGAATACAGAAATGACACCCCAAACTCAGCAATATAAAGAAGATGAAGAGACAGAGGAATATCCAGCAGGTAAAGGAACAGTATAAATGCCCACCAAACCAAACAAAAGAGGAAGAGATAGGGAATCTATCTGATAAAGAATACTGAATAAGGATAGTGAAAATGATCCAAAATCTTGAAATCAAAATGGAATCACAGATAAATAGCCTGGAGACAAGGATTGAGAAGATGGAAGAAAGGTTTAACAAGGACCTAGAAGAAATTAAAAAAGAGTCAATATATAATGAATAATGCAATAGATGAGATCAAAAACACTCTGGAGGCAACAAATAGTAGAAGAAAAGAGGCAGAAGATAGGATTAGTGAATTAGAATGGTAGAAATAAATGAATTAGAGAGGAAAAAAGAAAAACTAATTAAAAGAAATGAAGACAATCTCAGAGACCTCCAGGACAGTGTCAAATGCCCCAACATTTGAATCATAGGAGTCCCAGAAGAAGAAGACAAAAAGAAAGAGCATGAGAAAATACTTGAGGAGATAATAGTTGAAAACTTCCCTAAAATGGGGAAGGAAATAATCACCCAAGTCCAAGAAATCCAGAGAGTCCCAAATAGGATAAATCCAAGGTGAAACACCCCAAGACACATATTAATCAAATTAACAAAGATCAAACACAAAGAACAAATCTTAAAAGCAGCAAGGGAAAAACAACAAATAACACACAAGGGGATTCCCATAAGGATGACAGCTGATCTTTCAATAGAAACTCTTCAGGCCAGGAGGGAATGGCAAGACATACTTAAAGTGATGAAAGAAAATAACCTACAGCCCAGATTACTTTACCCAGCAAGGATCTCATTTAAATACGAAGGAGAAATCAAAAGCTTTACAGACAAGCAAAAGCTGAGAAAATTCAGCACCTCCAAACCAGCTCTCCAACAAATGCTAAAGGATATTCTCTAGACAAGAAACACAAAACCCAAAACAATAAATTAAATGGCAATGGGGTCATACTTATCAATAATTACCTTAAACGTAAATGGGTTGAATGCCCCAACCAAAAGACAAAACCTGGCTGAATGGATACAAAAACAAGACCCCTATATATGTTGTCTACAAGAGACCCACCACAAAACAGGGGACACATACAGACTGAAAGTGAAGGGCTGGAAAAAGATATTCCATGCAAATAGAGACCAAAAGAAAGCAGGAGGAGCAATACTCATATCAGATAAAATAGACTTTAAAACAAAGGCTGTGAAAAGAGACAAAGAAGGACACTATATAATGATCAAGGATCAATCCAAGAAGAAGATATAACAATTATAAATATATATGCACCCAACATAGGAACACCACAATATGTAAGATAGATGCTAACAAGTATGAAAGGGGAAATTAACAATAACACAATAATAGTGGGAGACTTTAATACCCCACTCACACCTATGGATAGATCAACTAAACAGAAAATTAACAAGGAAACACAAACTTTAAATGATACAATAGACCAGTTAGACCTAATTGATATCTATAGGACATTTCACCCCAAAACAATGAATTTCACCTTTTTTCTCAAGTGCTCACAGAACCTTCTCCAGGATAGATCACATCCTGGGCCATAAATCTAGCCTTGGTAAATTCAAAAAAATTGAAATCATTCCAAGCATCTTTTCTGACCACAATGCAGTAAGATTAGATCTCAATTACAAAAGAAAAACTATTAAAAATTCCAAAATATGCAAGCTGAACAACACGCTGCTGAATAACCAACAAATCACAGAAGAAATAAAAAAGGAAATCAAAATATGCATAGAAATGAATAAAAATTAAAATACAACAACCCAAAACCTGTGGGACACTAAAAGCAGTGCTAAGGGGAAAGTTCATAGCAATACAGGCATAGCTCAAGAAGCAAGAAAATAGTCAAAGAAATAACTTAACTCTACACCTAAAGCAACTAGAAAAGGAAGAAATGGAGAACCCCAGGGTTAGTAGAAGGAAAGAAATCTTAAAAATTAAGGAAGAGATAAATGCAAAATAAACAAAAGAGACCATAGCAAAAATCAACAAAGCCAAAAGCTGGTTCCTTGAAAGGATAAATAAAATTGACAAACCATTAGCCAGACTCATCAAGAAACAAAGGGAGAAAAATCAAATCAATAAAATTAGAAATGAAAATGGAGAGATCACAACAGACAACACAGAAATACAAAGGATCATAAGAGACTACTATCAGCAATTATATGCCAATAAAATGGAAAACGTGGAAGAAATGGACAAATTCTTAGAAAAGTACAACTTTCTGAAACTGAACCAGGAAGAAATAGAAAATCTTAACAGACCCATCAAGCACCGAAATTGAAACTGTAATCAGAAATCTTCCAGCAAACAAAAGCCCAGGTCCAGATGGCTTCACAGCTGAATTCTACCGAAAATTTAGAGAAGAGCTAACACCTATCTTACTCAAACTCTTCCAGAAAATTGCAGAGGAAGGGAAACTTCCAAACTCATTCTATGAGGCCACCATCACCCTAATACCAAAACCTGACAAAGATGCCACAAAAAAAGAAAACCACAGGCCAATATCACTGATGAACATAGATGCAAAAATCCTCAACAAAATTCTAGCAATCAGAATCCAACAACACATTAAAAAGATCATACACCATGACCAAGTGGGCTTTATCCCAGGGATGCAAGGATTCTTCAATATCCTCAAATCAATCAATGTAATTCACCACATTAACAAATTGAAAAATAAAAGCCATATGATTATCTCAATAGATGCAGAGAAAGCCTTTGACAAAATTCAACACCCATTTATGATAAAAACTCTCCAGAAAGCAGGAATAGAAGGAACATACCTCAACATAATAAAAGCTATATATGACAAACCCACAGCAAACATTATCCTCAATGGTGAAAAATTGAAAGCATTTCCCCTAAAGTCAGGAACAAGACAAGGGTGCCCACTTTCACCACTACTATTCAACATAGTTCTGGAAGTTTTGGCCACAGCAATCAGAGCAGAAAAAGAAATAAAAGGAATCCAAATTGGAAAAGAAGTAAAACTCTCATTGTTTGCAGATGACAAGATCCTCTACATAGAAAACCCTAAAGACTCCACCAGAAAATTACTGGAGCTGATCAATGAATATGGTAAAGTTGCAGAATATAAAATCAATACACAGAAACCCCTTGCATTCCTATACACTAATAATGAGAAAATACAAAGAGAAATTAAGGAAACAATTCCATTCACCATTGCAATGAAAAGAATAAAATACTTAGGAATATATCTACCTAAAGAAACTAAAGACCTAAAAATAGGAAACTATAAAACACCAGTGAAAGAAATCAAAGAGGACACTAATAGATGGAGAAATATACCATGTTCATGGATCAGAAGAATCAATATAGTGAAAATGAATATAGTACCCAAAGCAATCTACAGATTCAATGCAATCCCTATCAAACTACCGGTGGTATTTTTCACAGAGCTAAAACAAATAATTTCACAATTTGTATGGAAATACAAAACACCTCGAATAGCCAAAGCAATCTTGAGAAAGAAGAATGGAACTGGAAGAATCAACCTGCTTGACTTCAGGCTCTACTACAAAGCCACAGTCATCAAGACAGTATGGTACTGGGACAAAGACAGAGACATAGATCAATAGAACAAAATAGAAAGCCCAGAGATAAATTCACACATCTGTGGACACCTTATCTTGACAAAGGAGGCAAGAATATACAATAATTAAAGACAATCTCTTTAACAAGTGGTGCTGGAAAAACTGGTCAACTACTTGTAAAAGAATGAAACTAGAACACTTTCTAACACCATACACAAAAATAAACTCAAAATGGATTAAAGATCTAAATGTAAGACCAGAAACTATAAAACTCCTAGAGGAGAACATAGGCGAAACACTCTTCGACATACATCACAGCAAGATCCTCTATGATCCACCTCCAAGAATACTGGAAATAAAAGCAAAAATAAACAAAGCGGACCTAATTAAACTTAAAAGCTTCTGCACAACAAAGGATACTATAAGCAAGGTGAAAAGACAGCCTTCAGAGTAGGAGAAAATAATAGCAAATGAAGCAACTGACAAACAACTAATCTCAAAAATATACAAGCAACTTATGCAGCTCAATTCCAGAAAAATAAACGACCCAATCAAAACATGGGCCAAAGAACTAAATAGACATTTCTCCAAAGAAGACATACAGATGGCTAACAAACACATGAAAAGATTCTCAACATCACTCATTATCAGAGAAATGCAAATCAAAACCACAATGAGGTACCAGTTCATGCTAGTCAGAATGGCAGTGATCAAAAAGTCTACAAGCAATAAATGCTGGAGAGGGTGTGGAGAAAAGGGAGCCCTCTTACACTGTTGGTGGGAATTCAAACTAGTACAGCCACTATGGAGAACAGTGTGGAGATTCCTTAAAAAATTGCAAATAGAACTGCCTTATGACCCCACAATCCCACTGCTGGGCATACACACTGAGGAAACCAGAATTGAAAGAGACACATGTACCCCAATGTTCATCACAGCACTGTTTATAATAGCTAGGACATGGAAGCAACCTAGATGTCCATCAGCAGTTGAATGGATAAGAAAGCTGGGGTACATATACACAATGGAGTATTACTCAGCCATTAAAAAGGATACACTTGAATCAGTTCTAATGAGGTGGATGAAACTGGAGCTGATTATAGAGTGAAGTAAGCCAGAAAGAAAAACACCAATACAGTATACTAATGCATATATATGGAATTTAGAAAGATGGTAATGATAACCCTGTATGCGAGACAGCAAAAGAGACAAAGATGTGCAGAACAGTCTTTTGGACTCTGTGGGAGAGGGCCAGGGTGGGATGATTTGGGAGAATGGCATTGAAACATGTATAATATCATATATGAAATGAATAGTCCTCCCAGATTCAGTGCATGATACAGGATGCTTCGGGCTGGTGCACTGAGAAGACCCAGAGGGATGGTACAGGGAGGGAGGAGGGAGGGGGGTTCAGGATGGGGAACACGTGTATACCTGTGGCAGATTCATGTTGATGTATGGCAAAACCAATACAGTATTGTAAAGTAATTAACCTCCAATTAAAATAAATAAATTTATATTAAAAAATAAGCCAAATGAGGCAAATTTAATAAATATAATTCCTTCTCACAATAGTCATAGTGTTAACCTTTACAAATATCCTTGTTTTAATGCAGCAGCTACATGGGAAATCATAACAATAATTTATTGCTTTAAAATATTTAGAGATTATTGTCTCTAAAAGGCAATATTAAGCAAAGTAGAGGCAGAGATTTTGTTCTTTTCTGACTGATCTCAGCATATGCTCTCTGAATTGAACTTGGCATCTTGAGATTGACCTAACTTAAAGAATATTACTTGAGAATTCTATAAACTAAGCATTAATCTTTCCATTGAGTGGTCTTAAACCTATAATTTTAAATCCTTGTAATATGGGGATATGTGATAACAAAAGCTTTTTGTTTGCAACGTACTTTTCAAGACAGAGTCTCCTCAATAATTAATTATAAGCTTTAGCTTGTTAATTGTCACAAAAGCCCTTTGAAGAAGTGTTCTTTTTTTTTTTCTTGTTTCCATCTTCAATGAAGTTTACATTTCCCCCCAAATGTGAAGTGTATTGTTTTCCATTGTTTATGGATATTTTCTGGATGCAATACTAGTAAAATAAATCTTTTAGTAATATATTAGATACAGAATTATGTCTGGTGAATAATCAGCAAGGACTTTTTTCAGATAGTTAAAGATAAAATACTGGTAGTTAATAAACAGAAGAAATGCTAATCTTAGATTTCTGTGTGTGGTTTTATGGGATTAGGTTTGGTAACAGTACAAATATGTTTGTATAAAACCAGGGGAGTATGTTGATTCCTTCCTCTGCACTTTCTCCTTAACAAGGCAATTACTAGCAGCCACAGGGAAGGACCCCCAAACTGTGGCCATGCCAGTAAGAAGGATATATTACATGCGTTATTATTACTATAATTATTTTTGGAAATTCTTACCCATTGTCTACATACAGCTAAGAAACCAACAAAGAATAGGATCACCTCACTTTCTATGTAGACCATATTCGCAAAACCATATCTGTCAGTATTTTTCCAGGTAAAGCTGCCTTGGGACAAAGTCATGAGGTGAAATCTTTTAATACAGGGATGTTATCAGTCTCAAATTTAACACAAAGATAAATGAAAATTTCTGAAACTTTAAAAGCCTGTGATACAGACAATGATACAAAAGCAATTCTGATAAATCAAAAATACACTTGCCTGGGAGATATGAGATAGGCAAGCCTACCTACCACTTCTTTACCCTGCAACTGGTTGAGGCATGTACCTTAAGATAGTCTTTATCTGCAAAATAAATGGCTGGTTGTCATGATTTGCAAATCTACTCTGGCTCCTACATGGACTTGAAAGTACCATTGGGCAAATGACCTATTCACTGCTTCTTTATTTGTTAAAAGAAAATAATAACTGTTTTGAGTGCCCCACATAATTATTGTACAATTAAATGGGATTATGAGTAGGAAAGTGAAGTCGCTCAGGCGTGTCCAACTCTTTGCGACCCCATGAACTGCAGCCCACTGAGCTCCTCTAGCCATGGGATTCTCCAGGGAAGAATAGTGGAGTGGGTTGCCATTTCCTTCTCTAATGAGTAGGAAAGCACTTTACAAAATACAAATCCATTCATTTATAAGTTATCATTATTATTAAAGAGGAGTAAAACAAGAAATTATTCAAAAGAGCTGGATATTATATTATACTGCCTAAGAAATGTATCACTGGGAGTCTTCATTTGGACATTCTCATAAGGAGAATCAGTAATATTTTATCATTACAACTTTACCCATTCACTCTTTAATTTATTCACAGTATTTTTAACTTTCTATTCAGTCTACTGCTTATCCCTTCAGTCTTCCTCCAGTTACCTGATAAATAATTAGCAATTTACTTTCTTTTTCATCACTTTATTTTTTTAATTGAAGGATAATTGCTTTACAGAATTTTGTGATTTTCTGTCAAACATCAATAAGAATCAACCATCAGTTCACTTCAGTTCAGTCACTCAGTCGTGTC
Source organism: Capricornis sumatraensis (assembly GCF_032405125.1). Classification (NCBI taxonomy): domain Eukaryota; kingdom Metazoa; phylum Chordata; class Mammalia; order Artiodactyla; family Bovidae; genus Capricornis; species Capricornis sumatraensis. The sequence continues at coordinate 84,281,333 of NC_091072.1, forward strand.
CAATTCTTTGCGACCCCATGAATTGCAGCACACCAGGCCTCCCTGTCCATCACCAACTCCCGGAGTTCACTCAAACTCACATCCGTCGAGTCAAAGATGCCATCCAGCTATCTCATCCTCTGTCGTCCCCTTCTCCTCCCTGCCCCCAGTCCCTCCCAGCATCAGAGTCTTTTCCAATGAGTCAACTCTTCTCATGAGGTGGCCAAAGTACTGGAGTTTCAGCTTTAGCATCATTCCTTCCAAAGAAATCCCAGGTTGATCTCCTTCAGAATGGACTGGTTGGATCTCCTTGCAGTGCAAGCGACTCTCAAGAGTCTTCTCCAACACCACAGTTCAAAAGCATCAAATTTTTGGCACTCAGCCTTCTTCACAGTCCAACTCTCCCATCCATACATGACCACTGGAAAAACCATAGCCTTGACTAGACGGATCTTTGTTGGCAAAGTAATGTCTCTGCTTTTCAATATGCCATTACTTTGCTGACTAAGGTCCGTCTAGTCAACGCTATGGTTTTTCCAGTAGTCATGTATGGATGGGAGAGTTGGACTGTGAAGAAGGCTGAGCACCAAAGAATTGATGCTTTTGAACTGTGGTGTTGGAGAAGACTCTTGAGAGTCCCTTGGACTGCAAGGAGATCCAACCAGTCCATTCTGAAGGAGATCAACCTGGGATTTCCTTGGAAGGAATGATGCTAAAGCTGAAACTCCAGTACTTTGGCCACCTCATAAGAAGAGTTGACTCATTGGAAAAGATTCTGATGCTGGGAGGGACTGGGAGCAGGAGGAGAAGGGGACGACAGAGGATGAGCTGGCTGGATGGCATCACTGACTCCATGAACGTGAGTCTGAGTGAACTCCGGGAGTTGGTGATGGACAGGGAGGCTTGGCGTGCTGTGATTCATGGGGTTGCAAAGAGTTGGATACGACTGAGTGACTGAACTGAACTGAACTGATCTAGGTTGGTCATAACTTTCATTCCAAGGAGTAAGCATCTTTTAATTTCATGGCTGCAATCACCATCTGCAGTGATTTTGGAGCCCAGAAAAATAAAGTCTTACACTGTTTCTACTGTTTCCCCATCTATTTCCCATGAAATGATGGGAACAGATGCTATGATCTTAGTTTTCTGAATGTTAAGCTATAAGCCAACTTTTTCACTCTCCACTTTCACTTTCATCAGGAGGCTTTTTAGTTCCTCTTCAGTTTCTGCCATAACAGTAGTGGCATCTGCATATCTGAGGTGATTGATATTTCTCCCGGCAATCTTGTTTCCAGCTTGCACTTCTTCCAGCCCAGCATTTCTCATGATATACTCTGCATATAAGTTAAATAAGCAGGATGACAATATCCAGCCTTGACGTACTCCTTTTCCTATTTGGAACCAGTTTGTTGTTCCATGTCCAGTTCTAACTGTTGCTTCCTGACCTGCATATAGGTTTCTCAAGAGGCAGGTCAGGTGGTCTGGTATTCCCATCTCTTTCAGAATTTTCCACAGTTTATTGTGATTCACACAGTCAAAGGCTTTGGTGTTGTCAATAAAGCAGAAATAGATGTCTTTCTGGAACTCTCTTGCTTTTTTGATGATTCAGTGGATGTTAGCAATTTGATCTCTGGTTCCTCTGCCTTTTCTAAAACCAGCTTGACCATCTGGAAGTTCATGAACCAGCCATAAGTACACCCATACCCCTTCCCTCCTGAACCTCTCTCCCATCTCCTTCCCCATTCTACCCTTCTAGATTATCACAGAGCCCCTGTTTGAGTTCCCTGAGTCATACAGCAAATTCCTATTGACAATCTCTTTTACATATGGTATTATAAGTTTCCATGTTACTCTCTCCATACATCTGACCCTTCCCTCTTCCTCTCTGACCATGTTCATCGGTCTGTTTTCTATGTCTGTTTCTCTATTGTTGCCCTGAAAATAAATTCATGAGTACCATCTTTCTAGATTCCATATATATGCATCAATACATGATATTTTTATTTCTCTTTCTGACTTAGTTCATTCTGTATAATAGGCTCTAGGTTTGTCCACCTCATTAAAACTGACTCAAATTCATTCCTTTCTATGGCTGAGTAGTGTTCCATCATATATATGTACCACAGCTTCTTTATCCATTCATCTATTAGTGGACATCTAGGTTGTTTCCATGTTCTAGCTATTGTAAATAGTGCTGCAATGAACATTGTGGTATATGTGTTTTTTCAATTTTGGTTTCCTCAGGGTATATGCCTAGTAGTGGGATTGCTGGGTCATATGGTGGTTTCATTCTTAGATTTTTAAGGAAACTCCATACCATCTTCCACAGTGGGTATCAATTTACATTCCCCAGGAATGTAGGAGGGTTCCCTTTTATTCATACCCTCTCTGGCATTTACTATTTGCGGACACTTTTGATGGCAGCCATTCTGATTGGCATGAGATGATACTTCATTGTGGTTTTGATTTTCATTTCTCTAATAATGAGTGATGTTAAGCATTTTTTCATGTGTTTATTAGCCATCTGTATGTCTTCTTTGGAGAAATGTTTTTTAGGGCTTTTTTCCCCACTTTTTGATTGATTGGGCTGTTTGTTTTTCTGATATTGAGTTGTATGAGCTGTTCTTATATTTTGGAAATTAATTATTTGTTGGTGTTTCATTTACCACTATTTTCTCCAATTCTAAGGGTTGTCTTTTCACCTTGTTTGTAGCTTCCTTTGCTGTGCAAAAGCCTTTAAGTTTAATTAGGTTGCACTTGTTTATTTGTGTTTTTATTTCCATTATTCTAGGAGATGGGTCATAGAAGGTCTTGCTTTGATTTATGTCACTGAGTGTTCTGCCTATGCTTTCCTCTAAGATTTTATAATTTCTTGTCTTACTTTTGGGTCTTTAACCCATTTTGAGTTTATCTTTGTGTATGGTGTTAGGAAGTGTTCTAATTTCATTCTTTTGCACATAACTGTCCAATTTCCAAAGTACCACTTATTAAAGAGGTTATCTTTGCCCCAGTGTATATTCGTGCCTCCTCTGTCAAAAATAAGGTACCCCAAAGTGCATGGGTTTATCTCTGGGTACTCTATCTTGTTCCGTTGGTTTATATTTCTGTTTTTGTGCCAGTACCATACTGTCTTGATGACTATAGCTTTGTAGTATAGTGTGAAGTCAGGAAGGTTGATTCCCCCAGCTCCATTCTTCGTTCTCAAGACTGTTTTGGCTAATCAGGGTCTTTTGTGTTTCCATATGGATTGTGAAGTTTTTTGTTCTAGTTGTGTGAAAAATGCCATTGGTAAATTAATAGGGGTTGCACTGAATCTGTAGATTGCATTTGGTAGTATCGTCATTTTTACAATATTGATTCTTTCTACCCAGGAACATGGAATATCTCTCCATCTGTTTATATCATCTTTGATTTCTTACATCAGTGTCTTATAATTTTCCATATACAGGTCATTTGTCTCCTTAGCTAGGTTTATTCCTAGATATTTTATTCTTCTTGTTGAGATGGTAAATGAGATTGATTCCTTAATTTCTCTTTCTGATTTTTCATTGTTAGTATATAGAAATGCAAGTGATTTCTTTATATTGACCTTGTATCCTGTGACTTTGCTGAATTCACTGATTAGCTCTAGTAAATTTCTGATGGTTTCTTGTGGGTTTTCTATGTAGAGTATCATGTCATCTGTGAACAGTAAGAATTTACTTCTTTTCTGATCTGGATTCTTTTATTTCTTTTTCTTCTCTAATTGCCACAGCTAGGACTTCCAAAACTATGCTGAATAATAGTGGTGAGAATAGACACCCTTGTCTTATTCCTGATCTTCGAGGGGATGCTTTTAGTTTTTCATCATTGAGAATAATATTTGCAGTGGGTTTATCATTTAGGGCTTTTTCTATGTTGAGGTAGGTACCTTCTATGCCTATTTTGTCAAGCACTTTTTCATAAATTGGTGCTGAACTTTGTCAAAGGCTTTTTCTGCATCTATTAAGATGATCACATGCTTTTTATCTTTAATTTGTTAATATGGTGTATCACGATTGATTTACATATATTTGAAGAATCCTTGCATCCCTGGAATAAACCCAACTTGATCATGGTGTATGAGCTTTAAATGTGTTGTTGAATTCTGTTTGCTAGAATTTTGTTGAGGATTTTTGCATCTATGTTCATCAGTAATACTAGCCTATAATTTTATTTTTTGTATGTGTTGTCTTTGCCTGGCTTTGGTATCAAGGTGATTGTGGCCTCATAGAATGAATTTGGAAGTGTCCCTTCCTCTGCAGGTTTTGGAAGAGTTTCAGAAAAATAGCCATTAGCTCTTCTCTAAATGTTTGACAAAATTCCTCTGTGAAGCCATATGGCCTTGGGCTTTTGTTTTTGGGAGATTTTTGATCACAGTTTTGATTATAGTGTTGTAATTGGCTTATTCATAATTTCTATTTCTTCCTGGTTCAGTCTTGGGAGGTTGAACTAAGAATCTGTCCATTTGCTCTAAGCTGATCATTTTAATCAGCATATAGTTGCTTATAATATTCTTGTATGATACTTTGTATTTCTGAGTTGTCTGTTGTAACATCTTGGTTTTCATTTCTAATTTTTGTTATTTTGATTTTTCTTAATGAATATGGCTAGTGGTTTATCAGTTTCATCTTCTCAAAGTTTTATTACTCTTTGCTATGATTTCCTTCATTTCTTTTTCACTTATTTCTGCTCTTATCTTTATGATTTCTTTCCTTCTGGTGACTTTGGGGTTATTTTTTTTTTTGTTCTTTTTCCAGCTGCTTTAAATGTCAGGTTAGGTTGTCTATTTGATGTTTTTCTTGTTTCTCGAGGTAGATTGTATTGCTATAAACTTACCTCTTAGAATTGCTTTTGCTGAATCCCATAGATTTTGGGTCATCATGTTTTCATTGTCATTTGTTTCTAGGAATCTTTTGATTTTCCTTATTTCTTCAGTAACTGCTACATAATTTAGTAATGTATTGTTTAATCTCCATGAGTTTGTGGTTTTTGTGGTTCCCCCCCACCCCATAGTTGATATCTAGTCTCACAGCATTATGGTCAGAGAAGATACTTGATATGATTTCAATTTTCTTAAATTTACTGAGGCTTGATTTGTGGCCCAAGACGTGGTCTATCCTGGAGAATGTACCATGTGCACTTGAAAAGAAAGTGTATTCTTCTGTATTTGGATGGAAAGTCCTGAAGATATAAATTAGGTCCATAAAATCTAATGTTTCATTTAAGATTTGCATTTCCTTATTGATTCTCTGTATTGATGATTTGTCCATAGCTGTAAGTGGGATGTTAATGTCCCCTACTATTACTGTGTTATTGATGATTTTCCCTCTAATTCCTGTTAGTGTTTGCTTTGTGTATTGTGGTGCTCCTATATTGGGTGCATAGATACTTGCAATTGTTATGTTTTCCTCTTGATTGATCCCTTGATCACTATGTAGTGTCTCTCTTTGGCTTTTATAATATTTTCTTATTAAAATAAATTTTTTTTTTCTGAAATATAGAGTGCCACTCTGGCTTTCTTTTGGTTTCCATTTGCAAGGAATATCTTTTTCCTTTTTTTTCACTTTCAGTCTGTATGTGTCTCTAGGTTGAAGTGGGTCTCTTGTAGGCATACATATGGGTCTTGTTTTTGTATCTGTTCAGTCAGTCTGTATCTTTGGTTGGTGCATTTAATCTGTTTACATTTAAGGTACTTATTGATATACATGGTTCTATTGGGATTTTTGTGATTGTTTTGGGTTTTCTTTTGTAGATCTCTGCTTTCTCTTGTATTTACTGGCTATGTAAATCCCTTTACTATTGTTTTAAGGATGGTTTGGTGGTGCTAAATTCTCTTAACTTTTGCTTGTCTGTAAAGCTTTTGATTTCTCCATCAATCTTGAATGAGCTCTTTGCTGGGTATAGTAATCTTGCTTGTAGATTTTTTCCTTTTAGTACTTTAAATATATCCTGCTACCTTCTGGCCTGCAGAGTTTCTGCTAAAAGATCCACTGTTAATTATATGGATTTTCCCTTATATGTTACTTGTTGCTTTTTCCTTGCTGCTTTTAGTAATCTTTGTGTTTAATCTCTGTTAGCTTGATTAATATGTGTCTCTATGTGTTTCTCCTTGGATTTATCCTGTAAGGGACTCTGCTTCCTGGACTTGACTGACTATTTCCTTTCCCATGTTGGGGAAGTTTTAAACTATAATTTCTTAAAAAAAATTTTCTCAGTGCCTTACTTTTTTTCCCCTCCTCCTCTGAGACTGCTATAATTTGAATGTTGGTGTGTTTAATATTGACCCAAAAGTCACTGAGGCTATCCTCAAATTCTTTCCATTTCTTTCCCTTTATTCTGCTCTTCAGCAGTTATTTCCACCATTCTGTCTTCCAGCTCACTTATCTATTCCTCTGTCTCAGTTATTCTGCTATTGGTTCCTTCTAGAGTATTTTTAAATTCAGTAATTGTGTTTTTCATCTCTGTTTGCTTTTCTTTATTTCTTCTATGTCCTTGGTGATTTTATTAACTGTGTTAAATGTTTCTTTCACTTTCTCCACTCTATTTTCAAGTCTTCAGAGCATCTTTACTGGCATTATTCTGAATTCTCTTTCAGGTAGATCACTTATTTCCTCTTCATTTATTTGGCTGTGAGTTTCTACCTTGTTCTTTCATTTGTGTTATATTTCTCTTTTTTTTGCCCCTAACTTTTCCACTTGAGGTCTCCTTTTTCCAGGGTTTAGGGTTTTATTCCTTCTTCCTTTTGGTTTTTACCCTTGGAGGGAAAGATTGTTTGAGTGGTTTGTATTGACTTCTTGTTAGGGGTGACTTGTGCCTGTGTCCTATTGGGAAGAGGTCAAACACATAATTACAGAAATAATGGGACTTATATACACATTTCCACACACACGGCTATAACCAAAGTATTCTAAAGAAAAGAGTACAGGAGGTTGACTTGGTGAACAAGAGAAACCAAAAGTGATATTGACCAAATAAAAGCAGAGCTAGCTAATGATCAATCTGGAAAACTGAGCATGAGCAGAGTGGCAACTGAGGAGTATAGCAAAAAGAGTTCAACAATTTAACCTACTTAGTGAAAAAAGAAAGACTGAAAGGGAAAAGGAGAAGGAAAAAAAAAAAGAGGAGAAGGGAGGGAAAAGAAAAATGGAAGGGGTGGAACAGAGTATTTGAAGAAAAGAGAGAAAGGAAAACATAGGAAAACAAAGATAAATAGATATATGTGAAAAAGATTTATACGTATTTAGGAATAGCTATAGCTGATGAAGAACTATAAGAAAAGCAGCTGAATGTATCAAAAACAAAATCAGAAAAATAATGAAAAATTGTATGAAAAAGAAATTTAAAAAAATCTTAAAATGAATTTTTTTTTAAACAAAGAAGAAAACTCCACAGCACTGCAAAAGTCTAATGTGAAGGTAAAAATATGTAGGGGGAACAAACAGTTTGATTTATAAGAAAAAAAGGTTCTCAAGATCATGGTTCTTTTTGCTTGTGGAGTCTGCCCCAGTGGATGGGGTTGGGTTAGTGTTCTGTGATGTTTTCCTGGTTGGGGGAGATAGTGTCTGTGTTCTGGTTGATGGAGCTGGATCTCGTCTCTCTGAAGGGCAATTCAGTGTCCAGTGGTAGGTTTTGGGGTGTCTATGGGTTCAGTATGTCTTTGGGCAGTCCTTCTGGCTTTGACAGTGTTAGACACATCTGTTTCTGCAGCTGCTTCAAAGTGTCCCTCTCAGCATGTCTTCACTGCTGCCAACCCCCTTCTTGTCCCTGGAATTATTGCCAGAGCTTCTGTTCCCAGGTCCCGTCCTGCACTGCTGGCCTAACCTTGCTAGTTAGGGGCTTGTATGGATCTTTTTGCGGCTCCGTGACCATGCCCTCTTCATCGCCAGAGTCTTGTGTGGGCTTCCCTCAGCCCCCTGAGCTCACCCTCTGTGTCACATGGCTTATGTGCACTTGTCTTCACTCTCCAGGCCCACCCTCTATGTCACAGGGCTTGTGTGCACTTGTCTTGGCTCATGGGGCCCGCCCTCTGCATTGAGGAGTTTGTATGCACTTGTTTTGGCTCACCAGCCCACCCTCTATGTCACAGGGCTTGTGTGTCCTTCTTTTGGCTACCTGGGCCTACCTTCTCTGCCACAAGGGTCGTGTGCACTGGAGAGGTTTGTACGCCTCTCCACTCTCAGCACCCTGGGCCTGCCCTCTGTGGGGCTTCTATGGGCTTCTCTCCGTTTGCCAAGCCTGCTGTCCAGGCAGGGCCACAGCCCGTGAGCTGTTTATGTGCTGAGAAGTGCAGCTTTCTCTGTTTTCGGCCCTCTAAGTCCCTGCTTTGCCAGGTTTTCTGAGACTCCACAGCTTCCCTTTAGGTGTGCCTTTGAGGGAGCTTCCCAGTGCATGGGCACTCTTCCTGTTTCAAGACTTCCTCCCTCTGCAGCACAAGCTCCCACCAAGGATTTCTCTGCCTTTTCCCTTTTTATGTCTCAGTCCCCTCTCCTACCTCATTTCAGGGAGCTTAGTCTGTCACTCTGGAGGACTGGGCTCTTCTGCTGTCACCTAGAGGTTGCTTTGTTGTTGTTCCATATCTTGATGAGTTTTTGATGTATTTTTGGAGAGGCTGGCAATCTCCGCATCTCACTCTTTCGCCATCTTCTGCTCCCTCATTTACTTTTTTTTTTTTTAAGCTGTTTCATATTGAACCCTTACTGTAAGGCAGGTGTTAACATCTTCTTGTATATTTTGCATCCATATATATTTTTATGTGTGATTACTTACTCTCTCCACAGTGCTTTTTCACATTTTCATATTCAAATTTTTACTGTTTCTCCAAATTTTCAATAATTGATGCATTTGTGCTCAAGCTCTTCTCAACTGAGGCCACCTGTTTTTGCCTTTCTTTTACTTAAATTATTTTTTAATTTAATTTTCTGTTTTATAACCCATTAAATGGACAAGAAAACATTAACTGAGCACCCACTAAAAGGCTAGGACCTTTTAGTGCTGAATGCTAAGATAAGAATCCTTAAATAGCTCACCCATAAATCTTAAAGATGCTTAAAATACTCTCATATTTACCCTATATCTACATCTAGAATAATCTTTACTTTTATTGGAATGGTAAACAAGATATGACCTTGTCTTCTCTCAAGTTTGCCATTTTTGCACTTCAGTCTTGACATTCTTCTTCAAAGTCAACGTGCATTTTTAGATCCAAATACTATTCATCTTTCAAGAATCAATTCCTATATCATCCTCACTTGAGAACTTTATCCTTGGCTTCCACAATTATTGAATTGTGTTTTCCTCCCTGATCATTTAATATTTATTTATATTATTATTTAGAAATTTCTTTGCTTCTCAACATGTGGAGAAACCCAAGAGGCCAAGCACACTATTCTATGCATTTTATGTTCTAGCACCTTTCTGTCAGCACTTAATAAATGTTGTTAAACCAGCAGATAAATGAGCTAACACAATTACACAGGCTGAATATATAAAAGCAACATGTTGCTAAGTTGTAAACATCATATCTAGACTGGAATCCCATGTTTGCCACTGACTAATATTAACAATGGAAACATGACCTTATCTTTCTCAGTTGCACCATCTGTATAATAAGGATAACTTAGGGATCTTAAGATGTCTAGCACACTGCCTCATGTATTAAGCATCCAACATGGTATGTGCCATTTTAATATAATAACATTTTATTGAGAGGATAGCTAATAGGATTCAGCTGGTATATAGCACCTCTAAACAAAAGGGATGGACCAAAGACATTCCTCACAAACCTAGAGAAGGAAATTCCAATTGGTGTGCCATATTACAACCCTTTGGAGACTTGCTATCACAGGAGACAACCCAGGCTTTATGATGGATGAGGTGGCAGCAAAAGGGTCTGAGGTGAAGCCAAGCTGAAAATGAAGTTGTTTTTTTTTTTAAGAGCTATTAATCAGCTCTAACCCCATCAAATGGTGATCTTTATGAGATTGCATAGGAGCTATTAGTCACCTAATGAGCTTTGTAGTTGCAGATTCCCACAAAACTAGTGATTACAGCTAGTTTAATTCTTTTTAATACAAAGTATATAAAATATTTATTCAATGAAATTCTCCCTATTATTAATCATCCTCTACCCCCTCATTAACAAAAGCAGTTATGAAGCTGTTATGTGTGGGTTGAGTAAGGGAATGTGCCTTTTATTAGAATGTGAAATATGCTTAGAAAGAAAATTACACACCTCTGAAAGGATATGCAGACATTCTATTGTGTTTGTCTTTTCTCATTTTGTTTCATAAAATTAAAATTGTTGCTATCAGTGGTGAACAGTATCTTCTGCATTGTTGAAATCTCAGTTTTGTCAATACAGCAAAACTTTAATGCACTTTGTAGTAATTTATCATATGATTGTAACGGCATAATAGTTTTTTAAATAATTTTTAGTATTTTACTCTTAAAAAGTATTTGTTAAAAAATTAATACTATAAACCAAATGTCAGGTTGGAAACTGAATATACTATTCAGTATATTCACTCTATGCAATTTAAAATATTCACTCATGTATTTATTATGTGCAGTCAGAGCCAACCAATCCCATCACAATTTACTCAATATCAGTCTTTGATGACTCTGTTCTACTTGGAAGTATTATTAGGCAAACACATCAAGTTAATAGCCCATCTCTAAAATTGAAGAAATACTTCTAAATTATTTGTAGCTGAGATAAATTTCAGACTACAGTGTACAAAAAAAAAAAAAAGATCAGTCTCTTGACCTGTTTTAAATAAATTCTCATCCTATTACAACTGAGAATAATGGATATTTAGTCATTATTATAAGGAACATCTAAGAAATTTTCATGTCTTCCCTGTCAGGGAAAGAGTCCCTAACTATACTCTCATACGTAAAAATTTTCCAAGCAAGGAGACAGTCCCTGATCTGAGGACTCAGTGTGGGGTCTGGTTGAGCCAGCCTGGCTGAAGGCTCACAGTCCTGAAGGTCAGTTGGGTATTGTAAGGTTTAGATTAGTTTTTCAAAGTCAAAGGGGGATCTGGGAAATATGTTCTGCTTTACAGTATTTCTTTTGAAATGAAAATCTTACCCTAGAGACTTCTCTGTATTTTCAGGCACTCCTATAGGAGCTGGAGGAGGGACTGAATGATCTAGACTCTGAACTGTCCAATCTTACTTCAATCTGAGTGACTCCATTTTTATATCGAATTCTAGGTAAATTGCTTTATGAAGAAAGGATTCTCTAAACAAAAGAGAAAAGAAGCATACAAAAACCTACTACAGAGTATTGGAGAAATGATTTATGATAGGCTAAAAGATGTTATCACATATATTTTTAAAAATCTGCAAAGCCCCCAAATCCTTCATCGTAGGAAACAAATAAAACAAAATTGCTAAAATTAGCAATCAAGCAACCTTATTCACTCTTAAAAGAATCTATATTTGTGGTGCTTACAGAATAACATTTCGTGGTGAAGAATTTTTTCCCAAAAACTTTAAACTTTTTATTTTATATTGGGCTATAGCCCATTAAAAATGTTGTGGTAGTTTCGGGTGAACAGTGAAAGGACCCAGCCATGCAAATACATGTATCAGTTCTCCCCTGAAACCCCTCCCATCCAGGCTGGATGTAACATTGAGCAGAGTTCCATGTGCTGTACAGTAGATTCTTATTGGTCATTCATTTTAAATATAGCAGTGTGTATATGACTTTCCCAAAGTCCCTTACTATCCCTTCCCCTTGGCAACCATAAGTTCATTTCCTAAGTCTTTGAGTCTCTTTCTGTTCTGTAATTACATTAATTTGTATCATTTCTTTTTAGATTCCCCATATATGGGATGCTGTACATATTGCTCCTTCTCTGTCTGGCTTACTTCACTCAGCATGACACTCTCTAGGTCCATCTGTGCTGCTATAAATGGCATAATTTCATTCTTTTTAATGGCCAGGTAATAAGAATCAGACATGACTGAGCGACTGAACTGAACTAAACTGAATATTCATATATATATATATATATATATATATATACCACTTCTTCTTTATCTATTCCTTTGTCAGTAGACATTTAGGTTGCTTCCATGTCTTGGCTATTGAAAACAGTGCTGCCATGTACACTGGGCATTCTTTTGAAGGATTTTTAAATAAGCAATTCAAAGCTATCTCTGTAGGTAGATAATTTAATATTCAAAGATTTTAGAGAAAAATGAGGCTATGGGTTATTATTCCTCATATACTCCTCATACATTCATTCATATAGTCATTTTCCTTACCCTATTATCTTTTTCCATGATTATTTCCTTAAACAGAGAACACTTTATTACAACATAAAATTTGTGGCATCAGAAAAAGTTCTGCTTGAACTGTTTTCCCAGCTATACGTAGTATCACTTCTCTGAGTCTCTGTTTCTTGATCTGTGAACTGAAGTCAATGATAACTTTTAACATGGAACACCAGATACTGTCCTAGTTACACTATGTTCATTCATACATTTCTCACATAACCCTATGAAGTGGTTGCTATTATGAACACCATCTTTCAGATGAAGAACCTTGAAGCCAGTGCAGTGAAGAACCTCATCCAAGGTCACATAGCAAACGAATGGTAAAGTGAATGATAAAGCTGGGCTTCCAACCCAAGTGGACTGACTCCAAGGCTACATAATTTAACAGCTAACCTGCATTGACTCTATGGGGAGCTGAACCCAGATGTTAAGACTACAGCCTTTGCTCTTGCTGGAGTATGGTCACGTGGCACTGCAATGACTGTGAGGATGTACCCTGTGTCCAAAGGCAGAGAAGCCCCAGCAAGATGGTAAGCACTGGAGCAGCGGCTGCATGGTGCCAGGGCAACACTGAGGAGATACCCCACCTCCAAGGGCAAAGGAGAAGCCCTAGCAAGATGGTAGGAGGGGAGAAATTGTGTTTATAATGAAACTCCATACCTGCCACAGATACTCAGAGGGCTCAAACATACCTTGTGCACACCAGGACCCAGAGACTCCACAGAGACTGAGACAGATCTGCATTTGAGTGTCTCCTGAGGAGATACAGATCAGCAGTGGACAGCTGCAGGGGCAGCGGCTCTGGGTGCAGTAGACCTGGGTGTGGCATAAGCCCTCTTAGAGGAGGTCGCCATTAACCCCACCACAGAGCCACCAGAACTTACACCGGACTTGGGAAACGTCTCATGGAAGGCATAAACAAAACCTTGTGTGCACCAGGACCCAGGAGAGAGGAGTAGCGACCCCATAAGAGACTGAGCCAGACTTGCTCATGAGGGTCCAAGAGTCTCCCATGGAGGCATGGGTTGGCAGTGGCCTGATGCAGAGTTGGGGGCACTGAGTGTAGCAGTGCCTGCATGGGACCTATTGAAGGAGGTCACTATTATCTTCATTATCTCCACCATAGTTTGGCCTCAGGTCAAATAACAGGGAGGGAAGACAGCCCCACCTATCAAGAAAAACTTGGGTTAAAGATTTAATGAGCATGGTCTGGGCCATCAGAACAAGACCCAGTTTCTCCCTCAATCAGTCTCTCCCATCAGAAAGTTGCCATAAGCTTCTTATCCTTCTCCATCAGAGGGCAGATAGACTGAAAACCACAATCACAGAAAACTAATCAACCTGATCACATGGACCACAGCATTGTCTAACTCAATGAAACTATGAGCCGTACCATGGAGTGCCACCCAAGACAGACAGGTCATGGTGGAGAGTTCTGACAAAATGAGGTCTACTGGAGAAGGGAATGGCAAACCACTTCAGTATTCTTGCCTTGAGGACCCCATGAACAGTATGAAAAGGCAAAAAAGATAGGACACTGAAAGATAAACTCCCCAGGTCAGTTGGTACCCATTATGCTACTGGAGATCAGTGGAGAAATAATTCCAGAAACAATGAAGAGACAGAGCCAAAGCAAAAACAACACCCAGTTGTGGATTGACTGATGATGGAAGTAAAGTCTGATGCTGTGAAGAACAATATTGCATGGGAATCTGGAATGTTAGGTCCATGAATTAAGGCAAATTGGAAGTGGTCAAACAGGAGATGGCAAGAGTGAATACTGACATTTTAGGAATCAGTGAACTAAAATGGAGTGGAATGGGTGAATTTAACTTAGATGACCATTTATCTACTACTGTGGGCAAGAATCCCATAGAAGAAATGGAGTAGCCAATAAGAGTCTGAAATGTAGTACTTGGATGCAATCTCAAAAATGACAGAATGACCTCTGTTCATTTCCAAGGCAAACCATTCAATATCACAGTAATCCAAGTCTATACCTTGACCTGTAATGCTGAAGAAGATGATGTTGAATGGTTCCATGAAGATCTACAAGACCTTCTAAAACTAACACCCAAAAAAGATGTCCTTTTCATTATAGGGGACTGGAATGCAAAAGTAGGAAGTCAAGAAACACCTGGAGTAACAGGAAAATTTAGCCTTGGAGTAAAGAATAAAGCAGGGCAAAAGCTAACAGAATTTTGCCAAGAGAATACACTGGTCATAGAATCACCCTCTTCCAACAACACAAGAGAAGACTCTACACATGGATATCACCAGATAGTCAATACTGAAATCAGATTGATTATATTCTTTGCAGTCAAAGATGGAGAAGTTCTACACAGTCAGCAAAAACAAGACTGGGAGCTGACTGTGGCTCAGATCATGAACTCCTTATTGCCAACACACTTAAATTGAAGAAAATAGGGAAAACCACTAGACCATTCAGGTATGACGTAAGTCAAATCCCTTACTATTATACAGTGGAAGTGAGAAATAGATTCAGAGATTAGGTCTGATAGAGTGCCTGAAGAACTATTGATGGAGGTTTATGACATTATACAGGAGACAGGGATCAACACCATCCCCAAGGAAAAGAAATGCAAAAAGGCAAAAAGGTTGTCTGAGGAGGCCTTACAAATAGCTGTGAAAAGAAGAGAAGCAAAAGGCAAAGGAGAAAAGGAAGGATATACCCACTTGAATGCAGAGTTCCAAAGAATAGCAAGGAGAGATAAGAAAGCCTTCCTCAGTGTTCATTGCAAAGAAATAAGAGGAAAGCAGTAGAATGGGAAAGACTAGAGATCTCTTCAAGAAAGTTAGGGATACCAAGGGAACATTTTATGTAAAGATGGACTCAAAAAGGACAGAAATGTTATGGACATAACAGAAGTAGAAAATATTAAGAAGCGGTGACAATAATACACAGAACAACTAAACAAAAAAGATCTTCATGACCCAAATACTCTTGATGGTGTGGTCACTCACCTAGAGCCAAACATCCTGGAATGCAAAGTCAGTAGGCCTTAGGAAGCTTTACTATGAACAAAGCTAACGGAGGTGATGGAATTCCAGTTGAGCTACGTCAAATCCTAAAAGACGATGCTGTAAAAGTGCTGCACTCAACATGTCAGCAAATTTAGAAAACTCAGCAGTGGCCACAGGACTGGAAAAGGTCAGTTTTCATTCCAGTGCCAGAGAAAGGCAATACCAAAGAATGCTCAAATTACTGCACAATTGCACTCATCTCACACACTAGCAAAGTAATGCTCAGAATTTTCCAAGCCAGGCTTCAAGAGTCTGTGATTCATGAAATTCCAGATATTCAAGCTGGATTTAGAAAAGGCAGTGGAACCAGAGATCAAATTGCCAACATCCGTTGGATCATCGATAAAGCAAGAGAGTTCCAGAAAAACATCTACTTCTGTTTTATTGAGTATGGTAAAGTCTTTGACTGTGTGGATCACAATAAACTGTGGAAAATTTTTCAAGAGATGGAAATACCAGGTGACCTCACCTGCTTCCTGAGGTCAAGAAGCAACAGTTTGAACTGGACGTGGAACAACAGACTGGTTCCAAATCGGGAAAGGAGTACATCAAGGCTCTACATTGTCACCATGCCTATTTAACTTACATGCAGAGTACATAATGAGAAATACTGGACTGGATGAAGCACAAGCTGGAATCAAGATTGCCAGGAGAAATATCAATAACCTCAGATATGCAGAGGACACCACCCTTAAGGCAGAAATCAAAGAAGAACCAAAGAGCCTCTTGATGAAAGTGAAAGAGGAGAGTGAAGTTGGCTTAAAACTCAACATTCAGAAAACTAAGATCATGGCATCTGGTCCTATCACTTCATGGGAAATAGATGGGGAAACGATGGAAACAGTGACAAACTACTTTTTGGGGCTACAAAATCACTGCAGATAGTGATGGCAGCCTTGAAATTAACAGACACATCTGTTAAGAAATTATGTTAAGAAGAAAAGTTATGACCAACCTAGACAGCATATTAAAATGCAGACACATTATTTTGCCAACAAAGGTCCATTTAGTCAAAGTTATAGGTTTTCCAGTAGTTATATATAGATGTTGGAGAAGGCAATGGCACCCCACTCCAGTACTGTTGCCTGGAAAATCCTATGGACGGAGGAGCCTGGTAGACTGCAGTCCATGGGGTTGCTAAGAGTCAGATACGACTGAGCAACTTCACTTTCACTCCTCACTTTCTTGCATTGGAGAAGGAAATAGCAACCCACTCCAGTGTTCTTGCCTGGAGAATCCCAGGGATGGGGGAGCCTGGTGGGCTGTCTATGTGGTCGCACAGAGTCGGACGCGACTGAAGTGACTTAACAGCAGCAGCATGTATGGATGTGAGTGTTCTTATAAAGAAAGCTGACCACAGAGGAATTGATGCTTTTGAACTGTGTTGTTGGAGGAGACTCTTGAATATCCCCTGCACTGCAAGGAGATCTAACCAGTCCATCCTAAAGAAAATCAGTCCTGAATATTCATTGGGTTGACTAATGCTGAAACTGAAACTCCAATACTTTGGCTACCTGATGAGAACTGAATTGTTTGAAAAGATGCTGATGCTGGGAAATATGAAGGTGGGAGCAGAAGGGGATGATAGTGGATGAAATGGTTGGATAGCATCACTGACTCAATTTAAGTAAACTCCAGTAGTTGGTGATGAACAGGGAGTCCTGGCATGCTGCTGTCCATGGGGTCACAAAAAGTCAGACATGACTGAGCAACTGAACTCAACTCAACTTTGTTCATTACCTTAGGTCAATCACTTTTTTAATCATTCATTTTACATATATTTGTTTGCATGTATTATGTGTTGGCTGTAATGAAGATACAGCTCTGAATGAAAGCAAGAAAAATGGTCACTCTCAAGATAGTTTTGATATAGTAAGGGGAAAATAAAAAACAAGCAAAATCTATACAATCTTATCAGGTGAAGATAAATACCTAAAAAGAAAAGTAACAGGTAAAAGCAATTGAGATGATGGTAGGAATTTCTATTTAGATAGATTTATGAAAATAAAGACTTTCTCTAAAGGTCTTCCTGACAGAGTGATGTTTGAACATAAATGGAAATAAAATGAGTGAATCTTTCAGAGCGGGTATGAGGATTACATGGGATACATACAGCAGGTACCTACGATGATGCCTGTTTCATCACAGGCCAAAAATTTCTTTCATCTCCCCTTAGAGTTAAGGGGAAATGGAGCTTTATGAAGAGATAAAGTCTCGATAGGAAGCTTGGTGATTCAAACTTTTTTTTTTTTAACAAAATAGTAAAAGGTGACAATGGGTCTCCTGCATTGCAGGTGGATTTTTTTACCATCTGAGCCACAAGGGAAGCCCAAACATGAACAGTCCCCCAGTTCCCTTGAGAGTTCAAATGTACCAAAGTAAACACATTACAAACTGACATGAGAAGTATAAGCTGCGATGTGTGTACACACGTGTGTGTGTAGGAGAGAGAGAGAGAAAGAGAAATAGGGTAGAAGAGGAAAAGTAGATAGGGACATTCAGAGGGTTTAAGCAGAATGTGCTGGCCGACTTGTGAGCATTTCAGAACATGAAGCATATATTGTGCTAATAAATAATGTTTCTGGCAGATGAGAATTCAAATCTTTTGTGTAGAAATGGGAAGATGAGTATTTGTTTCTGGATTTCATCCAGCTCAATTAATGTCATATACATATGACTCTATATATGACTCACCTAAATCCATAAATCACAAATACAACTATCATTATTTTTTTAATAGTGCCATGACTATCATAATGCCATGCCTAGAATCTGAAGTTTCCTTTGGGAAAATTATGTGAACACTAAAATTTTATAAGACTAACTGGAGAATAAACATGGAAATACAATAGCTTTAAAATTCTTTTTATAATGTATAACTGTAGGTATTATATCAAAGCATCTAACTTGACATAGTACACTGGTGCATTTAAGGTGACTTCATTTCATGGTTTTGGCATTAAATTAATGTTATATTTATGTAAAAATCCACCTGAAGTTTAATACAGAATCCAGGTGCAGGGATTGTTAAATGGTGATTACTTTGGTGTTCTTGGCATGGACAGGTGGGGCAGATGAAGTTAGTGTTACCTTGCATCACACTGCTGCTATCATTTCTACCACTTACTGATATTCACACTCATCATATTTAATCTGTAAATATGTAGTCAATAGATAAATTGTGAGGAAGTTTGAATATTGGAAGTTGCTTGATATAAATGTGTTTTCATTTCTCTAATGAAACCAAGGTTCTTTGTAGGAGGAAAAAAGCAAGGAAACTCTAACTTAAGCCCAGGGGACAGCTCACCGTTGGGTTTATTTCAGGACTTGATGAAATTTCTGGCTTCCCCAGGGGAGCTCCTGTAAGGGAGGGGAGGCAGAGTTGCAGGAAGAACTTGCCCTCCCAGCCCCTCTTCCCTCAGCTCTCTGTCTTGTCCTTTCCTTCACCAGACACTTGTCCCTTCCTTCACCAGACACTTGTCCCTTCACTTTTGCAAACCACTGCAATATCCTGTGCTCTTGCTCAAGCTGTTGCACTCCTCCAAACTGAGACTCAGATCATTTTACCTGAGGAAGGAATTGTCCAAACTTAAAAGCATAAGGCATGCAATATTTAGTTACATAATACATTTTTTAAAGTCTGACTTTAGGCCACAGTTCTTTCAGTTCAGTTGCTCAGTCATGTCTGACTCTTTGCAACCCCATGAATAGCAGCACGTCAGGCCTCCCTGTCCATCACCAACTCCTGAGTCCACCCAAACCCATGTCCACTGAGTCGATGATGCCATCCAGCCATCTCATCCTCTGTCGTCCCCTTCTCCTCTGCCCTCAATCTTTCCCAGCATCAGGGTCTTTTCCAATGAATCAGCTCTTCACATCAGGTGGCCAAAGTATTGGAGTTCTTTAAAATAGATCAAATTAGAGTCGTAAAACTAGAAACTGTCAGAAGGAAGAGTGTGACACTCCTTTCAGAGGTTGAAGCCTCTATTCTTCATCTTCTCCCTGAATTTCTCCATAAAAACCAGACCTAAATCGGTTTTTGAAAGAGGTAGTAAATACTATGTACTCTGCATATTTTTGAAGCACAGTATTATTTTACTTAGACTAATAGCAAAATCAAATCCTAACAATAAACATAGTCCCTCAAATCAAGCTGTTTAGAAAGGATAATTTTTCTGAGATTAGATCTAGCCATATCTATCTCCAAAAGACTAAAGTACATGAAACTTAAAAACAAAATGTCCTCCTCATTAATACAAAAAAAGCATAGATGATTTTGCTGCCTTATTTTGAAACATATATTCAATATAATTGTTAAGCAATCATTTAAGTTGAATTTCATATTTTAGTAACCAAGTAACAATAGAAAATTACTTTGGCTTATCACACCGTGCATGATCTGGTTAATAATACTGTAACTGTGGAAACAACTTTGATTAAAAATATTATCAAGACACAGACCTTTCCATGTGTGTAGCATTCAATGTTTACACTCTTTCTAGGTGTAGTATGACTTTTTCTCATTCCTTGTAAAATTTAAATGCTAAACATGAATAATGCAGACCACACAGTTTACACTGAAACAGAAAGTTTCCATCTCAGAAAGCTACAGTTCTGACTTTAGAATGGTATGGACCACTGATATATTTAAATCGTATTTTCACCCTCAGAGGGAACTTATTTCAGATCCTGCCTCAGAGGAGAGGTGGATCTGATTGAGAAACCCTCCAGAAATGGAAGGAATGGCTCTGACTCAGATCTAGATAGAAAATGATATTAGACTGTTTGAATAGGAGTAGGTAATACAGGACTTTGAAATCAGGTAGTAAATATAACTATAATATTAAGCTTTTTAGAGTGATTTTTTGGTTGAATTTTCAGCAGATATTTCAGTACATGAAAACTATAAGTGAGGACTTTCAACATGGATTGAAATGGAGAGAAATGAGATCATAGAATCTCAAATCAGGTAAAAGGTTGCCTTTTTTTCCTAATTTCTGGATAATAATTATAGAAAGGAATTAATTGACTGTTAAGAGATAAGGGGAAAAGCTATCAAAATTAAAGGAAGGGATAGTTATTCTGAACTAATAGTTTCAGACTAGTGGAAAGCTTCAAAAATATTTTTTGGAGTTTATTAGGCCAACCAGAGAGGTATACTACTTTTTTCCCAGCTGTGGCCTGGCTACTTCCTACTTCCACGTTTAGGATCTGCAAACTGATTGAGTACTATTTTCTCTGGAATGCTCTTACTATTCCTTGCTGTCTATAACAATAATAGCACCTGATATTTACAGAGTATTTTGTAGTTATGACTTTGGGAAATGGTTTACTTTGTTTTAAACATGGGACTGGAAGAAAGAGATTTGTCCAATCACATAACCTGAGATAAGGTGAAAGCCACTTGATACTAATTTTAGCCTTTGAGTTCTCTAATAATATTGTGAAAAATTTAGTCTTTGATGAATCAAAATAAAATTTAAGACATGGAGCTCAACTATGAAGAGAGTCCTAGGACTTTCTGTGGTTGATGGTAGCTATCTCTATGTGACTTGTCAACCTGTCAAATTAGGGATGCATTAGTTGAATTTTTATCCTTTTGTTCAGCCTTTCCTAGAGCAGATATGATCTTTACACCTTACACCTCCCCACTGTGTATTGATGGAAAAGTCACCTATTTCCACCCTGGTGCTATGCTTGGAGAGAACATAACTGAATGGCCTCACAAAGGTTCTAAAATTTGGCATTGAATACTGTTGTTTGCACACAGATTCTGATTTCTAGGCAGAGTGCCCAGTTTCATCTACATTTTTGTTTATTTTTTGTTCAGCATTCCACATGCTCTTCAGCCTGCCACTTTGTGAATTAACTTACATTTGGCTCACTGGTCTGTGAAAAGAGTAATGTCATTGGATGACAGGGAATGAATCTACACCTGAAATGAGATAAAATTTGTAATTCTGAGACTTTATGCTGTGCTATTCATGCAAGAATATTCCCTGCCTGCTGTGGGGCTACCCTGAAGAAAACAGTCTTTCTGAGGTTCACACAAGCTGTCATGGAAGTACTTGGTATAACAAAAGCATAGGAAAAATAGGAAAAATTGAATGATTATCTAGCAAAGAGAGGAGAGAGAGAGAGATTTTCCCCTTATTACTCTTATTCTTATTGTGGTTAGATATAAATTACCTAAATAAAAACATGTATTCAGTCCTAAGTTAATAGGAGAACTATAATGAAATAGTCCCGTTTAGATTAAGGTGTTCCCTCTACTATTATGAATCATTAGAAGAAGATACGTTTTGGTGATTTGTATCCAATACATCTTATAAATTTAATTTCTCTGATTATGGTACTATGAGAGGTACTACTATGAATGCCAAGATTCAGTTCAGTTCATTTCAGTCGCTCAGTCGTGTCCGACTCTTTGCGACCCCATGAATCGCAGCACTCCAGGCCTCCCTGTCCATCACCATCTCCCGGAGTTCACGCAGACTCATGTCCATCGAGTCCGTGATGCCATCCAGCCATCTCATCCTCGGTCGTCCCTTTCTCCTCCTGCCCCCAATCCCTCCCAGCATCAGAGTCTTTTCCAATGAGTCAACTCTTCACGTGAGGTGGCCAAAGTACTGGAGTTTCAGCTTTAGCATCAGTCCTTCCAAAGAAATCCCAGGGCTGATCTCCTTCAGAATGGACTGGTTGGATCTCCTTGCAGTCCAAGGGACTCTCAAGCGTCTTCTCCAACACCACAGTTCAAAAGCATCAATTCTGCGGTACTCAGCCTTCTTCACAGTCCAATTCTCACATCCATACATGACCACAGGAAAAACCATAGCCTTGACTAGACGGACCTTAGTCGGCAAAGTAATGTCCCTGCTTTTGAATATGCTATCTAGGTTGGTCATAACTTTTCTTCCAAGAAGTAAGTGTCTTTTAATTTGATGGCTGCAGTCACCATCTGCAGTGCTTTTGGAGCCCCCAAAAATAAAGTCTGACACTGTTTCCACTGTTTCCCCGTCTATTTCCCATGAAGTGATTAGTAAAAGTTTAACCAGGGGAAAGGGATAAAAAAGATTGGTGGTCGTAGTGAACTATTTTTAAAAATAAATGGGCTTTCAATAAAGAGACAAACATTGGGAAATAAAAAGTGTCTTGCACTTGGTGCAATGGTTCAAAGTAATTAGGGAGGGAGGGCAAGTAATGTGTTATTATTCAAAAGAATTCATAATTTATTATAAACAGTTCCATGTAAGAGTGCAATGGGTTAAATATTTGTGTCTCTCCCAAAGTTGTATGTTGAAATTCTATGCCTCAAAGTGGAGGTATTAGAAGGTGAGGTTTTGGGGAAGTGATTAGGATTACATGAAGTCATGAGGGTGGCGCCCTCATGAATGGAATGAGTATCTTTGTAAGAGTCATGTGAAACCTTGTTTCCTCTCTCTGCTCTTGCCATGTAATGATAAAATAAACTGGCAGGCTGCAACTCTAAAGAGGAGACTCACCAGAAACTGACCATGTGAGTAACCTGACTTTAGACTTGCATCGTCCAGAATTGTGAGAACAAAATGTTTCTCTTTATAAGCCACTCAGTCTATGGTACACTGTACTAACAGTCTGAAATAGGACAGAAACTGATACCAAGGAAACTCCATACTGTTGCTTCTATAGTGGCTGCGCTAATTTACATTCCAATTAACAGTGTACAAGGTCTCCCTTTTCTCCACATCCTCATCAATATTTGGTTACCTGTAGACTTTTTTGATGATAACCATTCCAACAGGTGTAGGTTATTCCTTATTCTGTTTGATTTGCATCTGTCTAATAATTAGTGGTACTGAGAATTGAAAGTGCCTGTTGGCCATCTGTATGTCTTCTTTGGGAAAATGTCTATTCAGAATTTATGCATATTTTAATTTTAATTTTTTGGATATTCAACTGTATGAGCTGTTTATATATTTTGGATCAGTTCAGTTCAATTCACTTCATTCGCTCAGTCGTGTCTGCCTTGTTGCAACCCAATGAATCGCAGCATGCCATGCCTCCCTGTCCATCACCAACTCCCGGAGTTCACTCAAACTCATGTCCATCGAGTCAATGATGCCATCCAGCCGGCTCATCCTCTGTCGGCCCCTTCTCCTCCTACCCCCAATCCCTCCCAGCATCGGAGTCTTTTCCAATGAGTCAACTCTTTGCGTGAAGTGGCCAAAGTATTGGAGTTTCAGCTTTAGCATCAGTCCTTCCAAAGAAATCCCAGGACTTATCTCCTTTAGAATAACTGGTTGGATCTCCTTGCAGTCCAAGGGACTCTCTACAGTCTTCTCGAGCACCACAGTTCAAAAGCATCAATTCTTTGGTGCTCAGCTTTCTTCACAGTCCAACTCTCACATCCACACATGACCACTGGAAAAACCATAGTCTTGACTAGACAGACCTTTGTTGGCAAAGTAATGTCTCTGCTTTTGAATATGCTGTCTAGGTTGGTCACAACTTTCCTTCCAAGGAGTAAGCGTCTTTTAATTTCATGGCTGCAGTCACCATCTGCAGTGATGGTTTCCACTGTTTCCCCAGCTATTTCCCATGAAGTGATGGGAGCAGATGCCATGATCTTAGTTTTCTGAATGTTGAGGTTTAAGCCAACTTTTTAACTCTCCTCTTTCACTTTCATTAAGAGGCTTTTTAGTTATTCTTCTCTTTCTGCCATAAGGGTGGTGTCATCTGCATATCTGAGGTTATTGATATTTCTCCTGGCAATCTTGATTCCAGCTTGTGGTTTCTCCAGCCCTGTGTTTCTCATGATGTACTCTGCATATAAGTTAAATAAGCAGGGTGACAATATACAGCCTGACATACTCCTTTTCCTTAACCCCTAATAGGTCATGTTAATTACAAATATTTTCTACCATTCCATAAGTTGTCTTTTTGGTTTGTCAGTAGTTTACTTTGCTCTGCAAAAGCACTGAAGTTTTATGAGTTTCCATTTTAAAATCTTTGCTTTTGTTTTCTTTGCATTAGAACACAGATCCAAAGACACACTACTACTATTTATGTCAAAGAGTGTTCTGCCTATGTTTACTTGTAGGAGCTTTATGATTCTGCTCTTACATTTAGGTCTTTAATTTATTCTGCATTTTTTTTTGCATATGGTGTTAGAGAATGTTCTAGTTTATTCTTTTACAAGTAACTGTCTAATTTTTTCCAGCAGCATGTCTAGAAGAGACTGTTTTTTCTGTATTACATATGTTCTCCCTCCTTCCTAATAGGCTGACTGTAAATGCATGGGTTTATTTCTGGGCTCTCTATTTTTCCAGTGATCTATATGTCT
Source organism: Capricornis sumatraensis (assembly GCF_032405125.1). Lineage (NCBI taxonomy): Eukaryota > Metazoa > Chordata > Mammalia > Artiodactyla > Bovidae > Capricornis > Capricornis sumatraensis. Next base: position 84,305,988 of record NC_091072.1, read on the forward strand.
TTTTTTGTGCAAGTACCAAACTGTTTTGATGATTATAGCTTTGTAGAATAGTCTGAAATCAGGGAGTGTATATGTCTGGTGCTGTTCTTTTTCAAGATTGCTTTGACTATTTGGGATCTTTTGTGTTTATATACAAGTCTGGAGAAGGGGACGACAGAGGATGAGATGGCTGGATGGCATCAGTGACTCAATGAACACTTTTGTGTGTGTGTGTTGTGTCTTTAGGATTTTATATGTAATATCTTCATATCATTTGAAACAGTGACAGTTTTATTTCTTCCTTTCCAATTTGGATTCTTATTATTTCATTTTCTTGTCTGATTTCTGTGGCTAGGACCTGCTATACAATGTTGAATAAAATTTGCAAGTGTGAACATCCTTTTCTTGTTCCTCACCTAAGAGGAAATGCTTTCACCATTCTTTGTTCGATATGATTTTAGCTGTGGCTTCTCATATATGTCCTTTATAATGTTGAGGTATATTCCCTCAATACCCAATTTCTGGGAGGTGTTTTTCTTAAAAAGTATGTTGAATTTTGTCAAAAGCTTTTTTTGCACTTATGCAGATGATCATATGATTTTATTCTTCAATTTGTTAATGTGGTGTATCACATTGATTTACAGAAGTTGAACTATTTCTATATCCCTAGAGTAAATCCCACTTGATAATGGTGTGTGATGTTTTTAATGTACGATTGAATTTGTTGAGGATTTTTGCGTATATATTCATCAGAGATATTGACCTATAAATTTATTTCTGCTATCTTTCTCTAGTTTTAGTATCAGGATGATAGTGGCTTATACGGTGAGTTAAAAACATTTTTTCCTCTAGTTTTTTGTAACAGTTCAGGATGGGTAGGTGATAACTCTTCTCTAAATTTGTGATAGAATTCACTTGTCCTGTCCTTTCATTGGGTGATTTTAAAATTTTTAATTAATGATTCAATATCATTGCTTTTACTTTGTTCATATTTTCTGTTTCTTCCTGGTTCAGTCTTTGGAGGTTTTACAATTCTAGGATTGTCCATTTTGCTGGGGTATAATTTTTTTGTAGTAAACTCCTGTGATTCTTTGCATTTCTGTGGTATTACTTATAACTTCTCCTTTTCCATTTCTGATTTTATTGATTTGAGCTCTGTCTCTTTTTTTCTTGATAAGCTTGGCCAATGGTTTACCAATTTTGTTTGCTTTTTTCAAAGGACCAGCTCTTAGTTTAATTGATTTCTTCTATTGTTTTCTAATCATATTTCAAATATTCTTTCTCTAATCTTTATAATTTCTCTGTACCTAATTTGCTCCTTTTTCCTTTTTCCAGTTCCTTTAGCTGTAAGGATGGGTTGTTTACTTGAGATTTTTCTTGCTTCCCAAGGTGGGCTCTAGACTTCCCTCTTAAAGCTACTTTTGCTGCATTCCACAGAATTGGGGGTCATTGTATTTTCATTTTCAGTTGTCTCCAGGTATTTTTTAAAATATCTCATTTGATTTCTTCATTGATTGTTTAGTATATATTTTTAAACCTCCATGTGTTTGTGGTTTTTGTAGTATTTCCCGCGCAATTAATTTATTGTCTTATAGCATTATGGCCGAAAAGATGCTAGATATTTCAGTTTTCTTAAATTTATTGAGACTTACACTGTGGCCTAAAGTATGATCCATCCTGGAGAATGTCCATTTACATTTAAAATGGTTATTGATAGGCCTGTATTCATTGCAATTTAAAAAATTGTTTTGGGGTTGTCTTGAAAAGAATGTGCATTCTGCTGCATTTGGATGTAATGACATATTTATAGATATATGTCATATATATATATGTATATAATATGTCATTATATATGTATAATGTATGGATGATACTTTAGACCACACACACACAGGCACATATATCCATTTGGTCTAATGTTTCGTTCTTGTTCAGAGTTTTCTTAAATAATCTGTCCATTGATATAAGTGGAGCTTAAAAACTCTCCTAGTTCTATTGTGTTACAATCAATTTCTTTCATTATTACTGCTACTATTTGCTTTATGTATTTAGAGTCTCTGGTATTGGGTGTATATATATTTACAATTGTTATATCTTTCTCATGAATTTTTTCTTTATGATTAATAATGTTTTTGTCTCTTATTAGAATTTTTGTTTTATTTTTTTTTTTCTGAAGGAAGTATTGCTCTCCCAGCTTTCTTTTGATTTTCCATTTACATGGAATATCTTTTTCTATTTTCTCACTTTCATTTATGTGTGTTTTTACACCTAAAGTGAATCTCTTGTAGGTAGTGTCTTATGAATCTCATTTTTGTAGCCATTAAGCCACTCTTATGTTTTTTCATTGGAGCATTTAGTCCATTTACATTTAAAGTTATTATTGATGGGCATGTGTTTATTACAATTTTAAAAATTGTTTTAGAGATGCTTTCATTGTTTTTTGTTTCTTCTTTGTTCCCTTCTGTTATTACTTGCTGACTGCATTTAATGATATGGTTGAATTTGTGTGTGTGTATCTATTATAGGATACGTAATTGTGGTTTTCATGAGGTTTATACACAGCAGTCTCTCTCACTTCCTCTATCTTTTTCCCTTTCTTCCTCTATGTGTGTGTGTGTGTGTGTGTGTGTGTGTGTGTGTATGCATGTATAATCATACATATGCAATTATTTCATTTGCTGATCTCTTAATTTCAAGAAAACTTTAACAAACTTGCATTTTCACTCCCCTCACCATGACTACTGTTTTTGACATCATATTTTATATCTTTTTGTTTTGTGCATCCATTAGCTGCTTATTGTGGAAATAAATGATTTTACTACTTTACCTTTTAACCTTCCTTACTAGTTTTGTAGATGGTTAATTTATCACTATTACTGTGTGCTTATCTTTATCAGTGAGCCTTTTTCTTTAGTAATTTTTAAGTTTTTAGTTGCTGCTTTATTTTTTTGTATAGAGAAGTCCCTTTAACATTTCTGGTAAAGTTAGTTTGGTGGAACTGACCTCTTTTAGCTTTTGTTTAGCTTTTGTCTGTAAAGTTGTAGTTCTTCCCATCAAATTAAAATAAAGGCCTTTCTGGGAAATGGTAAAGAATCTTCCTGAAATGCAGGAGACCTGGGTTCGATTCCTGGGTCGGGAAGATCCACTGGAGAATGGAGTGGCCATCCACTGTCGTATTCTTGCCTGGAAAATTCCATGGACAGAAGAGCCTGGTGAACTACAGTCAATGTAGTCAAAGACTCGGACATGACTGAGCAACTAACCCAACACTGGATAGAATATTCTTGGTTGTAAGTTTTTCCCTATAATCACTTTAAATATATTGTATAACTCCCTCTTGCCTGTAGTTTTTCCTAAAAATCAACTGGTAGCCTTATGTGAGTTTCCTGATATGTAGCTTATTGCTTTTCTTTTGCTGCTTTTAATAGTCTCTCATCTTTAATTTTTGCCATTTAAATTACAATGTGTCTTGTATTGGTTCCCTTTGAATCTATCCAGTTTTGCACTCTCTGAGCTCCCTGAATCTAGATATCTTTTCCAGGAAAGTTTTCAGCTGTTTTATCTTCAAATATGTTTTCTATAATTTTCCTTTTTTTTTTTTTTTTGTCCTCTGGGTCCGTATAATGCAGGTGTTACTGTGCATGATGTTGTCACAGAAGTCTCTTAAACTGTCCTCATTTATTTATCTGTTTATTTTCTGTTTGGCTTCACTAATTTCCATTACTTTACTTTCTAGCTTAGGTTTGCCAGGTGGAGCTAGTGGTAAAGAATCTACTTGCCAATGCAGGAGATGCAAGAGATGCGGGTTCGATTTCTGAGTTGGGAAGATGCCCTGGAGTAGGAAATGGCAACCCACTCCAGTATTCTTGCCTGTAAAATTCCATGGACAGAGGATCCTGGTGGGTTACAGTCCACAAGGCTGCAAAGAGCTGGACACAATAAGTGACTGAGCACACAACCCACTCTTTAGTTCTTTTTTATTTTCTCATCTACTGTTGATTCCTTCTATTGTATTTTTTATTTCAAGTATTATTTTTTCCAGCTCTGTTGGCTTCTTCTAATTCTTTTTTAAGGTTCTCCCTTTGTTCATCCATTCTTCTCTGAGTGCTTGGATCATCTTTAAATCTTTTTTTTTTTCAGGTAGATTGCCTGTCTCCACTTCACTTAGTTCTTCTGGGGCTTTATCCTTCACTTGAAAGATAAATTCGTAATTCTTTATTACCTCATTTTGCCTTAGTTCAGTTCAGTCTCTCAGTCATATCTGACTCTTTGTGACCCTATGAACTGCAGCACACCAGGCCTCCCTGTCCATCACCAACTCCCGGAGTCTACCCAAACTCATGTCCATTGAGTCAATGATGCCATCCAGCCATCTCATCCTCTCTTATCCCCTTCTCCTCCTGCCCTCAATCTTTCCCAGCATCAGGGTCTTTTCAAATGAGTCAGCTCTTTGCCATCAGCTGGCCAAAGTATTGGAGTTTCAGCTTCAACATCAGTCCTTGCTATTTTTCTTGTGATGTATCTGCTAAGTTGGTTGTGCTTCCCAGTTTTGAAGAAGTAGCCTTCTGTAGGAGGTAGCCTTCTGTAGGAGATATCCTATGAGTCCCAGCAGTGCACTCCCCTCTGGTCACCTGAGTGAGCTACATGCTCTAGGGGTGCCCCTTATGTGGACTGTGTGTCCCTCTATTGTGGCAGACTGACTACTGTAGGCTGTATGGTAAATGCAGCTGGTTACTGGTCTTGTTGTTTTCCACTGCTTGCCTTGCTGTGCAGAGGCTGCTGGCTATCAGTGGTTGGGGCCAGGTGACAAGGCACATGGGTGAGGAATCCTGGGTGCTTGAGTAGTCCCTGGGCTAGTGCTGGCTCAATTATGGTCAAAGCAGTGTTCTGGAGTGGGTGGTTGTAGTGCCAGAGTTCTCAGATCTATTGTCAGTCTACTGATCAGAGGGTCACTTCCTGACATGGCTGTTGCAGATTTCAAGCCTGCTGGTTGGTGCTCTCAGCCCAGCGGGTCCTGTGACTTGGTGGCAGCCAATTGGTGGATAGAGCTATGAGCTGGGGTCTCTCACAGCAGTGTCCTGGGAATCGCAGGGCTAGTGTTCATACACTGGTGTGGGGACCTGATTCCTCTGGTAGACAGAGCCATGTCCTGGGTAGCTATGAGGTCAGTTCAGTTCAGTTCAGTTCAGTGGCTCAGTCGTGTCTGACTGTTTGTGACCCCATGAATCACAGCACGCCAGGCCTCCCTGTCCATCACCATCTCCTGGAGTTCACTCAGACTCACGTCCATCGAGTCCATGATGCCATCCAGCCATCTCATCCTCGGTCGTCCCTTTCTCCTCCTGCCCCAATCCCTCCCAGCATCAGAGTCTTTTCCAATGAGTCAACTCTTTGCCTGAGGTGGCCAAAGTACTGGAGGTTCAGCTTTAGCATCATTCCTTCCAAAGAAATCACAGGGTTGGTCTCCTTCAGAATGGACTGGTTGGATCTCCTTGCAGTCCAAGGGACTCTCAAGAGTCTTCTCCAACACCACAGTTCAGAAGCATCAATTCTTTGCTGCTCTGAGGTCAGGAGGTCTTTATTCAGCCTGGCTTTTGGTGGGTGGGACTGTTTTCCCTCTTGGCTAGCTTGACCTAAAGTGTTCCACTACTTATGCTAAAGGCTGGTGGATGGGAGGGGACCCAATCAGTGTTAATAAATGAGAGGAAGGATTCCAAACTGACATTTTCCAGTACCATTGTCCAGGTGGTAGAAAAAGCTCCCCCAAATGGCTGCTGCCTGTGTAGTTGTCCCCATACGTTCAGCTCTCTTCTGCTCTTCTGGGAGATTCTCTGGGATCAAGGTGTGGGTCTGAATCCCCTTTCAAATTACTGCTTCTGCTCTTGGTCCTGGAGCATCTAAAATTTTGTGTGTGTCCGTTAAGAAGGTGTCTTTTCCCACAACCCTCTGGATCTTCTGAGATTAAGTCTCTGCTGCTGCTGCTGCTAAGTCGCTTCATTCGTGTCCAACTCTGTGCAACCCCAGAGATGGCAGCCTACCAGGCTCTTCTCTCCCTGGGATTCTCCAGGCAAGAACACCGGAGTGGGTTGCCATTTCCTTCTCCAATGCATGAGAGTGAAAAGTGAAAGTGAAGTTGCTCAGTCGTGTCCGACTTCGTGATCCCATGGACTGCAGCCCACCAGGCTCCTCCATCCATGGGATTTTCCAAGCAAGAATACTGGAGTGGGGTGCCATTGCCTTCTCTGGAAATTAAGCCTCACTGACCTTCAAAGCTGATTGCTCTGGTGGCTCATCTTCTTAGTGTAAGACTCTCAGATTGGGTAGCCAAAGTGGGGCACAGACTCACTGCTCTTTGGAGAGAAGCTCTGCAGCTATCCTCCCATTTATGTGTCACCTACCCAAGGCTATGGGTCTACTGCAGTAGGTTCACACACCAAGATTTCAAATTCTTGGATTCTTAGTCAATTTTGACTGCAGGCTAGAGGCAGTATGTTTCTTAACAAAGCTTTATTATCATTTTTCTCTGCTTGCCAAATAGTTCACTCTAATGTGAATTCATTGCAGAAATTTTTTGATAAATTTATTTACTGAAAGTGACAATAAGCTGCCAGTACACAGTTACGTTCTTCTTTTTCATTAGTTATTTACGTAAGGCTACACTCTTGGTTGGCACTTGATCTGCCTTCCAAAGTACTGTAGGTGACATTTCAAACAAATGCTTTGCCATTTCATAACAAGAGTTACCAGATTTCCAGCCTCCAATATCTACTTCCTCTATGTATCCACTAAGTTGATGGGTTGGGTTACTGGTTGCATAGATATAAAATTTTCTTAGCCAATACAACTAATATATGAACAATTTTCAATTTTGCTAGTTTTCAAAGATATTCTTCACATATATAAATAAAATAATAAAATGAATAATAAAACACACAACCTTTCAAATGAGGAAAAGTTTTTTAAATTTAGTGATAAGTGATAAAAGCATGCAGCAAAATTAATACTTTAATACATGCTTTGACAAAACCATGCTTTAGTTTATTTGGCTGATATAAATCAACTATAATATATTATGATAATAAAATAGGATTCATGAAAGCCATTTAAAGAAATAATTAATTTAAAAATGATGTGCATTCCTTGTTACCTATTGTCAAAAATAAGAAACAAGTTAAAATTAAAATGAAAAGTGGATGAGAAAATTATGATACATCTATTCAATGGAACAGTATGTAATTGTTAAAATAACTATGAAGACTATTTTGCTACATGACAAAGCAAATGTAAATTCTACAATATAAAAAATCAGGATATATTACTTTGCAAGCAAGCAAAGTAATATGCAAAAAGTTATTGGATAAAATGCAATTAGTTAGGACTGGTTCAAAATTGAGAAAGGGCTGAATATTGTCACCCTGCTTATTTAACTTACATGCAGTGTACCTCATGTGAAATGCGTGGCTGAATCAAACACAAGCTGGAATCAAGACTGCTAGGAGAAATATCAACAACCTTTAGATACTCAGATAATACCACTCTAATGGCAAAATGTGAAGAGTAATGAAAGAGCCTCTAATGAAGGTGAAAGAGGAGAGTGAAAAAGCTGGCTTAAAACTCAACATTCAAAAAAATAAGAGCATGGTCTACAGTCCCACTACTTCATGGCAAATAGATGGGATAAAAAATGGAAACAGTGGCAAAGTTTGTTTTCTTGGGTACCAAAATCACTAGGAACAGTGACTGAAGCCATGAAGTTAAATCTGCTTGCTCCTTGTAAGAAAAGCTATGAGAAACCCTAGACAGCATATTAAAAAGTAGAGACATCACTTTGTTGACAAATGTCCACAGTCAAAACTATGGTTTTTCCAGTAGTCATGTATGGAGGTAAGAGTTGGACCATAAAGTAGGCTGAGCACCAAAGGATTGATGCTTTTGAAATGTGGTACTGGATAAGAATATTGATAGGCCCTTGAACAGCATTCATTAGAGAGACTGATGCTGAAGCTGAAGCTCCAATAATTTGGCCACCTGATCTGAAGAGCTGACTCACTGGAAAAGACCCTGATGCTATGAAAGACTGAGGGCAGGAGGAGAAGGGGGCGACAGAGAATGAGGTGATTGGATGGCATCACTGAATCAATGGACATGAGTATGAGCAAATTCCAGAAGATAGTGAAGGACAGGGAAGCCTGGAATGCTGTAGTCCATGGGATCGCAAAGAGTCAGACATGACTTAGCAACTGAACAAGAACAATAACAAAATGATTGTAGTTGCTCTGTTGGGTGGTGAGATCATGTTCTAAAATTTCCAACTTTCTGTCTAGGAAAAACCTAAAGATGTATGACATAAGAACTCATATAACTTACCTTTAAAACATAAAAAAGTAAACATATTATTGAATAGATTAAGAGTTACATCACTGTAATCTGGTAGGTTACGTTAGATGTGGCATACTATTCTGTGTTGGACTTTGTGTTACTCACAGAACAGCTGTCTTCATCTTTTTTTAATTTCTTCAGCGATTTTTTACAATGTATTTACTTAAATTCTGACACAAACTACCATTAATTGATTATCAAATTAGTTCTTAGCACCTCTGAAAGTGTTCAGAACACAGTTTGAAATTATCCTTAATTGCAGATACAAACAAATATTCCACAATATATCTGTAACATCTTATAAAATTATTTTCCATATTCTATTCTTCTTGTTTTTCTTATTTTGGGCTGCTTCCATTTCCATAATTCTGCCAAGCTATATATTTAAAACATTTATTTTAACATGTTCACAAAATAATTTTTTAGGTAGTGGAGGAGAATGTTAATATAAATTTTATATATAGATTTTTTTTAAGATGTGTTTTATATATACATATTAATAAATTCTCCCCCTTTGGGATACTGTTACCCAAGTTTGGATAAGTCCACAGTCTTTTTGGTTTTATTTTTCCATGGACTACAGCTATTCACTAGTGGAGGTGATGGAATTCCAGTTGAGCCATTTCAAATTCTGAAAGATGATGCTGTGAAAGTGCTGCATTCAATATGCCAGTAAATTTGGAAACCTCAGCAGTGCCACAGGACTGGAAAAGGTCAGTTTTCATTCCAATCCCAAAGAAAGGCAATGTCAAAGAATGCTCAAACTACCACATAATTGCACTCATCTCACACGCTAGCAAAGTAATGCTCAACATTCTCCAAGCCAACTTCAACAAGTACATGAATCATGAAGTTCCAGATGTTCAAGATGGATTTAGACAAGGCAGAGGAACCAGAGATCAAATTGCCATTTTCTGCTGGATCATCAAAAGAGCAAGAGAGTTCCAGAAAAACATCTACTATCTAATTCTGCCTTATTGACTATGCCAAAGCCTTTGACTATGTGGATCGCAAAAAACTGGAAAATTCTTCAAGAGATGGGAATACCAGACCACCTGATCTGCCTCCTGAGAAGAAGCAACAGTTAGAACTGGACATGGAACAACAGATAGGTTGCAAATTGGGAAAGGAGTATGTCAAGGCTGCATATTGTCATGACCTGATTATTTAACTTATATGCAGAGTACATCATGCAAAATGCCAGGCTGAATAAACCCCAAGCTGGAATCAAGATTGCCGGGACAAATATCAATAGCCTCAGATATGCAAATGACAACACCCTTACGACATAAACTGAAGAGAAACTAAAAAGCCTGTGAATGAAAGTGAAGGAGGAGAGTGTAAACGTTGGCTTAAAACTCAACATTCAGAAAACCAAGATCATGGCATCTGGTCCTGTCACTTCATGCCAAATAGATGGGGAAACAATGGAAACAGTAACAGAATTTATTTTGGGGGGCTCCAAAATCACTGTAGATGGTAACTGCATCCATGAAATTAAAAGACACTTGCTCCTTGGAAGAAAAGCTATGACCAACCTAGACAGCATATTCAAAAGCAGAGACATCACTTTGCCAACAAAGATCCATCTAGTCAAGGCTATGGTTTTTCCCAGTAGTCATATGTGGATGTGAGAGTTGGATTATAAAGAAAGCTGAGTGCTGAAGAATTGATGCTTTTGAACTGTGGTGTTGGAGAAAACTCTTGAGAGTCCCTTGGATTGAAAGAAGATCAAACCAGTCAATCCTAAAGGAAATCAGTCCTGAATATTCATTGGAAGGACTGATGCTGAGGCTGAAACTCCAATACTTTGGCCACCTGATGAGAAGAACTGACTCATTGGAAAAGACCCTGATGCTGCGAAAGATTGAAGACAAGAGGTGAAAGAGATGACAGAAGATTATTAGATGGTTGGATGACATCACTGACTTGATGGAGATGAGTTAGAGCAAGCTCTGGAAGATAGTGATGGACAGGAAAGCCAGGCGTACTGCAATCCATGGGGTCACAAATAGTCGGACACTACTGAGCAACTGAACTGAACTGAACCTGATACACATAGGTCACCATTCTTTTTACTATTGATTTATTTTGTGACTTCTATTTCAATAGGTATATTATAAATTCTATTAAGTGTTATCATGAATTTTCACTCTTTAAGAGCATGTTTATAAACACTTTTGTTGATGGTTGGAAAAATTTGCTAACTATTAATAGCTGGCATTTTAAAAAGTTGTCAGATATTCCAAAAACAGCATAGTAACAGGGTGACAACAGGTTTTTTTTTATCACCATACCATAGATTTGGCATGTGCAGAATCAATGGCCTCAAATGAACTCTTTATTACTTATGCCAAAGGAAAGTAAGATCAGTAGAGTAGCAGTTCCCCATATTCCCTGTTTCACATTATGAATCTAAATGACAATATCAGATGACAGATGGGGTCACTCTGCCATTGGGGAGCAGTTTCTAAACCAAAACCAAGCTGTTTTATAAACTTACACAGAACCTGTATCTGTACTCCAGGGGATGAGGTGTGGTGGAAAAATCTGTGCTCAGCTGAAACTAGAGATATGTACAGGAATTAGCTCTATGTCAGTCTTTCACAAGATTAGGAGAGAAACTGCCTTGCAGCAACTTGTCACGAGGCTTATCTCTGCTTTCTCCAAACCGAGTCATAGGGCTCCAGGTCAACACTTGGGTTAGACTGTGTTGGCCTCATGGACTGTGTGCAGGCAAAATCATTAGAATACCACTGTAGAGCCATTTTCCTATAGAATCCCCAATCTGCTTTTAATGCTGACTCTGTGTTGTTCTGTCCTTTATAATCATCAAAAAATCTGTAGAAGTGACTTGCAGATAAATAGTGTAAACTAATATGATATTAGACTAAAATGCCAACTATTTATCTCTAAATATCTATTTGTGTATCCATTTATGTTTCTAAAGTAGAGATGTTTGCCTAAGTATTTTTTATTCAAGATTCAAGATAATTATACTGGATCTCTATCTTATTAGGGAGATTTGAATAATGCCTAAATAATTTTAAGACTATAGATGAATATATATTACATATAGAGGTTTATACAACAGAAGAGAGTTATTATCCTTGCTTGATGAACTCAAGAAAGACTTCTGGAAAAACATGACAGCCAGGTTAATACCTAAAGAAAGAAGTTGAATCTAATATGTAGTTCCCGAGCTCTATTCCTGGCATATACTGTGGCTGGAAATAAAGGCAAGAATAAGTCAGTATAGGGTCTTGCACAACAGTCTAACAATCTGTAAAGATTTTATCTAGAGTGAGTGTGACTTTCGGAATGAAAACTGAGGAGCTGAGATTATATTTGTGTGTCAGATATCACTGGGAGCAGGGAGTATTGATTTAAGTACCACACCTTCTCCCTTCAAAAACTAAATCAAACAAAATGGAACAGATAAAGTAAATAAATTCACAATTTTCCAAAATGGAAATTGATAATCTTATTCAAAATTTTATTTAGAATTACAAAAGACTAAGAATAATTGAGACAGTCTAAAAGATGAAAAACGGGTAGAAAGGCTTTCTTTCAGGAATATTGGTATTTGCAATGAAGATAATTAAGACAATGTGGGGTTGACTAAAGAATAGACCAGAAGCTCAAAGAAATAGACTAGAAAACCCAGAAAGAAATCCACATATATAGAGAGAGTTTATCTATGTAAAAGTTGCCACCCAAGAAATGGGAGGAAAAAAATGGTCTGTTTGATAAAGTGTTGATCAATTGGATAACTATGTGGGGGGAGGGCAATGAACTCTCCTCATGCCTTACTGAAAAAATTATTTCCAAACAGATTTTAAATTTTAAAAATGGATGTGAAAGGAAAACCAAAGATAAAAATAGCATAAGAGCATAACTTCATGACTATTCTTAGGAGATAGTTTTTAAAGTTAAAACATGAAATCATCATTCATGTATTTGTTACATTTGACTTCCCTGGTGGCTCAGATGGTAAAGTGTCTGTCTACAATGCGTGAGACCAGGGTTCGATCCCTGGGTCGGGAAGATCCCCTGGAGAAGGAAATGGCAATCCACTCCAGTACTATTGCCTGGAAAATATCATGGACAGAGGAGCTTGGTAGGCTACAGTCCATGGGGTCGCAAAGAGTCGGACACGACTGAGCAACTGCACTCATGTATTTGTTAAACTACCTCAAAATTGTTAATCTTATCAAAATACACCATTTGAGAGATTGAAAAAAAGCAGTCTATGGAGTGGGAGAAATATTTATATCATCTATAACTAAACTCTAAAATAATATTAAATATTCCTACTAATCAATGAGAGAAAGACAACCCAGAATGATAAAAAGGCAGGAGGCTTGAATAAACCCTTCACAAAATTTCTCAAGGGCCAATAAATACGTGAACAGGTATTAATACCATCAGAATTTTGGATAGTAAAGCAGAAGACACATTACATATTTGGATGTATAAAGAGTTTTAGTATCGTGAATTAGAAGCTTATATAGCTTTATAAAGAGCCTGGGTAGTAAAGCTCGGAGATGCTCTTACTGTCTTCCTCTGCTTCAGTCAAGTGACAGTGCTCAGGAGCTCAGCAGAAGCTGCTCAGACTCTCATGTCTGCCAGTTAGTCTGGCTATAACTTTCTCTGGAGAATATGACCTTCCCTTCCCTTCTCAGAATTCTCTCAAGGTCAGGCTTCAATTCAGAATCAAGCAGACAGGAAGTTCTTGGAAATGAAATATCTGGCTTCTCCTCTATAACAAGGAAACATCTTAATTAGCGATGCCAATTTGAGAACAGATAATTCAGAATGCTGTCCAACCTGCTTGGTAATAGGGGAAATAAGGAGTAAACCTGCAAAGAGGTTCACTATGCACTCAACAGATGGCTAGAAAGACTAACAGTTTGAAGTTTCCAAATACGTGGAGTGATAATTCTCCACATATTCCATGAGATTCCATTCCATTCCATTCTCATGGAATGGAGTATAAATTGGTAGTAGAAGTATAAATTGGTAAAACCACATAGGAAAACCATTTAGCATTGTGTATGAAATTGTGTATATATATGTTATTTGACTCATTCCATTCTAATCATGTATCCAATAAAATGTATGAAATGCATAGCAAGGACCATGCCCAATAGTGTCCGGAGTTCCCTGTCATATTTGAGGAGGCCAACATGGCTGGAGTGGGATTGTAAGACACTAGGTGAAATGGGGATAGGGTGAGATTGTACAGGGACTTGTTGGCCGTTGTTAAAACTTTGAAGGGTTTCCCTCAAAAGGGTGACATAACTGTACTGTTTTTAAAAAAGGATCATTCTGTGTTGAGAAGTGACTGAGGGGGCACAAGGCAAAGCAGGGAGACCAGGTAGGAAGCTGTTGCTTAGATTCAGGTAGATTATTGGTGATTTGTACCAGTGGACTGGCAGGATTTTTTATGGTTTGGATGTGGGGTGAGAAATTGGAGCCTCAAGAATGACTCCAGGTTTCATGTACTGAGCAACTGGAGGCTAGAGTTGCTAATAACCAATATGTGACAAGACTGTGGAAGAACAGGTTTTAATCTTCTGCTGAGCTGGTTGTTGGGCATAATAAAGTTTGAGAGGCTTATTAGGAGGCCAAAAAGTCACAGAATAGGGTGCAAGTGATGTAAAACATTCATATGTAATAAAACTAAAATTCCAACTAAACAAACAAAAGCCATAGATAGTATAACAAATGTTTAGCTATGTGGAAGACTAGGAAGTAATTGGTAGGAGAATGAATTTGAGTGTTCATGTACTCATCTTCATAATAGACAGTCAATCACTATTGCCTGAACCTGAGATATTTAGTTGAAATAATGGTATAAATTCTTTAGGCTTTCATGAACACTTAAAATTAAATTTGGGAAGACACTTTAAATTAACGTATTTTTCTGAGCAAGAAGCAATTACCAAAATGATCGTAGTTGATTTAGCCTCAATTCAGCTCTTTTTCTTTTAAATTAAAATAAAATGACATTGATGATTTTTAAAGGAAAAGAAGAAAGTATAGTTTCATTTTAATAGCAGTAGTTTGCTCTCTCAGTCTAGATATTTGTATCTCTGTGTTCACGTAAGAATAAATGATTGTCTGGAATTAAGACCATTAAAATTTAGCAATGATTATATCTAAGTGATGAAATAGTTTGATTTTTAAAAACTAAATGGCTTGGATATTTTTAAACATGCAAATTTTATCATTAAATGAATATACGATTTCTATATTTAAGGATAATAAAGTATAGATTATATGAGTTGTTTATATTTCATATTCTTAAAAATTTGCAAAATTACTAAGCAAATGAGATTTCTTCTGGGAAACTCATCTCCAAGCCAAACTCATGCCTAGGCGTGTCTATATTTGACATGTCGATGGTGTTAATCTTATAAATAAAACACCTCAGCCTAAGGTGATTAATGTATTTCATTTGAGAAAGTGAGAAGTGAATAAAATTACTTTTGTGAACCAATAGTTTATCATATTAAATAATGATAATGAGAATTGATTATTCACTAGTAGAATGTTTCACAACAAACAATATCCAGAGGTAAGATGTAAACGATCAATTGGTTTATCCATTTGGGGGAAACTTAAACCACTGTCTATACATTTCTACCTGGAAGAACTGAGTTGCTTCAGTTAGTTTCACTGTTTCTTTTTTCTTTTATTTATTTATTTTAATTGGAGGCTAATTACTTTACAATGTTGTGGTGGTTTCCAAAGGCCTTTCGGTTATTTGATTAGGTAGTCTATAGCGTATAGCTGCAATGTCTAACATAGCATTCACTATTCATATGAAACTATTTAAATTTGTTAAAATTAAATAAACTTAAAATTCAATTTCTCTTTCTACTAGCCACATTCCAGGTGGCCAGTGACTAGTGAGTACCATACTGAACACTGCAGACACATAAAATTTTCATCATTTTGAAATGTTTAAATGTTTTAAAGGACAGTGATTTGCTCCATGAAGAAAGCTTTTAAAAATGCTTCTCTAAACTATGTTAACTCTTTTTTTTCTCTAGGTCACTTTTTGAAAATTATCTTTTTTAAGAAATCAAAATTTACTGTGAATTTTCCCGTGATTTAACTATTTTAAGAATTTTTTAACAAATATAAAAAATAACTTCTTGTGAGCAGGATTTAAAGTTGACTTTCAACTGATAATGTCACTGTAGACAAAGCTCTGATCTCAGGGTTATAAAGAATCTGAAATAATCTTCAAATATTAGTCTTTTAATAAAAAACATATTGTCCATGGAGTTTATTTATAGGGTTAATCTAACAACAAAAGATTATGAAAGGTATAATTCAGGATAAAAGGAAAAACTTTTTCATTAATTTAGATTTGTTTTTGAGATGTTTCAAAAATATTTATTGAACACAATGAAAGTTCTTTCTTAGATGTACGGGCTTAATTTTTCTATTTATGGGAATTTAAATAGTGCCTGCATCAAGTATGTTACTCTGGAAAAAGACTTTTTATTAGAACAAATTTTCCCTTTAACAACCCAAGATCTGAGCTAATAATGGCAGTCAGCCAACCAATTTCATGGATTAGTTTAAAATATCTCTTGCTTACTAGCAAAATGTCAAGACGTTAGATTTTAGAGTTTACTTCATTTAATTTCCTCTGCCTAAGAGTAATCAACACTTCTCTCCATAACTTGGTAAAAGCATTTATATTAATGAGTTACTCTGCTGACACTCATTTAATGCCAATGATTTTGTATTAATTGCTGTTCAAAAATAATTGTGTTCATGATTTCTAGTACCACACACATATCATCAGCATTTAAAATGCATTATTGTTTGAACTTGGAATTGCTTTTTGTAAATGTCCCAAGAACTTGTGATGAGATTGATGTTGCAAGCAGCTATGCTTGCACAGTTTGGTTCTGAATGAGCTACTCTTCTGCAATATTTTCAGGTATTTGATTTCATAACTTTTTCCAAGTTTTAAAATATGTGCTTGCAAATAGATTCCCATCTTTTTGCATGAAAAATGAACACATAATTTAGTTTCATGGTGTATAATTTAAAATGTAGTCTTCCTAGTTATATTTCTGGAGTTAGGAATTTTCTTATCTGTCTTAATATTGTTTGTAGAGTAAAACAATCCAATTATAAAACATAAATAAAATCAGGGTGTATTAAAAAAAAACTGACTCAAGATATTTGACTGATGATTATTGATCTTATTTTCTAAATTGCAAAAGTTTATGTACACATTTAAAATTTTCTGTTAGCATTTTTGAATACTTAATAAATACTACTTGGGGTAAATACTACACTTACATAATTATCACTTTACTGTTGAGGTAGCAGTTTAGCTCAGACATAAAAAAAATATTGATGTCTTAAAAGCTAAATTTCTGCATGCTTGTGATGCCCTCTTTCCAAAGATGTGATGTAAATAATGGAATAAAGTCAGTGTTGGACAAGGATGTTTGGGAATGCACATGGATTTTTTAACCTAATACTAGAGGCTTGATAGGATTCACACATTCTTGGAACTTGGGGATCCTCAAGAATCAAGACTGACTGAGTGAAAGATGTCTTTTTTATATTTCTATTTATGACAAGGTGTAATGGAAGAAAGAGCTGAAGACCAGTGACCTAGAAGGGATCTTCCACTCTATTGAAACTCTAAGTGAAGTCCTTGACCCTTAGCTATTTTGGATAGACCAGTTAGTTATCATCTCAGCACACTGGAGGCTTTTCCTCCATTTGCAAGCTGCACTGAATACAGTTATAATCACTGGTTTCAAGAGAACATATTCTACTGAGGTTCACTGTCTTTGCTCTGTGAATTGGGAAATCTATATGCCTGACAATACCAAAATAACAATTATCTGTTTGAAAAAGCAGTATGTAAACAAAATTAAAAGTAAAACAATTTACTGATAGAGTATGCAACAATATATAACAGAAAATAAATATCCAGAATATTCCATAATGACTATCAGTTCAGTTCAGTCACTCAGTTGCGTACAACTCTGTGCCCTCATGGACTGTAGCATGCCAGGCTTCCCTGTCCATCACCAGCTCCCAAAGCTTGCTCAGACTCACGTCCATTGAGCCAGTGATGCCATTCAACCATCTCATCCTTTGTCGTCCCATTCTCCTCCTGCCTTCAATCTTTCCTAGCATCAGGGTCTTTTCCAATGAGTCAGTTCTTCTCATCAGGTGGCCAAAGTTTTGGAGTTTCAGCTTCAGCATCAATCTTTCCAATGAATATTCAGGATTTCATTTAGGATTTCATTTAGGATTGACTGATTGGCTCTCTTTGCAGACCAAGGGACTCTCAAGAGTCTTCTCCAACACCACAGTTCAAAAGCATTAATTCTTTGATACTCAGCTTTCTTTATAGTCCAACTCTCACATGCATACATGACTACTGGAAAAACCGTAGTTTTGACTAGATGAAACTTTGTTGGCAAAGTAATGTTTCTGCTTTTGAATATGCTGTTTAGTTTGGTCATAGCTTTTCTTCCAAGGAGCAAGCATTTTTTAATTTCATGGCTGCAGTCACCATCTGCAGTGATTTTGGAGTCCCCCCTGTTTCCAGTGTTTTCAATGTTTCCCCATCCATTTGCCCTGAAGTGATGGGACCAGATGCCATGATCTTAGTTTTCTGAATGTTGAATAAGAAAAGACAAAAATACAGTAAAAAAAAAAAAAAGGGTAAAATTTTGAACAAATCATCTGCAGAAGAGGAAATACAAATGACCAAACACATGTAAAGGATGTTTGCCTTAAATAGAAAGGAAGGAAAGGCAAATTAACACAATTGTGAAATATTCTCTCATCAGATTGAGAAAAAAATTGTAATATCAAGTGTAGATGAAGTTTCTTGGATATTAATATTCTCATATCTGTTGATTAATTTAAATTAGTTTTTTATATCTTAAGAATATTCTAGTTATAAATACTAATATGAACATTTTGTTATACAACTGTCTTGATCACTTAATATCTATGTGCCATTCTTTTTGTAATAAAATTCTGATAGTTCTTTGAGAATCCAGCTGGTCTTCATTGGAATAAATTTTGTTGGCATTACCAACCAAGGTACTCACCCTCTTTAAGGAAAAGGGATTTTCATATTGTTTAAGTAAGGCTACTAAGTGCCCTTTCCTTGGATTCTGAATCTCTATCAAAATTACAAAAATATAAAAACATAGGAGTGCTAAGGACATTTCAGATTTCATCAATTTTTAAGATGTTATACATGCAAAATGCAGCATTACTATATATATCTCCCCAAAAAATGATCACTAATTACACAGAAATGCTTTCTTTTCCCTTAGAACTTTTTTTATATTTAGTAAATAACCTCTTTAGATATACCTTCAAATTTACTTTTGTCATATTTCACTATCGCACATAAAAAGAAAAATATAAGTGAAATAAATTGACTAAGGATTACCTAAATCCTCTTCATTCTGTGAATTGCTTTTTATTCTCTGAGTTCTCAGTGTTCTTGATTTCTAAGCTATAGAGGAGGTTAATTGATGGAGCATGTTTAGTCCCAGATATATTTTTCTGAACAATTTACACCATTCAGCAAATTTTGTTACCTGTAGTCATGTCTTCAAAGATGAGTAACAATTTCACTAATATAATGTCTTTGCATTATGTTGCTTTTATATCTTTTTGTATATATAATCATTTAAAAATAAGTACCAATTCATAGTTTAACCAGAATATTTATTTTATTTTATTTTTATTTTTTTACTTTATTTTATTTACAATACTGTATTGGTTTTGCCATACATTGACATGAATCCACCACAGGTGTACATGTGTTCCCAAACATGGACCCCCCTCCCACCTCCCTCCCCATAACATCTCTCTGGGTCATCACCGTGCACCAGCCCCAAGCATGCTGTATCCTGCGTCGTACATATACACAATGGAGTATTACTCAGCTGTTAAAAAGAATACATTTGAATCAGTTCTGATGAGATGGATGAAACTGGAGCCAATTATACAGAGTGAAGTAAGCCAGAAAGAAAAACACCAATACAGTATACTAACACATATATATGGAATTTAGAAAGATGGCAATGACGACCCTGTATGCAAGACAGCAAAAAAGACACAGATGTGTATAACGGACTTTTGGACTCAGAGGGAGAGGGAGAGGGTGGGATGATTTGGGAGAATGGCATTGTAACATGTATACTATCATGTAAGAATCGAATCGCCAGTCTATAACCAGAATATTTAACATGTAATTAAACAAAATATATATGGTGCCAAATACAGCTATTTTTTAACTGTAGTGAGAACGATATTAACATTATAACCAAGTCTCACATGCTCAGACAAGATCATCTTCTTTAAAATACCTGTATCCAACCAGAATTGTGAGATGCCATTTAAGACATGTTCAGTTCAGTTCAGTCACTCAGTCATGTCCAACTCTTTGCGACCCCATGAATTGCAGCATGCCAGGCCTGCCTGTCCATCACCAACTCCTGGAGTTCACTCAGATTCATGTCCATCGAGTCAGTGATGCCATCCAGCCATCTCATCCTCTGTCGTCCCCTTCTCCTCCTGCCCCCAATCCCTCCCAGCATTCAAAGTCTTCCAGTGAGTCAATTCTTCTTATGAGGTGGCCAAAGTACTGGAGTTTCAGCTTTAGCATCAGTCTTTCCAAAGAAATCCCAGGGCTGATCTCCTTCAGAATGGACTGGTTGGATCTCCTTGCAGTCCAAGGGACTCTCAAGAGTCTTCTCCAACACCACAGTTCAAAAGCATTAATTCTTCAGCACTCAGCCTTCTTCACAGTCCAACTCTCACATCCGTACATGACCACAGGTAAAACCATAGCCTTGACTAGACGGAACTTAGTTGGCAAAGTAATATCTCTGCTTTCGAATATGCTATCTAGGTTGGTCATAACTTTTCTTCCAAGGAGTAAGCGTCTTTTAATTTGATGGCTGCAGTCACCATCTGCAGTGCTTTTGGAGCCCCCAAAAATAAAGTCTGACACTGTTGCCACTGTTTCCCCATCTATTTCCCATGAAGTAATGGGACCAGATGCCATGATCTTCATTTTCTGAATGTTGAGCTATAAGACAACTTTTTCACCCTCCTCTTTCACTTTCATCAAGAGGCTTTTTAGTTCCTCTTCACTTTCTGCCATAAGGGTGGTATCATCTGCATATCTGAGGTTATTGATATGACATGTTAAATTATGAAAAAATACACAGCTTGGAAATGATTAAATATGGTGATTTCTTAATGGTATCTATATGCTACCTACAAGAGATACACTTTAAATATACATACAAACTGATAGTAACAGGAGAGAAAAAGATATCCATGCAACTGAAAATTGAAAGATAGCAGGGTCTTATAGTATTTGTATTGGACAAAATTGGACCTCAACATAGAAGTACTTGAGCTTCCCTGGACGCTCATATGGTAAAAAATCTGCCCACAATGCGAGACACATGGGTTTGATTCCTAGGTTGAGAAGATCCCCTAGAGGAGGGCATGGCAACCCACTCCAGTATTCTTGCCTGGAGAAGACCTGTGACAGAGGAGCCTGGCGGGCTACAGTCCATGAGGTCGCAAAGAGACACGACTGAGGGATTAAGCACAGCACACCATACTGCTGCTAAGTCTCTTCAGTCGTGTCTGACCCTGTGCGACTCCACAGACAGCAGCCCACCAGGCTCCTCTGTCCCTGGGATTCTTCAGGCAAGAATACTGGAGTGAGTTGCCATTTCCTTCTACAATGCATGAGAGTGAAAAGTGAAAGTGAAGTCGCTCAGTCGTGACCTACTCTTCCAGACCCCATGAACTGTAGCCTACCAGGCTCCTCCATCCATGGGATTTTCCAGGCAAGAGTACTGGAGTGGGGTGCCATTTCCTTCTCCAGCACACCATAGGAGTACTTAAAAACATGGAGCAAGTATTGTTTTTTTTTCAGCCACTCAGTTGTGCCTGGCTCTTTGCAACCCCATGTATTCCAGCTCACCAAGCTTACCTGTCCTTCACCAACTTCTGGAGCTTGCCCAATCTGATGCTCATTGACTCAGTGATGCCATCCAACCATCTTGTCCTCTTTTCTCCACTTCTCCTCCTGCCTTCAATCTTCCCCAGCATCAGGGTCTTTTCTAATGAATCAGCTCTTCGTTTCAGGTAGCCAAAGTACTGGAGCTTCAGCTTCAGCATCAGTCTTTCCCATGAAATTCAGGGTTGATTTCCTTTAGGATTTGACTGTTTTTTCTCTCCCTGCAGTTCAAGGGACTCTCAAGCATCTTTTCCAACACCACAATTCAAAAGCACCAATTCTTCAGCATTCAGCATTCTTTGAGGTCCAACACTTACACCCATACATGATTACTGGAAAAAACAGAGCTTT
The DNA here is from genome assembly GCF_032405125.1 of Capricornis sumatraensis. Classification (NCBI taxonomy): domain Eukaryota; kingdom Metazoa; phylum Chordata; class Mammalia; order Artiodactyla; family Bovidae; genus Capricornis; species Capricornis sumatraensis. The sequence goes on from NC_091072.1 coordinate 84,327,766, forward strand.
AACTCTACAGACTTTTGTCAACAAAGTAATGTCTCTTCTTGTAAATATGCTGTCTGGCTTTGTGATAGATTTTTTTTCCAAGGAGCAAGTGCCTTTTAATTTTATGACTGCAGTCACCATCTGCAGTGATTCTGGAGCTCAAGAAAATAAAGTCTTTCACTCTATCCATTTTTTCTGCAAATATTTGGCGTGAAATGATGGGACTGGATGTCATGATCTTAGTACCTTGAATGTTGAGTTTTAAGCCAAATTTTTCACTCTCCTCTTTCACTTTCATCCAGAGGCTCTTTAGTTTCTCTTTGTTTTCTTCCATAAGGGTGGTGTCATCTGCATATCTGAGGTTATTGATATCTCTCCCAGCAAACTTGATTCCAGCTTGTGCTTCATCCAGCCCAGCATTTCACATGAAGTACTCTGCATATAAGTTAAATAAGCAGGGTGACAATATACAGCCTTGACATACTCCTTTCCCGATTTGGAACCAGTCTGTTGTTTCATGTCCAGTTCTTACTGTTGCTTCTTGACCAGCATACAGATATCTCAGGAGGCAGGTCAGGTGCTTTGATATTCCCATCTTTTTAAGAATTTTCCACAGTTTGTTGTGATCCACACAGTAAAGGCTTTAACATAGTCAATGAAGCAGAAGTAGATATTTTTATGGCATTCTCTTGCTTTTTCTATGACCCGGTGAATGTGGTACTTTGACCTCTGGTTCCTCTGCCTTTTCTAAATCCAGTATGTTCATCTGGAAGTTCTTGGTTCACGTTATGTTGACTCTGGCATGAAGAATTTTGTGCATTGCTTTGCTAGCATGTGAAATGAGTGCAAGTGTGCAGTAATTTGAACATTCCTTGTCATTGTGTTTCTTTAGGATTGGAATAAAAACTGACCTTTTCAAGTCCTGTGTCCACTGTTGATGTTTTCCAGATGTGCTGGCATATTGAGTGCAGCACTTTAACAGCATCATCTCTTAGGATTTGAAATAGCTAAGCTGGAATTCCATCACCCCCACTAGCTTTATTCATAATGTTGTTTCCGAAATCCCACTTGACTTTTGCACCCCAGGATGTCTGGCTCTAGGTGAGTAATCATACCATCATAGTTATCTGGGTCATTAAGATCTTTTTTGTATGGATCTTCTCTGTATTTCTGTCACCTCTTCCTAATATCTTCTGCTTCTGTTAGTTCCATACCATTTTTGTCCTTTATTGTGCCCATCTTTGCATGAAATGTTCCCTTAGTATCTCTAATTTTCTTGAAGGGATCTCTAGTCTTTCCCATTCTATTGTTTTCCTCTATTTCTTTGCACTGATCACTTAGGACGGCTTTCTTATCTCTCCTTGCTATTCTTTGGATCTCTGAATTCACATGGGTATATCTTTCCTTTTCTCCTTTGCCTTTTGCTTCTCTTCTTTTCTCATCTATTTGTAAGCCTCCTCAGTCAACTGTTTTGTCTTTTTTGCATTTCTTTTTCTTAGGGATTGTTTTGATCACCACCTCCTATACAATGCTACAACCCACCATTCATAATTCTTCAGGCATTCTGTCTATCAGATCTAATCCCTTGAATTTATTTATTACTTCCACTGTATAATCATAAGTGATTTGATTTAGGTCATACCTGAATGGTCTAGTGGCTTTCCCTACTTTCTTCAATTTAGTTTTGAGTTTAGCAATAAGTTCATTATCTGAGCCACAGTAACCTCCTGGTCTTGTTTTTGCTCACTGTATAGAACTTCTCCATCAGAGGGCAGACAGAATGAAAACCGCAATCACAGAACAATAACCAAACTGATCACATGGATCACAGCCTTGTCTCACTCAATGAAACTATGAGCCATGCCATGTAGGGCCACCCAAGATGGACGGGACATGGTGTAGAGTTCTGACAAAATGTGGCCCGCTGGAGAAGGGAATGGCAAACCGCTTTAGTATTTTTCCTGGAGAACCGAAGAACAGCATGAAAATGCAAAAGATATGACACTGAAAGATGAACTCCCCATGTCAGTAGGTGCCCAATATGCTGCTGGAGATGAGTGGATAAATAACTCCAGAAAGAATGAAGAGGCTGAGCCAAGGGAAAAACAACACCCAGTTGTGGATATGACTGGTGATGGAAGTAAAGTCTGATGCTGTAAGAACAATACTGCATACTAACCTGGAATGTTAGGTCCATGAATCACAGCAAGTTGGAAGTGGTCAAACAGAAGATGTCAAGAGTGAACATCAGCGTTTTAGGAATCAGTGAACTAAAATGGACCAGAATGGGCAAATTTAGTTCAGATGATCATTATATCTACTACTGTGGGCAAGAATCATTTAGAAGAAACAGAGTAGCCCTTATAGTAACAAAAGAGCATGAAATGCAGTACTTGGTTGGAATCTCAAAAACAATGGAATGCTCTCTGTTCATTTCCAAAGCAAACCATTCAATATCACAGAAATTTAAGCCCATGTTCCAACCACAAATGCCAAAGAATCTGCATGGTTCTATGAAGACCTACAAGACCCTTTAGAACTAACACCAAAAAAGATGTCGTTTTCATCATAGGGGACTGGAATGCAAAAGTAGGAAGTCAAGAGATATCTGGGGTAACAGGCAAGTTTAGCCTTGGAGTACAAAATGAAGCAAGGCGAAGACTAATAGAGTTTTGCCAGGAGAATGTACTGATCATAGACAACACCATCCTTAACAACACAAGAAATGACTCTACACATGAACATCACCAGATGGTCAATAGAGAAATCAGGTTGATTGCATTCTTTCATTCACTAAACCATTCTGTATGGGATTCTCCAGGCAAGAATACTGGAGTCATTGCCATTTCCTTCTCCAGGGGATCTTCCCTACCCAGAATCAAAGCTGGGTTTCCTGCACTGCAAGCAGATTCTTTTCCATTTGAGCCATATGTGTGTTTATACATACACAAACACACATGCGTTTGTGTGTGTGTCTTATTACATACAAAATCGTGTGCTGTTCTGTGAAAAGAAGCATAGTTTAGCCTGTTGGGACACTTTGAACTGTTGTCTTTATGACAAATGTAAATGTAGAGAAACTATTACTCTTGGCAATCATGCTCATCTCAAATCACCACTGAGATTCTAACCACTTATACTAGGCATTTTGCCTCCTCAGTGAACTAAACAAAAATGTTCAGCATCCTAAATATAACTCTTACCTTCTTTAACTCAAATTTGGTCCAGAAACTGTAATTATTCAAAACTGTAAATATTCATATTTCATTATTTCTAATACACTCAATGTTTTTTACATGTTAATATATGAGAATTGATGATGAGTGCTAAAGAATTGATAGTTTTGAATTGTGGTGTTGGAGAAGACTCTTAAGAGTCCCTTGGACTGCAAGGAGATCAAACCAGTCAATTTGAAAGGCAATCAGTTCTGAATATTCATTGGAAGGACTGATGATGAAGCTGAAACTCCAAAACTTTGACCACCTGATGCAAAGAACTGATTCATTGGAAAAGACCCTGATTCTGGGAAAGACTGGAGGTAGGAGAAGGGAATGACAGAGGATGAGATGGTTGGATGGCATCACTGACTCGATGGAGATGAGTTTGAGCAAGCTTTGGGAGTTGGAGATGGATAGGGAAGACTGGCGTGCTGTAGTCCATGGGGTTGCAAAGAGTCAGGCACAACTGAGCAACTGAACTGAACTGACTGATATCTGAGAATGGAATGCATCTTAAAATTTATAGCATCTCTTAAATGCTATAAGTCAGGAGACAATAATGACTTTATTGTCCCTGCTTGCACATATGTGACTTTGGTCATAGCTGTTTATAATTGTTATTACTTCATTTGTGTTAGGAGCATTTGGGGGATAAAACATTGAGTTTAATGGCTCTTTAAATGTCTTATAATTCATCAATAAGACCAAAAATTTATTATCTACTGAAAGTTATGGAAATAAAGCACCTGGACATACAGGAAGTGAAGTCCAATGCTCTAAAAAGCAATACTGCATACGAACCTGGAATGTTAGGTCCATGAATCAAGGCAAATTGGAAGTGGTCACACAGGAGATGGCAAGAGTGAACACCAACATTTTAGGAATCAGCGAACTAAAATGGACTGGAATGGGTGAATTTAACTCAGATGACAATTATATCTACTACTATGGGCAAGACTCCCTTAGAAGAAAAAACAAGAAAACTCTCTTGCTTTTTCAATAATCCCGCTGATGTTGGCAGTTTGAGTGCTGGTTCCTCTGGAGGTAATGAAGGTAATGGTGAACTCTTTCAAAGATCCCATGCCTGTCCTTTTACACTCACTGCCCCAAACCCTGCAGCAGGCCGCCATCTACCCACGCCTCTGCTGGAGACTCTTGGACACTCCCAGGCAAGTCTAGATCAGTCTTTTGAGGGGTCACTGCTCCTTTCTCCTGGGTTTTGGTGCACACAAGGTTCTGTTTGTGCCCTCCAAGAGACTATTTCCCAGTCCTGTGTAAGTTCTGGCAATTCTATGGTAGGGTTAATGGCGACCTCCTCCAAGAGGTCTTATGCCATACCTGCACCCAGAGCCCCTGCCCCTGCGGCAGTCCGCTGCTGACCCGTACCTCCACAGGAGATGTTCAAACACAGTTCTCCCTCAGTCTCTGTGGGGTCCCTGGGTCCTGGTGCGCACAAGGTTTGTTCAGCTCTCTGAGCATCTCTGGCGGGAATGGGGAATTTGCCCCTCCTACAGTCTTGCTGGGGATTCTCCTTTGCCCTTGGGTGTGGGGTCTCTCCTCACAGCCTCTCCAGCACTGTTCAGCCACCACTCCAGCGCCTACCATCTTGCTGGGTTTTTCTGACCTTGGACATGGGGTATCTCCCCATAGGAAAACAGACTGGTTCCAAATAGGGAAACAAGTACATCAAGACTATATATTGTCACCCTTGCTTATTTAACTTATATGCAGAGTATATCATGAGAAACGCTGGGCTGGAAGTAGCACAAGCTGGAATCAAGATTGCCAGGAGAAATATCAATAACCTCAGATATGTAGATAACACCACCCTTATGTCAGAGAGCTAAAAAGAACTAAAAAGCCTCTTGATAAAGTGAAAGAGGAGAGTGAAAAAGTTGGCTTAAAGCTCAACATTCAGAAAACTAAGATTATGACATCTGGTCCCATCACTTCATGGCGAATAGATGGGGAAACAGTGGAAACAGTGGCTGACTTTATTTTGGGGGCTCCAAAATCACTGCAGATGGTGATTGCAGCCATGAAATTAAAAGACGCTTACTCCTTGGAAGGAAAGTTATGACCAACCTAGATAGCATATTCAAAAGCAGAGACATTACTTTGCCAACAAATGTCCATCTAGTCAAGGCTATGGTTTTTCCTGTGGTCATGTATGGATGTGAGAGTTAGACTGTGAAGAAAGCTGAATGCCGAAGAATTGATGCTTTTAAATTATGATGCTTGAGAATCCTTTGGACTGCAAGGAGATCAACACCTGATGCGAAGAGTTGACCCTGATGCTAGGAAAGATTGAAGGCAAAGGTTAAGAGCGTGGCAGAGGATGAGATGGCTAGATAGCATCACCAATTCAGTGGACATGAATTTGAGCAAACTCCAACAGATAGTGAAGGACAGGGAAGCCTGGCATGCTGCAGTCCATGGGGTCACAAAAATTCAGATATACTTAATGACTGATCAATAACAACCACAACAACAATGCCTGATAAGATTGAGAAAGTACAGCAGAATGAGCATTGGTAGCTTGAAAGATATACTTAAGCAGTCTTTTAAGAAATGATGTATATACAAATAACACCAAAGAATAATATTTTGTGGCAAAGTACAAATATCAATTACTCAGAGTTTAAGATTGGTTTAGATGAATTATTTTCTGAATAAGGAAATATTTAAGACTATATTACACAATTTCTTTTGTACATAGTTTCTTTCTTGTGTGCGCGTGAGAATCACAAGTCATAAACAGTTTGTTTAAATAAATATTTCCAAAAATACACATATCTATATGATAAACATTGTATTATAGTTTAATTATAATTATTTTTTCTTTCTTGATGGTAAAATTAGTGGCCTTTAAACCATGGGATTTGGTAAATATACATGGTAGATTGCATCGTTTGGTTCCAACTTATCCGTATTCCCTTTATCCACACCCTTTGCCTGTAACTTTCAGGTGTCCACCCACATGCATGGGTGACCCGCCCTGCTCCTTGACTCTGAGCTTTATAATATAACTTGATTCAGTTAATGAGATACTAGTAATCATGGGGCAAGCAAAGGCTTGAAAGAGTACATGCACATTTCCATCTGCTTCCTTCTACCTCTGCCATTTGTCGTGACAACATGCCAGAACTAGGCTGCTGCAGGATGACAGAAAAGTGGAGCAGATCCAAGCTGGCCCTAAAGGCGCCAGCTACAACAGCTGATAGTCAGCCTGCTCTCAAGTGTGTGAGAAAGTCCAGCCCACATTAGCAAGGCCACATTTCTGATCCACTGCTGATCTCATGCGTGAACAATTAATGTTTACTGTTATATGTCACTAAGGTTTTGTGACTATGTTTCTGCAGCACTATTATGGTGATCAATAACTAATATAGTTCACTTTAAATGGTATATGTGTTTTCACCACTTTAATGTGCTATGCCCCTTCCGCTTGATTCACTGGATAAGTGGATAAGATTTTCCAAAGAAGTTCTCAAGTCCCTTGGAAACTTGTAGTATGCCTGGATATGCACATCATTCTTAGAAATAATGAAAAAAGTATAGACGGGACTGCTTGACAATGTTTTCCCCTCACGCGTCATTATTGAAAATGTTATACATTGCAAATGAAATAAAAGGAAGATTTCAGAGCCATTAGATTCTTGACCCTGCTCTTTTATATTCTGCTATTGCATTCATTCGGAGAAGGCAATGGCACCCGACTCCAGTACTCCCGCCTGGAAAATCCCATAGGCGGAGGAGTCTGGAAGGCTGCAGTCCATGGGGTCGCTGAGGGTCAGACACGACTGAGAGACTTCACTTTCACTTTTCACTTTCATGCATTGGAGAAGGAAATGACAACCCACTCCAGTGTTCTTGCCTGGAGAATCCCAGGGACGGGGGAGCCTGGTGGGCTGCCACCTATGGGGTCGCACAGAGTCGGACACGACTGAAGCGACTTAGCAGTAGCATTGCATTCATTGGGGCTTCCCAGGTGGCGCTAGTGGTAAAAAACCAACTTGCCAAAGCGGGAGACATAGAGATGTGTTTGATCCCTGGGTCTGGAAGATCCCCTGGAGGAGGGCATTGCAACCCATTCCAGTATTCTTGCCTGGAGAATCCTATGGACAGAGGAGTCTGGAGTGCTACAGTCCATAGTGTAGCAAAGAGTCAGACAAGACTGAAGTGACTTGACAGGATTGCGTTCATTTCAACCTAATCAGCTCTACCTTACGGAGGATAGCAGACCTTGATTTGACCGTGAATGCTAAGCTCTAGCTATTCACTCACCTGAATTAAGAATTTTAGAAGCCCTATGTGCTAATATGCATATATATGGTGAAAAGTTATGGTGGGAGGGGAAATTTAAGATTTTGGGGGTATTTATTATATGCTAGGCATTTTAACTCTATCACCTATTTAACACACAGAATTTTAGGAAGAACAAGTGGAGTGGAGACTGTTTCTGCTAGTCCAATACCCTCCTTTTGTTAATAGCACCTGGTACCCCATTTAAGGGAATCATCCTTTTCCATTTCATGTGGTTCTGGTGAAACTTCTTACAGTGCTCTTGCCACCATCCAGTTATATAGAAAGACAGCCAGGGGTCTCATGACAGCCCATGATGGCCAGCCTCCTGGGGATAATATGAGTCTTTAATGAGATTTTATGCCTGTAACAAGTAAGAAAAAGAATCTCTAATGCTTTGGGGCCACCAATCAGTAGAATGTAGGGTTGGACCAGTTAGCATCCATGATTCCTGCCACAAGGAGATAGCCTGCCTATGAATGAAACATGTGCACAGGGAGAACCAGAATCGTCAGATGGAGAGATACTTCTCTGAGAACACTATTTAAGCCCTTATACCCATCCCTAGATAGCATATTCAAAAGCGGAGACATTACTTTGCCTATTAAAGTCCGTCTAGTTAAGGCTATGGTTTTTCCTGTGGTCATGTATGGATGTGAGACTGTAAAGAAGGCTGAGCACTGAAGAATTGGTGCTTTTGAACTGTGGTGTTGGAGAAGACTCTTGAGAGTCCCTTGGACTGCAAGGAGATCCAACCAGCCCATTCTGAAGGAGATCAGCCCTGGGATTTCTTTGGAAGGAATGATTCTAAAGCTTAAACTCCAGTACTTTGGCCACCTCATGGGAAGAGTTGACTCATTGGAAAAGACTCTGATGCTGGGAGGGATTGGGGCAGGAGGAGAAGGGGCCGACAGAGGATGAGATGGCTGGATGGCATCACTGACTCGATGGACGTGAGTCTGAGTGAACTCCAGGAGTTGGTGATGGACAGGGAGGCCTGGCATGCTGCGATTTATGAGGTCTCAAAGAGTCGGACATGACTGAGAGACTGAACTAACTAACTATATCTCATAGATGCAATTATTTGAGTCAAGAAAGTCCTGTTTGTCTTAAACTTATTTGAGTTGAGTGTCACTTGCAGTTGAAAGGATTCTAAATGATTCAAAAGTATTACTCTCACTTTATGGTAAAGGAAACTATCTTCCAAACATCAACTTACTCATCCGAAGTTTCACAAGGTATCTCACAAGGTAATAATAGAGTTAGAATGTGATCACAGGTCTGTCCAACATCCATGATATTTGCATAACTACATTATAAAAATTTCTAAAGTGTACATACAGTAAAACTCACTTTTTTATTGTATAGTTTTATAAGTTTTGATAAATAAATTCAAGTCACTGCCATCAGTTTTGGCACCCTTGAGAAGTTCCCTCCATGCTGTCCCTTTTAGGTCAAACTCTCCTCCTTACTCTTAATACTTTATAACCGCTGACTTGTTCTCTGTCCCTAGAATTTTGCCTTTTCCAGAATGTCATATAAATGGAATCACACAGTCTTTTCAATCTGGCTTTTTTTCACTTAGCATAATGTATTCTGTTCCATACTGTTGTATGTTATCCACATAAATGTTTTATGTAAGCACGCCTGGAGTAGTTTTTCAGTCTAATCCTCATGAGCAAGAGTGGGGCATGTGTGTGTGTGTGTATGTGTGTTCAGTTGCTCAGTTGTGTCTGACTTTTTCCAATCCCATGAACTACAGGCCGCCAGGCTCCTCTGTCCATGGAATTCTTCAGGCAAGAATACTGGAGTGGGTTGCCATTTCCTATTCCAGAGGCTCTTCCCGACCAAGGGATCAAACCCACGTCTCTTGTATCTCTACTATTGACAGGCAGATTCTTTACCGGTGCTTCAGATGGAAAGTCGGAGTGGGGATATACAGATTTTAAAAAGAGGAAAAGAGACATATCCTGGGATGAACAGTATTCTAGATTTATATTCAGCTGGAATCTATGAATGTGACCTTTTGTGGAAACGGGAACTTTTTGGATGTAATCAAATTAAGATCATGTCAAACTGGATTAGGGTAGGCCCTAATCCAATGACTGGTGTTTTTATGAGGAGAGAGAAAATTATTCCTTTATTTATATTTTTTAAACTTTTTTTATTTTGTAGAGATATAGCTGATTAGCAAACAGCACTGCGATAGTTTCAGGCAAACAACCATGGGATTCACCCTATATATACATGTATCCATTCTCCCCCAAACTCCTCTCCCATTCAGGTTGCCACACATCTCAAGCTCTGCAATTATCCCTTCCTCCTGTCCTTCACCCCAGCAACCATAAAAAGAGAGAAGTTTAGATACAAAGGGATAATGTCACATGACAACAGAAGCAGGGATTGGAGACATGCAGCTGCAAACCGAGAAACACCAAGGGTTGCCTCCAACCACAAGAAGCTACAAGAGAGGTACAGAACAGATGCTCCCTCAGAATCTCCACATGAAACCAATCTTGCTGACACCTTGAATTCCAGCTTCCAACTTCCAGAAATGTTAAGAGATGGATTTCTGTTATTTGAAGCCACTCAGTTTGTGGTCATTTGCTGTGGAAAACCTAGGAAACTAATACAAGAAGGTATGAAAGTTAGGGGATTGCTTTTAAGGCAGCTTTCATAAAGCAAAAGAGCCTGACTGAAGACATAAGATAGATTAAGACCAAGCTTCTTCACTTCACAGTTTTGCCTTAGGATATGCCCAATTAAATTCAAAAGTCAAATAGTAATAGCATCATGGATACTGATGCATATACTTTCTCCAAGCATCAAATTTATTAGCAGTAATTGAAAAGTGAAACCTGTTTCTAAAATGTGATAAACAATGTAGAAACTAATTTTGGCCACCCTACCCACTAATTTTGAAGTCAACTCATTCATAACCACTCATGTTTCCATTGGAAAAAAAAAAATGCTCAAGTCGGGGAAGGGGCACCTTTCAACAATCTTTATATTAGCTGTCTCCAGAAGATTAGAGACTCAGGAAATTAGGTATCAAAATTTAATTAACTTTCCATGTTACAAAAAGAGAAAAGAAAAAATTAAAATAAAATCCACATTTCTCTAGAGAGAAAACCTGAAATGCATTTCAGTCTGCTGCATGGATTTTAGACACAAACAAATTAGAGGATAATTTTAACAGACAAAACGTATATAGCATTTTGACACTTACGATATAGAACCAAAAGACAACAAATGAACAAATTAACATTTTAGATAAACCAAGAGAATGGATTTATTTTTAAGAGAATTTAAATTATGTATCCATGATGTTTATATTGTTGATTCAATTTAAAATATCAATTAATCTAACTTGTAATAATGATAAAAACCTGTGATTCTCAAACCTGGATCCCCTTTAGACTCTCACGAACAACCTAAAAAGATACAGATCCCTATGCCTCACTGCCCAGTTTTGATTTGGTAAGCCTGACTGAGGCCTAGGAAATCTGTTTTGCTTTTTCAAATTCTCCAGGTTATCCTGATGGACAACCAGGTTTGAGGACAACTAACAGGAAAAATGCACTCACAGAAAGAAGCTTTGATCTCCCAAAGCCTGGAGAATTAGAGATGGGGTCAGTCCTGGGTCAAATACCAAAAGTAAAATATTAGAATGGAAGTAATATAATATTTAGGGTCAAGAAACAGAGGCAGGGTCCAAAAGGGAAGCCAGGGTACAGGGTGGAGGCAAGCTTCATGAAACAGGAAGAGAGGTCAGAATGGCAGTGAGAAATCACAGTCAGAACACAGGGCAGGATGTAAGGAAGACAGAAACCTCTGGGATTCACCATTTGAGGTTCAGTCTGGCTTAGGACTCAGAGAAGGCTTCACCTGTACCAGATTCCTGTTTGCACAGCTATGCTTTTAAGTAAATTCCTCCATTAAGAGTATCAGCTCATTCAGGGTATAACCAGTCTTATTTTTTCAGTATCTAACAGCTTGCATTAGTGTCCAGCATAAGATTGAGTGATATGCACTGACTTCTCCATAAACTGAAGTCATCTCCCAGGTGATCATATGTCATTGTAATGCCAGTGTGTGCATGTATATGTTTGTATGTATATTTTTTTTGTAGAATGCTTCAAACAGTGAACTGTTGTTTTGTTTAATGTGTAATATTTTTTCCATGTTATTAAATTTTTAATGAAAATCCTCTAAAAATGAATTTTCAAAGTCAGGTAAATTGAAAGGACAGTTGTTATTTCTTGGGTAACAGTAAGACATTTATTTCTTTATAATTTTTTTTCATTCATAAAAAGGACAAAGCACAGTCCTAGGCTACTCCATTGAAAAAAATGATAAAAAATAACTAAAAAAATCAATTCAATATTTATCAGTATCAAATAAAACTACTACCACCTTTCCTTGAAATACAAAGAAACAACAGATGTATCTATCACTATATAAAGTTTAATTAAGAATCTTGTGTCTTAAAGCAGATGATGCATTAGTTAGCTTGACAACAGTTTAAACCTGAGGGTCCCAGTCAAATTTGTACACGTCTATGAGGAAATGAAAGCTTGAATTATCAGTGTATGAGAGATTTTACTCTATTTTATCTCTGTCACGAATTTAAAATTAAACAAACAACCTTCAAAGTCTGTTTTCTTCTTATCTGTCAGAACCATTTCATGCAAAATCTAACCAGTTTTGCTCTTTATTACCATACATAAGAAAATAAAAGGCAAGCATGCATTTGGCAAAATATTTAGTTGTTGATTATATAAAAATGCCCAACATGGGTCACATTGCAAAAGGAAAACCCCAAAGTGTAACAATGAAAACACAAACATTTGTACAGAAGGCTTACAGAATATTTGTTTCCCAAAAGTATGAAGAGATTTTGTTGCTTTTTCAAATAATTAAATATTTTATGAAATCTGGCAATGCTCTCAGACTGTTGACATACTTCTACTGGGGAATCATCCCTTTCACTTGTTTTTAAAAAGTTTCATTTTATAACAAAGAGTTAAATGTAAACTAATGAAATATTTATTGGTATTTTCATAATGAAAGCTCTAAACATTTACACATAGATATATAGTACAAAAATTATACAAATTAAAGAAAAGGGGGTAAAATAGTAATAGATCTATTTTGCTTCCTGTAGATATTTTTTGAACCTATAAGGTATCCTTTCTAAAAAGATAAACTCTATCTCTAATTAGCTAGCAAGGTTGTGCTAATAAAATAGGATTATACCTCTTGAAGCATCAGACATTGCACTATTTCATTAGCCAGCTAATCCTTTATTACTTGACTTCTTTCACATCCACACTCAAACATATGTCCGTGCACACCATGGAGAATGAAGAAATGTGCATCTTCCTTTCCAGGTCTTATAAAAACCTAAAATACCAACCCTTGGGAGATACCACTGCACAGACAAGCTATTTGTCTCCTCCCAGCCTTCTAGTTTTGGATACTTTTCAAAGTACCATTAACAAACCTTGATTTGGTATTTTTAGCCAGTTTTCGGTATTGCATTGAAGCAGGAAATGAATTTGAAACGAAATTTAAAAAATAATGGGAAATACTGTAGTTTTTCCAAGCTACAGGTGATTTCTTGATCCCACACCTTTAATAAAGAAAGGTTTTACTTAGAATGAAGCACAAAAACAAAGACACTAGAATATTAGATAATTCTGATATTCACTTAACTGACATTTATCCCTAGCTATGTAAAGCCTGTCACATCTCAATTTAAAAAAATGGGAGCTCTCTACTTTTTAAAATTGGTCATTTCACGTATGAATAAATACAGCAACATGATGATACTCTATCACAAGAGCTATGATTTTTGAGGTTTGAAATTGATAATAAGAAAAGCATAAAAGAACATCAGAGTAGAATACAAAAGTAAAAAAAAAAACAAAACTTCATACAGTATGTTAATTTTACTATTAAAAAACTAACTTAAAAGAATTACTGATTCTGAAAACCAAATGTTTAGAAAATTACTTGCTTCCAAAATAGGAATACTGATCATAAGTTCTAGAATTTGGTTTTCAATATTCAAAATCTTCCAACTTATTCAATAAAATGATTTGGTATTGGATATTATGTCTAATTCTTCAGTTCTATTTTTTTTTTCTAAGAAAACTCAAAATGTCAAGAATGATAGGGGCCATTCAAAAATATGCAGGACCCAAAACAGAGAGGATAGTACAAGAGACTATAGTACTCTTACATTTACCACATACGATCAACACTTCAACCTCTATTATATTTCACAACTTGTTATTAAATTTAAAGCACCTGTGTATGGTGATTTTACTTTCACTCTACAGCCTATAGTATTGAATTGAACACTGTAACTTGTCCCATTGGATTAAATCATGCAACTGTCACAGAATCAGTTTAAGTGGTTTATAAGGCATATTGGAACGAGTTAAAAATCATTTTATATTCATTTAAAAGTTTATTCTTTTGGATGAAGGGGTTCCTGAATGCCTCAGTCATAACATATGTTGTGAATCAGTTGGATAGTTTGTTAAATTATGATTTATTTGGCTTAGCATGGAGCCGCAGGGATTGGAAGGACCTGTAGTCATCATAGGGATGAAGGGTGTTCTCTGAGCTGGGCTGGGAAAAGCAGGTTGTCACACCACATTCAGAATTCCAAGTAGACAAGGATGCCAAGGGCAGGCAACAGGAAGCCGAGAAGACATGGTGATAGGATGGATGCACCTATAATGCAAATCAAACACGTGCTTATTAGTTCATTGATAACAGTTACTATTGCTCATTTCCCCTGCTTTGGGGAAGACCATATTATGTAATCCTGAAAAACAAGTGTTTCCTTCGAAAAAAATACCAGCTTCTCTCAGTCTTAAGTGACTTAGTAAAAATAGAAATGGTTGATCAAGGATTTTGTGCGTGAAAGTGCATAGACTATTTATACCACGAGCTCATATAAATCATTTAAGATAATAAGATCACAAATGTTTCTATTTTTCCTATGATTCAGCAGTCTTAAACTTCTACTAGAAGGCACTAGGTCAAGAAACATACATACATAAGTGAAAAATCATAAGTAAGCTGTGACACAATAAGATGAAAAGATGCAGCAAAAATGCAAATAATGTTAAACCTGGGACAATGACATTGAGGAGGAGAAGGGGACAATAGAGGATGAGATGGTTGGATGACATCACTGACTCGATGGACATGAGTTTGAACAAGCTCTGGGAGTTGGTGATGGACAGGGAAGCCTGACATACTGCAGTCCATGATGTCACAAAGAGTCAGACATGCTAAGCGACTGAACTGAATGACATTATATGTATACTGGAAGATATTGCATGGTTTCATATCCCATATATCAATAGTTTTAAAACATTTAGGGACTTATACACAATGATTTGAGAAATGTATTTTTGATAATAATAATCTATTCAAATTTGTATCTAAAGAACAATTGCCCTGAAATACTAATGCTGTGATTTAAGAATAAAAATGATGTGATATTCTATATACTTAAAATACACCTTGAGTGCCATCTAGAAGGGCTCTTCCTGTGCTAAGGAAATTTATGGATCTAAGTCCAGCATCACTGGAATTCTTGAGAAAGGGTTGAAAAGTGGGATCAAAAAAGTATACTCTTCCTTTCAACTCTCCACAATTATTAAGTACTCTTTTCAATGAATGCATTGCTGGGAAGAGTGGCAGGCTAAAAATACAGTCAACAGATTGCAAGTATAATAGACTTGTGTCTATTTGTGTAAATATAATAGACTTTTGGAAGTTCTCTAAATTTGAAACTTTAAGTCATTGTTATCAACTATATCAACAGCTGTCTAAATATCCCTTTCTTTACAATATTCTCCTTACATTTCAAAAGACTCAAGATTGAAGAGAAGAATCTTCTCTTCAATTTGGTCATTGAAAGCACAGTCATACTCCTTGTAAGGTGGACAATGATTGTGTCTACCTATATTCCGCTATTGCCCTGTTAGCAGCATTTGGTACTGCATGGAAAATGTAAGAGAGAAAACATTATGAGATACACATAAAGGGGTTCTTAGAAGTGAGCAGGGCAGTGAAGGCAAAAGTGAGGGCAGAATAGTAGGCACAATATAATCGGTCCTCAAGTAGCTGCCTCATTATGGAGATGCTGCATAACAGCACTACCAGTAGCAATGATGACACTAATAATAACTATGATAGCTGCTATTCACGGCTGTATAATTACAAGACAGAAACCACACTGGCCCTTTATGTGTTTTGTGATATTTATACAGTAGTCTAAGGTGGTAGAACTTACTATCCTGACTCTGTAGATTTGTTGTTGCTGTTCAGTCACTCAATCACATCCAATTTTGCGACACCATGGACTGGGGCATGCTGGGCTTCCCTGTCCTTCACCATCTCCTGAAGTATGCTCAAACTCATGTCCATTGAATTGGTGATGCCATACAACCATCTCATAATCTGTCACCTCCTTTTCTCCTGTTCTCAATCTTTCCCAGCCTCAGGGTCTTTTCCAATGAGTTGGCTGTTTGCATTAGGTGGCAAAGTATTGGAGCTTCAGCTTCAGCATCAGTCCTTTCAATGAAAATTCAGGGTTGATTTCCTTTAGAATTGACTGGTTTGATCTCCTTGAAGTCCAAGGGACTCTCAAGAGTCTTCTCCAGCACAGTATGAAAGCATCAATTCTTCAGAGCTCAGCCTTTTTTGTGATCCAACTCTCATATCCACACATGACTACTAGAAAAACCATAGCTTTGACTATATATACCTTTGTCGGCAAAGTGATGTCTCTGCTTTTTAAAATGCCGTCTAAGTTTGTCATAGCTTTTCTTCCAAGGAGCAAGTGTCTCTTAATTTCATGCCTACACTTTATAGATTATGTAACTCAGATTCAGATAAAATTACTGCTTAAGACCAGTATCCAGTAGAAGGCAGAGCCAGGATTAGACCTCAGACCAGCCTGGCTCCAAAGTCCATGCTCTTTCTACCTTGCTGCCACTTTCTACAGATCACTTTGGAAAGGAACCAAGTCTAGAGAAGCACTAGAATGCTACATCCTGCACTTCAAGTGTCAAGGCAGAGCACTGAAGGAAAACAAACGACATAGGGGAAAGCAGAGCTCCTAAGCTGTTTCCAGGGGTATTTGTTCTTGTAGTTTTCCTTCTCTTTTTCTACATAGATATTTTAAAACTATACCTCAGCACACATATTATTTTATTCAATAAGATGACCAATAATGACCTCAATCACACAGAAAAATATTAGTTTTCAATGTTTGACCTAATTTAAATGATCTTTCCTGAAGACCTTTGTCTGAGAATGACAGCGGGGTCTCTGAAATGCTCTGTCCTTTGACCACAAATTACATTAGTGATAGGTACACGTTCACGTATTTGCCTCAATATGTGGGTTGTGTCAGTACACACTGTGGCAACAGAAAGAAGGTTAGTCAACTGTGAATGCCATTTTGAAGTTTTGGTGTTAGTATGAAAACAAAATATAATTTCCTAACTTGTGGCTGCAACATCAGGATATTTGATTTATTTAAAATAAACTCTTCAAGTTTATGTGTGTTATATTTAATTTCTCTAATGGCTCAAGCCTATGTAATTGTGGTCTTCATCTTCAGTTCTCTTCTACATTCTAAACACAGATTAGAGACCTCACTGAATTGCTATTTAAAGCCATTTAAAATGTGGGATCCCCATATTCTCGAGGGGTTTTAAACATACCTTCTTTTTTTATGTAACAAAATGTATATAATATTTCTATCAAGAATAATTTCAGTACTTACATGGTTAGTTGAAAACATGTATTTTGCATCAATGCAAGGAGACCTGGATTTGATCCCTGGGTTGGGATCATCCCCTGGAGAAGGGAAAGGCTACCCACTCCAGTATTCTGGCCTGGAGAATTCCATGGACTGTATAGTCCATGGTTTCAAAGAGCTGGACATAACTGAGCAACTTTCACTTTCACTGAATATCAAACATGAACAAATCATCAATCTGGTTAATTACTTTTGCCTATAAGAACTCATGTAAAGCCTATTTAGAATACTATGTTATTGGGTTTCTGGATTTTTTTTACCCTAAACTGCCTAGTTACACATTGAGAAGAGAAATTTAAGTAAAAAACAAGCAGTACTTAACCATCTTTTCAGGTTTTATGGTAAGTAGACGGTCACTCTAGGCTTCCTTGGTGGCTCAGTGGTAAAGAGTCCACCTGCCAATGCAGGAGATGGGAGTTTGATTAGTGGGTGGGGAATATCCCCTGGAGAAGAAAATGGCAACCCACTCCAGTAATCTTTCTTGGGAAATCCCATGGACAGAGGAGCCTGGGGGGTTACAGTCCATGGGGTCACAAAGAGTCAGACATGACTGAGTGACTGAGCATTGAGCACGAGCACAAGACAGTCACTCTAGTCAGCTTTTAATACAAATGTCTTTTCTGATGCTTAAGTTTGGACATGCTCCAACCCTAATTGCTAACGTTTGCTGTAATTTTCTCCTTGTGGTGTCATGTTTTATGTTCACAATTTTTAACATTTCTAGATTGTGAACAACTTCAGGACAGGGAATATATTCAAATTATATTTTCAGCTGTGTTGTCTAATACCAAGCCCAACATATAGTAATTTAACTATAAAGTTATGATATAGATAATTCTCACAGTTAAAAGCCCTGAATCTTTTCTGATTGTGGAGTACAAGGTCAGAAAGACAGTAAAGGGGTTAAGACATGGGGGTTGAAAGAAGACAAAGACAACCACTGTGACCTGCATCTCTTATCAGAGAAACAATGTTAAAAACCTGCAACATCAGAAAGGCCTTATTTTACTCCTCAACCCAAAGTGTTCTCCAACTTGTCTTGGTAGGATGTACTTTGGATTCCTTCAAAGTCTTATCCTTGGCCTTGGGCTGGGGGAAGAAAGTGTTTCGATAAGATGATTTATCCCCATCTTCATATATATCAGATGTGTTAGGTATACATCAGTGTGTATTTGTGTTGAATTCAATAAAACTCCCTCTGGGATAGCAGCAAGTTTGGAGAATATAAAAGTCTGTCTGGGATTGACAGTAAAAATCAGCTCAGAGTGAAAAAAAAAACCAAAGTGACCTGTCTTTATTTAGGTTAGTAGTATGAGAGTGAAAGATAATGCCAACTGTGAAACATTTCTAAGATCATGCAGCAACTAGAAAATGCAAGAACAATCCCATCATTGAATGGCTAGTGTTGACTTACTAATAATATTCCATACCTTCTTTACTGTTCCTATCTTTTACTAGGAACATGCAGCGGGTAAACTACTCTCCCCTCATGATGGATCCCTGGCATGCTAAGTCACTTTAGTCATGTCCAGCTCTTTGCGACCCCATGGACTGTAGCCTACCAGGGTCCTCTGTCCATAAGATTCTCCAGGCAAGAATACTGGAATGGGTTGCCATTTCCTTTTCCAGGGGATCTTACCAACCCAGAGATTGAACCCATGTCTCCTGCATCTCCTGCACTGGCAGGTGGGTTCTTTACCACTAGCACCACCTGGGACGCCCCATGATGGGTCCCAACCCTACTTAATTCCTGATACTCCTGGCCTTATCTTAGAAACAGCAAATAACTCAGAACTGATTGCTTCTTCCCTTAGACGCTCTTCTGGATTATTCAGCAAGAACTCAAACCTTACAAAAGATGTTTCTCCCTCCTACTTCAGTACTGCCCCATGACTGTGTTGAGGTGTGTTTCCTTGTTACATCTAGTCGATTACAGATGGTCTGACTGCCTGTCGGAGTACGACTTTGTACTTGGTCTTTGAATGTTTAGATTTTGAGAACAAATAGGCAAATATAAAGATCTGTCAGCAGGCCACCGTCCTGCCAGGAGACGTAAGGGTGTGCTAAGAATAGTGTCATGGGGCTCTAGAGCCAAGCAAGGATAATGAAGTCCACATTCTGCCTCTGCTTTCAATTGGCTAGGTAATGCTGAGCATGTTCTTTAATCTTTTTATGTCCTAGTTCTTTCAAATAAGAAACAGGGATAACATATCTCATGTCTTTATTGTGAGAAGACATGGAGAAGATGTGTATCAATGGTTCTTCCATGTGTTTTAGCAGCATAACCTTTCTTCAGAAGCAATCATATGTGGAAGCTCTTTAACTGAACAAGGAGGGAGAGGGGATGCTTTATTTAGAGATGGGCCTGGGGCAGGGAACCACAGATATTTTTGACCTCCTTTACATTCATGCTGATTCCTGTACTCCCCCAAGCCCATCACTCCAGAAAATGAGTGGCGCTTTGCTTATCAGTTTGAAAATAGTTGTTTTATGTAGAGCACTTCAAAAAATGCATGGCTGATAGAAAACTCCCATAAATGACAGTGATTCATACATTTGATGTTGTTCATCTCTTTATATAATCCTAAATTATATTTTTAAAAAATAGTTAGATAAAAACAAAGGAAAACAATAGAGAAAGTAGGTGTGCCCCCTGCACAAAACTTACATTGGAAACCTATATGCCTACTTACTGCTCCCCAATCATATATTGTGTCCTGTTCGATTACAAACATCCCTGAAATGTCCTTTCACATATCAATACAGGGGATATTGCACTTTTCTGTAGTTGTCTAGCTCAAGGTGCAGAGAAGGCAATGGCAACCCACTTCAGTACTCTTGCCTGGAAAATCCCATGGGCGGAGGAGCCTGGCAGGCTGCCGTCTATGGGGTCGCAAAGAGTCGGACATGACTGAGGCAACTTAGCAGCAGCAGTTCAAGGTGATCTCCTCCTGGGTAGTTGGGGCCTCTTTGTTTTAATTCACTGGAACTCAATGAAGAAAAAGCTGATTTTACACTGCTTTGGGACAACTAGAGCCAGTTAACTGAACACTTGTGTCTGCCACGTTTCTGGCATTTATCTCTTGTTCCTTTGCTGATTGCCTCACATTCTCAGACTGACTCCTCAAGATAGACCAGAGTGTGAGCTCACAATTATACATTCTTAAAAGCAAAGAGATGATTTTTTTTAACACCAACTCTAGTGAGAAAACTCTTAAGGAAAAATTCTTATTTGAGAAGTCTGAGTCATACACCTACTGTAAGACCAATATTGTGGCTGAATTAGTGGATTTGTGTGATTGAACTAGATTAGAGTAGGTGCCCATCTCATCCCTCAGTCAATCACTCTGGCCAAGGAGAAGGGTCAGTTAAGAAGACATTAAACTTTCTAATCTCAGGTATTAATTAAGAGCTTTGTTTTTGGAGTTAGCTTAACCAGTTGGGCCTCCTGACTCTATCACTCCTTGGCTGTGTACCTTTTAGAAAATATTTTGTATCTGTTTACCAATTAGATGTTGTGAGGATTAAGTGAGAAAATGGCACTGATTTTCCTAAATTTTGTGACAGAGATGGGTGAAAACAAAGTTAAAGGAGGAAAAACTGTTTCTTACTTTGAAATCCTGACACATAATTTAATGTATGAATGAATTTTCTGACCAAGAGACCAAGATCATTTTTTTTTTTAATATCACACACTCCAATTTTCTTGCAGGACTTAACATGAAGGATCTGAAGTCTTTTGAGGCAAAAAAAAAAAAGAAACTATTTAAAATTTGTCTCGACTACTGGGATTTTATTAAATGTCTCAGATGAAACAATTATAGATTTGTTATTGGTAAATTAATTTCTAGTCTTTGCATCTTATATGTCTCTTCTCTCTTTCATATTCACTCTTACATTTCTAAAGAAGTAGGTAAACCAGTTTTAAAAGTCCTCATAATTATAGACTCATCATGCCCAAAAATCATATCAAAATTAGGTTATTTAGCATGTGCTTGTTGGCCAATAATAGACCGTATGTTTACAGTTCCCAGCAAATAACCAGACATCACTCTATGTGCTTGCTCCTTTCTCAAGGAGGAAATGCATTCTTGCAGTTTAGCATTTCCTGACAGGGAAAGGACTAGAGTCAACAGTAAGGAAAAGTATACAACTGCCAGCATAAGTAGCCGGCAAACCATATACATTTCTTCTGGCCCTTTTCCTGATTCCCACCTTTTTTTTTGCTGACAAATCAAGGGATTTTATTGGGAAAGGGTGCCTGGGCAGAGAGCAGGAGGGAAAAGAAACCCAGGACTGCTGTGCGACATGGTTCACAGTCTCAGTATTTTATGGTGATAAGATTAGTTTCCTGGTTGTCTCTGCCCAATTACTCTGTCTCACGCATACATTGCTCAGCCAAGATGGATGCCAATGAGGATTCTGGGAGGTGGTAGGATACGTGGAGTCTCCTTTCGACCTTTCCTGGATTCTTCCAGATAGTCCATCCTATTTTTTATCCTTGCCTAGAATCTGGTAAAGAATTTTCAGTAAAACTCTTGCAACTAGTAAGGTTAACCTTAAAATTTACTCTGGGCCATATACCAGAACAGTTATTTTTATAAATTGCCTAAGAAGAATTAAAAGAGATATCTTTTTAAAAGTTAGTTCACTCTGCTAACTCTTGGGGGAAATGTTGAGAAAGTTTTCAATGTTATCTCAGTTATTATAAGCATAAATACCTGCCTTTGATAAAATGGAATAATCTAATCTATTTTTAAGAGTTTCTAGAAAAGAAAAAAGAAAAATAAAATATTAAAATGGATTTTTTCTTTGAGATACTGTAGACTTTTTATATATTTGATTTTTTTTTTTTTGCTTTGAGATCTATTTTATTATAGTGCCTATGTGGTATCAGCTTGCTTATTTGTGTTTTATAATTTTTTCTCCTTACATCTCTTTCAGATAGCAAAACACTAAGCTGTGTGAAGAAGAGAAAAAGACAATTTTAAACCTATTTATAGTCCTGTCGATAGCTAGTTGTGTAACTTTGAGAAAAGAGAAAATTTGGACTTAAAATATGACTCTGAGGCTGGCGTGATCTTTGTGCATTTTACTTGTCAAGGCTATTGATTTGTTCTTGGGTTCTTAGCCTGGCTATTAGTAGGTGATTCCATGCAAACCATGATTAATTTAAGAATGTCAGGGATTGAGCCATAAACTTTGCAAAGATGTTTATTATATTTCTCCTTATCTACGATAATCTAAGTTGATATTTGTTTATATATACATTAAAAGCTTGATTATGTAAGTGATAGTGGATTAAAAGCTTGATTATGTAAGTGATAGTGGTCATGATGGTTCTTTAAAACTGGTGAAACCCACTAATCTTGTTACTCCTATTTGTTTGGCAATTATAAACACATATGTCAAGCAAAATGGTGTTGTTTTTGGCAAAGGTATATGATTTGCTGGCAACTTATTCTGGTAGATGTATACTTTCCTTACTGTTGACTCTGGTCCTTTCCCTATCAGGAAATGCTAGATTGCAAGGATGCATTTCCTCTGAGAAAGGAGCAAGCATTTCTAATAGAGTGATGACTGCTTATTTGTTGGGAAATGTAAACATAACTTCTGTCTATTATTGGCCAACAGTTCAGTTCAGTTCAGTCGTTCAGTCGTGTCCGACTCTTTGTGACCCCATGGACTGCAGCACACCAGGCCTCCCTGTTCATCACCAACTCCTGGAGCTTACTCAAACTCATGTCCATTGAGTCGGTGATGCCATCCAACCATCTCATCCTCTGTTGTCCCCTTTTCTTCCTGCCTTCAATCTTCCCCAGCACCAGGGTCTTTTCAAATGAGTCAGTTCTTCGCATCAGGTGGCCAAGGTATTGGAGTTTCAGCTTCAAGGTCAGTCTTTCTAATTCCAATTCAGGACTGCCAATTCAGAACTGATCTCCTTTAGGATGGACTGGTTGGACCTCCTTGCTGATTAGGGTTAGGGTTAATAAGCACATGGTGCATAGCCTACTTTTGATATGACTTTTGGGCAAGATGAGGCTATAAGGCTGAGGACTTTTAAAACTGGTTTACCTACATTTTTAGAAATGTAAGATGAGGCTTTCACTAAAGCATGAGACTTGACATTAAGAAAAATTCCACTTGAATACTGTTATCCTCACTTGAGTGTGTAACCTCCTGCAAGGTACTTAATCTCTCAGAGTCTCCATTTCTTTATCAGCAAAATGGGGAATACTTCCATAGCACAGTATTCATGATAATTAAATGAAAAAAAGTTAAAAATGCATAGTAAGCACCATCTGATAATTATGAATTTGAAATATGACATTTGGTGCATTCATTTAAAAATTACTACTTAGTGAATATTTATGAGAATAAATTGAGCATGGGATGAGACCAAAGAGACTCAGTGCTCTCTTCTCTTCTGTGCTATAAATTGTTTGACATACATATAATGGATTTCAGGGGGTTAATTTTTTCCTCAAAATCCTTAACAAATAACCTTCAAGCTTTTGCTTTTTTTATTCACAAACAACCAGAGCCAGCTTACTGGATCACCTTTGCTTTTGGTGCTAGAAATAGCTCACTGGCAGAATATTCTAACATGGATAGCCCTGGAATAAAACTAACTGGTCATGAAAGTCAATTTTTCTTAAACTCATCCGTGTATATAATCAAAGAAATTCAAATGAAGAAATCCAAAAAAGGGAAGTAGGTAGATACATCTTACTACAAAGCTCACTGAATTTTTTTTAGTTCTTTCTAAAAATAAATTTGAGTAAATAATCTTTTGCTGATTTTAATACTCATGCTTATGGTCATGATAGGCAAAATGTTTGCTTATAGGTAAGACCATGGAGCAAAAAAGCTTAGTCATGCTTCTAGACATCATGACTATTTATTCATAGAGGATCTATTCTGTTTAGGCATCCTTAAAATTATAAGACAGATAACCTATTTTTAGCAGATACATATTTGCATGCCTATTTATGGTACTCATATTTGTGGGACAAGTCATCCTCCAGTTCTAGGAAAGGTTAGGTATCTTGCCTTTTAAATTTGCTTAGAAATAGTAGATTTTTCAAAAGATGAGTGCTGAGGATGACACAGAAAATCCTCTGTCAACTGGCACTGTAATCCCTATAATGGGAACTCTTTCAGTTTTATGTAACTGCTTTGTAGGACCCTAACTAGGCAGCCATCTTTCATCTGGCTGGCCTACCTGGGGGTGGTTTCCAATTCACGTGTCAGGTTTCAACAAAGAATAGATGCAGGTTAATTTAAATTTAAGTATTAACTCTACTTTTCTTTTCAAATCAAATCTTCACCTAACAATGAGGAAAACTCCAAAATTTAGATATACAGATAGTGGTAATATAAGAATAAAAATGATTTCTTTAAAATTACTTTATTTTTTCATAAGTTTTCTTAAAACTGGCCTAAGTAACAATACGTGTCATTAAAAAATATTTGTTCAATAGGCAAAACACTCTCCAACATAAATCACAGCAGGATCCTCTATAATCCACCTCCCAGAATACTGGAAATAAAAGCAAAAATAAACAAATGGGATCTAATTAAAATTAAAGGCTTCTGCACAACAAAGGAAACTATAAGCGAGGTGAAAAGACAGCTTTCGGAATGGGAGATAATAATAGCAAATGAAGCAACTGACAAACAACTAATCTCAAAAATATACAAGCAATTTATGCAGCTCAATTCCAGAAAAATAAATGATCCAATCAAAAAATGGGCCAAAGAACTAAATAGACATTTCTCCAAAGAAGACATACGGATGGCTAACAAACACATGAAAAGATGCTCAACATCACTCATTATCAGAGAAATGCAAATCAAAACCACAATGAGGTACCATTTCACACCAGTCAGAAGGGCTGCGATCCAAAAGTCTACAAGCAAGAAATGCTGGAGAGGGTGTGGAGAAAAGGGAACCCTCCTACACTGTTGGTGGGAATGCAAACTAGTACAGCCACTATGGAGAACAGTGTGGAGATTCCTTAAAAAACTGGAAATAGAACTGCCTTATGACCCAGCAATCCCACTGCTGGGCATACACACTGAGGAAGCCAGAATTGAAAGAGACACATGTACCCCAATGTTCATCGCAGCACTGTTTATAATAGCCAGGTCATGGAAGCAACTTAAATGTCCATCAGCAGATGAATGGATAAGAAAGCTGGGGTACATATACACAATGGAGTATTACTCAGCCATTAAAAAGAATACATTTGAATCAGTTCTAATGAGGTGGATGAAACTGGAGCCGATTATACAGAGTGAAGTAAGCCAGCAAGAAAAACACCAATACAGTATACTAACACATTTATATGGAATTTAGAAAGATGGTAATGATGACCCTGTATGCGAGACAGCAAAAGAGACACAGATGTATAGAGCGGACTTTTGGACTCAGAGGGAGAGGGAGAGGGTGGGATGATTTGGGAGAATGGCATTGAAACATGTATACTATCAAGTAAGAAACGAATCGCCAGTCTATGTTCGATACAGGATACAGGATGCTTGGGGCTGGTGCACGGGGATGATCCGGAGAGATGATATGGGGTGGGAGGTGGGAGTGGGGTTCAGGATTGGGAACTCATGTATACCCGTGGTGGATTCCTGTCAGTGTATGGCAAAACCAATACAGTATTGTAAAGCAAAATAAAGTAAAAATAAAAATTTTTTTAAATAAAAATAAAAAATATTTGTCCAAGAGATTATTTTTATTTAATTTACTAAGTGCCTGCTCTGTCCAGGAAATTTTTGCAACATGTTATTTTGCTTAATTCTTATAATACAGTTAAATTTTGTCTCATTATCCTCATTTACAGATGAAAGGCCTAAGGGTCAGATTTGTCCACCTAGCAAAAGGCAAAATTGACTTTTGAACTGAAACCTGGTCCCAATGTTATTTTCTCTACTCCAAAGATGCTACATGAATGCTTCCTTCCATAATGTAATGACTTGAGAATTAGAAAATATTACGAGTATCCAAACATCTCCATGCCACAGAAGTCAGACTCCAGTCCCCTACTGGTTAAATGTGGTGGTTCAGAGTCACAAATACTTAGACGTTTTCCCAGAGCAAAACCAGAAAAAAGTTCTATTTGATTTTTCCTTGCTTTGGGGCTATGACAAATAAGGGACTCACCTGTTTGAGGTGGTATTTTTTATTTAAGATTTTCCTTTTCAATTTGATCCTGAACTGATATGTTTGTCAGACCTTGAGGCCTTAGTGCAAGATTCAGTGTCACCCATGTATCATCAAGGATTAATGGGTGTCTCGCTGTTTTTTCACATACACATGAAGTCCTTATAAGAAATTGTCTGAATTCATTGAACCTTCACAATTTTTAAAAGGATCATAATCAAGTGAAACTTTTTTTTGTACTTTCACAGAAGAAACAATTTCTCAGCTATTGTAACAACAGTCTGAAACATCTAAGGAGTTGCTGGCTGAAATCAGCATTAATTACTCTAAAGGATTTATAAGAGTTTGTGTTGATTCAGTAGAAGATATAAAAATTTTTCAATAACTTTGGATGACATCTACATGGATTTTTTGTTCTGTTTATATATTTTTCAGTTTTTTTTTTTTTTTCCCAAAAGGCTTATTCTTAGTTATGTTTCATGGTACTAAGCCCTGAAATTTTAAGCTCTTCTAAATTCTTTTTAGGTTCACAAAGGACGGGGAAGCCTGGCATACTGCAATCCATGGGGTCACAAAGAGTCCGAAAAGACTTAGTGACCGCACAATAACAACAAAGTGGAAGAAAAGAAGGTTGAATTTCATCACGTGTATCAGGAGTTTATTTTAAAAGTCATCCTAGTAGTTACTCCTTGGTAACCAACAGGAATTCTGGGAAGTGCCTTAAGGAACCATTTTGTTTATACGGAACAAGTCAAATTCTTATACAGTGAGTGGAAATTGAAGCTCTTTTGTCAACATCTATTTTTCTAACCAGTATTCTTCCAGTCACTTTATTGCAAAATATCTGGAGTAATTATTGACTTTTTCTCCACAAGACTGGTGTCTTGTGTCTTTATGCTTCATGAAAGTGTATTTGTTTTGTGACAGTGTATTCTATACAAAGGCACTATTAGATGTTGATTGATGATGATATATGAACATTCTTAAGGTAACATAATGGAGAAGGAAATGGCAACCCACTCCAGTATTCCTGCCTGGAGAATCCCATGGATTGTAGCCTGTCAGGCTCCTCTGTCTATGGCATCTCAAGAGTTGGATGTGACTTAGTGACTAAACCACCACCAAAATAACATAACTGTCAAGATATTAAGAGAAATATTATAAAATCTTGAAAGAAGTTTGAGTCTACTAATTTGCTTTGATATTTATTTCACCTGGAGTGTCCCACCTCCTTTCCCTGGCTTTTCCATGCTAGATTCCACATAGGAGCACCACCTCTCTCATTCTCTACATTATCTGTTCTGTCATTAGTCTTTTTGCATCCTTCTGAATTACTTAGCTCAGTTAGTCGTTTGCCATTCATTTTTAATTACTCAGAATGAAAAACACAGAATCATTTTCAAAGTGCTTTTCTCTTTCATTTGCATACACCATCTTGGTCACCATGTATACTTGATTCCATCTCTAAGAGAGCTCTAGAATTTCTCTGCTCCACTGTCTCTCTCCACAGTCTGCCATAATTATCCAGGACTTCATCACCTCTTACTTAAACACAAGAAAAAGTAAACAGATGAAAAAAAGCAATCTACCTCCTTTTCAATCTGTCTGTAACCTATAGTCTAACTATATTTACCTTCCTCTACTTTTGGAATCCTCCTTAAAGATACACTAAATGAGATGGCATTTTTATGTTTTTATGTGTGCTCAGAGTTAACACTTGTTTCCTCAAACTGAAGTGCTATTTTACCTCCTTTTACACCTGGAAAACACTCACTGATCATAAAAGAGTCATCAAAGTATCATTCTTTTAAGTAATTGTGCATGAATTTAATTATTTCCTCCTAGGTATCTGCTGGTGGCTCAGACAGTAAATAATCCACATGCAATGCGGAGAACAGGATTCGATCCCCAGGTTGGGAAGATCCCCTGGCAACCCACTCCAGTGTTCTTGCCTGCAGAATGCCCATGGACAGAGAAATCTGGTGGGCTACAGTCCATGGGTAGAGATTATCAAGCCTCCTGTCTGCAAAGAGTCAGACAGGACTGAGCAACTAAGCACAGAGCAGAGCTTGCTTCTACAACACTCTGTGCTGCAAATTATTTTCTCACCTATCTTATTTTTCTAAGAATTTATGGTTCTTTAAGAATAGAGACCATGTTCTTATTCATCTTCCAACTTCTAGGGACCAAGTCCTACCTAATAGACATTTTATGCTCGGTACATTTTTGTTGAATGCGTTACACTAATGGTCCTGCTTTAGACCGCCCCTCCCCCACCGCTGTAGTTCTACCAAAGATCTCTCTCTCTAGACATATCTGAGAAAGACCGTTCCTGAGAAGATGTAGTATAACAGATTAGTTTCCCTATAAAATATCCATCTGTTTGTAGACACAAAATCAAGCAATCATCCCATTTAACCTATATGCAATAAAGGGCTAAAAATGTACAAACAAGGTCTTTCACTGATAGTCCATTTTCTGAAAATAACTGCTAGTCAGATGACTGTTAGCACTATTTTATAATTTGGATTAAAAATGTAATAGAATTCACCAATATAATTTAGCTCCACACTAAAACTTTACTGCTTTTTCCTCTTGTGATGGTTCTCCTAATGAAGTTGTGAGATTCTTGTGTCACTTAATATCTTTCTTGCTTTCTATAGTGTTTTGAATAGTGTTTAAGTTGTGAATATGTCTAGAATATAATCTTGGACCAGGAAGAGAAGACTGTTTCTTTAAAGGAACATATTTAGATATTTTAATTTGCATAATTTGTGCTTTAAGAATTTTACCTTTAAATCAAATGAATTTCCACATGGAATCTAAATAATTAAAGCAATCTGAGTTTATTTACTTCTTCAATGATTATTTAGATGCTGTCTCATTAGATAATGGTAGAGACTGTGAAGGTGCTTTCTGTATAATTAACAAAATATGGTTTGGATTTGGCTGCTGGAAATCTCACTTCTTTCTCTGGTATTTACTACTCGTTCTGCAATGAAGAATTACTTATGGAATGACCTAGATATTTCTGTGTGTCTTCGTTTTTCCTCCACTGTACCACTCCATTTCCCAGGATCAGGTTCTTGTTAAAAATTGTCACATGAAATTAACCTCCTCTGGACGTAATATAGAGACCAAGAACACATGTAGAAAATCTAAATTATCTGAACCCTGGCCTTTCACTTTAACAACAATGTGATTTGGGGCAAATTACTTAAACTCTCTGATCTCAGTTATTTCATCAGTCAAATGAGAATAGCTACATTTATCTACTTGAGTCTTACAACAATTAAAGGTACAGAAAGTGCATTACAATTATAAAGAAATACTTCAGTCGGTAGCTATTCCTACTGCAATTACTAGAAAGTTCTTTTCCTGATCTGCTCCATTTGTCAAAGAAGAGATTGCCACTCATCTGTGGTCTCTGCAGATCACATTCCGCAAAATGTTTTTACTGGACTCAGGAAGGAAAAGACACTGGGCCAAGTCCAAACTGAAGGGCATTTGCTAAGTAACAGCTAAGATTTAGGAAACCATTCAAGACAAGTCAGGAAGGAACACATTGTTCTGACTACAATTTAACCACTCTGGATTTCCAAAGTTGGAAAAACTTGAATCCGGGCCTGGTACAGAAGTGAGGAGACCCTAGGCTGTAACTAGAAGCTGAGAAGACAGAGAAGTAAGTCACTGCTGAGAAAGTTACACAGGCATGATCTACTTTGTAGATAGAGTTACTGGATATTTTAGCTAAGTAAGCAGTAGACATCTGGGTGTGATTAAAATTTAACCTAATCAATTCTGCTTGTTTAAAAAGATAGCGTTTGTAAGTTTTCATGAGTTCAATTTACACAAAATGAGAACCTACTACTCTTCTGCCTAGTGCTAGTGCAGAAACAGCCATTCTGCCCCCTGGAGATCACAGCCGAACTACAAGTCAACCAAGCTGTACTGTTGCACTCAGAATATCTAAGACACCATGGGAGCCGAGAGTGGGAAGCTGCAGGTGATGGTGCAAAAGGAGTTTCTGGGAGGAAAAGAGACACAAGCTTAGAAAGAAGAAATGGGACAAAATATATGTATGTGCTTCGCAAATGCCCTTTGTGATAATAAAATATTTACCAAGAAATGCATACTAAAAAAATCTAATGAAAAATAATCCTTGATATTCAGAAGGAAATAAAGTTTTATGCTAAGCCATGGCTTTATTATCATCTAATTTAATTTAAAGTTCTAATAAATCCCCTAAGCAATATTAACTTCCGTAATTAGTCCATAGAACACTCCAAAATAATAAAAGCAAGCAAATGCCTTAAAATTTAAGGAGACAGTTTATCATGATCTTTTTTAACATAAATGTAATATAAATATACAGTCTGTTAGACTGTATTTCAAATATAGTTGTTCAATGTCAGAGAAGTTTTTAACCTAGGAAAAGAGTCACAGCAAAAATGTCTTAGTTGGAATAATGAGTAACCTTTAGTTTTAAAACCTGGAATGTTGCATGCTACCTACTTAAAAAGAAAGTGAAAGTGAAAGTGAAGTCATGTGTCCAACTCTTTGCAACCCCATGGACTGCAGCCCACCAGGCTCCTCTGTCCATGGGATTCTCTAGGCAAGAATACTGGAGTGGGTTGCCATTTCCTTCTCCAGGGGATCTTCCCGACCTAGGGATTAAACCCAGGTCTCCCACACTGCAGGCAGATGCTTTCACCTCTGAGCCACCAGGGAAATCCATTTAAAAATGGGTGAGTATAAGCCACAGAGGATATACTTTTCACTGACCACATAGCATATTTATATAAAAAATATACTGGTGTAACATATTCATTTTAAAATGTCATGAGACATCACATTTTAAAATGAATATGCATAAATAGGAATTTATCAAATTTGCACAAATTCATCCTTAGACTTAATCTCTAAATATAAATATACTTGTATATGAATATATTTAGTTCATTTAGTAAGTAAAAATTAATATTTTCCTGTAAAGCACACTATTCATGTGCTGGATTGTTGTGTTCAATGGTGACTGCTAAAGATTAAATAAAATTACTGAGTAATTGTTATACACTCTGGTAAGTACTTTTGCCTATATAATAGTTTAATTTTAAAGATAAGAAATTTGTTCAAATTTAAAGTAAGAAGACATATTATTTTGTTCCTTGCCAAAGCAAAACCTGTCTAATCACATTCTCACTGTGATTTTCCATCTTTTTTCTAGCTAAACTTGCCTCATACATCTGACGTAATGGATATCAAGAACTGACAACAATCTCTAATTTACAGAGAAATGTTTATAATAAAACATGCCCTAGGAAATACTTAAAATAATGAATTTAATATTGCCTGAAAAATATATAGCTTATTTTTCTTTCTTATATCAATGCTGTAATTCTTAGCATTATTTATTACTTATAGTATTAATCTCAAATTTTAGTAAAATAAACATTCATCCAGAAAGAATAACAAAAATATTTAAAAATATAATTCCATATGATCATCTAATAATAAAAAGCATCCTTGTTTTCATTTTAGTTTCTTTGAAAACAATGTAAATTTCCCCATCTCCAAGTTAGGGAACTATTTTTAAGAAATTCAGATATAGAATAGTTTTAAAATTTCTTTTGTGAAAGTGAAAGTCTGTCAGTCATGCCCAACTCTTTGCCATCCCATGGACTATACAGTCCATGGAATTCTCCAGGCCAGAATACTGGAGTGGGTAGCTGTTCCTTTCTCCAGGGGATCTTCCCAATCCAAGGATTGAACCCAGGTCTCCCACATTGCAGGCAGATTCTTTACCAGTTGAGCCATTTTATGTGACATAAAATACTAATTTTTAAACCAAATTATCTGAATATAATTAATAGTTGTGACTATAATTAATAGAAACTATTTCTAGAAAAAAGAAAATTATAAGACAATAGAGTAATGAGGTTCTAAATTTAGTGATAAATTATATTTAATTGATGAATGGGCAAAAAAAAGTTTTTTAAATCGGAATAAGAAAATTTTATGTTAAATGATCTTCCCATTTTTTAACTGAACCCAACGTTCAACAAAAGTGTAATAACTGAACAAATATAAGATAGTATCTCTTTTGGAATATTATTTTAATATATCTTAAGTTAATATGTCAATAATCAGCTAAAATTTTTTGATAAAGACAATTTTTTTAATCCTAACAAAATAATATGTGGCTTCAGAGAACTGTAAAAATATGTGTTCAACAGTCGAAAATATCCAAATAAAGGGAAAAGTTATGTACAAAATCAAAAAATAATTAGGCTTCCTCGGAAATGAGCAATCTAATAAACGACCAACTCAATGTTACCAACAGAAAAATGTATTCAGTGAAAGCATATGAGACAGAAGCCAAAAAACTTATCTGTGCAGTACTTCATTCTTTACATTAAATTCATGTTGGATTTCAGGCACCTGTGTCAGTATATTTATATGTCTGGAGTGTTGTTGTTGCTGTTGTTTACTTGTTAAGTTCTGTCCAAATTTTGCCACCCCATGGACGGTAGCCCACCAGGCTCCTCCGTCCAAGGTATTCCCAGACAAGAATACTGGAGTGTGTTGCCATATCCTTCTGCAGGGCATCTTCCCCACCCCTGATCATACCTGTATCTTCTGTATTATAGGTGTATTCTTTACTGCTGAGCCACTGGGGAAGCCCAGTTTGGAAGATTAGGGAATCTCTTATGGTGACAGTATAAAAAGAAAGAACATCTTTTCATTTATAAAAACTAAAGATTTCTCAAAAACCTCAGAATGCATAATGGTACTAAATTACTTGAGGTACTTGGAAGAATATAAGAATTTGACTATATATTATTCATAAGAATATTAAAATTATGACTATATAAGAATTATGTCTATATATTTTTAATGTGATGGTATTTTTTTATGCTTCCAATCTTTTTTACTTTTAAACTTGTTTATGTTTGGAATTGCTCCTTGGTTTACAGTCTCTTTGAAATTTAAGAATCCCATGTGCCAGGTCTCCACTGACCACAAAAATTATTATATTAATAATACAAGCAATTTAAAATGGTGTCCATTTTTCCTCATTATTAGCATTTTTTCTTTAGATTTCATAATTTCTCACATTTTAGAATACATTGTTTATGACCTTAAGTGTACATGCATGCTCAGTCGCTTCAGTAATGTCTGACTCTTTGTGACCCTAAGCCCAGCCAGGCTCCTCAGTCCATGGAATTCTCCAGGCAAGAATATTGAAATGGGTTGAGATGCCCTCTTCCAGGGAATCTTCCTGATCCAGGGAACAAACCAGCATCTCCTGCATTACAGGTGGATTCTATACTGCTGAGCCACCAGGGAAGACTTTCAGTTTGGTTCAGTTGCTCAGTCACCTCCGACTTTTTGCGACCCCATGGACTGCAGCACGCCAGGCTTCCCTGTCCATCACCAACTCCCAGAGCTTAGTTAAATTCATGTCCATCAAGTCAGTGATGCCATTCAACTATCTTATCTTCTGTTGTCCCTTTCTCCTCCTGCATTCAATCTTTCCCAGCATCAGGGTTTTTTCAAATCAGTCAGTTCTTCACATCAGGTGGCTAAAGTATTGGAATTTCAGCTTCAGCATCAGTCCTTCCAATGAATATTCAGAACTGATCTCCTTTAGGATGGATTGGTTAGATCTCTTTGCAGTCCAAGGGACTCTCAAGAGTCTTCTTCAAAACCGTAGTTCAAAAGCATCAATTCTTTGGTGCTCAGCTTTCTTTATAGTCCAGATCTCACATCATACATGATTACTGAAAAAACCATAGCTTTGACTAGACAGATCTTTGTTGGCGAAGTAATGTCTGTGCTTTTTAATATGCTGTCTAAATTGGTCAAAGTTTTTTTTCCAAGGAGCAAGCCGGGGTTCTGGCCAGGGAATGCAAATAGAGAAGTAGCTCAGTCATTAAGTTCATTATCTTAAAGATACAAGCAAGTACTGTGCTCAAGAAAAGTGTCCTATTTCTAGTCCTTATACCAGAGAAGTGATGCTAGTTAAGGGATAGGCTAGCTGGGCAGTACCTGGGGTAAAGGATGCTATTCAGTACTGGAAATGCACCAAACTAAGAAGGCATATTTACCGGAAGTGTTGATTTTCTTCTCCCCTTCCTATCACCCCTAGATTTTCAAAAGGAGAGTACTGTGTTGAAGGAATATATT
This sequence comes from Capricornis sumatraensis, assembly GCF_032405125.1. NCBI lineage: Eukaryota > Metazoa > Chordata > Mammalia > Artiodactyla > Bovidae > Capricornis > Capricornis sumatraensis. The sequence goes on from NC_091072.1 coordinate 84,362,492, forward strand.
GATAACTTATTTAGAGTGTGTTTGTGTGGAGAACAAGTTTCTATTAAAAGTGCCCCAATAAGTAATATCTAAGCTGCATACAGAGCAGAATGGATTTATTTAACTGTATCAATTTTTTGTGTATGTATGTGTGTGAAGCAGAGGGTGTCCTAAGGAGATAAAATTTTCTAGACATTTAAACAGAAGTGGACTTCTTTCATTTCTTTCCTCTAATGAGATCTCATCTTCTCTGTTAAACTATATATAGAAATTTTTAAAATACTGATTTAATATTAAGTATCAGATATTTTAAGTATTCATTTATTGGCCTGGCCTATTGTGTTCACTTCTCTAGGTTCAGCCTCACCTGAGAAAAATTTCAAACAATAAAAAGAAGAGTACAGTACATAAACAGATATGCAGTGTTTCTATAGTATTAAAATTTCATGAACAGCAACAGCTGCTAAGGGAAAAAAAAAACTGTGTAAAAAGGCTTATTAGAGAGACAACAGTGAAAAAGATTGAGAAACACTGATATAGACTATTATCTCTCCCAATTATTCTTCTGTTTGGAATTGGGTGGCAAAGACGTAAGGTACATGAAGACTAGTTTTAATTTATTCATTCATTAGTCACAATAATAGTGAATAAGAACATATTCATCATTTACTATTCACAATAATAGAAGGTAATAATTTGCTCATCATTTATTACTCACATAAAAGGTAGACACTATTGTTCCCATTCTACATGTAAAGCATAGAATATACCTATGTTAAATGATCATGCTATATAAATAATAAAAAATATATACAAATATACAGGAATATGATAGGCATCTTGATTAGAGGAATCAAATTTTCAAATTCATAAAATATTAGAAAGCCAATTTAAAATCTCACAGAAATAATTTGTTTTATGAATTAAAGTGTTGATGGTAATAACCATGGTTGACAAATAATAAATATGAATATGATATATTTCTGAAAAGGTGGGAAGTCATTGGAAGCTTTTGCACAGATGAGACCTGATATAGTTTTAAATGATCCCTGTGGTCATTCTGCTGAGAATGAATTATAGGTTTGTAGCTAAGCACAAAGCAGAGAAAACTGTTAGATAACTAATCTATAATCCTGGGGAGAAAGCATGAAGCCTGCACCATGATGATGGCAGCAAAGGTAGAGATTTCTGGAAAAATTTAGTGCTAAAACCAATAGGATTTCTTGATGAAATGAAACTAACATATAAGAGGAAAAAGGAAGTCAAAGGTGATTTCCAGGAGATGCATTGTTGAGACAGGCAAACATGTAAGAAAAGCAAAGAAAGAAAAGTTTAACTTAGGTATCCAAGAGGAGATAGCAGTTAGACAGTTGGATAAATCAGAGATATATATTTGAGAGTTTTTAGCATTTATAGCCTTGACACAATAAGATTGCTTATGGATTAAGGACAGAGCTATTGAAGTACTGAGCTCTTGCCCATTTTAAAATTTAGAGGCTGGAAGGATAATCAGGAACCAGCAAAAGACTGAGAAGAGCATCCTATGAAGGAGGAGGAAAATCTAGACTGGTGCCCAGAAAAGCAAGGAGAAAGTGATCAACAGTGTTCACATTGCTAAGAAATGGAGTGGGAGAGAAGAACTCACTCCTGCACTGGAAACATGAAGGTCGCTGGTGATCTTGACAAGAGCTATTTGATAGAGTGTTGGGATGGCAGCACTGTGGGCCCACTTGACATAGCATAAATTCAAGGTGGAATCAATCTTAACTTGGGGTATTTTTCTCTAGCCACTGTTAGCTGTGAAAGTGTAGGTATGGAATAAGTGGACAGTTAGATTTAATCCACAATTTATCCACGTGAGTATGATGAAGTGAGAGAAGTAAAAGGGTGTCAATGTCTATGCTAAGGAGTCATGATAACTTATGACTGTGGGATTTCAGTTGGATATGTAGAGACTGAGAAAAGTAGGAGATGTAGGAAAAGTGGTAAGATAAAGGGTTTGTGGTTTCCGGTGGGTCAAAAATTTTCAGAAATCTGAGTACTAGAAAAAGTGAGAAGAAAGACGGGTGGAGGAGACAGATGAGAATATTTGAAATTAAGGAAGCAAAAACAATAGAGTAAAAGAGGAACCATGGGAAGGACAATGTAAATTGGAGGACGTGTTTCAAAGAATTGAGAGGACACCGTAATATAAGGATCATTGACATGTATATGGAAATCATCAGAATGTAGGAGAGAAGTAGTGTTGGAGACAGTGACTGATCTGGGCATCAAGATCTTCAAGGAACTCATAGCAAACCTCAGGAAGATAAAATGAGTCAGAGAGGAAGATGACATGAGGTTCTAAGCAGGGAACTTGGGGCAAGAAAGAAGGAGAGTACAGTGGAAGCAACAACAGAAAGGAAGAGCACCTATCCTGCATGGGGTCCAGTGTTCAAGGCATATGAATAGACTATAGGGGGTGAAACATCACTGGGAGCAAGAGGTGGGGTTTCTGATAAATAAAGAAGGTGAAGGAAACAGTCAGTGAAGAGACAAACATTATAGGACACTACCAATGACTGCCAGTAATTCCAGAGGCACAGTAGGAAGGTTTAAGAATTAAGTTTGGAGAGTAATGAAGCCTTAAAATGGGGCACACAGAGTGGTGTTTATTCTTTAGACCTGAGGGTCTCCAGGTAGTAGTACTGGGGAGGTGGTGATTGTTAGTGATGGTGATTGAAGAGGAGATTCTGGTGGCAACACATGGACCTCTGCTTGGATACAGGCATAAAATATGCAGAAAGTTTTGTTCAATAAAAATTTGGATTTGACCATGTGAGAAGCATAAAGAAAGAATGAGACAAGGTACAGATAAGGCAGTGGTTTTAATTATGAACTATGGAATCCGAGCTCTTTAAGGACATAACTGAGAATGAGAGAGGAAAAAAACAAGAAAAAAAAAAAAAACAGCAGTAGGTCTGGGGTGGGAGTGGGAGAACTGCTGGAGTTGGAAGGAGATTTGAAGGAATAAATTGGAAAGATAATAGTGGTCAGAGAATAAAAGCTTAAAATTTTAATCTTTTGTATCAGTAATGTCAGGATTTGCAGATTTTTAATCACTTTATGTGTCATAGAGATCTTGGCATTCTGTGAATCTCTGAGAACACTGAAAATAATGCTTTTATATACATAAAATACAATACATAGAGTGAAAAGGAAATACATTATATTAAAATGATTTTTAAAATATCAGAAAAACAAGTATATGCTTATTAATATGTAAGTAGTTTGCTTATATGGACTGTATGGTCCATGGGGTTGCAGAGTCAGACACAACTTAGCAACTTTCACTTTCAGTGTGCTTATAACATTACATAAAAAACTAGGATATGGTCTAATAAATATCATATTTTTTGAAGAAGTGATATTGTAACAGGTGAAATATTAAATGAGAACATCTGGGATTGTTACTGGTGACAGAATTGTTATTTAAATTCATATTTGAGAAATAATAAATTTTAGTTAAAAATTAGTAAAAATTACAATGTAATTTTTTCTCAGTCAAGTTTCAGCAACTACTCAACTTCTAATTCATATTCAAGTTTGTGAAGCTGTGTCTAGATGTAATCATGGCTGGGTGGCTGAGCCAGGCAGAGGGCAAGATCATCAGGAAAGAGAAATTAAGAAGCTAGGATATCAGAAGGATCATCTCCACAGACATTGATATCCAAAGATTTCAGCACTTCCAGCTATTAATATATTTGGACTTTGAGGCAATACCTATGCGCTAAGCATCTTGTTGACCTACGCCTCTGTAACCTACAGTATCCTTGATTCTTCTCGAGTCCTCTGTAACCAGCGACAGTCTCCCCTCCACCAGCTTCTCATGGCCACGTGACCAAGGATGGTGATTGGCTTTAAAGATGAAAGTCAATTATTCAGTGTCTGTTTTGGAGTGGTAGGCTATAGAAGAAAGACTACAGGATGGAAAAATGGATACTCTTGGAATATGTTCTAAATGATTTATTTTCTCTTTGGCTCATCTTTCAGAAGGTATCTGAAGAAACTGCCTCTGAAACATTGTTTGCTTCATTACATTACTTTCATACTGTGAATAATCTAGCAAGGAATCTGGTTTCTAGCCTTACTCAACTAGGAGAAGTACTTTGAGACCTCAACATTGTTTCATCAATTAGTAAAGCTGGCCCCTAATGTAGTATCAAAAGTATCATTTTAATATGTTGACATATCACATTCCAGTTTAAGCGCTATATCCCTTTCATCAGAGCATTAAAGTTTTCTAGTTCTATTAGTGAGAAATGTTCAGGGTTTTATTTTCAACAATGACATTTTATTTTCTAAATGGTTTTCAAGTTTATATTACAGTGAGTGTCAAACCTCAGGAGAGAAAATTCAAAACCCAACTTTCTTTCTCACCACAGACAATTGTCTTTATATCTTTCTAAAAAAGTTACAAATTTCAACAGAGCCTATAATTTTTTGTAGGAAAATTAATTCCAAAATGGTATTTTAATGGTTGATGTATATATCAGTTTAAGATAATATAATTATTTTAATTAAATTATTTGTTGCTTTTAAGTCAAGAGAGAATATGAAGTAATATCCAGTGATTTGAGAGGAGGACATTTATCCTAATATTCTCTCCTTAGGATCATAGGATATCCAACCCATCTGCATGTACAGAATATATACCTTAATGTAATATTTTATGCCACTAATATATCAACATTCATAAAATGTAAAATTGAGTTTACTAATAATTAAAATTATATATTTACGAAAAACCATTGCACAAGGTAATCCATTTTGTGATTACTTTGTTGATGTATAATATTATGACCCATCATAATATCTGTTGAAACTTTATTATATTCCACAAAGTTTGGTATTATGCAAACAAGGTAAAATAAACAGATTAGTAATTACTAAGACTGTAGCTTTGCTGATACTCAAAAATTTAAAAAAAGCCCATTCTGAATGGACCATTGGTTCATTTTTTGCAACTTCTTCAATGCACTTATATTCTTTAAAAATGTTTAATTCCTTAATTTGCAACTCTGTTTTGGAAAACACTTACTATATAAGGAAATCTCTTTGCACACTAGATTCCAGTTTTAGTTATATCAACAATACTCTTTCCAGATTCCAATCTCCTAATATAATTTTCTAAATTTAGGAAACTTCACTAAATGCAACTCTTGAGGAGAAGGGTTTGTCTCACAGATTGGAGTATGGTGGAGTAACTAATCTAAGATGCAAAGCAAAGTAGACATTTATAACTCTTCTGTGACAGTAATGACTTAAGCTGTTCCTTTAAACATGCCTATTCACCTACTTGAAAGCGTGGGTTAGTCGCTCAGTCAGGTCCGACTCTTTGTGATCCCAGAGAGTGCAGCTCACCAGGCTCCTCTTTCCATGGAATTCTCCAGGCAAGATTAATGTATTGCTTTCTCCAGGGGATCTTCCTTACCCAGGGATCAAAACCTGGGTCTCCTGCATTGCAGGTGGATTCTTTACCATCTAAGCCACCAGGGAAGCCCATTTACCTACTTCGGTTCAGTTCAGTTCATTTCAGTTGCTCAATCGTGTCCAACTCTTTGAGACCCCATGAAACTCAGCATACCAGGACTCCCTGTCTATCACCAACTCCTGGAGTCCACTCAAAATCATGTCCATTGAGTTGGTGATGCAACCAACCATCTCATCCTCTGTCATCCCTTTCTCCTCCTGCCCTCAATCTTTCCCAGCATCAGGGTCTTTTCCAACGAGCCAGCTTTTCACATTAGGTGGCCAGAGTATTGGAGTTTCAGCTTCAACATCAGTCCTTGCAATGAACACACAGGACTGATCTCCTTGCAGTCCAAGAGACTCTCAAGAGTCTTCTCCAGCACCACAGTTTAAAAGCATCAATTCTTTGGCACTCAGTTTACTTTATAGTCCAATTCTCACATCCATACATGATTGTTAGAAAAACCATAGCCTTGACTAGATGAACCTTTGTTGGAAAAGTAATGTCTCTGCTTTTTAATATACTGTCTAGGTTGGTCATAACTTTCCTTCCAAGGAGTAAGCGTCTTTTAATTTCATGGCTGCAATCACCATCTGCAGTGATTTTGGAGCCCCCCAAAATAAAGTCAGCCACTGTTTCCCCATCTATTTGCCATGAAGTGATGGGACCAGATGCCATGATCTTAGTTTTCTGAATGTTGAGCTTTAAGCCAACTTTTTCACTCTTTTTTCCCCTTTTCACACTTTTTCACTCTCCTCATTCACTTTCATCAAGAGGCTCTTTAGTTCTTCTTCACTTTCTGCCATAATGATGGTGGGTGTTATCTGCATATCTGAGGTTATTGATGTTTCTCTCAGAAATCTTGATTCCAGCCTGTGCTTCTTCCAGTCCAGCGTTTCTCATGATGTACTCTACATATACGTTAAATAAGCAGAGTGACAATATACAGCCTTGACGTACTCCTTTTCCTATTTGGAACCAGTCTGTTGTTCCATGTCCAGTTCTAACTGTTGCTTCCTAGCCTGCATATAGGTTTCTCAAGAGGCAAGTCAGGTGGTTTGGTATTCTCATCTCTTTCAGAATTTTCCACTGTTTATTGTGATCCACACAGTCAAAGGCTTTGGCATAGTCAATAAAGCAGAAGTAGATGTTTTTCTGGAACTCTCTTGCTTTTTCCATGATCCAGCAGATGTTGGCAATTTGATCTCTGGTTCCTCTGCCTTTTCTAAAACCAGCTTGAACATCAGGAAGTTCACGGTTCAAGTATTGCTGAAGCCTGGCTTGGAGAATTTTGAGCACTACTTTACTAGCATGTGAGATGAGTGCAATTGTGCAGTAGTTTGAGCATTCTTTGGCATTGCCTTTCTTTGGGATTGGAATGAAAACTGACCTTTCCAGGCCTGTGGCCACTGCTGGGTTTTCCAAATTTGCTGGCATATTGAGGGCAGCACTTTCACAGCATCATCTTTTAGGATTTGAAATAGCTCAACTGCAATTCCATCACCTCCATTAGCTTTGTTCATAGTGTTGCTTTCTAAGGCCCACTTGACTTCACATTCCAGGATGTCTGGCTCTAGGTGAGTGATCATACCACTGTGATTATCTGGGTCGTGGAGATCTTTTTTGTACAGTTCTGTGTATTCTTGACACCTCTTCTTAATATCTTCTGCTTCTGTTATGCCCATACCATTTCTGTCCTTTATCGAGCCCATCTTTGCATGATATGTTCCCTTGGTATCTCTAATTTTCTTGAAGAGATCTCTAGTCTTTCCCATTCTGTTGTTTTCCTCTATTTCTTTTCATTGATCGTTGAGGAAGGCTTTCTTATCTCTTCTTGTTATTCTTTGAACTCTGCATTCAGATGCTTATATCTTTCATTTTCTCCTTTGCTTTTTGCTTCTCTTCTTTTCATAGCTATTTGTAAGGCCTCCCCAGACAGCCATTTTGCTTTTTTGCATTTCTTTTTCATGGGGATGGTCTTGATCCCTGTCTCCTGTACAATGTCATGAACCTCTGTCCATAGTTTATCAGGAACTCTGTCTATCAGATCTAGGCCCTTAAATCTATTTCTCACTTCCACTGTATAATCATAAGGGATTAGATTTAGGTCAGTTTCCTTGAGAGCAGTAGTGCCACATATATAATTTTGAGAGTAAACTTGTGTTTACTGACTTTGGATTAGAGTTCTCTCAGTTTATTGACATACTCTTTGGTTACTTGTTGACACACTAAATCCTTGTTTAAGTCTCAGGATCCTTGTTGGTGAAGTCTCCTTTTTATTTCAATTAAAAAATTAATCTTGCCTAAATTTTCTGCTTTTGAAGCTAAATTTCTACCCTTCCTGTAACTTTCCTTTCTCTTCTGCATTTTTATGAAGTTGCTCTTTGACCTACTTTCCTCTTCTTCCTTTCCCTATTTCCATGTATATTTACCTTGTTAGTTAACTTTGAAAAGTTAAAGTTGAAATGGTCTCTTTGCTTCCTTGTCAACACATTTCCATGTTTTGTTCAGATGTTCTCCCCTCAAGGAAGATGTTTTTTATTCCCAGATTTGTGGTAAATTTTATCACAGTGAGCAATCATGCAAATGCCATTTTTTTAGTTTAAAGGTATATATGTGACCCAGTTCTAGATAATAAGGAAAGGTTTTCTGAGGTTCTTTTGGGAAAGAGCTTTCATTTTAAAAATAGAGTTTCAAAAGAGACAGAACTCTTCTTTATTGGAGGTCTTAAGGTCTGTATGAAATACTTCCTAGCACTGTGGCAGCCATCATGGAAGCACAGAAGCCTTAGATGAGCTTTAGAATGAACCTAATCCTGAGACCTCCCAAAAAGACAAATCTGGGGGAGTGGGGTGACTGGTCCTTGATTATATGTTTGAGACACTGATGTCACAAAGGTGGAAAGCCTACCTCTCTCTCAAGCAATTTTGAGTTGAGAGTTTGCTTCTGACAGCTGAAAATATCCTAATAGATATGAACACTCTGTCCAGCTATTTAAATTTTTCTTTAACTAGAAGTAATACATCCTTGTTTCCTTTGATCTCCTATTACCATGCAGTGCACCAGTTTTGGGCAACACCAACTCTCTGCTATCTCTATTTCTGTATCAGGCTGGTATGGGCTATAAATACTTACAGTTGTGCCAATTGGTTTTCTGACAAATTTGTTATCTGATCTCAGCTAGTTTCTGTTCGGCTAGATGATTGCTTTAAAATCTATATACCTAGATGTCTAATAGACATAGCATAAAGTAGCATATCAAAATTTGAACTCCTAATTATTTTATCCAATTATCTATTTTCAGCAATTGGTTTTGTTGAAGTAGATATTCTGTTGGCTATTTCAGTAGGTGATTCCATTGGTTAACCTAAATTCTTAAGAGTCATGTCAATTCTTTCACCTTCTCTCTTATCAGAAAATATTGTTGGGTCTTCTTCCAAATAAATCCTGAGTATAGCCATTTCTCACTTCTTTCACTGTGTCCACTTTAGTCAAATAGTGTGGCTCAGATGGTAAGGACACCATCTGCAATGCAGGAGACCCAGGTTCAGTCCTTGGGTTGGGAAGATCCTCTGGAGAAGCAAATGGCAATCCACTCCAGTATTCTTGCCTGGGGAATTCCTTGGACAGAGGAGCCTGGCAGGCCACAGTCCATGGGGTCACAAAAAGGTGGACATGACAGAGGGACTAACACACACACACACACACACACACACACACACACACACAGTCAAAGCTGACATCATCTCTTGCTTCAACTCTCACCTTTAGGCTGCTATTTCCTGCCCTCATTTCCTGATGGTGACAGAGATTTCCTCCACAATCCACAAAATTTCTACCTCTTTCCAAAGAATTGAAAAAATACAACTTGTAAAATAAGAATCTAATCATGTCAGTCCACATCTTAAAATGCTTCAGTGGTTTCTTCTCACATTTAGAGTAAATTCCAAAGTCCTCAACCAAGATCCATAAATCTAGTTATGATTCAGGTCCTATCTAACTCTTCAGACTTGCTGTGTCCTCTCGCCCCATAGCTTGCTCAGCCCCAGGCATGTGATCTTGCTTGCCCTTGAGCTATCAAGTATACCTTCTTGCTTGAGGCTTTTTATTGTTACTGTAGAAATACTTTTCCTGCCTGGACCATTAATTGCATGGGCCATTTCCTCACTTCTTTTTATTATTTTTTTCACTGTTATCCTATCTAAGCCCATTAATTGCATGCATCATTTCCTCACTTCATTTGATTATTTTTTCCACTGTTACCCTATCAGAGCAGTCTTTTCCTGCCATGCCTATTGAAAAACATGGATCAAAAGGATGCATGTACCACCGTGTTCACTGCAGCACTGTTTACAATAGCCAAGACACAGAAGCAGTCTAAATGTCCATCAGCAGATGAATGGCTAAAGAATATGTGGTACGCACACACAGTGGAATATTACCCAGACATTAATAAGAATGGAATAAGGCCTATTTGCAACAACATGGATAGACCTAGAGATTACTGCACTAAGGGAAGCAAGTCAGACAGAGAAAAACAAATATCAGATGATATCATTTATATGCAGAATCTTAAGAAAAATACTATCAATAAAATTATTTATAAAACAGAAACAGACTTGTAGTTACCAGGGGAGAATGGAGGTTGTAGACTGGGAGTTTGGGATTGAAAAAAATAAATAAATAAATAAGAAAACATAGGCCTTAACCCTCTTCCATCTTACCCAACTGCTTCTGCTTTTGCCACCTTTCTTTAGGATATAAGTTCTGTGTAGATTGCTTAGAGAAATAACACTTTCACCCATGCTATCTCATGGAAGCTTTCCTCTTGAAATTCCAGTGATTTTTTTTTTTTTATGGACTGGATTTTACCACTAAAAATTCATATGCTGAAGCCTTAATCCCTAGTACCTAAGAATATGACTATATTTGGAGACGGAGTTCTTAAAGAGGTAATTAAGTCAAAACAGGGTTATGTTATAAGGGTGGGGTCTTGTCTAATATAATTGGTATTATTATAAGAAAGGGAATTTAGGACACAGATATATACAGAAGAAAGACCCATGAAGACAGGGAAGATCGCCATCTACAAGCCAAATAGAGAGGACTCCAAAGAAGTCAGACCTGTCAACACTTTCACCTCAGACTTCTAGTATCCAGAGTTGAAAGAAAATACATTTCTGTTGTTTAAGTCACTCAGTCTGTGGTACTTTGTTATGGCAGCCCTAATTAATTAAGGAAGTGAAATAAAGTCGCTCAGTCATGTCCGACTCTTTGCGATCCCATAGACTGCAGCCTGTCAGGCTCCTCTGTCCATGGGATTTTCCAGGCAATAGTACTGGAGTGGATTGCCATTTCCTTCTCCAGGGAATCTTCCAAACCCAGGGCTCGAACCTGGGTCTCCTGCATTGTAGACAGAGGCTTTACCGTCTGAGCCACCAGGGAAGTCAATTAACTAATACAGACCTATAAATACCAAATTCAATAATCTTCAGCTGTGCCAAAACTCTTTTAACTTTTACAACTTTGAAATAAATTATGTAAATTAATATTTTTAATGCTATTTAGAAAAAGCAAAAAAAGTCTGTATACCTATCAGCAGGCAAATAAATAGCATTGTCACCATTCTATAAACCTCTTCTTGATTGCCCTTTGGCACACTGTGCTGAATTTTGTGCTAATCAATCTCTTTTGGGGGAAGTTTTACATATATACCTTTTAAAAAATTGCTTTATTATATTCTTTCTGAATTTCACATAAACGGACCTACATATATTATTCTATTACTTCTTGTTCATGTGCACTAAATATTTGAGAATTTTTATAATAGAAATTAATCATTTTGTTTAAAACTAAAAACCAATCTAGTGTCAATAATATTTAAATACAAAGGTCTGTGTAGTCAAAGGTTTTTCCAGTAGTCATGTATGGAGATGAGAGTAGAACTGTAAAGAAAGCTGAGCACCAAATAATTGATGCTTTTGAAATGTGGTGTTGGAGAAGACTCTTCAGAGTCCCTTGGACTGCAAGGAGATCCAACCAGTCCATCCTAAAGGAAATCAGTCCTGAATATTCATTGGAAGGACTGATGTTGAAGCTGAAACTCCAATGCTTTGGTCACCTGATGTGAAAAACTGACTCATTGGAAAAGACCCTGATGCTGGGAAAGATTGAAGGCATGAGAAGAAGGGGACGGCAGAGGATGAGATGGTTGGATGGCATCACCAACTCGATGGACATGAGTTTGAGCAAACTCTGGATGTTGGTGTTGGTCCACGGGGTTGCAAAGAGTCAGACAAGACTGAGTGACTGAATTTGAAAAATATTTGCTACAAATATGGCATGAAAATGTTTAAAATCTTGATAAACTGGTTATAAAAATTTAAAGTAAGTTATTAATAGTAAATGAACCATAATAGAATTAAGAAGAACTGATACAATAAGTAGCTATTAAACATATTAATCATCTAGGTAGCAAATGATAAAAATTACAAAATAATAACTTTGCTTAATTTATAAAATTTTTGAATAGCAAAATGCTAGTCAGAAATTTAAAATAAATAAATTTATATAAAAAACTTCTTTAATGAAGAAATGAAACTTTAATGAAATGTGGGCATTACTATTTGGGTAGCAATCTGACAATTGTCAAGCAGGGGCTACCAAGTCTTTGAAAGATCCTCCCCTTTAATCCTGTATTTCCGCTTCTGGGAATCTTTTCTAGGAAATTAAAAAAATAATTAAAATAATTAAAAAGGGTCTGTATACAATTATTTCCATTATGATATTATCATAATACTGAAAAACAAAATATGGGAATGACTAAATATGGTAGCCATATTGTTATTTCTGAACCTTAGTGATCAAGTGATATTAATCATTATTTTCCATATCTCGGGTAAATCTCCCTTTTAGATATTTTCAGATATAATTTCAATATGTGCAGGTTTTCTTATCCTGTAATTTTAATGGATTCAATAATATAAATTTCTATACCATGAAAGCATTTTAAAATTAAAACATATTTATTTTCTTTTTTAAATTTAATTTAACATTTCTAAAAAAACATATTTAACATAAGGACTGGGATAACCATGATGGTGTGGTCACTCAACTAGAGCCAGACATTCAGAGGTATGATGTCAAGTGGCCTTTAGGAAGTATTACTATGAACAAAGCTAGTGGAGGTGATGGAATTCCGACTGAGCTATGTCAAATCAAAAAAGATGATGCTGTGAAAGTGCTGCACTCAATATGCCAGCAAATTTGGAAAACTCAGCAGTGGCCATAGGATTCAAAAAGGTCAGTTTTCATTCCAATCCTAAAGAAAGGCAGTGTCAAAGAATGCTCAAACTACCACGCAATTACACTCATCTCACATGCTAGCAAAGTACTGCTCAAAATTCTCCTAGCTAAGCTTCAATAGTACATGAATCAAGAATTTCCAGATGTTCAAGATGGATTTAGAAAAGGCAGAGGAACCAAAGATCAAAATGCCAACATCAGTTGGGTCATCAAAAAAGCAAGAGAGTTCCAGAAAAACATCTACTTCTGCTTTATTGACTACACTTAAGCCTTTAACTGTGAAGATCACAACAAATTGTGGGAAACTCTTAAAGAGACGGGAATACCAAACCACTTTACCTTCCTCCTAAGAAGCCTGTATGCAGGTCAAGAAGGAACAGTTAGAATCAGATATGGAACAATGGACTTGTTTCAAATTGGGAAAGGAGAACGTCAAGGCTGTATTTTGTTACCCTGCTTATTTAACTTATATGCATAGTACCTCATGTGAAATGCCAGACTGGATGAACTACAAGCTGGATACAAGACTGCCAGGAGAAATATCAATAACCTCAAATATGCAGATGACACCACTCTTATGGCAGAAAGTGAACAGAAACTAAATAGCCTCTTGATGAGTGTGAAAGAGAAGAGTGAAAAATTTGGCTTAAAACTCAATATTCAGAAAACTAAGATCATGGCATCCAGTCCCTTCAGTTCATGGCAAATAGAAGGAAAACAATGAAAACAGTGACAGACTTTATTTTCTTGGGCTCCAAAATCACTACCGATGGTAACTGCAGCCATGAAATTAAAAGACTCTTGCTCTTTGGAAGAAAAGTTGTGAAGAACCTAAACAGCATATTAAAAAGCAGAGACATTACTTTGCCAACAAAGGTCCATCTAATCAAAGCTATGGTTTTTCCAGTTTTCATGTATGGATGTGAGAGTTGCACCATAAAGAAGGACTGTGGTATTGGAGAAGACTCTTGAGAGTCCCTTGGACTGCAAGGAGATCCAACCAGTCAATCCTAAAGGAGATCAGTCCTGAATATTCATTGCAAGGACTGATGCTGAAGTTGAAACTCCGATACTTTGGTCACCTGATGTAAAGAACTGACTCATTGGAAAAGATCCTCATGCTGGGAAAGACTGAAGGCATGAGAAGAAGGGGACGACAGAGGATGAAGTAGTTGGATGGCACTTGATGGACATGAGTTTAAGCAAGCTCTGGATGTTAGTGTTGGACAGGGAAGCCTGGTGTGCTGCAGTCCATGTGGTAGCAAAGAGTCAGGCATGATTGAGTGATTAAACTGAACTGAACAGGACCACCAAGTGGGTTCCTTTTAGCTACTTTTCTTAAAGCCAGAGATATTCATTATCACAGTTTTGATAAAAGGTTTTGTTTTCTAAGACTCTAATTAAATACTTGATTAAAATATCCAGAGATGTTTTTTATTTTTTCCCCTAAATCTGTACCATCTTTCACTTTCAGAAGAGAAAAGAAACAATTTTGTAGCAATATATAGTTTGATCCTGTGAGTTTAATTTTTTTGGAAACTAATTCAATCATTATAGAACTGATTGACATTTATAATCTGTTGATTAAAACTTTTGATAATTACAAGACTGCTTGTAAAATGGGTGAATTTCGTCCTCATCACTAACAGTGTTTCAGCTGATGCTGAGAGAGCATAAACCATCAATGTCCTGCAGGGAATTCCAAACCTTGGGAAGGAGCTGAACAAGATGAGATGGACATTTTCTTCCAGCAAGCTTATGAATTCTTTATATTTTTATTAATATCTCTAACTTTAATATTCCACCTGAAAATTTTTATTAAAAACATTCTAAAATGTACATTTCATCCTCTGAATTGTATATAATGTCTTCTTTAGTCATTTATCCTAGAAAATGTCTTGCAATTTGCTTTACATCTCAGAGAAATAAAAAAATTAAACTGTCTTATATATCAATTCTTTCTGAAGGAGAATCTGCTTGTAATGATTGGATTTCAAACTTGCTATTTTCTCACCAGCCCCACCAATTCCTCTTTTGTTCCACTTTAACTATTTTCAGCCCTATAGCAAAGATGATCTTAAAGCAGACTGCATCACTCATCTTGTAAAGGCTCATCAATATTTTCCCACTGAACATAGAATAAAGTACAAACTTCTGACAAAAACCTTTAAGGATAGGAAGAGGGACAGAATTAGAATGAGAGGAGAAGAGTATGAGTCTGAGATGGAATCATGGCCGTTTATGGCTTTGCCCCTCCTAATATCTCCAGTTCATCCCCTTCCTCTATGTAATAGTCACGCTGGTTTCTCAGCTTCTTGAACATGTCATGCTCCTTCCTTGTCCCTGTGACTCTTAGCCTCATTTGTGTGGTCTGTCTAGTTCCTTTTTAGGCTTCAGCCTAAACATCTCCTATTTAAAGGAGACTTAATATGCTCATCTTATTTAAATCAGTTTTACTTCTTTTATTCTCTATATTAGCTTGTTTTTTTTTTCTTACAGGCCTTAATAAATATATATCTAGATAAACATTATTATTTGGCTTAGTGCTTTATTTTCCTGATATCTACTAGTGTCCTTATTTTTATAAATTGATTTACAATGTTGTATTAGTTTCTGGTATACAATAAAGTGATTCAGTTATGTGTATGTATATGTACAAACATACATGTTTTATATTCTTTTCCATTATAGTTTATTGTAAGATATTGAATATATAGTTCCCAGCGCTATACAGTAAGTCCTTGTTTATCTGTGTTACATATAAGTAGTGTCTATCTGTTAATCCCAAACTTCTAATTTATTCCTTCCTCATTCCCTTTCCCCTTTGGTAACCATAAGTTTGTTTTCTATGTTTGCAGGTCTTTTTATGTTTTGTAAATAAGTTCACTTGTATCATATTTTAGAATCCACATATAAGTAATATCATAAGACATTTGTCTTTCTTTGTCTGAATTACTTTACTTAGTACGATAATCTACAAGTCTATCCATGTTGCTGCATGCAAGCTTCAGAAGGGCTTGCCAGTTGTTGTAACCAGTAACCTAGCGATAGCCTGACATATTGCAGGTGTTCAGTAGATGTCCATTGAATGAATCAGTGCTCTGCAGAGCAAATATGTTACACAAATATGGAATGTTTTGAGAGTAAATTTTATCAGAGGAAAAAATTATTTTCACTGGAGGCAAAATGGTTGTCTGAGGAGGCCTTACAAATAGCTGTGAAAAGAAGAGAAGCAAAAGGCAAAGGACAGAAGGAAACATATACTCATCTGAATGCAGAATTCCAAAGAATATCAAGGAGAGATAAGAAAGCCTTCCTCAGTGATCAATGCAACAATAGAATGGGAAACTAGGGATATCTTCAAGAAAATTAGAGATACCAAGGGAATATTTCATGCAAAGATGGGCACAATAAAGGACAGAAATGGTATGGACCTAACAGAAGCAGGAGATATTAAGAAGAGGTGGCAAGAATACACAGAACTATACAAAAATGATCTTCATGACCCAGATAACCATGATGGTATGATCACTCACCTAGAGCCAGACATCCTGGAATGTGAAGTCAAGTGGGCCTTAGGAAGCATCACTACAAACAAAGGTAGTGGAGGTGATAGAATTCCAGTTGAGCTATTTCAAATCCTGAAAGATGACGCTGTGAAAGTGCTGCACTCAATATGCCAGCAAATTTGGAAACCTCAGCAGTGGCCACAGGACTGGAAAAGGTGAGTTTTCATACCAATCCCAAAGAAAGGCAATGCCAAGAATGCTCAAACTACCTCACAATTACACTCATTTCACATGTTAGCAAAGAAATGCTCAAAATTCTCCAAGCCAGGCTTCAACAGTACGTGAACCATGAACTTCCAGATGTTCAAGCTGGATTTAGAAAAGCCAGAGGAACCAGTGATCAAATTGCCTACACACTTTGGATCATTGAAAAAGCAAGAGAGTTCCAAAAATACATCTACTTCTGCTTTATTAACTATGCCAAGGCCTTTGACTATGTGGATCACAACAAACTGTGGAAAATTCTTAAAGAGATGGGAATACCAAACCTGCCTCCTGAGAAATCTGTATGCAGGTCAAGAAGCAACAGTAAGAACTGGACATGGAACAACAGACTGGTTCCAAATCGGGAAAGGAGTACACCAAGGCTGTATATTGTTACCCTGCTTATTTAACTTACATGCAGAATCCATCATGAGACATGCTGGACTGGATAAAGTACAAGCTGGAATCAAGATTGTTTGGAGAAACATCAATAACCTCAAATATGCAGATGACACCACCCTTATGGCAGAAAGTGAAGAGAAACTAAAGAGCCTCTTGATGAAAGTAAAAGAGAAGAGTTAAAAAGTTAGCTTAAAACTCAATATTCCGAAAACTAAAATGGCATCTGGTGCCATTAGTTCATGGCAAGTAGATGGAGAAACAATGGAAACAGTGACAGACTTTATTTTTGGGTCTCCAAAATCACTGCAGACGGTAACTGCAGCCACGAAATTAACAGATACTTGCTCCTTGGAAGAAAAGCTGTGACCAACGCAGACAACATATTAAAAAGCAAAGACATTACTTTGCCAACAAAGGTCCGTCTAGTCAAAGCTATTGTTTTTCAGTAGTCATGTATGGATGTGAGAGTTGGACCATAAAGTAAGCTGAGTACCAAAGAATTGACGATTTTGAACTGTGGTGCTGCAGAAGACTCTTGAGAATCCCTTGAACTGCGAGGAGATCCAACCAGTCAGTCCTACAGGAGATTCGTCCTGAATATTCATTGCAAGGACTGATGCTGAAGCTGAAACTCCAATACTCTGGCCACCTGATGCAAAGAACTGACTCATTGGAAAAGACCCGGATGCTGGGAAAGATTGAAGGCAGGTGGAGAAGGGGATGACAGAGGATGAGATAATTGGGTGGCATTACCGACTCAATGGGTATGAGTTTGAGTAAGCTCTTGGTGTTGGTGATGGACAGGGAAGCCTGGCGTTCTGCAGTCCATGGGATCACAAACAGCCGGACATGACTAAGTGACTGCACTGGACTGAAATATTGGAGGATGATTTCTTATTTTCTCTCCTATTTTTATAATGTATTCCAGTGAGGAACTTTCTAATCAAATTATGTCCTCAACTAAGTTAATGAACAAAATATCTTGGGATTTGTGTGAACATACTAGTAACTAAAAAATAAATAAATAAAAACCTTGGAGAAGATTCAGGAGAACCCAGATTAGTTTAGATGGAGAGATGCTATCCATGATCTGACAAAGTGACAAAATCTGCTCCTAGAATTACTGCCCAAAGCTTCTGAAGCGTAAGTAAACCTCTGAGAACTTCTTTACTGGGAGTCCCTAACCCTGTCCATCAACTGCTGAAACAACCATGGATCATTCATACATTGACAATGATCAGGGCACTGAGTCAGTCTCTAAATCAAATATAAAGATGTGAAAAAGTATTAGTTTGCTCAGATAACTTCTCATTTATTTTAGTCTTGTTACAAAAGTAGGAGTGTCAAGCACTGCAGTAGAATCATAAAACATTTTAAGTGGGTAGTCATGACAGAATGATAATAAAAGGAATTTATATTTTAGAGGTAATTTTAAATGCAAGATATTTGTCAGCCTAGAAATATACAGTTTGAATTCACCCTCTTGCATCCCACACAGAATGTAGCAAAGGAAAAAAATATTTGATTATTTCAAAATGGTTTGAGTGATAGCATTTCTTGAATGACAATATTTGATTATCTCATAGTCACAAATATAAAACTTTAAATTTATGATGATGAACCTGTAAAATTGGCATTCAACTATAACTTTACTGTGATATAATACACCATTTCAAAATTTTAGGCTAGTAGCTAACTTTTTTATTGAAATGTATTTTCCAAATGATACAGGACATTTACAAGGGTACAGATATGGAGATCACTTAAGTAAATGGCATCCTGTCAGTAAATAAGACAGGTTAAAGCAAGCCTTAGACCACCATGTATATACAGGCTATTGTATAAAATTAGACACTCAGATTATTTTTGGTTTTGAAAATGCTTACCAAGGTATTTGCAAAATTGCTGATTTTAATGACAAATTTAAATTTCATAAAGTAGGAATTAAACATAGACAGTGGAGAAGGGAGCATGTGAGTAACATAGTCAGACATCTGACTAAAGGTTTCACTAGAGAACGGTTTCCTAGCCCTTTAACTTCTCTACTGCGAAGAGAACAAACTGAAAAAACAAAATGTGTTTTTCATCAGTGTTGAAGTCAGTGGCTTTGGTTATGTAGTTTAACTTAATAGCTTGGAGTTACCAAAAATAGTAGGTTAAATGTTTAGATCATATCATCTATGGTAACATCAGGATAAATTGCAGATTTATTAGAATACATAAAGTCAACAAAATAAATACATAGTAACTTTAAATCAAGCAGAAAAGATGTCTACCCTAGACTTTACCACTGCCTTCTTTCCAATCCAGACCATCATCATATTAATCATTCTATGATAATAACCTTGTAATTCATCTCCTTATAATTTACTCTCCTACTGTATATATTTTCCACAAACAACAAAGTAATTTTTCAAGTGCAAATATCTGGTCATATTACTACCACTGTAAAGGGTTCAAAATCACTACTTTTTTTGATTTCAAGTAGGCCAAACTCTAAAATGTCCTTGAAAGTCTTGATTTGACTAAGACGGCTTTAGTGTGTTTAAAACTAAAATAAAAACAAAAGCTCAAAATATGCACATTGACACATCAGTAATGAAATACTGCTTCTCTGTGGATATGTATTGTTAATTTATATTCTGAAATTTTATAAGTGTATATTTCATGAAGAAGTGAACTGAAGTGAAGTCATTCAGTCATGCCCAACTCTTTGTGACCCCATGGACTGTAGCCTACCAGGATACTCCATCCATGGGATTTTCCAGGCAAGAATACTGGAGTGGGTTTCCATTAAGATAAATTACTTTGTATTAAAATTTATAGTTAAATTTCACTTGATTCTTAATTTCATTCACAATGATCTATAAAACAAAGGATTCTTAAAAGACAATATAGAGTGTATCAGACATATTATGCTTGTGATGAAACATTTGCAGAGTTATGTTTGCCTCTATGTGAACTATAAGCAATCTGACAGGGAATAATTTATTAAGAGAGCAGATGACAGTGTTCAGGTCAGAGATAAGTGGAGTTACAGATTACCATGTCTAATAAATTTTCTAGAATATCTCTAATACAAAGTTTTAATCGTTGTTAGAAGCAAATTTGTAGATTCGCAAGGCATAAATCATGCGCCCAATAGGATAGCATATCAACATTCTAGACGTCTAAATTACAGTTTAAGTTGCCCCAATTATTCTTATAACTAAATCTTCCTCTATACAGAAACCATGAACTAATTAAACAATTATTTGTTAATACCCTGTTACGTGCAAGATATGTCCCTTGAGTTCTAAGGATTCAAGGATTGAGCAAGGCAGGCAAGAACTTGCTCCCATAGAGCTTAGATACAAGTAAGGTTATAGACAATAAAAGGTATAAATTAATAAATAATTCTAATAGCTATAAATATGAATAAATTGAAAAAATGATGTGCTATGAAAAGCACTAGAGTAGGGGGCTATGTTACATTGATGGACATATAATAATCCTTCCTTGAGAAGGTGGCATATGAGCAAAAACAAAAGTGACAGAAATAACCAGCAGTGCCAAAATCCACAGAATTCCAAACAGCGGCAAGAACAAGTACAGAGGCTTAAAGGCTGAATAATGTTTAAAGGTTGAATAATGCTGGTATGTTCAAGAAGCAAAAAAGGTTAAAGGAGCACGGGTGAAATCAACTGAGGGAAGAGTGTTTGGGTGGATCAGATTATACAGGCGAGTGGTGAGGACTTTTGATTTTATCCTATGGGATGTTTTTCTAAGAGGAAAGCTATATGATTTGACTTATGTTTGAAAGGATCAGTCTGGCTGTTATACAGAGAATGGACTATATATAGGAAGCCAAAATTGGAAGCCAAGAGAAATTTTAGAATTATAGTATAGCCAGTGGGGGGTGATTGTGATGTAGACTTCAAAGTATGTGGAAATATATAAATGGTAGAACATTTTAAGTATGTAAATTATGCCTGAAGTATTTTAGGCATTTAATGTATATTTTTTGAATGAGAAGATGAATGAACAGCATGATGTATATAGACATGAAAATGTAGCAATATATTATATTCATAGCGACATATTTTAGGCACAAAAACTGAAACAAAGGAAAGTACTGGGAGTTTTTTAAACTTAACGAAAAGTCTAACATTTTCATATGTATTCAAATGCTTTTCCCATTACAAATAACTTGAAAATAATACATGATAAAATTCTAGATTGGTGTGTTCATAAAATACCTGATATTTCTTAATATTAAGTCTTCAGGTTTTTGAGGGGTTTTTGGTACAGTTCTGACCAAATCAAGAGATAAATAACAGAAATTCTGCATTAATAAAAACATTTTCTATTATTTACCAATAAAAGGAACTCTTCTGAGTATATTTGAAATATAGAAGTAAAACTCTTTAACTCATTGTTTGAATTTAACCTTCAGGAAGATTATTTAAATTTAACCTGCAGAAAGATTTATAAAAATGCAGTGAAAATAGTATTATTTATGATAGAAAAACTGAAATGGGTAGATAATTTTGCACATTTGTTTGAGAGAATAGTAGTCGCAGTGTTAGTTGCTTAGTCGTGTCCGACTCTTTGTGACACCACGGACTATAGCCCACAAAGCTCTTCTGTCCATGGGACTCTCCAGGCAAGAATACTCGACTGGATTGCCATTCCCTTCTCTAGAAGACCTTCCAGACCCAGGAATCGAACCTGGGTCTACTGCATTGAAGGCAGGTTCTTTACCATTTGAGCTATAGAGATTTTAAATAAAACTCATGAATTTTTCCATGTTCATGAAAC
Organism: Capricornis sumatraensis; assembly: GCF_032405125.1. Lineage (NCBI taxonomy): Eukaryota > Metazoa > Chordata > Mammalia > Artiodactyla > Bovidae > Capricornis > Capricornis sumatraensis. The sequence continues at coordinate 84,384,263 of NC_091072.1, forward strand.
ATAATTGATAAAATTTGGATATGACAGGATATATTCAATAAAAGCCCACACATGAAATTACAAATGTCTATAGGGTAACTTAAAGCAAATTCCACTGAACATTAGTTAAGCAGTTAGAGTGTTTGGAATATGACTATTTTATTTTCCTTTCATTTTTTGAAATTTCTAAATTTTTAAAAAGACATAATAACAATGTCTAAACTAAATTGTTTTTAATGTAAATAATTTAAATTCATATGAAAACATAAAATTTCCATTCGTATTTTTATGCCTTTCTCATTGCAAATAATTTAAATAATTTGCAAATAAATCCAAACATTTTTTTAAAGTCTCGAATTGTACTATTTACCTAAGATCTGACATTTCATGTTAATTCAACAGTTTCTTTGTATAGTTATGTTTGGACAAAAAATGCTGGCATTGTTTTAAAAGACTTTTTATTAGGTTAATGTATAGCATATTCATCTATTTAATTACATATCATCAAATTTTCTTCTAAATCAATTACTCCATCTTTGATTTAGCATCTTCTAGAATTTCATAGTCTCATAAAATTCTCAAAATAACATTGATTTTAATCCAGTATAAACTAAACCATGTGTACAGAGTGAGAGAAAAGCAACAAAATTTTAAAAATTAGTAGAGTTTTACAAGTCCAAATAGAGGAAAAAATCACTGCCTTACATATCTATTTCAAATTAACCAATGCTGTGAAAATAGAGTTTTCAGAAAAGGAATAGCTATACTGAGACAAATAGATATATTGGTAAAGGAAGGAACTGTCATCTACTGTCTTTCTTATTATTATGCTAATATGTGTAAGGTAAGGAAAGAGTGTTTAGGAAAATATTAATAGTAGTCCAGTGAATTTTCTTTTGATATTCGAGAAGTTTGGATATTATTATCTTTGGATAATATTATTTGTATAAGTTTGGATATTATTATTTATTATTTTAATAAATATCATTGTGTTTTGATGTTAGATAATAATCAGTTAAGTATCTGATATGTTGCCAATGTACTTTTATGACACATAAGAGGACAAATATTAAGTTTCAGGGCATCTTTAACATTTCAAATCTACTTGCAAATAATACTGATATTAGTGGGAATATCAGTCCCACATTTGTACTTGGGAACCCATATGGGCCTAGAAACTTATGAGTACTTAATTAAAATGTGCTTACCTGAAATTTTGACTTGAGACACCACTCCATCTCCTCCATCACTGTGTGCACGAACCTCTACAACATATTCTCCATCCCTGGGGATTGGGACTTCTATGGAGTGTTTATGAGTTGAATACAGCTTGCCATCATGCTGGCCATCAGGTCTATAGAGTACCTTTAAAAGTTTCAGAATATAACTATTTAATAAATGGGTAATAGTGAACCAATTCCCTAATACTAAATTTGAATAAAGATGCTTATACTTATAGTAATTTAAAAAAATATTAGGAAGCTATGTGTAAACTTGCTGAAAAATCCATATTATTTTTAAATCACATAGATTTTATTTATTTTAGGCTAAGCATCTGAATTTCATTTTTTGAAACTATCTAAAATAAAGATTAAAAATGTATTTTTTAATGAAAAAGGTATAAAATGAGGGCTCTTTCAATATATTGAAATAGTCTAAAAAATTGACTCACAATTAGAATTTTTCACACTATTCCTAAAATTTGGTATCCATTAAAAAATGTGATAGTGATATAAAGAATTTATAGAAATAATCTTTTTTTTCCATTTTTGTCCAGGTACAGAGGGTGCCTCAATACACCAAAGAATTCACTATGTGCTTGGCAACATTATCTTAATCACTGCCAAGCAAAAATCGATTCTTTCTTTCTTCCTTAAACACTAATTATTCTAACAATTCTATTCATTAAAGTAGTTAATCTATTTTGTTCACTTGACATTGTATTTTCCTGGAATTCACTGAAGATCTTTTCTCATTTCAAAATTTATCATAGCACTATGTCATCTGATTCCACTACACAACTAGAATAAGAGCTGGATGGGTTTTGACAAAACAACAATAAAAAAAACAAATACCAATCACTCTTTATAAGAATGAAGCTTGTGTAGGAAATATTGAGTAATCTTTTGTATACCTTATATCCCGTCACTGTAGATTCATTTGACAGTGCAACCACATGATCCCAGGTGATTATGTAGCGTGAACCAGACCTTATGGAACTGATGATCCGCGGAGGCTGGCTTGGAGCTGTGAAAGTAACAATATGCTGCTGATGGTAACCACATGCAACTTTAGTTCTGCAAGCTGCATCACATCAGGAATCATAATACTGATAGTGATATGGGAATAAAAATAGCTGATTTTGATGCCTGTATTACGTGCTTGGCCCTGCGCTCTGCATCCATGGTTTTATTTAATGTACCTCGTGGCCCTGGGAGGTAAGGTAATATAATGATCTCATATTCTCTTCTCAGCAACCTTCAGTTGGTTGTCTCTTTTCCACCACTCTTTAGAAACTGCTATTCTCAAGGCCATCAGTCACCTCCAGTTGGCCAAACCTAATGTCACTTTTTTATTCTTTTCAAGTTTAACATCTTCACAGCATTTCAGAGAATTAACCTTCTAATTCTTCCTTGAATATACTTTCTTAAATTCATAATCTCTTATAATCTTTCCTCCTGTCTCTCAGGTTGCTCCTTCTCATTAATCATTCTTTGCTAGCTCCATGACCTCTGCCAAGTTTCCCAATGTTGGGAAGACTTAGGACTTGATCCTGGGCACTCGTCTCTCCTCTATGTGTAAATCTCCCCAAACCTTACATCTGGGCCTATGGCTTTAAATACATACGATTCTGTCTCAAGGTAATCTTTCAACTTGTACAGATATGTGTCCAACTTCCTATATCCTCCTCAATGTCTAAAGGGTTTCCCAAATGCAATATAATCAAGAGAGACATTTACTATGTACCCTTCAAAACTACCTTTCTCTATTTCCCAAATTTACTAAATGGCACAACCAAACTCCCAATGTTTCAAGCCAAAATCTATTCAATCTTCTGTTTCATTCATTGCCAACATACAAATTAGCTGAAAACTATCAACTCTGCCTGCAGAAAATTTTCTGCTTCTTTCTATCTCTTTCTATCTCTGGTCACCATCAGCTCTACCTTCAATATCAAAAAAGGTCTCCTATACAGCTGTATAGTGAAAGGTCTCCTATACAGCTTTCACTCTTATTCTACCATGTTCCTTGTTTACCCAGAAGGCAGACAATTAAATATACATATGTGTGTGTGTGTGTGTGTGTGTGTGTGTGTGTGATATCACTCTCTGCCTTAAAATTTTCCAGTGATTTCTTATGACACTTAGAATTTAAACTCCTTACTATGATCTGTAAGACCCTGCTTCAGATGACTCCTCCACAATTCAGAGCTGGAACCATTGTCTTTTTCTACACTTAAAACACACCAAACTCCTCTCATGTAAAGGCTTTGTACTCATTATTTTCTCTGCCTGATAGAATCTCCTCAGCAAAGTCCTCCTTATTACTCATATCCTAGGTCAAATAGGGTCTTCTCTAAAAGGACATTCCCAACTATCCGATTAGAATTTGGCTCCCACCCAAGCCATTTTAAATGTTCATATTTGGTTATTTCTTGGGTTTTATGTATAACTTATCTTAAATTGAATTGTAGTTGGTTTACCATATTAGTTTCAGGTGTACAACAGTGATTCATATTTTTGATTATACCACTTTAAAAGTTATAAAATAGGAGCTATGTAATTGTATATCAATGCCATACAATATATCCTTGTAGCTTATTTATTTTATATATAGCAGCTTGTACCTCTGAATCCTGTAACCCTAGTCCCTTTTAGTTTCCATTTGCATGAAATATCTTTGCCATCTCCTCACTTTCAGTATATGTGTGTCTTTAGCTCTAAAGTGAGTCTCTTGAAAGTATCAAATACACGGGGCTTTTTCTCTACTTAATCAACCACTCTATGCCTTTTTTTTTCACTCTATGTCTTTTTTTTCACTCTATGTCTTTTGATTAGAACATTTAGCATATTGACATTTGAAATGATTATTGATAGACATGTACTTAATGCCATTCTGTTACTCATTTTCTGGTTGTTTCTGCACTTCTCTGTTCTTTTAGTTTCTTCCCTTGTGGTTTGATGATTTTCTTTATTTGCATGCTTGTGTTCCTATCTCTCTAGTTTTTCTGTGTGTATAATTGTGGGTTTTGGTTTGTACTTACCATGGAGTTCATATATGTCGACCTATAAATATATCTGCCTGTCTTAAACTGATTAAGTTCAAACACATTCTAAGATATCTACTTTTTAAACCTCCTTTGCAAGTTTTGTGTTTTGATGTCATATTTCACTTCTGTACGTTTAACCCTTAATAGTCTATTGTGGTTATAGTTAATTTTCTAATTTCTTTTTTTAATCTTCATAGTTGCTTATTCAAGTGCTCGATCCACAGCCTTTACTATATATTTGACTTTACTAGTAGGATTTTTTCTTTTCTATCAATTCTTACTACTTATTGTAGCCTTCTCTTTTCCACTTGGAAAAGATACTTTAAAAATTTTTGTAAGATTGGTTTAGTATTGATAAACTCTGTTTTTACTCATTTTATCTTTTGTTCAATTCTGATTGATAACCATAGTAAATAGCATATCCTAGTTTGTAGGGTTTTCCCTTTTAGTACTTTAAATATATTAGGTAACTCCCATCTGGCCTGCAAAGTTTCTGCAGAAATGTCGGTAATAGTCTTATGGAGGTTCCCTTGTATGCGATTTTTTTTTATTTTTCTCTTACTAACTTTAGAATTCTCTCTTTAACTTTTGCCATTTTCTTTATAATATGTCTTAGGTTTCCTTGGGTTCATCATGTTTGGAATCCTCTGTGATTCCTGTATCTGGATATCTCTTTCCTTCAGGTTTGGAAATTTTCAGCCATAATTTAATCAAATATATTTTGGCCCTGTTCTCTCTTCTTATTCTGAAACTCTCTATAATAAAAATGTTGCTATGCTTGATGTTGTCACAGAGGTCACTTAAACTAGTCCCTTAAAGTCTGTTTTTCTTTTGCTGTTCTGATTGGGTTATTTCCATTATTCTGTCTTCCAGATCTTTTATATCACATAGTTTGCTGCTAATTCCATCTAGTTTTCATTTCAGTCATTGCATTCTTCAGTTGTGACTTATTCCTTTCTATATTTCCTAATTCTTGTTAAGATTTTCACTGTCTTCATTTATTGTTTTCCCAAGTTCAGTTAGTATTCTTATTACTAATGACAAACTCTATCTGGTAAATTATTTACCTCTTCTTATTAGTCATTTTTTAAGGAGATTTTTCCTTGTTCTTTTAAAGTAATTCCTCTGTATTCAGGTTTAAGCTTCTCAGACTCTTTGAAATTAGGTGAAACACTTGTTGTTCAGTTGCTCAGTCATGTCTGATTATTTGCGACCCCATGAGTGCAGCATGCCAGGCTTCCCTGTCCTTCACTATCTCCAGAACTTTGCTCAAACTCATGTCCGTTAAGTTGGTGATACCATCCAACCATCTCATCCTCTATTGTCCCCTTCTCCTCCAGCCTCCAATCTTTTGCAGCATCAGGGTCTTTTCAAATGAGTCAGCTCTTTGCCTCAGGTAGTCAAAGGATTGGAGCTTCAGCTTCAGCATCATTTCTTCCAATGAATATTCAGGCTTGCTTTCTTTTGGTATTGACTGGTTTGATCTCCTTGCAGTCCAAAGGACTCTCAAGAGTGTTCTCCATCACCACAGTTCAAAAGCATCAATTTTTTAGCACTCAGCCTTCTTTATGGTCCAACTCTCACATCATACATGACTATTGGAAAAACCATAGCTTTGACTAGATGGACCTTTGTCAGCAGAGTAATGTCTCTGCTTTTGAACATGTTGTCTAGGGTGGTCATAGCTTTTCTTCCAAGGAGCAAGTGTCTTTTATTTTCATGGCTGCAGTCACTGTCCACAGTGATTTTAGAGCCCAAGAAAATAAAGTATGTCACTGTTTCCAATGTTTCCCCATCTATTTGTTGTGAAATGATCAGACTGGATACCATTAGTTTTTTGAATGTTGAATTTTAAATCAGTTTTTTCACTCTCTTCTTTCACTTTCATCAAGAGACACTTTAGTTCCTCTTTGCTTTCTGCCATAAGGGTGGTGGCATCTGCTTATCTGAGGTTATTGATATTTCTCCTGGCAATCTGGATTACAGTTTGTGTTTCATCCAGCCCAGCGCTTCTAATGATGTACTCTGCATACAAGTTAAATAAGCAGGGTGACAATAAACAGCCTTGACCTACGCCTGTCCCAATTTTGATCCAGTCCATTGTTCCATGTCTGGTTCTAACTGTTGCTTTTTGACCTGCATACAGGTTTCTCAGAAGGCAGGTAAGGTGGTTTGATATTTCCATCTCTTTCAGAATTTTAAAGTTTATTGTGATCTACACAGTTATGCACAGTACATCATGAGAAACACTGGACTGGAAGAAGCACAAGCTGGAATCAAGATTGCCAGGAGAAATATCAATAACCTCAGATATGCAGATGACACCAGCCTTATGGCAGAAAGTGAAGAGGAGCTAAAAAGCCTCTTGATGAAAGTGAAAGAGGAGAGCGAAAAAGTTGGCTTAAAGCTCAACAGTCAGAAAACGAAGATCATGGCATCCGGTCCCATCACTTCATGGGAAATAGATGGGGAAACAGTGGAAACAGTGTCAGACTTTATTTTTTGGGGCTCCAAAATCACTGCAGATGGTGACTGCAGCCATGAAATTAAAAGACACTTACTCCTTGGAAGAAAAGTTATGACCAACCTAGATAGTATATTCAAAAGCAGAGACATTACTTTGCTGACTAAGGTCCGTCTAGTCAAGGCTATGGTTTTTCCAGTAGTCATGTATGGATGTGAGAGTTGGACTGTGAAGAAGGCTGAGCACCGAAATATTGATGCTTTTGAACTGCGGTGTTGGAGAAGACTGTTGAGAGTCCCTTGGACTGCAAGGAGATCCAACCAGTCCATTCTGAAGGAGATCAGCCCTGGGATTTCTTTGGAAGGAATGATGCTAAAGCTGAAACTCCAGTACTTTGGCCACCTCATGCAAAGAGTTGACTCATTGGAAAAGACTCTGATGCTGGGAGGGATTGGGGGCAGGAGGAGAAGGGGATGACCAAGGATGAGATGGCTGGATGGCATCACGGACTCGATGGATGTGAGTCTGAGTGAACTCCGGAAGATGGTGATGGACAGGGAGGCCTGGCATGCTGCGATTCATGAGGTCGCAAAGAGTCGGACACAACTGAGCGACTGGACTGAACTGAACTGAACTGAACTGAACTGAACTGACACAGTTAAAGGCTTTAGTGTAGTCAAGGAAGACGTAAATATTTTTTCTGGAATTCCCTTGCTTTTTCTATGATCCAATGGATGTTGGCAATTTGATCTCTCATTCCTCTGCCTTTTCTAAATCCAACTTGTACATCTGGAAGTTCTCAGTTCATGTATTATTGAATCCTAGCTTGAAGGATCTTGAGCATTACTTTGTTAGAACTTGAAATGAGCACAATTGTGAGGTAGTTTAAACATTCTTTGACATTGCCTTTCTTTGGGTTTGGGATGAAACCTGACCCATTCTAGTCCTGTGGCCACTGCTGAGTTTTCCAAATTTGTTGGCATATTAAGTGCAGCACTTTAACAGTGTCATCTTTTAGTATTTGAAATAGCTCAACTGTAATTCTATCCAGTTCTTGAAAGTGTGTTCCTATGTTGTAGTTGCTCTATCAGTCAGCGTATGCCCAGTGGTTTGGTGGGAGAGCTGGATCTATAATTAGCACAGATCACATATTTTCCTAGGGCATGCTGGTGGGATATGGGGCTGGAAATGGAAGCACTCTATCCAAAGGTAGGTGGGAGCTGGAACTTTTCCTATGTTCAGTGGCCATCACCATTCTACTCGGAGTAGTTTTGGGTCCCAAGGTGCTGGAACAGAAGCCTTGATGGTCAAGTTTAAGCTGGTTTCATTCCCTTTAAATGTGCTCTCCCTCTCCCCGCAGCAACGGCATCTTTGCCCCCAGGGCTAAGCACTGCTAGAACAAGGGTACTAGAGTGGGTGCCCAGAGCAGGCTAGAGCATGTGATAAGACAGTCCTGGCAAGACAGTCAGAGCTTGAGACAGCTCCCAATTCACAGCCTCTGTGAGCACAAGCCATGGTTTTCTTTTGCTCCATTCAGATCCAGTGCTTGTTCTTTGCCAGTTCTATCCCCCACAGTTGCACAATCTCCTTGGCAATGTAGCCTTTGTTTTACTGGGGAGTTGTTCTGGAGAAGGCATCTGATACAGGCTGGGACATATGCTGGGGCTGTCCCAGGAAATCACTCCAGCAGATTTTTCTCTTCATGAATGAGATTTTATTTTTCTACAGCCATCTTGTAAGTCCCACCAGTATTGAAATCTGCTGTTGGGACTCATCTTCCTGGTGCTGGACTCCATGGTTGGGGAACCTGAGATTGGCTCAAACCACTCTCCAGGGAGGATCTCTGAATCTGGGATATCCCACTTCCACTTCTATGTCCCCTACTAGGGCTATGGTCCCAACCTGATTACTTCTCCCTTTCAACTTGATAACTATGTGGATCTTACTTATGAGCCTTGATTGTAGAAGAGTATTTTCAATAGCCTCCAGTTTGTTTTCAGAGAGAATTGCTCTACATGTAGGTGTGTTTTTGATGTGTTCATTGAGGGAAGTGAGCTCAAGTCCTCTGCTCTGCCATCTTGGTCTCCTCCTCCCTTATTATCTATGTAATTTATTGCTCTGTCATTTGATGTTACCATATTTATTTGTCATATTTTTCTCTCCTTCCTTCTCTCTCTCCCTCTCTTTCCATTAGTTTGTTAAATCCTGTGAGAAGAGGATCTGTGTCTGGCTTGATCTTTTCTCTATCCTCAATAACTAGAGCTGTCGAGGGCACATAGCATACTTTTGTTAAATTAATAAATTGGAAAAATAACAAAGGAATGAATTCTCTTTTTATAAGTTATAAAGTTGATGTTTAAATATTGAAGTAATATGTCTACCAATACACAATTGAGTAAGTGATAGAGACAAATTTGAAACCTCTCTTTGATACCAAAGTCTGAATCCTACCTCCATGCTCTGTTATACCATTAGGACTATCTTTTCACCCAAATAAATTTCCAAACTCTAATGGTAATAATGTCTTCAAATTCTTGTGAAACTTCCCAGGATTCTGAATATAAATTCTCTTCTTCTATTTGTTCAACTTAATTTCAAGAAGGAGCTATCACAGTGAAGCCAGGGAGATGAGGATGAGCAGAAAATGTGAGCAGGGCAGGAGGTCTTATTATATTAACAATGAGAACATACGGTAATGAGAGTGAAGATAATACTTCAAAATTTGACTTGCATTTGCATTGTACAATGATGACACAAATCAAAGCAAAGAAAAATTACACAGTTTTCATTTTCTCATGCTATTGATGCATTCTTATAAAATCAAGTTTAAAATAATAAACTAATCATCTAATGATGCAAGATTTTGTGGATAGTCTTTAGAAAAGGAGGTTCTGCAATTTTATTTCTGAAATGGATATTAATTAGTGAAAGTATTTGCCACATTTTTCATCTACAATAACTAACATTTTTGTTTGTTTTTGTTGTATTTTAAAAGTTGTGTGATTTTAAAGGCTAAAATTGAAACCCAAATGTGCTCAGATTGCTAGGTAGTAAATTTCTCTCACCTGTAACTGTATCATTCAATCAATTGGGAATTTTGGCAAGTATGTAATGCAAATATTGAGACTCACGTGCTTTCTTGGTGAAGGTCTCAATCATATCACTGGGAGGTCCACACCCTGCACTATTGCACGCCCTGACTTCCACAAAATACTGGGTGTCAGGCAGAAGGTTCTCCAGCCTGGCCGAGTATTCTTGGCTAGCAACTTGAACTCTGTGTGCAGCTGCTTCTTTGTCATGGGAAGCCCAGTACCGAATCTGCAAACATGCAAGTTAAGTAAAGTTTTTTCATGATTCAGACACTTGTAAAAAATTCTTTTCAACTTGTTATGACACCATTGATGATGGCTGGGCATCAGATTCTCAAATGTTACTTGCTGTTCCATTTCTATCAGTCTTAGACTATGGCAAAGCATATAATGCAGATCTGATTAAAGATGTTGAAAGCAAATTAAAGCTTCACTTCAAGGCCTGAAATAGCCATACACAGATGAAAAAAGAGAAAAAACCAAAAAACTTTGCATAAGGTTTGCTCTCAAAACATAAAACTGGTCTTTTTTAGAAGCATTTGACACAATAATTTATATCATTGGTTTTCTGCTTTATTTCTGTTTATATGATTGCAAATTTGTTAAGGGTCACTGATAAAAACAACCATGTGGTCTAAAACAGGCTAGCATAATTATTTTCAGCTAGCTTATTTCAGAAATAGGTAAAAGAATCTTCTTTGAACCTATATAGAGACCAGCTATCAAAGAAATATTATACCTAATAACTGGTTGCAGAAACTATTTATCTTTAAAATGTTTTTAAAGATTTCATTCATGTGGTGATTAGAAATGATTACTTTTACCATCTAGCATATCAATGACACCCTTCATGGGCTCTTAAATTTTAAGTTAAAGCCATGAATTATAATTTTCATTCCTCAAATAAATTTTTGATTAAAAAATCTATAATTATATCTGTTATAAATAAAAATAAAACTTGTTTATAAGTTTACCTATTTTATATTTTAAATGTCCTGTCTGTAAAACAATGAGATTTTAATTTCACAATTAACCAATAAGATAATATTTAATATTGATATAATTCTGAAATTTTTTTTTACATAAACCCATATGAAGCCATTATAAAATGGAACTGGACAGCTCAAATTTCCATAGTAACAAAATGAGCACATTTTTTTAAAAAAGGCTAGTTACTAATTTCTGATTGGTTTCCTTTGATATATTTTTATCTTGTTGACTAGTGCTCATTTTTTCCGATGCCAATACATTTTTTCCGAAGAGTTTTGATAGAATCTCTTTGGCTTTTCTGCTCTCTGACCAAGGATGGCTCAGAATTGAGGAAGTAGAATTATACCAAGTGGTTCCAAAGTCAGATGGCAGAGAAAAGAGTTATGATGGTAGGAGTATCCTTGTGAAGGCATGAGTTTCCTCATGCTGGGAGCATTCAGGCAGTGCCTACATTCATCTGAGAAAGAGGAAGACAGCCTACATTTCAGTGGGCATTTGAACTATGTGACATGTAAGGCCTCTTCCACTGCTTGGCTGAAGAGAAATAAAATGCACATTTATATTCCAATGAAATGCCAGGTACTAAAGCAGGATCATTCACGTGTATTATTTTCTCAACAAGTCTGGAATAGTACCGTTTACCTTGTTTAATGCTGCAGTCCATGGGGTCACAAAGAGTCGGACACGACTTAGTGACTGAAGAACAACACTTTGTTATATAGCAATCAAAACTGAAGCCCCTGAGCTTCAGGGACTTTTATATGGATGCCTGTTGACTGAGACTACCTTTCACAATCTTCATTCCAATATCACAACTTTCCTATACAGTTTAAATAGGAGAAACTTTTTTTTAAGGCATTGTAGATTTATAATGTTGTGCTAACCTCCTCTGCTGTACATCAAAGTGACTCAGTTGCATACATATATACATTATTTTTTTAAATATTCTTTTCCATAATCTGTGATAAACCATAAAGGAAAAGAGAAGATTTTTAACTAAATATTCCTAAGATAATAAGCACTAAAATAAGGACTTATCAGTGACAAATTTTTTCACATTTTACCCAAAATTCCATGAGGTGTTTTGGCAATAAAGAAGGAAAGAACAAATTTTCTTTAATTTACTCTTTGCATCTATATCCTAAGTGTCTAATTACTATATTCATCTGATTTTGACACAGATCTATGTTACACGGTCTCCACTGAAATTCCCAATAAACTTCAGCATTGCTTTAGTTATGCTGTGGTAACTAGGGAACCCAGAGAGTTAATGAGTATGCAAAATAATCTCTGATTTCCTTATTTTATAATATGAGATTTGAATGACATTTTTACAGTATTTTAAGCATCTACTAATGAAAGCATCAGATACAAAATTATTTTGGTTGAATAAGCTCTCTCCTTAACTCAAATCATGCATTTACATATAAATTGCAATATTTTCAAACAATTCTAAATTAAACAGTTTATATAAAATATGGCATTGTATTTTTTCTTTATCTGAACTAGCCATTGCCCATGCACTTAGAGATAATTTCCAAATAGACAATTTGGGAGACTGCATTTTGATCCTTGCCCTGAGTTGCCCTTTGAGGTGAAGAACCAACTTTAACCTGAGAGAAAACTGCTTGGAATGAAGTGAACGCATAGTAATAGAGCAGAACAAATGCATGGCTTTTGACTGATCACTAGGGAGACCGAAAGACAGCCTGAACGAACTAGTGTAAAAATAAACAAATAAATGAGGCTGCTGTGGATTTAAGGATGCTGCTGCAGCTTTAAGGATGTTGCTGCTGCTGCTGCTGCAATAGACCATAAATTCATTTTCACGTGCTAGAGCAACATATGGTGTATTTATTTCTATTGCATGCTGTGGTATTATATAAATTTAACTCTTTATTTACATGTTCCTAAAATCTGCACAACACTCCATGTCTAGTGTTAATCTATCTTAGTGTTTATTAAACAATTATGGAATTGCATCATTACTGGTCTCTGCTATTACTAGATTATAAATTGCTTGAGGACAAATATTAATTATTTTGAACATGATGTACAGATGACTGCAGTTGATGTATGGCACTCATTCATTCATTGAATAAATATTTATTGTGTATATACCTTGTACCAGGTACTGTGCTAGGTGCTGGGAATATAGTAGTAAACCAAGAAAACATGTTTCTGCCTTCACAGATCTTTAAAAAAAGAAATCAGAACGTTTAAGTCTACATAGATTACCAATATCTTTGATGGAATAATCTAAGTGTATAATTTCACCCCAGAAAATTGACTGTTTGTAACAATATTGGAAAGCTGAAAAGAAAAGCCTCAGAAAAAGGACTAACTCATACTTTTAATAAAGAATAATTATACTTTCCATACATTTATGAGCTACAACACCACTTTTGAATAAAGATAGTAGTTATAGTCCTTCCAAGGGAAAGGTAATAAATTTTAATAAATAAATAAAGACCTAGATGTTACAATTATGGTAGTGCTTAAAAACATTTAGCACTTTTGAAAATTAGACTTGCTCCATTGTTATTTTCTACTTCAGTAGTAAACTTTTGTTGCAGATTTCCAAATTCTCTCCTTCAAATTCTAAATTTCTGAAAAAAATTCTTGCGATAACTGAATTTTTTTTTATAGATTTAATGGGCTTTCCTGATAGATTAGTTGGTAAATCCACCTGCAATGCAGGAGACCCCGGTTCAATTCCTGGGTTGGGAAGATCTTCTGGAAAGGGGGTAGACTACCCACTCCAATATTCCTGGGATTCCCTTGTGGCTCAGCTGGTAAAGAACCCACCTGCAATGTGGGAGACCTGGTTTCAATCCCTGGGTTGGGAAGATTCCCTGAAGACGGGAAAAGCTACCCACTCCAGTATTCTGGCCTGGAGAACTGATGGATGGGATCACAAAGAGTTGGACATGACAACTGAATGTTCTTTTATTATGGATTTAATACAGTTTTCCAGAAAATAATCTAAATATAATTACTTAAATAAAAACTGAGGTTCTGCAACAAAAAGTTCGACCTCTAAAAGATGTTGTATAATAGCTTGATAGCATCCAGATGGCAGACTAAGTCATGCATTAGTACATTCTATGGGTTAAGAAGAGCAGTAATATAAATCTTTCAAAATCTGTATTCTTACACCTCTTGGAAGCTATGCAAAGTTCATTTTTATTTTAGCCATTGGTTCAAGAACTAAACAGTTCTATGCAGGCTTCAACCAGCTTCCCATAAGTACTACCTGCATTTTTCCTCTGCTATTTCCACTAAACTCTCACTTCCTGTCTTGTATCATTCTTGATGTTGCAGTGTGAACTTTGCCCTGCCCTTGATGCAGGAAAGGGAGGTGGTGCCCCTGGGGCCATTCTTAATCTGTGGGCAATTACAGTGGTTGAAAGCTTCCCCTTTCATCCCATGTGGGTCAGTTTTGAACCACATTTATGATGTTCCTCAAAGATCCCAAGGGATGGAGTATCAGTTGCCCACGGTGGTTGCCAACATGATAAAGCATTTTTCTAACCTAGCTTCTCACTTTTCTGTTCATTCTGCTTTTTCCTCTTATTTACTCCCTGAGATCATATTTAAAACAAATAAATAAGCAACAATAACAACAGCAAAATCACTAACTTTTTCTACACCTATGTTTGACTTTCCTTTTAGGAGATCAGATGAAGATACATGCCTTCTCCAAATAAGAAAATACCGTATTTCCTAACATGAGCTTCTGCTCTCCACAATAATTTGACTTTTTAAGACATCTGAGTAAACTACTCAGGACTGATACTCTTTTAAGAATAATCAATCATCTTCATTAATCTCTCATTCAGCTGCTAAGAGGCTTTTTGTTATTCCTGATAGCACACTGTGCTTGTTTTCATCAAGGGAATTCTTTACCTGCTGGGTAAGTAAACTAAGTCTTTTGTGGATTCCTGAGCAGGAGCCCAGAGTTCTAATATGCCTTTGATAAGAAACACTTCTTGAATTCTTCTAGTTCACTTACACTGCAGGAAATTAAGATCAAGGTTAGAAGTGGTGAGCTCTTTAACCAAGGTGGGACAGATGGGGGGGGGGGGAGGAAAATAAAACTTGAACTTTCTATAAGACAAACTTAAAACCACAAGGGTTTATTTTTAATTCCAACTGCCTACAATTCTCACTTAAATCTCAGGAAATTAACCTTGAGATGGGGGTCAATCACACAGCTTTTCATTTATCTTATTAATTTGCTTTTTTTCTGTTTCTTTATAATTTATACCCATAGTACATTTTCATGGGAAGTGTAGTGGAGTATTAGCTTTCATGATCATCTGTCTTGTTAAATCATTGACTTTTTCCTTCATATTTTAAAACAGAAACAATAACCATATTATAGCGAGCCAAGCTTTTCCCCCATAAAGAACATTTTCTTAGAGGAGAATAAATGTTATGGATTGTCTCTTAAACTGTCATGCTTGACTCTTTGATATTCAAGGCTCTGTGTGAAAAATGTAAAGGCTTTTTAAGAAGGAACAAATGGCAATAATAATTTTGTGATTTACTTCCAACACTTTTAACTATTCTCTGGAGAGGCAAGACCTAGGTTCAAGTCAGGATATACCAATTATTACTCAGATAAATGTTTTTAAACCTCCAAGTTCTTCATCTTTAAATTGGAAAAAATAATAGTATTTATTCCTTGTGATTGTGTGGATTCAAAATGATGAGCTTAATTAAATGTTTAATATAATAAGGATTAACAAATATTATCAGTCATCATTATTAACATCATCATTGTCTTCTTCAAATGTCCAGTGACATGAAAAAGGGAATAACATTAAGTGCGGGTTATTTAATTTCTTCCACACGATGGAAGGATATGAGGCAATGACTACTCTCAGCTTTGTAGGTGAGGAAATTAGGGCTCAGACAATTTGAATAAGTTTTCCACAAAATTCCTAAGAAACAGAGCTGAGAAATTATATGCATGTCTTCTCAGCAACAAACCTCATAATTTTCTAATGTGGAGTTGCTAAACACCAGAAATCTATGAAACTAAACTTGCTAGCATACAGTTTTTTATCATTTGAGGAAATCATAGCTGTTAAAGATTATTTGAAGATTATTTTTTGCTGATTATTTAATTTGGCAATCCTTAATTTAGCTAATTTCCCCATCAAGAGCATATATTCTGATTATGGTCTAAATTCACTGGTGCCAGGCATCAAAGGACATACAGCCTTTTGTTATCTGCATGTCAGAAGTTATAAAATAGTTAATATATAATTATTTGACAAAGACAAGATATATTTCGGTGGTATGTTTTTAACAAAGTAAAATATATCTTCAGCATTTTGACAATGCATGGGGTATGTATTAATCTTTTTTCTCCTATTACTTAGAAAGCAATAATATTAAAAAAAAGAAGAAAATCTATGTCTAAAATATAGCTTGAAAAAAAACAAAATATAGCTTGAAAACTCTAAATATTGATGTGTTCTCTTAAGATACCTTGGACTAGTTTATTATAGGGGCTTGTAACATTTGGTGAATTTCTCAGTTTCCCATTTCTTTTTTACCAGCAGTAAATGGAAGTTTAATATGTAATGAATATTGGATCTTCACAGTTCACTTCTATAACTCCACAGTTTTGATGATAACTTCAGCTAAATGTTTGCAAGACTAATCTGAAAACATTTTGACATCTCTACCCCAATCATAACCTATGATAGCAAGAAAAATCTTCCTGTTAGGTTGTATGTTTGCAACTTAAAACCTTAGGCTGTTCCTGTGGTTACATGGTCTTGAGAAATTTAGATTGCAGCATTTTATTTCACCATAATTCAGTATTTCTATCAGCACTCAGGGAATATTTCATTAATGCCTATGATATGCCCACTGTTCTTGACGCTGAGAGCAAAGGAGACAAAATGCTACCCTCATGAAATGAATATTCCACTGATGTATGATGAAGCACAAGAACTGAGGGCAAATTGAGCTGGTGGGCAGCTCACCAGCCACGGCTCCAGAAGGTGAGTTATTGTCCACTCACTGAATAAAATAAAGGGAGTCTGTGATTTGGCATAAAGCATAGCACTTGGAATCCGGACATCTGAATTTTAGGCAGTCTCTGACATTTTCCCTTGGTGCTAAGACAAGTCACTGAAACACTTTGGCATCGACTTGCTCATTGGCAAAGGTAGGATAAGGTCAGTTCCTCTTAATTTTCAGTCTTTGTGCTATGAGATGACTTCAATTTTCCTACACAATTGAGTCTAAATTTCATAATAAAGATCCCAACCGAACTAGCTTTAATTTCCCAGGTCTTATTTCCTTTGACTAAAACAAGTCCTCCCCTTTCCTGCTGGCTAATTCTTACTACTCTTTTAAGTCTTATTTCAAAGGAAGTTACCTTTGTGATATTTTGAGTTTGCCAATTTTCTGCCTTCATATATAATATAATGGGATACATATTTAGTATATTTAGAAGTGTTTCCTTAGGAGGGTCTTTTGGAAGTGGAACTACTGAGTCAAGTTGAATATGATAAATATTTTAAATTACCAAAATGATTTCCCAAATACTTGAGATTCACCAGATGTTATGAGAACATTTGTTTCAAAAGATCATGTTTAAGCCTGAGTGTTATTACTTTAGTTTTTATTTTGGTCAATTGTTTACTTACACATAGGACTCTACATCTCTCATAGATTAAGTTGGTTGGAAATCTCCACTTTACTCATAATAATTAATTAATAATTATCCAACATATTGAACACAGAAAATATAGTGTTGTCACATAAATCAGAAGGACACAGAACATTGAAAGATGCAACATATTTGAAAACATATGCTGATAATTATGAGTAGATGTATTTCAGTTTGATAAAAATTGAACTCACCTGATAGCTTTCTACTATTTTTTCTACAACATGCTCCCAATGAACAGATATCTCAGAAGATGATAAGACTTTTACTCCTACTGCTGTTGGGGCTTCACTGGGAGCTGAAATTTGATGAGAACATTGCATTCTTACATAAGATGCTTATATTAAGAAACTCAAATAGCACCATTTGCTGTATGAATGGATGAAACTATATTTTAGTACTTAAAATAGTTTTAATATTTCCAAAGTAAATAGTTCAATAATTTTATTACTTTTTCCTCTATTTTTATTTATGTCATGGCCATCAGTAATATACACACACACATATTCATATATATGAATGTTAATATAGAGACACATATACATACATATGTACACACACACTTTTACAAAATATGGAAATCCATAATAATTTCTCTGATATCCTTGAGTAAGAACCATAATAATTTTATATTTCTTTTAATTAACCTGTTTATGAAAGCTTGTGAATGCAAATCAAAATTTATTATTAATATGTTCAACTTATCAACTCTATATATATTATTAAAAATAAGAAATTAGGTATTTCTTACAGAAAATTATTCATTAACAATTAATTTTCAACTTTCTCATGCTCTTTGTATGAGCTAAAGATACACAGCAATACTTTCCTCTTTTTCTTTTACGTTTAAGCTAAGTTTTTTTTTTTAAGATTCTTTGAAACAAGTTGTGACATTCACTGTTTCTAGGGCTCAGGAAAGCTTTTACAAGTCTAATCTTCCAACTGGGCATCAAGTCAAATATGTATCAAAAAGGCCTCTGTTCAGTGAAAAAAAAGTACTCTATATCCCTTACAAAAATTACACAAAGAAACTAAGGAAATCTTAAGCAGGAATGATCAGGAGTGATCAATTTTTATTGTCTTTTCTTAATAAGCCATAATTCTCTTTTATGCTAAAGTGTCCTGCATGTGAACACTGTTGTCTTTCCAAAACAAGGTAAATGTGTGGTGCTATGACTGATTTCTTAGCAGAAAAAGAGAAAATGAACATTTATACCAGTTTCGGCACATGCAGGTTTTATGAGGCTTTTGAAACATTTAGGAAAGAAATGTAATTAAATACAGATGGCCATAACTAAAGACATGACAAGCATGACCTTTACCTGATTACTTTAGCATCAAATAAAACATTAGGAATGATACTGAGTGAGAAGATAACTTGTAAAATATTTTATATTTTCATTTCTCTGTGAGTTGTACATATGTCATTCAAACTATTAAGATTGAGTCAAGTTATAATATTTCTCCAAATAAGAGCTAGTTTTGAAAATGTAAAATTCATTACCGAGGATTAAAAAGTCCAGAATTGATTATAAGTTTAGAAATTTATACTTGTTTTTCTATGTGTTTTATCTTTCAAAAAGAGTGTGTGTACATAGATACATATATAAGATAGTTGTTTATGTTTGTATTAGAAATAAAGATCGTGGAATGATTTGAATATATACATTTTTAACAAATATGAAAGCTAAAAAATCTATGACTATAGAGCATAAACTTTCAGGGATAGCTAAATGTTTCTTGTGGACCAAACATAATGTAAATTGGGTAAACTAACAAATAATGCTTTTCCTCTAAGAAATCATAAGAATATTTCACATAGCTTTAAGTTTTAAAACCCTTCCATTGTTGCTTGTCACACATGTGCAAAGTGAAAGTTATTCAAGCACAAATGTGTTAGGTTAGAAAGCAATTAAAAGTTCTATTTTCTCTTTTAATTATTAATTATTTACCTAGTGCACATGAGTAGAAAGGTATAATAAGGAAGTATTATCTTTTCAAATAGGAAAATAAAGAATAAAAATGTAGTAACTTAAATAGGAAATCATAGAAATTAGTAATTACATTTAAAACTATGTATCATTTATCACAGATATATAAAGTTCTTCAGGAACATGATCAGTTCAATTAAAGTTTCTAGAAAAACAGAGAACCAGTATCAGTAATTTTATCCCTTTCATATATATTTTTATATACAAGAAAAAAACTTCAATTGGCCTTCTGACCCCTTTTCACAGAATTATGCCTAAATTCCCTTTAATAAAATTCCAGGATGCTACTGTTGATAAAGAATCTGCCTGCAATGTTGGAGACCCTGGTTTAATCCCTGGGTAAGGAAGATCCCCTGGAGAAGGGAATGGCAACCCACTCTAGTATTCTTGCCAGGAGAATTCCATGGACAGAGGAGTCTGGTGGATTACAGTCTGTGGAGTCGCAAAGAATTGTACACAATTGAGCGACTAACACTAATGAACATGCTGCTGTAATGACAAAAAAAAGTTACATAAATGCTACATTACACATTTTTGAGTTAAATGGAGAAATTTTATAAAAACATTATATTATTAATTAAATATATTAAAGAGTTGGTAAATTAGTGAATTTTATGAATGAACAGGCACACTGAGGTTCTCAAATCTAGAGAATTTCTGACAGCTAAATTATAATTAAGAGATCAGGAATAGGGTCTAAGCCAACGATTTTAGTGGCGATTTACTAACTATCATAAACACAATCTAAGGGATGAAAAATATTTTGGCAACATTCTTGTCATTTAGATAAAGAGACTGACATGCTGACTTGGCTCAAAATAATACTGAAAAGACTGCAAACAAAATGCCTACTAGAGAACCAGATTTTTAATCCCTCATCATGTCAGTGGGGCCTTTCTTTCACCTACCGTCTTGTGCGGAGTGGATGACAGCTGTGAGACTGTAGGGTCCATCTCCTTTGTTGTTGAAAGCTTTGACTTTGACTTGAAATGCAGTGGAAGGACGCATGGTCTCATCTTTATGGACATAGCGGCCAGTATCTGGATTAGTAACTGTCACTTTTTTCCATTCTTCCCCATCAAATGGCTTAAATGCCACTATGTAACCAAAATTGTTGCCATAGTGGTATTCTCTTGACAATGGCTAAATAGAAATTGAAATGTTAAATAGGTTTAAGCAATACAGGTAACAGGAAGAAAATCATATGCAAACAAAAATGCTACACATGGAAGCAAGCTTTCTGTAAAAACATTTTTATTTCCTAAGTGAGAGCTGCCTACAAAAATTTGGCACAAACGAGCTGCAACACGTGAGACTTTGTTTACCAAGTTCACTATTTCTGAAACACCCTGGGGGAGGGGTACCTCTCACTCTGGGTCTTTTTACTTTCAGTTTCTTCCATCAAGGGTGCATTCCCTGAGTCAAAAGGCTCTTCCCTCACTTTCTGAAGGCTAAAAAGCTACAGTGTTTTGCCTGGCCACAGGATCTGCCATTTTAAGATTCTTTGTGCAATAATCCATATAAAACATCCCCAGTCATTTTTTCCTTCTTTTACACTATTATGATCTACACTATATATTTACTGGTTGTCTACTTTATTGTCTTTCTTGCCTAGTAGAACGTAAGTTTCATGAGAACAGGGTTATTGACAGTTTCATTTACCTCTTTATCTCTAAAACCTAAACAAAGTCTCAAGTAGTATTCATTCAATGGATAAGTTAATGACTTTCTTTAGAGTTGAAAGACTATAATAAGAAAGTTAACTATACCCTGGAATATCCGTACTGCAACTGAACAGTAGAAACTGGCCACAGAAAAAGAAAGAAGGAGAAATGAGAAAAAGACAGCATTGCCTCCATCTGCAGGTGACTGGCTAGGCACCCTGTCTGACTCTAATACTGAAGAAAGACCTCTGTTTTACATTTTCTTAGAGCTTTTATTGGACTTCCCTGGTGGCTCAGACAGTAAGTGTCTGTCTATAATGTGGGAGACGTGGGTTCGATCCCTGGGTCGGGAAGATCCCCTGGAGAAGGAAATGGCAATCCACTCCAGTACTATTGCCTGGAAAATCCCATGGACAGAGGAGCCTGGTAGGCTAGGCTCCATGGGGTCGCAAAGAATCGGACACGACTGAGCAACTTCTTACATGTCAATTACTCAATAAAGATGTCCATGTCAGCCCAAAATTCTGACTTAAAACAAATTCTACTGAGGCCTGGCGTGCCGCAATTCATGGGGTCGCAAAGAGTCAGACACGACTGAGTGACTGAACTGAACTGAATTCATCATTTAATCTTTTTTAGCCATTATATATTTGCTTTTTACACAGAAATATCACAGTTAAAGTGTATTGAGGGAAAACGTTTAACTAAGTACAACATAGTAGCTTGAATATTCTTATGAAACAGGGATGCATGTAAATGTACAAAGTTCAAAGGAAGAAGAAGTTGTTCTTGGTTGCACAATATAGAAACTGTAAAGCATGATCACAAGGAGGTACATAACATAATTTTACATTATTGACAGAATAGCCTAACATTCCCACCAGACTTTAAACATTTCTTTTTCTTATTGATAGTTCTATACTTAATTTTTCCAATTTAGTATATCAGAATTGGGCTTCCCTGGTGGCTCAGATGGTAAAGAATCTGCCTGCAATGTAAGAGACCCAGGTTCAATCCCTGGGTTGGGAAGATCCCCTGGAGAAGTGAATGGTAACCTATTCCAGTATTCTTGCCTGAAGAATTCCATGGACAGAGGAGCGTGGCAGGCTACAGTTCATGGTATCTCAAAAAGTCAGATATGACTGAGCGGCTAACATATCAGAATTAGCTACAGAGCTTTCAGAATGTAGTGACTCTCTGGTCCTGTTCTGAGAGACTTGATTTCAAATTTATGGTAAATGAGTTCCAATCTGAATGTTTTGACAAGCTTCTCATCTTATTGTGAAGCAGATATCTATACATGTTGAGAACATAAAACCTAAAGAAGTAAAATGTTCAAATTTTCTAATATCTTCACTTTTTGTGTATCACACTGTCACTAAAACTGCCAAATCATTTGAGATTCGAATGAAGAAGAGGCAATTTTTTCCTAAATCCTATTTTAATATATGATGTAATGACAAGTATAAAATATGATTATACAATACAGAGTGAAGTCAACTTTGGCTAAATATCCACTGATTGTATAAATTAATTTGACACACATAAAGAATAAAACCTGTTTGTTATTTCTGTAGTTTTTGGAATTTTTTGGAGTTTTAGTTGTGTTCTTTGACCATCAGCAGAGATTAAATACTAAAAGTATTTAATGGATACATAGAGCTATATAAGGCATATTATCTACATAAATGCCAGATATCTAATTCAGACACATTTATGTTATCAAAGTTTTCCCCATCCCCAATATCTCTGTCTCTTCAAAAATCTAGCTAGGATGCATTATTTTCCAAACATTATAATCTCTGATATAGAGCTCCCTTTGGGTCATAAAATTTTAATAAAATATTTTGGATACCTTAATAATAAGTCATTTGTGGGGCCTTCTAAGACTGACCTATAGTGATAAATTATATGTGCTGATGAAAGTAAGTTTCAAATCAGAGAGCAAGGGCCAATTTAAAAACAGATGCTGATACAAAAGATTTTTTAACTGAATCTTTGAAATTTTGAAAGTCCAGAGCAAAAATTATGAATTGCAATTGGGTTACGAGGCCACAGTGAGTACAGAGTACATTTGTCTCTGGAATGAAAGAATTGAATGTTTATTTAATCTTTTAAGCCTAGGCCTATAGATACTATAGCATCAATAATTTATTTTTGCATGGGAATGGCACACTAAGCCATAGTAAATTAGGCAAAATCTGGCATGCATTAGAGAAAAAAAAAATATTTCAGTAATTTATTCTTATTTGTTTTTGAGGCATTGTTGTTTATTTCAGGAAACAAAATGGGTTTGAGATTAAGTGTAGGTAAAGCAACAAATAACATGTGCAACTTCTTAACACTTACCGCCCATGTTATGGTCAGTTCTCTGTTGCTTCCACCCCCACCTCCTACATCTGAAGGAGCCACATTAGGTGCTGAAACAAACAAATAAAACCACAAAAGAGAGGCCATGTGATTTTTTCTGATGTTAGATTTCTTATTCACTTAGAAACCGTACACATTTTTTTTTCTTTTACTAGAAAAGACAAGCTGCACACAATATGCTCAATTATAATGACAATGCCCCAGAGTTGCTGTAATAATCTGATTTTCTGCCAAGATAAAAATTAATTCAGTGCTATAGGAAATGTGCTGGTTTCCTTCACCAAAAGGTAGTGAAGCAAATTTGCCTTCCCTTTTTTAAATTATTTTCTGTGTCCTTTCATTTAATATGATTTTGAAAGATTGGACACATTTTATTGGGAAAATATTTCAGAGCTCTTGTTTTGAACTCTATAAACTTTTAACAACATACTGTTGGGTTAGTTTCATGCCTCAGTCTACAAATAACTGTTAAGAAATGGAGCATGCATGTTAACATAGGATTGTGCTTCCCAAAGATATTTGGAAACATTACAAATCTAATACTGTTCTTGTGTTCTCATTTTCAATGCCTAAATCTCTTCAGGAACCCTGTCCTGTCAGGGTTCTCCCTTACTTCTATCTTTTTATAACATCACTCGATTTTTCAGTGTCCTTTGAAATCTCTCAGCCTTAAAAATCATCCTATAATACTGCTTTACACTTAACCTCCAAGCCATCTCACCCTTTCCTGTCACTGAGGTGCAAAGAACTGATACATACAAATAATCATTTTTGTACTTCACTCTATAATCACTTTTTAACGATGCATAATCTGTTTTCTATGTCTTCATATTACTGAAATCACTCCCTCAAAAATCACAAAATTGCTTTTAACTACCAAGTCCAATGGCTTTTTGTTTTTTTCCAAGTTATTCTCTCTCCTATCAGATTTGTAGGTGGTTCACTGGCAAAGAATCTGTCTACAATGCAGAAGATATGGATTCAGTCCCTAGGTTGGGAAGATCCCCTGGAGAAGGAAATGGGAACCCACTTCAGTAATTTTGTCTGGGAAATCTCATGGACAAAATGAATGTGCTGGTTTACTTCAACAAAAGATAGTGATGCAGATTTGCTTTCCCATGTTTTATTTCTTTGAAAACCTATAGTCCATAGATTACAAAACAGTTGAACACAACTAAAAAATGAGATTAAATACTGTATCTTATTATAGGCTACATCTTATTGGATTTGCATCTAATTGGAGTTGTACAGATAAATATTAAAGCAGTTTATTCCTGTACTCCAAGCACTTGGAGACCAGCTACCCAGCTACACGGAAGAAGACCGTGTCTTTACTGTGAACACACATTTTTCCCACACAACTGCTATGACTTAGTCTGAGATATTATTTCCAGTTCTCTTAAAATTTTAAAGAACAGATGAAATGTCATTTCTTCCTTGACTTTCCAAATAGTCCTTTCAAAAGGAAACAGCAACACCTTGGAGAGAGTATTTATTTACAGATCCTAATGTAACCATGATTCTCAAATACTTCAAAATTTCCTCTATGTTAGTTATGAAAATTCTTTGCTGAACTATTTATAGTAATTATACAGAAACAAACAAAATGGAAGATTTTTTTATATCTATAAAATTATATGGTTTACTTTTCAGATTAAGAAATTAATGTGAAGTTTGAGAGATTTTTTAATTCAACTGTCACTACATGAGAGTTAGAAATTAAATTTAGTGCATGGGGGTGTTAAAAGTTAATTTACTTGTAGCACTTTAGATGAAATACATATTAAAGGAGTCCTCAGGCCTAGAAGAGAAGATAACAACTTCAAGGGCCCTTGCTGAACCATCTGACTTGGGGATGACAAAACTAAATTTTAAGTCCCACCCTGATACTCAGGGCAGATTGCATCAGCCTGGGACCCCCCAACCCCTGCCCGGGACCCTGCCCATCCGGCCGACCCTGTTTATCCCCAAACTGCCATCTCAGCTAAAGATTACCCAGAGGCCCCACCTGACTAAATCTTCCCAAATCACTTCTGCAAAACCTCCCCTTAGATATGAAGCCTTCCTAATCCCGCACCTGCTCAGCCTGGTTGATAGACCGACTATTGTCCCTCCTTGCCTGAATAAAGGTAACCTGTCTCCGTTGAGGTCATCTTCCTTTCTTCATTGTCTCGTCTGGAACTATACCTTACACATATTGAAGGCTGAAACATTAGAATACTCTTGGAAATTCTTTAAACTCCATAACTCATGTTCTGAAGCCTAAACTCTACGTGCTACAGAGAAACAAAATGCATGTTGTCTTGCAATCAATGAATAAATCAAATCTTGTGTGTTTAAGTATAAATATTGTGGTGACAGACAAATAATTTCAAAAGTAACTCCAGAATAATTTTTTATACTGGAATTTGTTGAATCAGGTATTGCCTTCATCAGGGCAAGTATTATTTGCCAAAGCATTTCACTATAATCCTTTTTATTACAATCAATATGAACCTTTCTTATTTAGAAAAGATCTAAAAATAGTCTGCTTATGTTATAGTGAATGTTTTTCCTATTTCATAACACTTATTCTAAAGATAATTTTGCTCTTCAAAGATCATCCATTGAGTTCATTATGCTGAAAACAAGACAAACAAAAGCTCAGAAATAAAAGTGGCTCTATCGCTTAACAGAGTTTCTTATACTTTACTTGGAATAATAATTGATTTAATTTCCTTCTTTGAGCTTTAATGTTCAGTTGTAAATTTAGCATCTAAGGGACATGTTTTTCACAAGGGAACTGGACTATACATCTGACATGAATCTGAGCAGCTAGCTGTTCTGTATTTGTATTTAGTCCTGCCTTGGACTTGGTCAGATAGTGATTCCGTTCAAGGAAGTAAATTACCCTGAGCACAAGGAAGTTTATTTAACTTTAGGCTCCAGGGCATTTAACAGTGAGCAAACTAGGTGTTCTCTTAATGATAAATCATTAAAAATAATTTTAATAAATATTTTGAAAAATATAAAGTTCTTGAATTAATCACAAATAAACAATTAAAAGTACTGAGGTTTTGTAACTCATGTTTTTGCCATGATTTCAGTCTAACAGTGATTCCTTACTGACGTTAATAGGGTGGCTTTTGAATTTTAGTTGTAGATCTAGAAAATATTTTAAAAGAAAATCAAGCCAATACCATGATTCATCTTTCCTAAGTTATGAAACTAATGCTGTCAATTTTATTTTTAGATTTAGCACTTAAATAATTTGCATAGAAGCACCTTTGGGGACCTTAGCATTTTATTTAACAATATGCAAATCACCTTGGGACATATTCTAAATTATAAAAATCATGTAGTAGAGGCTCTTGACAGAATATATTGATTATTCAGTTCTTATTAATTATTGCTTTAATTTAAATAGCTATTTTTACAGAGATAAAGTTACCATGGATATATTGGGTCGATCAAAAACAATCATTTGGGTTTTTCCATAATATCATCCAGAAAAACTTAAATAAACTTCCTGGCTAACCCAATAGCTTCTTATTTTAATTTGCATCAAATTTGTGATTTAAAACAAATTTTTTAGTAAGAAATTCAAACTGGCAAGTAATACTCTAGAATCTAGACAGACAAAGTGATTAAAGACTTACATCTGCTTTTATTCTATCTGTAAATATATTTTCTTTCTGAAGAGATTAATAAAATTAATAAAGTCAAAAAATTAATAAAATCAAATGAACTGCATATTTGGATATTCAAATGAGTTGCCCATAACAGATCTACTGTTCTGATGGTGGAGCGCATTGCTAACAATTTTAATGCATCGACCATGTTAAATTGATGCTCTTTGCAGGTGAGGAAGATCCCCTGGGGGAGGGCATGGGGACCCACTCTAGTATTCTTGTCTGGAGAATCCCATGACAGAGAAGCCTAGCAGGCTGTGGTCGATAGCATTGCAAAGAGTCTGATAACTGAAGCAATCTAGCATATACACATCAGATAAAAGTGATATAGGGTCTGAGATAGTTCACAAAAATACTAATGTCTTTAGGGCTTATCAGGCCAAATTTGTTGTTTGCTTATTAATCTAAGTTTTGCTGTCAAACAGGAAATTTTAAAGCATGTAACAAAGTAAATTTGTTAATTTCTCAGTGGAATGTTAATCTAAAAACAACTAATCTGGAGAAAGTTCAGATGGACAGAAAAGAATGCTACAAACTGAAATAATCATAATAAATAGTAAATTTATTAGTAGTATAAAGAACTCAGACCAATTATGGATATTTCATTTAAGTGAAAGAATGAACACTTCCCAGTTTATCTCACTGTATTAAAAACAAAAGCATCTAATGCATATGTTAACTTTATTTTGAACAAAACAAATTGCATTTATTAATGGATTTGTCTATATTTTTATATACAATTATCACTGTAGCTTTGATCACTACTTTTCTTTTCACTATCCTCTATTAATTTACAACTTCCAGAACCATCCTCTTTTCCTTCTTGTTCCTCTCTTTTCCTACAAATAATTTTAAGTACCACTTATAGATACTAAGCTGTGCTAAGCACTAAAGTTACAATATGAATAAAATCTGATTTCAGTCCTGAAGATGCTAATATAGTACAAGCTAAATATGTACAACTAGTTTTAATTCATATGTTAAATGTCTACAATGTATTAAAAAATCCCAGGTAACAGTTTGCTGGATGAATGTACGAAGTGAAAGTCGCTCAGTCATGTCCGACTCTGTGTGACCCCATGGATTGTATAGTCCATGGAATTCTCCAGACCAGAATACTGGAGTGAGTAGCCTTTCCTTCTCTAGGGGATCTTCCCAACCCAGGGATCCAACCCAGGTCTCCCACATCCATCCACAAGATGGATTCTTAACCAGCTGAGCCACAAGGAAAGCCCAAGAATACTGGAGTGGGTAGCCTATCCCTTCTACAACTGGGGTCTCCTGAATTGCAGACAGATTCTTTGCCAACTGAGGTATGAGGGAAGGACGAGATGAATTTATGAATGAATGTAAGAAAGTCCAGTGTATTACGACTCATATATAACTCCGAGAGGATTTTTATATATCACACCTAACTGGGTACTCAGGTTAGCACTTTTAAAACAAGATTTTTCTATTGTATTATTAGTGACAGCTACTGAAGTTAATTTAGTATCTTACTGGCTATTAAATATGTTCTTGATATCATTCTTCTTTATCAAACATATCTAAAAGATAAAAGTATATGAAAGAGCAGAATATCTTCATTGGACACGAAATTTAAGTTCTAAACATGGTATGAAAGCGTTGATTCCAGTGTTATAGTATTTTTTCTCTTGTCCTTCTTAGTTGTGTCTGGTAAATAAATGGCAAAAGCTTTCAAAGCAAACCTGAGTATACCATTTTAGGATACTGACTTGCCAACTGTACCTACAGAGCTATTAACCATAAGGGTTTGGTCTTACAGTGACACATCACTTTGAAGGATGCTTTTGTTATCTCTCATTTACACTCAAAATTAAATGGGTTACAAACACATCTTCTAATTCTTCATTTGGGACCATCCATTTTATAATGCACTTGTCTGAAACCGAAGAATATACCCAACTGTGCCTTGTGATCTTAACATTAAGTAATTGGACAGATAAGGGTGTATGCTGCATTAGATAATGTCCTGTCTTTCAGTCAGCACAATGAGGCACACAGTACCCTTCCCATCAAATGGGAACTAGCCTTTATCTCATATAACAAATGTTGGCATCTCTTAGAGACTTGATATAATGGTACATGACAAGACAAATAACCCCCTGTTTCAGAAAGTATTTTTTTGTAAGGGTAATTTTATGAATTTTATGAATACTCAATTTTTCAAAAACAGGATGAAAGAAAAAACAGCAATTAAAGAGAAAGTCTGTTGAATTTTATTGTATTAAATATATAGACATATTCTTGTAAGATGATTGAAATTATATGATTCTCTATTATGTTTAGAAAAATGGAAACATTACCAAAGCTGGTGATTTATTACAGAGTAGATAATATTTTCTTATAAGCCTATTAAAGCATAAAATGAGCATTGAGACCATAATAAAAATTTGATTCAGCAAATATTACGTACTGAAAAGTACTAACTTTGCTTTCCTTACATGTTTCTAATCATTAAAAGATTTCATAAGGTAAATAATTTCCACTTAGAGGTGAAAAAATTGAGGTTTAGGGAGGTGGAGTAATGTGTCTCCAATCACAGAGATTTTAAATGATGGAACTAATAGTCTACTAAAGGATCAATGTCCCAGAACTTTAATACTGCACATTGTCCTTCTAGGAAGTTGTTTAGGAATAAAGCTTTTATTATTACAAAGCGCTTAATTTGAATTCCAGCTCTGCTTCACATTAACTGAATGGGATCTTGACTTCTTTGTCTGTAAATTAGAAATAATAATACAAGTGAATAAAGTTACTGTGGGAATTAAATTGAGCAATGAAAGTAGAGAGTTTAGCACTCTGAGATAACACACAGAAAGTACATAAATGATAGTAGGCATAAAGTTAATTAATAAAGGATCTAAAATATTTTCTTATGAAAGGTTAACAAATGTATTACAGAATATAGGCTTTATTTTTTCACAATTGAAAGGAATGCATCATTTCACTATATCACTATAGAATCATATCTTGCATTGTGAATAAGACTGTTACTGCTTCATGTGTTTGTTTTGTGTTTGAAGGCTTTTAAGAGAAGTTGTTTTCCAAGCACACTAGAGAGAGAATTAAGTCCTTAACAAAATACATTTCAGCAAACATAATGTTAGAGGTGATACTTAATGAAGGTGATGCCAAAAGTTACTGGTTGAAAGTAATAACCTTACCAAAATTTTAGGTTTGATATCACTCTGAAACAAATTGTTCCAGCATTTCTAAAGATATGAAAACATTAAGGTTGGAAAGTCTTCAGAGTTACATGAAAACTCCTGGCAAAATGTACATCAAAAAGTATTCTAGTCTTTTAAATATAATATGAAATATAAATTATATTCAGAGATTCACATATGAAAGAGTTAGATTAAATCTTTCTCTCTGAACATTTTTATTGTTGCTCTTAAAAACATTGCATTTAACTGATTCTATCCTGAGATCAAAAAATCTAAATTCTTACGATAATTCTGGTCAGATGATCAACCAAAGTATATTAAAGCAATAAGTTTTGAAATAAATAATTTTTTGGTAACAAAATTTCTCAGAAGGAAAAGGGAGGGTCTACTAACATCGTCAATGCCAGAGAAAATATCTTCCCTCCCCATGAACAATGTTATTCTTGGATTAGAATTAATTCACATTTTACTGGTCAACATAGGACAGAAATTAATTAAGCTCCATGAAATTAAAAAAAAGAAAAAAAAAAAGCTTATATCTGAGGTAAATCTGTTATAATTTTAAACTGAAATTGGTTTATTTTGACTGACTTAATCATTTGATATTTTTGCAATTTTATTTAGAAAATGAATACTTATTGAAGCAAGTACATGACCTCTCAGCATGAATTATGTGGTTTAAACCACCAGTCAGATAATGTCCCAGTTCTTTTTTATTTTTGATTTTCAAGAAGGGACAACTATGTTCAGTTCATCACATAGAAGCTTCTATTACAAACATAGGAGGCTTTAATAACAAAAACCAAACTCAAGGATCCTGGCTATCTGGTATCTGCATTCTCTAAAGCTGCAATTTATATTATCTCTGTATCCTAATGAGATTTCTGTGAGGTAGAGTAAAAGACACAATTGTGTTCATTTCACAGGTGGATATATGAAGGCAAATAAAAAATGTTATTTAAGTCATATGTTTTTGTAATTGAGAATGAAATGTGAACTTCTACTAGAACACTAATAAAATTTCATGTAAATGACTGTGCTTTTTAAACCTGCTTGAGAAACCACTTTTAAGAGAGAAAGTTGAATGTATCAGGTCTGGATCTGAATTCTGAATCTTGAAAATAGTTATACCAACCTAGGCAAACTATTTAGTGTCTCTGAGTC
Organism: Capricornis sumatraensis; assembly: GCF_032405125.1. Classification (NCBI taxonomy): domain Eukaryota; kingdom Metazoa; phylum Chordata; class Mammalia; order Artiodactyla; family Bovidae; genus Capricornis; species Capricornis sumatraensis. The sequence goes on from NC_091072.1 coordinate 84,415,803, forward strand.
TACTGCTTATTAACGAGCATTGGATTATAGTACCTTCCATTAAAACTATTAAAAAGCTAAGATCATGGCGTTTGGCCCCATTACCGCACGGCAAATAGAAGAGGAAAAGGTGGAAGCAATGACAGATTTCCTCTATTTTGGCTTTAAAATCATTGTGGCCAGTGACCACAGCCATGAAATCAGAAGACAATTGCTTCTTGGCAGGAAAGGTATGACAGATCTAGACAGTGTGTTGAAAAGCAGAGAAATCACTCTGCAGACAAAGGTCAGTATAGTCAAGGCTACGGTCTTTCTAGTGGTCATGTAGTTTTGTGAGAGCTGGACTGTAAAGAAGGCAGAGGGCCAAAGAATTGATGCCTTTGAACTGTGGTGCTGGAGAAGACTCCTGAGAGTTCCTTGGACTGTAAGGAAATCAAACCAGTCAATCTTAAAGGAAATCAACCCTGGATATTCATTAGGACTGATGCTGAAGCTGAAGCTCTTATTTTGGTCAACTGATGTGAACAGCTGAATCATTGGAAAAGTCCCTGCTTCTGGGAAAGCTTGAGGGCAGAAGGAAAAGAGGGCATCAGAGGATAAAATAGTTGAATGCCATCTCCAATCAAATGGACATGAAGTTGGGCAAACTCCAGGAGATGGTGAGGGACAGGGAAGCTTGGTGTGCTGCTGTCCATGGCGTTGCAGAGTCAGACACAATTGGGCGACTGAACAATAACAACAATATAATACCTACCTTAAAACATTATTAGGAGGATTAACTGAAACGTATGTGAAAATACTCAGAATAGATCAGTATTTTAGTGTTTCTATTCTTTTTTTATTATAGAATCATCTGTTTTATCTGGTAAACTACATGAAGTTACATGAAACTTTAAGAGAGAGTTTACTGATGGCAGTCTTCGTGAATAATTTAGCTTTAAAAACTAAAGACAGTACAATTCATAATTATATTTAGATGTTAGGCCAAGGGATTGATGTAGCCAGAAATGTGGATAAACGTTATTAAGATAACACAGCAGAATTTTAATGGCATTCTGTCATCCATTTAACATATTTTTCACCAAATAAAGCACTGAAGTTTGGCAAGGCATAGTAAAAATAAACAGACTCAGAGAGTCTACAAAACATTTTCTTTTTCATAGACAAGGAATGATAAAGAAAAGTTATTATTAGAATCAGAACAATATTTTTGCCCAGAAATGCAAGGGAGAAGGAAAACAGAGTGGAATATTTCTTGTATGAACAGTTATTAAAATGGAGTTGGTTTTCAGCATAAAAATTGAACCGAAATTGGAAGAATAGCTATGGTTGAGCTGAAAAGAGCACATTTAGAGTGACACTTAATACTCAAAAGAACATGACTATTTCTAAGGTGCTCTGACTCCCCAGGTGTACAGATCTGAGAGTCTCCTTCACTTTCTCTCCACAACCTGCTCATCCTACTCTCCTGCCCATACTTCCATCCATGTGACCATTCAGTTATAAATGTCTCTGACAGACAGAAAAAAATGTGAGCCTTCTAGATCAAGGAAACTGTTTACATGACTCTGCCTGGTTAAGATTCAAAATTTACATTAAAATTTATATTCTAAATGGGCTTCCCTGGTGGCTCAGATGGTAAAGTCTGACAGCAATGTGGGAGACCCAGGTTTGATCCCTGGGTAGGGAAGATCCCCTGGAGAAGGGAAAGGCAACCCATTCCAGTATTCTTACTTGGGGAATTCCATGGACAGAGGAGCCTGGTGGGCTACAGTCCATGGGGTCACAAACAGTCAGACACGACTGAGAGACTAACACTTTCACTTATATTCTAAACACCAAAGTCATTTAAGTAGTGTCTAGAGGATCACAGACTTGCCTTTATTTACCTCTTTCCCATTAGTTATGTAAAAATATTTTAAAGCTTTGTATCTTCTCTTTTGATTTTTACTTCTTGGCACATAATGTGCACACATGTGTGAAATACATATATATACATTTTTAATTACATACTTCACAGCATTATTTCCAAATATGTTCAATTATGTATTAAAGTATCACTGAATTTATAAAACTTTTAAATTTTAAAACATTTTTTCTACATACCAGCGCCATCTGTTTTAATTTTGTTTGATGGTATACTGGGCTCTCCTATACCCAATGTATTTGTTGCTACCACACGAAATTCATATTCCATCCATGGGATTAAATCCACTGCTCTTGCTGCCTCCATGTTTCCTTCAATAATTGGGGGATCTAAATAAAACAAATATTAAATAGAGACTATTAGTTGAGTAATATCACTCTTATAATTCCCTATTTTTATTTTACTCTTTTGAGAAAATGGCACATATTCCACTACGTCAAATATAAATAAAAACTAGGATTGACAACATGTTAATTAAATATAAAGAATTGGAAGAGAGGTCCTTAAGAAAATCTTAGACCTTAGAAAGACAGACACACATATGTATCATTTATTTAGTAAGTATAGGTCAGGAGCACTACGATTCTGCTCTTCTAACTGACTCCCAGTTCAGGTCTTTGCTGCTAGTCCACTGCCTACACTCTGAACACTGAGAATATGTATTCTGAAGACAGAATCCAGAAAAATTCTTGATGCGAGGGTACGATTCAGGAAGTTAAAAGTTTTCTGGACTCAAACTGATATAGTGTATGGGTAGCAAATGATTGATTAGTACAGTACCTATATGTTTATACCCTTTTGTTGTTAGCTTTTTAGATTTAAACCCAAATTATTTGGGGCAGTTATTAATAAATGTTAAAAAAATTCATTCGGATTTATTTAATATTCAGAATTTATGCTACTAGATATTAACAGGAATATTATACCTTTGGGGTAAGATATGCTTCAAATTGCTTATTTAATTGAAGTATTAGAAAACATTCAACCAAGGCAGGACCATACATTATTTTCAGTTCAGTTCAGTCACTCAGTCCATGTCCGACTCTTTGCGACCCCATGAATCGCAGCACCCCAGGCCTCCCTGTCCATCACCAACTCCCGGAGTTGCCTCAAACTCATGTCCATCAAGTCGATGATGCCATCCAGCCATCTCATCCTCTGTCGTCCCCTTTTCCTCCTGCCCCCAATCCCTCCCAGCATCAAAGTCTTTTCCAATGAATCAATGCTTCGCATGAGGTGGCCAAAGTACTGGAGTTTCAGCTTTAGCATCATTTCTTCTGAAGAACACCCAGGGCTGATCTCCTTTAGGATGGGCTGGTTGGATCTCCTTGCAGACCAAGGGACTCTCAAGAGTCTTCTCCAACACCACATTTCAAAAGCATCAATTCTTCGGCGCTCAGCTTTCTTCACAGTCCAACTCTCACATCCATACATGACCACTGGAAAAACCATAGCCTTGACTAGACGAACCTTTGTTGGCAAAGTAATGTCTCTGTTTTTGAATATGCTGTCTAGGTTGGTCATAACTTTCCTTCCAAGGAGTAAGCATCTTTTAATTTCATGGCTGCAATCACCATCTGCAGTGATTTTGGAGCCCCCAAAAATAAAGTCTGACACTGTTTCCACTGTTTCCCCATCTATTTCCCATGAAGTGATGGGACTAGATGCCATGATCTTCGTTTTCTGAATGTTGAGCTTTAAGCCAACTTTTTCTTTCTCCTCCTTCACTTTCATCCAGAGGCTTTTTAGTTCCTTTTCACTTTCTGCCATTAAGGATGGTGTCATCTGCATAAGTTAGTTCTTATAAAATATTTTTTAGGGCTTCCTTAAAAAGTTCTCCAACGGTAAAGAATCTGCCTGTCAATACGAGTTCAAACCCTGGGTAGGGATGATCCCCTGGAGAATGAAAAGGCAACCCACTCCAGTATTCTTGGCTGGGAAATCCCATAGATAGGGATTATTTATCTATTTATTTATTAACCCAGGTAAGCAATAGTTCGGTGGACATGGCTTAGCCACTAAACAACAACAACAACAAAATACTTTCACATGTCTTTAATAGTCAATCTACACATACATATGCATCTAAAACAGATGTACATCATTTATTTGAAAAATGTGTTCCCTTAAGCTTGCATATGACTCATTATCTTATTACTTAGGGAATTCCTAAATTTTTATCTAACACTGCAGACCATGAATACGCAGCTTTTTAAGATACTGTACCAACTGCCACCATAAATGCTAAGCATCACAATGTCAGTTTCTACTTTTGCACAAATTCCTATATGGCTCAGCCTATCCCATGTGTCACAATGCCACATGTGGCAGAACTCTCCTAGACACTAATTTTACCATCCAATGTCTTATTTTGTTAAGGACTTGTTTTATATATTTGACATATTTTTGACATTCTGATTAAAACTTTGGCTTTGCCTTTGCCTTTGTTTTAATTCTGCCTCTTTAGCTTCTATCTCCTCCACCATACTCTCACACCATATCAGAATCTGTTTGTCTTATTTCATATACATAAGAGCTAATTTTAGGTAATTGGAAGAGGGAAGATGAAGTTTTGAATGTGCAGGACTCTTCACAGAGAAAGGGAAAACACAGGGTTCATTGTTGTGACACTGGGTAGAGTCTTCCTCACTAGATGACTTTTAATGATTTTGAGCTTCCATGATTTGAATGGTAATTGTCCCTCCCCCGCCAAAAGATATGTCTATGTTCAAATCACCAGAACTTTGAATGTGACTTTGTTTTGAAAAGAATTTATCAACCATTTTAATTTTAAGACAAAAACCAAGTTAAAAATCTTGGGCTAAAATCATCCTGGATTATCTAGATGGATCCTAAATCCAACGACCAATATTTATATAAGAGAAACACAACAAGGAAACATAGGGAAGAGGAGGGCGAAATGTGACCACAAAGGCAAAAACCGAAGTGAAGCAGCCACATGCGAAGGAGTATTTAGAGCCTCTGGAAGCTGGAAAAGGCAAGGAATAGGCTGTTCCCTGAGATCCTTGGAGGCGGCACAGCACTGCCAGCACCATGATTTTGTACTTCTGTTGTAAACCACCAAATCTGTGGTAACATGTTATGACAGCTGCTGCTGCTAAGTCGTTTCAGTCATGTCCAACTCTGTGTTACCCCATAGATGGCAGCCCACCAGGATCCCCCATCCCTGGGATTCTCCAGGCAAGAACACTGGAGTGGGCTCCCATTTCCTTCACCAATGCATAAAAGTGAAAAGTGAAAGTGAAGTCGCTCAGTCGTGTCTGACTCCTAGCGACCCCATGGACTGCAGCCTACCAGGCTCCTCCGTCCATGAGATTTTCCAGGCAAGAGTACTGGAGTGGGATGCCATTGCTTTCTCCATTATGATAGGCCTAGGGAATTAATACCGAAATTTAGAGGCAAAGACTGGTGGAAATATCTGTGAGTTTGTGAGTTTGGAAAGTACAAGTTAAAAAGTGTAACAGAAAGGTCAAGGAGGCAGTTGGATATTCTCCTCTGCTACTTATGCTGCAAAACCCCAGCCCCATTTAAATGTCTGAAGAATGGAAATGTTGAAACTGTTCTGAAGGTCCATTCTTGGCAAGGGCATGGTGCTCTCAAGATGGTAAAACGTACACTGGGGCTTTTCCAAGCAGCTGGGCAGTCAACAGGTAGGGGCAGGTGAAGTCTGGGTCAGAACAGGAATACCCTGATGGACGTGTGGTAAAAACCACAGCTGATAAACTGATTCCGAACATGCATGAAGGTCCAATACTAAAATATCTCCAAACAAATAGGAGCTCAGGAGTATGTCCTGAGTAGAAAGTCATACTTGACTACAGAAAATATTTGGAAGAATGGTGAGAGATAAAGAAAAATCAACTGGAGTCAATTTAAGGTGAGGTTTAGATTCCAGATGAAGATGTAAGGTCTGTGACTAAATGAAGTCTGAGGTAAAGAAAGAAGAACAAGCAAAGAGCCTTGGAGTTACATTACAACCAAGAGAGAACAGGCCTCAGTGGGAAACCCTTGGCCCAGTGATGCAAATGACTTTCAAAACAGGAAATTGGAAGTGGGTGTTAGGAAGATAGACTTTCAAGATGTACCTTATGAATAATTAAAGAAGGAATTTGACATCAATAAACTAATAATATATCTACAAATGTAGCTAAAGGTGTAAAAGCTCCTGTTTTTAAGAACAAAAACCAGTTATGATCATTCTTATTAATATACACTAACCTCAGCACCTATGAGATAGTAAATATCTAAAACAAAACAGTTCTTGTCATATCTTTACCATACTCCCTGTAGAAAACCATTTATATAAATAGTAGGGCTAATCTAGCAACAATGACTAATACCAATCATTTTAGAAAAATGTATCTAGAATTAAATGTGGTTCTGTATCTGGCCTGCTTTCCTTCCCTAGAAGGATCAGGACCTTTGACTTATACCACATCACAAGAACAGGATTTAAAAGTTTGCTTTCTAATATTTTTTTTCCTGTCCAATCTTTAGCTAAGCAGCCCATACCATCATTTTACAATTAGAACCTCAAGATCGGCTATGTTCATACCAGGCCATACTCATAATATATCTCTATGTTCCACTTATTTACTCCTATTTGTCATTTATGGATATATATCTCCATATATATGTTTGTGTTTCTTTTACTTCTTAATCATATTTTGGGGCCACTCAGCGCTTCATATACCTAGTATGTTGTCTTGTAGGTAAAAGTACTTGATAAATATTTGTAGAAATTGTAAATAAATACAAACACAGAAATTGTGCTTATTGAGAGTCTACAATGTCTCAGCACAACCATGTGTATAACAATCACTTTATTTTCTCCTTCAACCCTGAATCAGGCAGGCTACTGATAGTAGAAAAGAGGGCATTATATTACTTGAACCCTCCCAAAAAATCCATGCTTTCTGGCTTTTATATCTATTTTCAACTCATAAATTATCCTGCCTTGTCTAAGGCAGAGGATAAAGCTCGTCTCCATTCTCTTAAGCTCTCTCCCATTCTCTTTAAGTCTGAGTTGGTCCTTTCTGATTTCTCTCTTCCACTGCTACTGTGTTTTACCTCATTTTTTTTTTTCATTTTATTCATAGCCCTAAATGTTCCTATAAAAGGATTTGTACCTCTTGTAATTTTATCCAATCCCTTTAGCCTTGGTAAAAGCTAATGGATGTATTTTATTTTTCCAAAACCACCCACACAGATAGGTTGGAAGTAAAGGTCATCTTTCCTTTGGAAAGAGTTTCATGCCCCTAGCCAAATGGACAATAATCAGGAACAGAGGGATTCTGTGCCACCTTTCTTCAGCCAAGTCTCTTGCAACCTGTTTGCTATTTCTGGAGTCAGAAAGAAAGGTGAGTACTTTGCACAACAGAGGCAAGTACCCAGAATTAGGACTGAGAGCTCAAGTTCCAGAGTTTCAACTGAGTCAGTTCAGAGTCAGGTCACTTTTTATAGATATCAGTGTAGAAAATCAGAGTTTTAATTGTATAAGGTCAGAGGCTTCTCTCTGTTTAAAAAAAAAAAAAAGGTACAATATTATATTGAAGGAAGAAACAGACAGAACAGACTCCATCTTGAAAGCAGGACTCCATCTTGGGCCAGACTGTGGACTTTGAGCTATATGCCCAGTATTTACGGAAACAACATACCAACTGGAAAGCCAGATCCCCACCCCCTCCACCATGGAAGAGCCCCAGGGCTTCTATTTAGACTCTCCATCGCCTAAAAGAATACACGAATTATCTGTGTAACCAAATAGAATCATAAATTCTATTATGCTTATTGGGGTATGACCACAGGCCTATTGATAATTGTCCACTGTTAACTACCTAGGCTTAAGGCATACGAATCATGGGTTTAAGGCATATGAATAATGGGTTAACTTTGATTGTATATTTCTTTTCCTTTGTTCAGACTATTTTCAGAGAATTTGGGGAGATAGGTTTGAACACATACACTTAGGGCATATAAGATTTTCACAGAAACTGGTCGGTGTCCTTGGCTAAGAGGAGACTCTGCCTTCGGCCCGTGGTGTAATAAATTGCACTTCACTATCTGCTATCGTCCTTCTGAGTGAGTTTGTTTCCCAGAACACGTGTCTACAACAGTATATTAACCTGACAGGTATTTAGATTGGTTGCAAAAGGATATAGAATAGGAGACATAAATCTTACTTTAATACTCAGATCAAAAGACCCTTCTTTTGAAGGTCTTATTTTGATAACCAGCCCTGAGCAAAACATAGAGATATATTTTCAAATACTTTTAGCCCATAATGCTCAGAATTGAAAAGACAAATTCTAACTGTTCTTTGGAGGAAAAGAGAAGCAAGCCTTATGGGTATCCCAAGGCCAAAAGTTACAAGGTTTTGGTTTGTGGTGCTTTGTCATATGCTTTGTATTGCTGTGCCTTCTAAGCCACATTGAGTAATTCTTTGAACAGCTTCAGAAACACACAGAATGACCTCCAGACTAAGAAAAAGTAGATGTTTCAAAAATAACTCCAGGCAATGTATCACCTGTTCTAGATTCTCCAATGTTGCCATAGTAAATGCTGCTATTTCCTCAGGATTTAAATACAATTCAAATCCTCAGGATCTTTTATTTCAATCGAAAACACAAGTTTTTTAAAGTACCTGGAAACAATTACCCACTTGGGGATTCTAGCTGAAAAAAACCAGTCCATTGTTTGAAAATGAAAATGGGCATTTAAAGGTTTCTCTCTGGCACTGACACAACTACTCTGTGTGATGTTAGAGGCTCTAGACCCAACACATAGACCATTCGGCAGGACTCAGGGAGGAGCCAGAGGTATGACAAAGTTCCTTGAAGAGAAAGAGAAGTAGATTGTGTTTTGGCATCCCAGAGTGTATGATTCATTGATTCTTCTCTAGGGAAAATTTGCATGTAGCCTCATAAAAACCCAGAAATTTATATTTGAAATGAGAACAACAAGAAAACAGTAAATTTTTAAAATGCAAATCTCCTACAAGGAGCCTAATTCTTTGTTCATTTTTTAAACTATTACTTTGGCAAAGATTAAAAAAAAAAATACGAAATACTAAGTAGAGATGTGGTAGAAGAGGAATTCATGTACTGGCGGTGGAAGTAAAAATTTATACCTTTCTACAGTGTAATTTTGCGGTGTAACTCATGAGCTTAAGCATGCTTACACTCATAACTTAAATTACAAATGTTTATTCTGAGGAAATAATCTAAAATTCAGAGAAATATTTATGTACTGAGATGATAACTGCAGAGATTTATAACAATTCTAGTCTTCCACATGATAGAACTTTAAACATAAAGACATTTTTCTTCCTTTTCTTCTTTTTTTTTTGAAAACATATCCAGGATTCTCTTAATTGTTCCTCATAGCACAGTTTCCAGGCCATTTTATGTTCTGGCCAGCATTTCTCTTCCACACAAACCATCACCAGAACTATTCTATAATTTTTCCTCTGAAAGCAGTAGCATAACCCAACATAACATTCTAAATCTGACCTGAGCATCTCGAGGAACTCTAGGAATGGTGTCAAATTTATGTTGTTCATCCCCAAAAATGATTGAGAGAAGTAATACTTACAGTAGCTTGTTTTAAAGATGTGCTTTCCATTATTTCATGTCATTATCCTAAATTTAATCTTTAGAAGGTTGAAAGCTGGTATCTGAAAAATACTTATTGGACACCTAAAATAATTACCTTCATAAAACTGAATTTAATTTGGCATCCCCTTTCTTCAGTGGACACCACTATAAATAAAAACGATGTGATTTTTATTTCTGCATTGGTTGCAAAAATTATTTTTCACTTCCACTTAGTGAAGGAGGAAACAGAACAGACTCCATCTTGAAAGCAGGACTCCATTTTGGGCTAGACTGTGGACTTTGAGCTATATGCCTAGTATCTATGGAAATGACATACCAACTGGAAACCAGACCCTCCCTTTCCCCCAGATGGGAGAGCCCCAGGGCTCTTATCTATACACTCTGCTCTAGGTGGAGAGTCTATTCACCTAAAAGAATACCCGAATTATCTGTGTAACCGAATAGAATCATAAATTCTATTATGTTTATTGGGGTATGACCACAGGCCTATTGATAACTGTCCACTGTTAACTACCTAGGCTTAAGGCATATGAGAATCATGGGTTAACTTTGTGTCGTTCTTTTCCTTTGTTCAGACTAGTTTCAGAGAATTTGGGGAGGTGGGTTTGAGCACGTACACTTAGTGTATATCAGGTTTTCACAAAAACTGGTTGGGGTCTTTGGCTAAGAGGAGACTCTGCCTTGGCCCGCGGTGTAATAAACTGCACTCCACTCTCTACAGTGTCCTTCTGAGTGAGTTTGTTTCCCGGAACGCGTGGCTACAACATTAGGACACAATCACAAGACAACAATACTGACACAACTAACAAGAAGAATATATAAAATAATATAAATAATAATAGTTTTTGCAGAGCCCATCAGAGGGTTGAATTTGTGAGGAAATCTAATGAATTAAATCATCATTGATAGAGTTACGGGAAGAGGAGGAAGTAATCACAAATGTTCATAAGAAAAACTCAGTTTAACTTTTCATAGATATTTAAAGACAGAGTGCATGCTGGCATGACTTTTTAATCCCTGGGAGATAAAGGAGAGTCTTTTCCTGTTGACAAGTTGTTTTTTTTGTAGGCTTCACCAGATGTATTCAATAAAGTTTGGACGCAGAAGAGTGCTGAGAGACCACCCTTAAAGGCAATGTTTCTATATCTCACTGATATTGTCGGTAAAAATATGAAGATTATTCTGATAAATTCAGGTAAATCAGGTAAGCTCTAGAATAATAACTTTTTATATTTAGAGAATCTCATTAAATTAGCTAAATTTTTATGCTAGAAAATATTTATAATGCAAAATAAAGCAATAAAGAAGGAATAGAAAGACATAAACATGAAATATTTAGAAGGTAAAAATATCAGGCAAATATAAATTCAACTACACAAGTGATAATATCAAATGTTAATGGATTAAATACTCTAATCAAAAGGCAGAGATTGTAGGCTAGATATAAAATAAGATCAAACTATATGCTGTCAACAGAAAATATACTCTAGATTCAAAGATACAAATAGGTTGGCAGTTGTAAAAGATATAACACGGAAACAGGAACCATAATAAATAGAGCATCCATGCTAATATTAGAAGCACCCTATTCAAATGCAACTTTTGCTTCCCAATCTTCCTTCTCTGTTTTCTTTATCACTAAACACCATGTGACTTACTTTACATTTCAGTTAGTTGCTTCCTACAATCTCTCCTAGTAGAATGTAAGCTCTTTAAAGATAGGGCTATGGCATTTGGTTTGGGTTTGTTTGTTGGTTTGTTTGTTTGTTTTTGCTTTTTTTTTTCTCTCTCATTTACTCACTGCTGGTCAATTATGAATCCAGCATCTAGGACAGGTTCAGACACACAATGGAAGCTCAATATGTATGCATTTAATGAATGAACTTTATGAGCCCTAATTAGTTGCTAGGAATAGAATAGTGAATCAAACAAAAGTCTTCCTTCTCATGAAACATAATTTATAATAAAATAATTTTTTTAGTGAGAAACATATTTCTTTGAGCTACACAGTAAGCATACACAATTAATGGAGATAATTGCAATTATTATTCCTTTCTCAAAGCCAAAGCAAATTTTAAACATGTGTGTATTTCATTTGCTCTCCAGTATCTATAATTAACATTAATTTGACTGGATATTGAAGATAATCTACTGTTTTATCACTGTCATCCATTTTCATTCTATTTGGAGAAGAAGAAACTGCTTGTGCATTATTTTATCAAATATCTAAATGGTTAAAAAAAATTGTTTTTCAAATGGTTGTATTTTGCCAAGTATGTTTATAAATAATTCTTATACTCACAAGCATAATGTAATAGAAATGTTTCACTTGTTTCTAATTCATTTGAACTTCATAAACTTATATACAGAATCGCTCAGTTGTGTCCAACTTTTTGTGACCCTGTGGACTGTAGCACACCAGGCTTCCCTGTCATTCACTATCTCCCAGAGTTTGCTCATACTCATTTCCATTGAGTCAGTGGTGCCATCCAACCATCTTGTCCTCTGTCCTCCCCTTCCCTCCTACCCTCAATCTTTCTCATCATCAGGGTATTTTCCAATGAGTCAGCTCTTTACATCAGGTGGCTAAAGTAGTGGAACTTCAGCTTCAGCATCAGTTGTTCCAATGAATATTCAGGCTTGATTTCTTTTAGGATTGACTGGTTTGATCTTCATGCAGTCCAAGGGATTCTCAGGAGTCTTCTCCAACATCGCAGTTTGAAAGCATCAATTCTTTGGCATTCAGCCTTCTTTATGGTCCAACTCTTACATCCATACATGACTACTGAAAAACCATAGCTTTGACTAGATGGACTTTGTCAACAAAATGATGTCTCTGCTTTTTAATCCTCTGTCTAGATTTTTCATAGCTTTTCTCTCAAGGAGAAAGAGTCTTTTAATTTCATGGCCACAGTCACCATCCACAGCGATTTTGGAGCCCAAGAAAATAAAGTCTGTAACTGTTTCCACTGTTTCTCCATCTATTTGCTGTGAAGTGATGGAGCTGGATGCCATGGGCTTTGCTTTTTGAACGTTGAGTTTTAAGTGAGCTTTCTCACTCTCTCCTCTTTCACCTTCATCAAGAGGCTCTTTAGTTCCTCTTTGCTTTCTACCATTAGGGTGGTGTCATCTGCATATCTGAGGTTACTGATATTTCTCTCGGCAATCTTGATTTCAGCTTGTGCTTCATCTAGCCTGGTATTTTGCATGATGTAATATGCATAGAAGTTAAATAAGCAGGGTGACAATATACAACCTTGATATACTCCTTTACTAATTTTGAATCAGTCTGTTGTTCCATGTCCAGTTCTAACTGTTGCTTCTTGACCTGCATACAAGTTTCTCAGGAGGCAGTTTACGTGGTCTGGTATGCCCATCTCTTGAGGAATTTTCCACAATTTGTTGTGATCCACAGAGTAAAAGGCTTTAGTGTAATCAATGAAACAGAAGTAGATGGTTTTTCTGGAATTCTCTTGCTTTTTCTATGCTCCAATGGATGTTGACAATTTGATCTCTGGTTTCTCTGCCATTTCTAAAACCGTCTTGTACAGCTGGAAGTTATCGGTTCAGGTATTGTTGAAGCCTAGCCTAGAGGATTTTGAGCATGACCTTGCTAGCATATGAAATGAGTACAATTGTGTGATAGTTTTAACATTCTTTAGCATTGCTTTTCTTTGGGATTGGAATGAAAACTGACCTTGTCCAGTCCTGTGGCAACTGCTGAGTTTTCTAAATTTTCTTTCTTCAGACTTAAATTGAAAAAAAGTAGGGAAAACTACTAGGCCATTCAGGTACTGTAGAGAATTGTTTAACAATAAAATATATCCTGTGCTGTGTTTAGTCGCTCAGTTGTGTCCAGCACTCTGCAACCCCATGGACTGTAGCCCACCAGTCTCCACTGTGGCATGGGCTGCCATGCCCTCCTCCAGAGGATCTTCCGAACCCAGGGATCAAACCCACGTCTCCCACATTTCAGGCAGATTCTTTACTGTCTGAGCCACCAGGGAAGCCCAAGAATACTGGAATGAGTAGCCTATCTCTTCTCCAGAGGATCTTCTCAATCCAGGAATTGAACCAGGGTCTCCTGCATTGCAGGTCAATCCTTTACCAGCTGAGCTACCTGAGAAGCCCAAAAATGTATCCTAAACCCTTGTTATAGATTTCAAATTTATATTTCATTAATTTCCCGTGATAAGAAGACATTATCCTAAAAAGGTGAATTTAAATTAAAACTTCTCAGGGAGCAATACAAATAAATTCCACTATGTAAAGATTAAAATGAGCAGGTTTAACTTATGCTGGGACTAATTCTTGTTGTTGTTGTTGTTGTTTAAGGGGGCTTTCTATTCACTTTTGTCTTTTTTTCTCCCCTTTGTGATAACAGAGGCCATATTTTATGCCTCTTCCTATGCATCTAAAATAAATTCTGATAACTATAAGTTTGGTTAGAAATATTGTCAACAATGACAAGGATTAACAGGCTATTTTATCAAAACAATCCTCTATCTTCTTTGATATCTGAAAAAATAAGCTAACGTGTGATATTGAAGACGTGATAACAAATGACAATGGTAATAACTTCTACACAAGGGAAAGCACCCACTTATTCTTAGAATTTTTTTTTTCTTTTAGAAAATCTGAATAAAATATGAGGGGAAAAACTGTTGAGCTACTAAATTCCTTTTAAAACTTGTTTTAAGGAAATTCAAGCCAGACAGGAGCATACTTGGAGTTATGGCAGTAAGATTTAAGTGTTTAATCTTTATGATCAACTGTCTTTTTTTTTTTTTTTTTAATGCAGAACTGTAGTACCTATGTGGGCTTCCCTGGTGGCTCAGAGGTTAAAGCGTCTGCCTGCAATGCAGGAGACCTGGGTTCGATCCCTGGGTCGGGAAGATCCCCTGGAGAAGGAAATGGCAACCCACTCCAGTATTCTTGCCTGGAGAATCCCATGGACAGAGGAGCCTGGTGGGCTACAGTCCACAGGGTCGCAGAGAGTTGGACACGACTGAGCGACTTCACTTTCATAGTACCTATGTAATTGGATAAAAAGGGTAATAAATAATGCTATAGATACCATTTGCCAAAAAAACACCTCCTCTATACTTTTATCCTAATACATCTTAGACTTATGTATAGCTCAAATAAGAAACCCAGGAGGCCTCTCCTTGCTCCCCCATTATATTAATAGATTAGACATGCTGCTTCGTCCTTATAGCTTTAAAACATTTAGTTTGTTGTGGTTTTTTGTTTACTACCAAAGTGTGGGGTTACTAAAAAAATAATTTTTTTAAAGAAAATTTTCACAGTAGATAATACAAGAAAAAAGAATTCATCTCAAAACATGAACAGATTAATCAAACAAATAAACTCACCTGTCTTCGCATCTTTCCAATCATCTGAAAGAATAGTCTTCGTCTGGATAGTGTACTTAGATATAGGACTATGATTGTCTGAACCACGGCTCCAAGTAAGTGCCACAGAAGTGGCTCTAACGTCTTCTATTCGCAGACCACCTGGAGGGCCTGGAGGGCCTGGAATGAAAATTTGGGTAATGAATCAATGAATCCCATCCAGTGAATTGGGTGCATATTGGCATACAAAATTGTCTTCCTTGCAATTAATCTAAGGAATATTTACACAATGAAATCAGTGTTGCCACATTCCTTTTAAGCATAAACTATAAGAAGCAATACTAATGGTATTTGTAGTTTTTACTAAATGATTTCATGATGTCTTTTTATGAAAAGAGAGAAATACCATCCTTTAAAAATGGCATTATTATTCAGGATATGTATGATAATCTTTGACTCATAAAATACAATTGACATCAAGGAACCTAACAGATTTTAATCATAGTGAGATTTAATGAAATTTTGCTGAATAAATGAATCAGAGCAGATAACACTGTCTAGATATGAGGACAGTTAGTCATAGTTTCTTTCTGCCTCCCCAAAATGGAACAAATACTTTTTAATTATTTTAAATGTTATAGTTAATTTATTTTACTTGGAGTAGAAATTTCTGAAAATGACTATATGTACCATTTTGGGTAATACATTCTATGTTAGTTAAAGTAATAGAAATAATATTAAAAGAACTATTTCTATGTATATAAAAGGTAGAAAACAACTATTAATTCAGGCATACCAGGAATGATCTAAAAACATCAAATAATATACTGAAGAAACTTAGGTCAGAAGAATTACTGCATAAGACAATGTTAAAAATAGGATTTCACAGATGCTTAATAACTCAGTATTAATATTATTCATTTATTCTCTAAACTGAGAACACTGTGTTGAGTGGTAGAAACAAAAAGATAAATGAGACATAACTTTCAGGCTTTGAACAGATCTTTGTCATGAAAGGGTGAAATGGCACAGTAAATAAGTAACTGTAAAAGACAGTAGCAAATGCCAGGATTATGGTTTACAACATACTTATACTTTGCATCATGATTTCTTCTTTTCAAAACTGTGAGAAAAAGTTCTTTAGATGGTAATGTAGTGTCTATCACTTACAATGCTAAACAAGGTTCTGTGGCCAGAGAACTCCTAAAATAGACATTTCAGACAATGACATCACTTTTCTTTGCATCAGAAAGGAGGCCATTCTTGATTGAATTAGGCACAGTGAACAAAATAATCAACAATGTTAGTAAAGTGGCAAGTTTTTTAAGTATTAAATAAAACACATGTTTTTATCTTTTATGTGAAAGCAAATACAAACAGAAATCTTGAGAGCAGCTAGAGAAAATGGGCACATTATTTAAGTGCCTTCCCATTTAAATGTCAGATCAGCTGCTTTATCTACAGGGCCTTGTTCTCCACATGGGCTTTGGTCTTTACAGAGGTATAGATAACACTCCAAACCTGCACCAATTTCTTTGTAATTGGTCCCAAAGAGAAAAATGTGTATAGAACAACACAATTGCATTACTACTAACAGTAAAATAACACAAGACACAGCCTATTTACGATAGTAAATTTTATTTAGAAACAAAAAACATAAATTAATAAGGGCAAATAGATTCTTATAAATATATAATATATAATAGTATTTTTATACTTACTGATGTTAATTAAAAGCAACAATAATATGCCATCCAAAATTAATGAAAATAGCCACATAAATAATATAAACCACATTTGATATTCAGAAAGAACATGTTGCATTTTCCATATGTAAAGACCACAATGAAAAACAATACACATTCTTGATCAGAACCACAATGTTTTTTACTTCACATAAAGCATCAGCCCAAGTCAATTACTGAGTGGAATATTTCAGAGTATTAAAATTAAAATTTAGAAATGAAAAATTTTAAACTATATTTAAAAAAAAAAAAGAGAAAGTCTTATAGTGCAGGCATTCATACACCTTTTCTGAGCATAGGAAAATGTTAAAGGGAATTTAAGGCAAAATTTCCATAGGTTAGTCTTTTATCATTAAGGTGTAAATCATTTCCCCACTGTTACTCTCTGAAATTTTCGGATGGCAAATGAATGACTTTTGGAAAGGTCAGGTTAAAGCTGCATATTAATAATGTATTAATTGGGACATTATATGCATAATAATTCATCCCATTCACTGAGGAAAAATATGAAGCAAAGGCTGTAATTATATTTATGCATTTTTTTCTCTGATATATGCCTGGCCTATACTGACCCTTCTTAATAAATATTTGGTGAAGACATAAATACATTTATCACATTGACCTTCAGAGCTCTGTAAACATAACAGTTATACACAATACAATCTCCATTCTTTCATTTGCTCTGAAACTGTATTGCATTAAGAAGGTGAAATTGAGAAAATAAATGGAAAGGAGTTGGTTGATAACCCCAAAACCATAATGTGGCAATATAACTTTGTATTAATTTACCAAGTAGATTTTTTCCCATGTAGGAATTAAATACAAATATCCCCTAGGAAATACCTGAGAGGAAATATACTACAAAGAACAGAGATTTTAGAGTTAAAAAAGGCTTGACTTTAAATTCAGTGCCTTGATTTATCTTGGGCAAGTTTATCAAATTGGCTAAGCTTTCATTTTCTCATATATAAAATAGGAGTAATAAAAATTGACCAGATTGTTGTTAGGATTAAAATAAAAATCCTTAAGGAATGTAGGGCTAGGCCTGGTCTACAGAAAGCCCTTAGTAAATTTTAGCTTTAATACTATCATTGTTACACCTGTAAGAGCTTTCTGTACATCTGAGCTACTGGACAGGATTAATACTTGGATAATAATTAACAAGGATCTGTTTATCAGATTGTTCTGGTAAACCCCAGTTCTTTCCACTCAAAATTAAGGTGTTTCTGGTAAATATTTTGGAGATGAGGAAAACTGGTCATGTGAAGGCCCTTTACTGTGTACAAAGGAACCAGGATGCAGCAAAGCTAGAGTAGTGCTGTGGAGAGAAACATGGCCAGCCTTGCACTGTCTCCCAGGAGAAAGGTTTTCTAAGCAGTGTAGCTCATGTTACTTGCTCCATTTTTTCTGTTCAAAATGGAGAGAAAAGTGCTGTGATAGAAAATAAAATAATGCAGCCGCTAGTTCCTCAGCACAAAGGCAAGCATTTAGAAACTGAACATCCTTCTGGACATAGCCAGAGTGGTTATGAAGCACCTTCTGTGGTTCAGTGAAATCTCACTGGCCATACCCATACTCACTTTTCCAAAATTTGTCTAGGTTCTCAATGTATTTACCATTAAATCACTGACTACTGGCAAACAAAATAATATATTTTAGTAAATCCTTATTATATCTGAGTCTTTTATAATTCTTACAAATAACCCTAAAATGTAAGCACATTATTTTCACTCCTTAATAGATGAGGAAATCCAGACATGAATAGATTAAATAAAATAACCACAGTTATCCAGCTAGCAAATGCTAAAGCTAAGATTTGAACACAACTGATTCACCATGAGGCTTTTCGTTTACTACAGTGAAAACAATCATTTAAAAACAATATTACCAGGTTCAAATTAAAAAATGGCCTTGACAGCTTTCCTTTAGAGACCTTTTGTGTTGTGGAGAATATGAATTTCTTGGGCATTAGTGTGCATTTTGGTAAAATGATAAAAAACTGTGTTACATTGATTATAGCTTTTTATATCTTTTTTGTGATCTGTTAACTCAGATAAATGAAGATAAATACATCACATAAATTCCTATTGTATTACATCCTAAGGTTTTGTTTTTATTATTATAAAAGTATTTGTTCATCTTTCCTGAAATTTACCAATTTTTTAGAAAAAAAGCCCTATGTATGAACAAAATACAGACGTGATTTCCACTCAGTCTCTTTCATATATAAAATAATTAGAAGGAAAAAATGAACAGAAATACAATTATTTCTCAATTCCATCATTTCTTCTTTAGGAAGGTAGTAACACTCTGTGAAATAGTTTTTAGGCATTTGAGGAAAAATAGAGGAAATTTTTTTTTTTTCAAAATGATTATTCACACATTATAAGTTGACTGTATTTTCTCCATCAATAATTTATTTATTTATTTTTTAACTGAGGGATAATTGCTTTACAGACTTTTGGTGTTTTCCGTCAAACCTCAACATGAATCAGCCATAGCTATACATGTACTCCCTCCCTTTTGGACCTCCCTCCCATCTCCCTCCCCATCCCATCCCTCTAGATTGATACAGAGCCCCTGTTTGAGTTCCCTGAGCCATACAGCACATTCCTGTTGGCTGTCTGTGTTACATATGGTAATGTAAGTTTCCATGTTCCTCTCTCCATACATTCACCCTCTCCTCCCCTCTCCCCACGTCCATAAGTCCATTTTCTATATCTGTTTTTCTACTGTTGCCCTGTAAATAAATTCTTCATTGCCATTTTTCTAGATTTTGTATATATATGTTAGAATACAGTATTTATCTTTCTCTTTCTGACTTACTTCACTCTGTATAATAGGTTCTAGGTTCATCCAGCTCATTAGAACTGACTCAAAGTTATTCCTTTTTATGGCTGAGTAATATTCCATTGTGTATATGTACCACAACTTCTTTATCCATTCATCTGTCAATGGACATCTAGGTTGCTTCCATGTTCTAGCTATTGTAAATTGAAAAAGACACATGTGTCCCATTATTCATTCCATCAATAATTGAGACTCATTTTCACTGAAGTCAAGTGGCATAGAAGATTTGAAACTGGGATCCTCCAAGATTAAACAGGATGCATAGTAGTCAAGCATCATGAGTCAGTGACAATACTTAGCCTAAAACCTTAATGCGCTTTCTTCTGCTTAAACACTGACTGGCTTTCTAAACAACTGTGGTTGGAATTGGATCCAACATACTGTTGGTCCTTCTGTGATTCCACTCCACATAGCACACATTTAATATAAGCCTTGACACTAAACAGGAAACATATCCCAATGTCATCCTATTTCCACTTGTAATTGCTCAGTAAGCAATTAAGAGCAAACCATCACATATAATATCCTATCCCGTGGTTCATGGTTTATTTTTACTAAAATAGTAAATCTTAACAAACAGTTTGAATGCTAAATGTCAATGAAAAGCTTAATGAAAAGTTCAGTGTAAATTATTGTCCCTTTTAAAATAAAATAATCTGAAAATAACAATGCTGAAAGAACATCAGTTATATTAAGGCAGGTGGCTTCTCCTTACAAAAATACATCAACTAAAGTCCCTTTTTTACTACAAGCCTGTTCTTGCTCTGAAAATTAGTTAAGGCAACTGCTTCATCATAAGGTAATATAACACAAATTGATGTGTGGTGTTGTTGAAGCATAAGGCTGTATTAAGATGAAGCTGAATATTAAATGGGAATATGGTAGCTTTAATCCCTAACAATGGTATTTTAACCTTCTGCATGATAAAAATGAACTTAGATCCCCATTAGAAATGAGAATGAGGTTAAAGGGAGGTAAATGAATCTGTGCAATTCTAGCTGATATTGATACAGTTTATCTAAAGAAACTGGAGAAGGAAAGCATTCTTTTTTTCCTGGCACTTTTCATACTTATCATGTGGTTTCCTTTCTAATTTTTATCGATCCTTTCCCAAACTATATTCATACATGATGGTATATACTGCTGGTATACTTTCAATTAGAGATCACTTAAGGTGCCTACAATGCTGATTCATGTACATCTCCATGGCAATATTTATGGATATATGACAATCTCAAATTATTTTTGAAAATCTTATTAAAATGACAGTTGCCCTAGATCTCCAGTCTACATTCTAGGATGCTTCTTTCTGTGACAATAATTGAGACTAGAAAATGAGAAGTAAAAAATGATGGAAATACATGACATTTTGAGCCAGAGATATGTATTCCTTTAAGATGACTGATCAATTATTTTTTAATTACATAAATATTTGGGATTCATATATATTTCTCTCAAAACTTCCCTGAGTCCTTCCAACCACAGATAGGAATGCTACAGTTACTAAAGGAGATGTTCATATAATATCCCATGCCTAAGAGTAAGCCTGTTTAAGAAGAGCAAAAGTATTTCTTCTGAAGAAATAAGAATTTTAAGCACAGTTATTTGACCAAAGAGGGGAAAGGAAAATATTTTCAAATAATGAAATTTAAGCAGTTCCAAAATTACTCTCTCATTTCTACCCATGTCCTTCCAAAAAGTCTTGACCTTCCTTTCAAAATAAAGATCCAAGAAGGCTGATGCTAGGAGTTAACAATTAAATATGTATACATGCTGTTAATCACTTTGTTATCTTCACTTAAATCTAGCTACTGAGATGACAGTTTTCTCCACATGCTGTCCAATTTCACTTCCCAATTCCAGGAATTGTTCCAAAAACCCTACAGGGCCATGAGCAGGCTTCAGTTGTTTCTTGCTGCTTTACATCTTTTTTTTGCCAAATTATATATATGGAACCAGGGTACAGAAGGCCACTGGAATAATGCCCCTTGGCTTACATCCTAATTAAGATGACTCATTAGTGAATTTGACAACAGGATTGTTCATTACCTGCTTGGGAAATCAAACAGTCCATTCAGTGGCAATACTCTTGTATTATAATTCACCAATTTTTCATATTTTTTTCAGATAATGAGCTAGTTTCTGAGATATGCAATTTCAAAGAAAGGACATGAAAACACAAAAATTTTACTTGGCCATCATATGATGTACTTGGTTAGTTCAGCAGACAGTTTTCAGATATTAGTAAAGCTATAAAATTATTTTCAAGTATCTTTCTGTTCAAAGTATGTTTAGGTGTTCAAAAGGAAAAAATCCTCTAGGAATTGGATTTGGTAGGGGAAACATCAGAAGCTACAATATTGAATTAATTAGTAAAATCTAGTATAATGTGTTAAAAAAAAGTTTTCACACAAATAGTGAGTGTCAGCGATCACCAGGTTGGAGGCAGGCTCGCACAGACGGGGAGAAAAGGATCCACCATGTTTTTCTCTCCATCTTTTCTGTTTTTACCTGCAAGAGGAAAGATCAAGGCTGAAGGGCAAGTGTTGATGCCCATTTAGGAGCAGGAAGCCATGTACTTTGAAAATTTGTCATATATCCTTAATTGGTAAGTTGAAATATGAACAGAGAGCAACTTCTAGACATTGTGGATGAGAGTCCAAAAAGAAGCCTGAAGAGACAAGCTCTGGCCCATTCAACCTCAGAAGTAATGACTGACTTTCTAAAGAATAAGAGTTGTAACCGAATCCCCTCTTCCCCTCTATAAACAAGTG
Source organism: Capricornis sumatraensis (assembly GCF_032405125.1). NCBI lineage: Eukaryota > Metazoa > Chordata > Mammalia > Artiodactyla > Bovidae > Capricornis > Capricornis sumatraensis. Next base: position 84,438,069 of record NC_091072.1, read on the forward strand.
AAACAAAACAAAAAACTCCTAAAGCCTTTGTAGTTTCACTCCACAAAGAACAAGTCTACCTTCTGAAAATATGTTTGTGCCTTCAAGACTTCTAATTAAGAAAAAAAGCTTGAGGGTAAATTTAAGCTGTGACTTAAAAAATTAATCAGAGATGGGGGCTGGAAGTTATAGGAACCTGTGTCTTGAGAAATATATTTATTATTTATTTCTATATGGACATTTTGGCAAAAGGGGAGCGAAGTAAAAGAAATGTTTATAAAAAGTCATCAAGGGCAACATGTGAACTGGAGTTGTTATTATTCTATTACATAAACATGGACTCTGAGACCTACAAGACCACAGGTTATTCAGCAGGTGAAGTGCTTTAAAATCTATGCTCACCTAATACCAAAAGCCAGACCATTCCCTTTGCATCACATGGATCTTTTAATAACTATATGCATATACTAGTATAACTACACCATTATAGAAAATCATGACATTAACAAGATGGTCATCCTCCTATGTTTCCTTACTATAACTAGGGATAGTTTGATTATAATTATGCTATTTTGTAACCACTAGTATCCTCCTAGTTATAGTTATTTAAATAGGAGTTATAGTGTATAGAAAAACTTGCTAGGAAAATTGCTGACTAGTTGTTGCAAATTTAGTCCTATGATAAATGGTAACAAAGGTTACTTAATGCATTTGTCACTTCCATGTGTCTTTCAAATGTTAGAGATTTCCAAGTCTTTTTAAGAGAGCTGAAGTTGATAATTTTTGAGATATTCTTTTTTCTCCCTTTCAAATGAAGTCTTGGTATTTTTGCAGAGAGAGAGGGAGTTGTGAACAGTCACACAGGAAGCCTCCCTAAACAGCTGCACATTAGAGTGCTATTTCTTAAATTAGTTAACAGTAGCTTCCAGCCTTTGAAGGAATATATCAAATAGTGGTCCTCCAAGTTGTTTAAACCACAATCAGAAGCACCTGGTGTGTTCTATTCAGGAACAGTCCCTTGCCCCTGAAGAAATTCTCAGAGATGTGCAGGGGGCTCAAACACTGGCTGTTGAGGCCTTGAAGAATGTAGTGAGCTGATGCTCAGGAGTATATTCCTCACTGTGACAGAGTCCAGACTACTCTGTACACACCTACATTCTAGTGGGTCACACATTATTTGCTGCTAAGAATATTGAAAATTCATAATTTTGTACATTTTTTTGTAAAAATGAAGCAGATTCAAGTACATCCTTTTAATTTTGCTAGCTCTTTCTTAGCTTTATCCTAATGTACTTTCATCATTGTCCTGAGAAATGCACATGGACCCCAACCAAGTTCCTCACCTCAACCCATGTCCACAGAATGACTATTACTAGCACTGGACAATTAGAAATCAAAATGACATTTTACTTTTTTGGAAAATAAAATCTTTTGGATTTATTTCAGAATCTGCATTCACTCATGAGTGTATTGGTCAGTTAAACATTATAATGGAAAAGTGTTTGGCAGAGAGAGCTTCCCATCGTACTAGTCTAATGAGATATCCTAAGCCAGATTTAAATACATGTATGGGAGGTCTAGCACATAAGGACTGAATCATGTAGTCACCTTTAAGGAGGAAATAGGGAAGGTGTAAACCATGAAATAGCTGGCTTTTTAGAATACCGATGGAGATTCATAGTAGGCTGGATTACCCTTTCAACATCTCTGCCCTTCTCTTTGAAGACTCTCTTTGATAGACTCTTTGAGTCTATCTCACTTAACCCCAGTGATGATGGTAGTCAGATGAGCTATGTGATAGGAATTCAAAGGGACAAAAATCCTCTCTCGGCAGCTTCTTAAACTGACCACAGGTTTAGAGGGTAAAGGTTTTCTCTGATTTCCTTCATTTTCTTTTACTTAGTTGTAAAAAATTCTGTGACCTGATCAAACGCCCAGGTTAGTGAGGTTGGCTGGTGGGAAGAAGATGGGGATGGCAGGAAGCCAGTCTGCAAAAGGTACCATGAGGAAATAATTGCACATTTCTGAGACTCAAAATGGCAGATTTCACAAAAATCATACTAAAAAAAATGTTTTGCTTAAAAAGAATTATATATCATTGAGTATTCTGTTGATTATTTTTTCAATAATGAAGCTCAGGTATTTTCTATTCTTTTTAAAATAAAATTAACCAAGAACAGAAGATATTAAGAAATTCTAATTTCAAGTAACTTAAAAGTTTACTCTGTAAATTAACTTCTAATTATCAATGCCTCAGGGTGTTTGGGTGGACAATTTAACTAATTTGATAAAACAAACCATATATCAACAGTAAAAAAGGATGCACAATAAAAATTATCTGATCTGATTTTATATCTGGGGAAGATAAATATTAAAGAAAAGTGAGAAAGATAAGTCCTTGCACTTTTAACATGCAGCAGTTTTGTTAGGATGACCTGAAAAATTTATATGAAAGTTCTGTAGACACATATATTTTAATCTAAAACATTTAAACATTTTGAATGAACTATTTTTAAGACCAAAAAACACATTGTAAAAATCAAGTTTAAAACTATCTATTTTGATTTATTTACTGTTTTTGCTATTGTAATTATAATTCATAATGTTAATAGAGGAAAAAATATTATAGCTTTCTTTTGTCATCAGACCTATCATAAATACATTATGGACAAAAATAAAATTGCAAAATTTGCATCAGTAACTTTTCTATAAAATTAACATTTCTTGTAAAAAAAAGGCCTACATTTTAACTTTTCACATTGATTACTTTATCTCTGAATATATTTGAATTGGTGCTTAATTACATTGCTTTGCAGCAATGAACTGGGCATTATATGTGAAGCGGGATTGCCTATATTCAAATCTTATCTTTCTGCTTAGTAGCTGAATAACCTTAGACAAGTAACTTAGCCTCTCTGGGACTCAATTTCCTCATGGGTAAAATGGAGATAACAACAATATCCATCCATCTCTTAAAATAGTGCCTGGTAAAAGTAAGTCTCTAGTAAATACTATATATCCTGGAATAATATAATAAATGTATACTGCAATATGTATTTTATTATTATATATAGCATATGATTTGTCATATATTAAACAATTAGAGATACCAAGGGTACATTTCATGCAAAGATGGGCTCGATAAAGGACAGAAATGGTATGGACCTAATAGAAGCAGAAGATATTAAGAAGAGGTGGCAAGAACACACAGAAGAACTGTACAAAAAAGATCTTCACGACCCAGATAATCACTCACCTAGAGCCAGACATCCTGGAATGTGAAGTCAAGTGGACCTTAGAAAGCATCACTACGAACAAAGCTAATGGAGGTGATGGAAATCCAGTTGAGCTATTTCAAATCCTGAAAGATGATGCTGTCAAAGTGCTGCACTCAATATGCCAGCAAATTTGGAAAACTCAGCAGTGGCCACAGGACTGGAAGAGGTCAGTTTTCATTCCAATCTCAAAGAAAGGCAATGCCAAAGAATGCTCAAACTACCTCATAATTGCACTCATCTCACATGCTGGTAAAGTAATGCTCAAAATTCTCCAAGCCAGGATTCAGCAACATGTGAACTGTGAACTTCCAGATGTTCAAGCTGGTTTTAGAAAAAGCAGAGGAACGAGAGATCAAATTGCCGACATCTGCTGGATCATCGAAAAAGCAAGAGAGTCCCGGAAAAACATCTACTTCTGCTTTATTGACTATGTCAAAGCCTTTGACTGAGTGGATCACAATAAACTGTGGAAAATTCTGAAAGAGATGTGAATACCAGACCACCTGACTTGCCTCTTGAGAAACCTATATACAGGTCAGGAAGCAACAGTTAGAACAGGACATGGAACAACAGACTGGTTCCAAATAGCAAAAGGAGTACGTCAAGGCTGTATATTGTCAACCTGCTTGTTTAACTTTTATGCAGAGTATATGATGAGAAACGCAGGGCTGGAAGAAGAACAAGCTGGAATCAGGATTGCCGTGAGAAATATCAATAACCTCAGATACGCAGATGACACCACCCTTATGGCAGAAAGTGAAGAGGAACTAAAGAGCCTCCTGATGAAAGTGAAAAAGGAAAGTGAAAAAGTTGAGTTAAAGCTCAACATTCAGAAAACTAAGATCATGGCATCTGGTCCCATCACTTCATGGGAAATAGATGTGGAAACAGTGGAAACAGACTTTATTTTGGGGGGCTCCAAAATCACTGCAGATGTTGACTGCAGCGATGAAATTAAAAGATGCTTACTCCTTGGAAGGAAAGTTATGACCAACCTAGATGGCATATTTAAAAGCAGAGCCATTACTTTGCCAACAGAGGTCCATCTAGTCAAGGCTATGGTTTTTCCAGTGGTCATGTATGGATGTGAGAGGTGGACTGTAAAGAAAGCTGAGTGCCGAAGAATTGATGCTTTTGAAATGTGGTGTTGGAGAAGACTCTTGAGAGTCCCTTGGACTGCAAGGAGATCCAACCAGTCCATTTTAAAGGAGATCAGTCCTGGGTGTTCTTTGTAAGGACTGATGCTAAAGCTGAAACTCCAGTACTTTGGCCACCTCATGAGAAGAGTTGACTCATTGGAAAAGAGTCTGATGCCGGAAGGGATTGGGGGCAGGAGGAAAAAGGGATGACAGAGGATGAGATGGCTGGATGGTATCCCCGCCTCAATGGACGTTAGTTTGAGTGAACTCCGGGAGTTGGTAATGGACAGGGAGGCCTGGCATGCTGCAATTCATGGGGTCACAAAGAGTCAGACACGACTGAGTGACTGAAGTGAGCTGACTGATACATTAAATTATGTAATAACAGATCTTTTAATTTTATATTAAAATATATATCTTTCACAGCATAAAGATTGGAGCTATAAATATATATTTTGCCAATGTAAAATTAAAATTAATTTTTTTAATATGAGCCAATTGCCACTTATTCATGCTCATAAGGGAGAAGGCAATGGCACCCCACTCCAGTACTCTTGCCTGGAAAATCCCGTGGATGGAGGAGCCTGGTAGGCTGCCGTCCATGGGGTCTCTAAGAGTTGGACAGGACTGAGTGACTGCACTTTCACTTTTCACTTTCATGCATTGGAGAAGGAAATGGTAACCCACTCCAGTATTCTTGCCTGGAGACTCCCAGGGACGGGGGAGCCTGGTGGGCTGTTGTCTATGGGGTCGCACAGAGTTGGACACGACTGAAGTGACTTAGCAGCAGCAGCAGCATGCTCATAAAGGCTTGTGTATATCACTGATTATCTGTAGCCCTCTTGTAATTTGACATATTTGTCAGTTTAATTTGGATTATTGTCTGGTAAATATACATTAATGTATTAAGATCATTATGGACTAGTGAAATGAAGTGTTTAACAACATGCCAGGCTATTAAGTTCTATAAAGCTTTCCTGCTTTCTTTTCTGGAATCAGAGTGAGGGGAAGCAAGTTTGTGGATTGTTTTTTTAAGGGAGCCGTGGATATAAACCCACTGTAGCAAAGAATAAATTCCAGTTTGCCAAAACATGACCAGTTAGCTTATTAGACAAAGAGAACAATTAATTGAAGAAAAGAAGAAATCCTGCAATGAAACTTCTCTCACTGTACTTCAATGAAGAAAAAAAGTAATTAAATTTATATCAGTGCATTCTCCATAGTGTCATCTACCAGTTTATAACCCTGATATTGTTATGTTTTGATTTTTGAAGTTGTAAAATGAAGGGTTAAACTAAATCACTTCCAAGATCCGTCTTAAAGTTTAAAATATCATAGCTCAGTCTGAAAGAACTACATACTTCATTGATATAATTGAACATTTCCTTGAATTTATGTCAATATACATTGAATTGACATTGAAAAATACAATTTCAAATTATTACTGTACTTTGTAACTTTAGCAGTAATTAGGAAAGCTGCTAATTTTACTAGAGCTTTTATAAATAGAACTACTAGTAAGTTCTAGCTTTGAAACAATCAAGCTACTTCTAAATTCTGCATTTATTATAAACAAATATGCATTTCAGCTTTAGCATTTAACAGTTATGGAGAATTGGCGCTTAGTAGCTTGTGAATTAGTTGATTCTCAATGAAAATGAGAAAGCTTAATTTCTGAGCAATCTTCACTATTCATAGATGTATTACTGTGGTATAGAGCCAAGTGGGGTCAGGATGCCTCTGAATGGCGCCCGGTCAGTCGTTGTTGCAACCAGTGTGGGCAGGGAGGGCCATTTTCCTGTCTCAGCCTACGAGGACTGATGAGATGGAATCTTTACTCTGTCTCTGTGGCAAATTTTCTTGGCCAAAGTAAGTGGAAAGCAAAGGCAATTATCCAAGAATCTGAAATATATGTGTGTTTTTATGACCCAAATACTTGAAAAACTACCTCAACTATTCTCTTTAATTTGGCGATGATGATCTGGACACATCTTTCTGCCTATATAAGTGATCTCTTTTCTGGATGTCTTCACTAACAGTGAGTGTGTTAGCAGGTAAAGGGTGGTAAGGTGCATGCATAATTTTATGTCTGTCTAAGTTTGTGTGTATATCACATGAAACTTTTTAATCTGTCCTTCCTAATTTTATAGTTATTAAATTAATTAATGTAAAAGTCTTTTTGAATTAATTAAGACATGCCATACTTAAATAATAATTTTGAACATAAATCCACATTTGGTTATTTGATAATTTGAATATTGGAATTCTTGAACACAGTGTGAATATTTATGCCAGATACTGCAGAAGTCTAAAACCTGATTAAACACCAAGAGTTCCACTAACTGTTAACACGACGGCAGTCTCATTGTCCTTCTGCTTTCACAAATAGCCAAGGTTCCTGAGTTAACCATACAAATACAACATTAAATAACCCAAGAGGAGGTATTTCAACCTTTTAAAATAAATGTCTCTGGCTTTATTTTTCCCTTGATGTTTAAAACCCCAACCACTATTTATTACATGTGCTGGACAATAATGGGAAAGTGAGCAGAGCAGAACTGCAATCAGTAGCTGTCATAGCAGCAATTCTACAACAGACTTGGTCGTCTTTTGGCTATTATACCAAATTAACTATTGAACATTTTAAAGTATTAAAGTATTAAAATTTTAAAGCCTTAGGTACAAAAGTTTTAGAAATTAACTATAGAGTTTATTTATTCCTACTATCTGAAAGACATCTATTATCAGAAAATTGAATTGAAGTTCCAAGATAATTGTCACAAAATACATGGGTAATTCAAGGCAAGTCTCTCTTGAAATCTAAATTTGGTAGTAAAAAGGGATGGGAACTGTCTAGATGACCTCTAGGACTAATTCTAGATTTGAAACTCTATATTCCAGGGTTAAGATAAATGCAGGTATTTCATGTAGCTACTCTGAAGAAGTTAGAAGGGAAAAAAAAAAATGTAATTTTCGTGCATGATTTTCTAATAACAGGGCCATTAGAGCCCTTTTATCTCAGACAAAGAAAATGTTTATTTCATATTTTTTTAAGAAAGAGTACTAATCAATCTGGAACAATATCTCCGAGTAAATGGTTCAAAATTAAGTTTGTCTGGATAGCAAAGAGAGTGTGCTTTGGATGTGAACTCTGCTAACAGAACATCTGGAAATAATAAATACCCAAGGGCATTTCTGTAGAAAAGACTTAGCCAACTATTATGATTGTTTAAAATATAGCAGTATTATTCAGACTAAAAATTATATTGCCAGCTTCCATCAGGTTATTTATTTGACCATATTAGCTTAACTTAACCAACACAGAATTTAAAAGTGAGCTAGTCATCAACCAAAATGACCTCCTTAAGAAAGAATCTGGTAACTGTGTCATTAGGCCAAGTAATAAAAACTTCAGGGGATTACATCAAATAAAGATGACATCTTACTTACATCCATTTCCATTCTGCAACTGTATTTTGGCATTAGAAATAAAGTATAAATATGCATACACATAATATTCTTGTCTAAATAAAAATCTACATGAAACTATGCATGTAAGTTTCTAATATAACAATATAAACTTGACTTGGGGATTCAATAGTTTGCATAGTTTTGTATTATCCACTTTAACTTCAGTTATTCTTTTTCCAAAACATTTCCAAATTTCACATAGCATAGGTTAGTATTGAGAATCAGACTAAAAGTTTCAGAGAATCAAAGTCTTTTTATCTTTTGTTTGTTTTTTAATCTCAGCCTTGTATTAAGAAATGTTGTTTAATATGGTATTTAAGATATAAAAATGGGGGGCAGATATGAAAATAATAATCATGACTACATTTTCTATTTTTTCAATTTTAGTGACAAACATTATGTTCAGCCAGGTGTCAGGAGGGTGCTAACAGTTGGAAGCAGTACCAAGGAAATTTATAATACAGCAGAAATGCCACAGAAAGTAGTAAAACACAGATGTCAAAGCCTAATTTCTTGCTTTTGTGGCCTAATATTATGGTCCATTTTTGAATATTGTCCAAAAGTTCACTCATAAAAGAGAATTTAAATTTGGCAAGCTACATAAATGTTCCCAAAAGTGCTGTGAGATGAATCCTGAGAAACCTTTCCTTATAAATGACACTTTTTTCTTTTAACTGAAAAGCATTAAGTCCTCTAGAAACATTTTGCTGAAAACAACAGGGCTGTTGATGTGCACCAAAACTTACTTGATGAAGCAACCTGAATTATACTTTCATGGGACCTATTAAGTACAACCTTTATTACAAAAACAATAAAAAAATGGAAATTTGTATCAATCATCTTGATTTGGTTTCTTATATAAGAAGCCTAAAAATAGCTGTTTTTTGTTTGTTTAACTAAAAATAATCTTAGACTATAAAGGTCTTTTAGCTATTAAACAATTTGAGTTCTAAGTCCCCTTGGCTATATCATACATGCCTGTGTTTTAAAGTTTTATTCTGAAATTGCCCCTTTCACTAATACAATATTATTTTAAATTGAGGTCAGTGTGTGCTCTAATAGAAAAATAAGTCACTAAAATTATCTACAAATTACTATAAATGTCATAATACCAAGAATGGTATTACAATCTCTTATAAAAGTTATCTTCATTTTTTATATTAGTTATATTTTTATCATATCATTTTATATTAGCTCTAGCTGGGGAATATTTCATCTTATTTTGTATCTATTTTTTTACTTATTGTTGATACATAGGTTGAGTGGTTCTTGATTAACTTTATTAGAGTTTTTGAAGCTGATTATTTTCCTTGGTGTGATTTAGTGCTTAAAGTTCAGTTGTGCTAAAACTGTATGAGGGTGAGGGAAAACCAGCTGGAGTTAACTCTTTTCTCACCACCTGAACCGCCTTCTTCCATTCCCATAACATTCCTATCTTTACATCAGAGCTCCCTTCCTTGACTTCTAGCCAAATATTCATAAGTGTTTTTTCAATTATTTGTTGAGACTTCCATTTGGTTTGCACAGGATAAACTGGAGGAAAAGAGGATCTTATTATCTTTCTGAAACACATTTCTAATGTTCTTTATCCATTCTACAAACAAAACAATATGACTTTCAAACCATTTTCCATGAAATCTCTAGAACAATAATTTCTGAAAACCATTTAAAGACCACTCTATCACAAGCATTGTGTGGCTTTATTAATAAAAGAGACTTGCCAACTCAGGCCAGGTTTAAACATTTGGCTACTCTGGAATGGTATAATTTGATGCCCTCCATAATGACATTCTTTAAAAATATATCCAATACTTATTTGAAAAGAATACAGTAATGCATAGGGGAAAAGAGTGAAGGAGGGTTCTGGGTAAAGAAGCAGGCAACACATTCTCCGCTACTGCCTTTGGTAATTCACCTCTGGTCCCAAAGCTACAGCCCCACTCGGTCCTTCCCAGGCTTGGATCAACTTCCTCAGAAGGCAGTTTAGTAGCTGCCACTTGTTCAAACATGACTTCTGGGTATGCTGTGATCTATGCTTCCTAGTAATATTATGCTATTTTTGAAAAAAGAGAAAACATGTACATATGTTCTTTATATTTTCAGTGTGTTTTATGTCTATTTATTTTTTTTGTTAAAAATTTTTGGAGAAATAATAGATTCACATGCAATTGTGAATATTAATGAAGGAAGGTCCTGAATATCCTTCATTCATTTACTCACCACAGCAGTTTGCCTAACTAAATATGTTAGCACAACCAGAAAATTGACATTGATACTATCCATCAAACTTATAGTACAGATTTCACTAGTTTGTGTGTCTGTGTGCTTGTTTATTTCTAAGAAACTTTTAGCTTTATCACACGTGTAGACTTCAGTGACCATGACCACAGTTAAGATACAGAACAATCTCATTATAAGGATTCCCTGTACTACATTTTTATGGCTACAACTACTCCCCTTCTTCTAATTTCTTTAAGTCACAACAACTGAAAATCTAGTCTCCATCTCTATAATTTTCATTTCAACAGTGCTAAATAATGGAATCATAGAGTATGCAAATTGGCTGTTTTCCATGCAGCCTTCACTTGAGATATATCCAAATGGCACAGATTAATAGATTATTATTCTTATTGCTGAATAGTATTCCACAGTACTAGTATACCACAGTTTGTTTAACAACTCTTGTGTTTGAGAGCATTTGTTTCCAGTGTTGGACTATCATGAAGAAAACGGCTATGAATGCTGTCCCTAATCTTTTCTTAATTTGTCTGTAATTGTTATTTAACCCATCCAATGATTTATTTTAAATTTCCAATGATTGCTTATTGTTTGTAGTTCTTTTTTCCCCCAAACTGCTTCATTTCATAGTATCTTATTTCCAACTCATATTTATCATTTCCTCTCTTATTTGTCTAAAGATTTAGGCATGATGATTTTAATTCTTATTCTAATGATTAGAGTACCTGATAGACTCTAGACTTTATCGCTTTGTTTTTAATCCTCCCTGATTCATTTTTATGGCTTGTCATTTTTTACATAGTTCAATATTTGATTGATCTAAATTTGTTGGAATCCTAAAGGGCTGTGTTGAATGCTCACTATTTCAGAGATGGTATTCCTTTATATTTGCCTTGGCTGTGAATACTAAGAGAAATATTTCCAAAGTAAAAGGATAGAACTAGTAGAAAAGGCAGTTTGGGACATCAAAGGTGAAAATTACACGGCCAGTACTAACTCATAACTTGAAATTGTTTGCATAACTGGAGAAATAGGCAAGGTGTATCACTTTTATGGGTTCTTTTCCTTGAGCATCTGTGGACTTAACTAGTGGGTAAAGCAATTGAAGTTCTACAGGTTTTTACATGTAAACACTTATGACTGCTACAAAATGACAATGGCTTATATTTGATTATTGGTCCATTTTCTATAAATTGTTTTCAGTTGACAACAGTTGCTATTGTCTTCTTTATTTCTCAGTTCTATCAAACATTGAATGGATAAGTGGGGAAGTGAGTTATCTCTGGGTAAAAAAGTCCTAAAAAAGCAGATCTAATGTTACATTTTCCTTCAGCTATGTGTTTTTCTAAATTTAATTTCAGTTTTATATTTAGAAACATTCATATTTAACTAATTCACTGCCTCCATTCTAAACTCAATTTAAAAATGATGCTGAAAGGCACAAGCTTAAAATATATTTTTCACTCATTCAAATTACTTTCATCAGGCTTTACCTGCACAACCATCCATCCAAGCTTGCAAATACACACACACACACACACACACACACACACACACACACACATAAAATATAAGGGGGATACAAAATTTTCACTATGTATTCATTTACTGCAAGAGAACATAGGCTAAAAGATCCAGATTGTCCAAATTATCCCTGAATATTACTACTTTTGTTTAACCCTTCTGATAAAGCATAATAGTTTATGTACTAAGATGGATATATTGTCAAATTTTTTTCCTCAATGATCATAAGAGGAAATTACTTTCCCCTCTAATTTGTTCATTGGCCCTCTCACAGCACTGACACTCTCATAATTTTAGAAACTTCAGTTCAGATCACTGATATCTGAGTGTGAATTAGTACTGTGTGTGTACATTAGTCACTTGGTTGTGTCCAACTCAGAGACCCCATGGACTGTAGCCCACCAGGCTCTTCTGTCCATGGAATTCCTCTGGCAAAATGCTGGAGTGGGTAGTCAGTCCCTTCTCTAAGGGATCTTCCTGACCAAGAGATCAAACCAGGGTCTCCTGCATTGCTGGCAGATTCTTTATCATCTAAGCTGTTGAGCATTAATTTACCTCAGATTTAGCAAGCTCTTATATATTGTCTAATATATAGCATGGTTAATATATTTATAGACAGATATATTCTTGAAAAGTTGAGAGAAAACTGATTGAAAGCAATTTATAATCTAAATGTGCTATTAGACCTCACTACATAAAATTCATTAGTTTTTTATTAGCATGATGTGAAAAATAATCCCTTATGTTTTCTTTTTTTGAGAATCTTTGTCTAGATGGGGTAAAAAGAATAATAGATTAAATTCCTTGGTCTTTTAGCTAAAAGTGGCCTTTTGGGTCTTTGCTGGCTATGGAAATTTAATGAAAGTGATAAATTCTCTTCTCAGGACAATCTAGATACTCATTGAATTTTCCATTTAAGTTCAGGAGATCCATAGGCCACTTGAAGCCTATCCATGGATTCCAGGTTATGATTTCCTAGACTAAATAAAAAAAAACATAATGAGGTGGGTAAACAATATTACTAAAGTCATACTATGTCATTACTCATCATTATTTTAAGAAATAAGGAAAACTTTAATTCTATATTCCATGATTAAATATATAAATCATATCTGAAGGTTTACTTTACATATATTTTCGACACAAGCTATGCAGAAATGCACCTGACTATTTGAATTTCAAATTTTTATTGATGCAAAAATCTTATATTATTAATAATAAAATTTGGAGAATGCTTATAGCTTAGACTTTTATCAGTGCTAAGACTGTGAAGAAAGCTGAGTGCCGAAGAATTGATGCTTTTGAACTGTGGTGTGGAGAAGACTCTTGAAAGTCCTTGGACTGCAAGGAGATCCAACCAGTCCATTTTAAAGATCAGTCCTGGGTGTTCTTTGGAAGGACTGATGCTAAAGCTGAAACTCCAGTATTTTGGCCACCTCATGCAAAGAGTTGACTCATTGGAAAAGGCTCTGATGGTGGGAGGGATTGGGGGCAGGAGGAGAAGGGGATGACAGAGGATGAAATGGCTGGATGGCATCACTGACTCGATGGATGTGAGTTTGAGTGAACTTCGGGAGTTGGTGATGGACAGGGAGGCCTGATGTGCTGCTATTCATGGGGTAGCAAAGAGTCGGACACGACTGAGCAACTGAACTGAACTGAAGAAATACTTTCTATCTGTGCTGTGCTGTGCTTGGTCACTCAGTCGTGTCTGACTCTTTGCAACCCATGGACTGTAACCCACCAGGCTATAGATTTTTTAACATTCTGTTATAGTGCAGGAACTCAGTTTCCATTGTTTTAAGTTATTTTTCTTAGAGCTAAAAGGCTTTAGAAGTAAAAACTTATATTTTCACATAATAACTGCTATACATTTTTATACTGGTTTTTACTTTCATAGAAAATACACACTATGATGATTATTAATTACTTAGTATGAGTGGTCAAGATTATTAATATTCTTCTACTATATCTGCAAAACTTATTCTTCTCTCTGCATACCAGGAGTTTGCTGCAATGTTGATGGCTCATCTATAAAGAATACGCTTGTCAATTCAGGAGGCAGGGGTTTGATCTCTGGGTTAGAAACATGCCCTGGAGAAGGAAATGGCAACCCACTCTAGTATCTTTGTCTGGGAAATCCCATGGACAGAGGGGTCTGGTGGGCTACCATCCATGGGGCTGCAAAGAGTATGGCACGACTTAGTGACTAAACAACAACATCTAAGTTATATGAAGACACTGATGTACATACATTATAATATAAGCCCGATTGTGATAGGGCTTCCCAGGTGGTGCTAGTGGTAAAGAACTTGCCTGCCAATTTCAAGAGACGTAAGAGACACAAGTTCGATCCCTGGGTCAGGAAGAATCCCCGGAGGAGAGCCTGGCAACCCACTCCAGTATACTTGCCTGGAGAATCCCATGGGCAGAGTGCAGACTGCAGTGCAGTGGCAGGCTGCAGTCCATAGGGTCACAAAGAGTTGGACACAAGGGAAGTGACTTAGCACACCTATTGCAATGCTAGTAGTAATCATTTAACATGCAAACAAAGTCAATTAAATGTAAACATAGGCTATCCTTGGAAGCGGCTTAGCAGCAAGTGGTCTGACAACTGAAAACAGTGAGTAATTCCTCTCCCAGATAACTCTCAGACAGATGTCCAAGAAAACAAAATACTCTTAATGGAAATATTGAACCTATAGGAAGTTTATTTAACATTTTGTAGCCTTGGAGTTTAATTAATTTTCAATAAGGGTTGTGTGTAATAAATACCTAGGGTTATTTGGATGAAGAAATTTCAGCTAGACTTCTAATACTCTACTGAAGAATATATTTAACTGAAATAAGTGTTTTTAATATTTTCTGAGTGAGATGGGGGACTCCATACTGCCTTTGCTCTAGAGGAAAATGCAAGACATGTATGAGATTGAGTGAAATTATATTTTTGATCTGAATTTAGTATGGGTAATATTACAAACCATGTGTATGATCTCATTTACTAATAATTTATCTGATTATGCAAAAATGGATGAAAAGTACAATAAAAATGGTCAATAAATATTTTAGTAATGAAAAGTGTGAAAAAATAAAAATTTTAACATGCTATTGAGACAAAGGGAAAAAGAGAACTATGAAGCTGTGAAATATAATTCTGCAGCTCACTAAATATTATCAATAATAAAAATGCATATGTGAATTTCACAACTTAGTAGAGGAGATAACTCATATGTACAAATTGCTGTAAAACTCACTAGAGAAAATAGTTATTGTTATAGAGTTTAGAAAAGATGGCTAATATTTGGGACATCAAAAAATGACTTATGAGTTTTGTACTTTTGAGCCAATCTTTGAAGGATGGAGGGCTTCCCTTGTGGCTCAGCTGGTAAAGAATCTGCCTGCAATGTGGGAGACCTGGGTTCAATCCCTGGGTTGGGAAGATTCCCTGGAGAAGGGAAAGGCTACCCACGCCAGTATTCTGGCCTGGAGAATTTCACGGACTGTATAGTCCATGGGGTCGCAAAGAGTCAGACCAACTGTTTGACTGAGCAACTTTCACCTCACATTGAAGGATGGATAAGACTTTGGCAACAAGCAATGAAAACAGGATTTGGAAGGAATGTTGTGAAC
This sequence comes from Capricornis sumatraensis, assembly GCF_032405125.1. Lineage (NCBI taxonomy): Eukaryota > Metazoa > Chordata > Mammalia > Artiodactyla > Bovidae > Capricornis > Capricornis sumatraensis. The sequence goes on from NC_091072.1 coordinate 84,453,328, forward strand.
CAAGGAACAGAGGTAAAAATCTTAGGATATTTCTGTGGACTAGTTGGTCAGCAGGAATGGTGAGAGATTAAAGCTAAACAGGCCGAGGTCACCGCACAGTATGGAACTTCTCAGGTGCTTAGCTAAAAGGAAAGGTCTTCATTCTTTAGACAGTGAGTGAAGAGCAGATGAATGATTTTAAATAAAGTGAGGCATGTTTTGAGCTGGCCTCACAGCTATACAGCAGAGATCAGTAGCAAAGTGGTGGGATTTTCAATAAGCATATATCCAAGCACATTCTCAATCATTTATAAGAACAAAAGCACAGGTTTGAAAATCAGCAACAAATAGAAACATGATACCTGTAAAATCATTTTTTATTCTAAGATGATAGCGGCAAATGTGTTAACAATTGAGGTTATATATTATACAGAGTGAAGTAAGTCAGAAGAAAAACAACAATACAGTATACTAATGCATATATATGGAATTTAGAAAGATGGTAACGATGACCCTATATGCGAGACAGCAGAAGAGACACGGATGTAAAGAACAGTCTTTTGGACTCTGTGGGAGAAGGCAAGGGTGGGATGATTTGACAGAATAGTATTGAAACATGTTTATTATCATATGTGAAACAGCCCAGGTTCCATGCATGAGACAGGGTGCTCAGGGATGGTGCACTGGGATGACCCTGAGGGATGGGATGGGGAGGGAGGTTGGAAAAGGGTTCAGGATGGGGGACACATGTACACCCATGGCTGATTCATGTCAATGTATGGCAAAAACCACTACAATATTGTAAAGTAATTAGCTTCCAATCAAAATAAATTAATTAAAAAAAAACAATTGAGGTTCTAATAAACATCATTAGTATATTTTTTTCCATAAAAGATTAAAAAAGGAAACATGCTGTTCAAACACGAAAAGTATTAGCAGAAACTGAGAACTTCTGGTAAGTACTAGGTTTAAAAGCACAAATATTTAGTAGGAGGTATGTGGTATAAGTTTCTAGAAGATATGTAGTTAGTAAAACAAACAAAATCAGTTTTGTTTACTACTTGTCTGGCATAAATCAGTCTTAGGCATGGGTGAAGAGCTGTTCTCAAAGATCGAGACTCTAAATATATAAGAATTCGTACCAGAGTTACCAGAAAATTATACATATTTATGCAAGTCAAATAGCTTTGGTTTTATGATTCTAAAATGTCGAAACTCTTACCTCGCACAACAAGGTCAGCAGAGGCTGAAGAATTGTCTACAATTGTCTGAGCAGTGCATGTGTACCTCCCAGCGTGTTTCAACTGGGCATTTCGGATGAGCAGCTCCCCATTGGAATCCAGCTGTAGGCAAAAATAGTAGTCATTTAAATCAGTAACTTTTTCACCAATTAAGTGGTATTTAGTATATGAGAGGTACATTTTCCCCTAAAAAAAAATGAAACCATTTTCATTAAAACGCATCTCTTTTGGATGTGCTGACAGTGTGTTCTTATGTTACTTAAACCTCTGGTCTTCAGCATCTGAAGTGGAAAATAGAGTGAATTACTTAAGGTCCATTTTAGCTCTGATGTCTTTCAGTTCAGTTCAGTTCAGTCACTCAGTCGTGTCTGACTCTTTGCGACCCCATGAATCGCAGCACACCAGGCCTCCCTGTCCATCACCAACTCCCAAAGTTCACTCAGACTCACGTCCATCAAGTCAGTGATGCCATCCAGCCATCTCATCCTCTGTCGTCCCCTTCTCCTCCTGCCCCCAATTCCTCCCACCATAAGAGTCTTTTCCAATGACTCAGCTCTTTGCATGAGGTGGCCAAAGTACTGGAGTTCAGCTTTAGCATCATTCCTTCCAAAGAAATCCCAGGGCTGATCTCCTTCAGAAATGTCTTTAGCATCCTATTATTCCTATAATCAGAGGTTCTTTTGAGAAAACTCACAGGATGAAACTTGATGTTGAATATCAATGTGGATACATACATGCTCTTTGGCTAGAAAGAATTATTAATTTCAAGATGTGTCAGTCCATTTTACAATGATAATGAAAGTGTGTAGAAAATGTTAAAATGGACAATTCTACTAACATGTTCCATTTGGGCCATAATATAAGCTCCATGTGGGGAAGGATTTTTGTCTTGTTCACTGCTCTATGCCCAGTGCTTAGAATAGTGTTTAACATATACTTTTTGAAAAAGGCTTAAAGGAATTTTGCTTGTGAATGACAAAGTACCATTTCAATGCAATTTCTAAAAATAACTAATATTTATCAAAAGTCTCCTCTGTACAGCTTTTCTCATTCCATTCTCTTCTGTGGACAGTTCTATGAGATGAGTCCTAATTTGTACATTTTATTAAAGATAAAAGTAAGACAGAGCATCCAAGTAATTTAACTATAGTTACTTTTTTTTTTTGTTAGGAGGAGCATAACATAGTCCATGCTCATTATCTCCAAATATCCTCTTAAAAGACAAATATGGAAAATTCAATTTGTAAACAGATATTTGGTTTTCCCACGAATCCAAAATGTTGATTTACTATTGTGATCATAGATATCCAGATAGATAAAAGGATGAAAAACTAATGGTTAAGTCAGTTTTTCATGAAGGCATTGTTTCTTTTATATGACATACTTGGTAATTTTAAATTTTGACTATTTAATGACTGTATGTAAAATGAATGCTCTGCTTCACCATTGGTACTGCCAGTGGGCCCTTTACATATTAAATTTCCTGCTGGTCTTAGAAAGTATTTGGGTTGCAATCCTTGCTTGATTAATAAGATTAATTAAGAATTTAGTTAATCTGAACAAATTGATTCAATTGACTGTAACAGAATACTGCTATCTCCGTATAAATATCTGGTCTAAATTGGGTAAAAATCCAGATTTCAAGATTTCTGTACATTCCTAAGGTAGGGGGCTTCTTTCCCTCTGTTCTCTTGTCCTTTTTTTTTTTTTTTTTTTTGCCATACTAAGGAGCCTCGGACCAGCCCTTTCTCTATTTTGCCTTGAAACCTATTAACATAATGTTTCCCCTAGTACAGAAGGTTTACAGGAGAGTTGAAGTTCAAGGAATTGGTTGTATCCCACAAAGTAGAGCAATTATCATCCAATATATATTTCTGTTCTTAAAAGTCCTATAGGTCATACTTTTATTAAGGATTTCTCAGTGACCTTTACTTCTCCCAGTTCCCTGCCATCTTGTTGGTGTTTGTTCCCAGTCCCATAGCTTACTTCTCACTGCTCTTTCTTGTTTCCTCTAGAAACAATCAACTATTCTTTCCTTACATTAAGCTGCTTAATTCTTGTAGGATTGCTTGCATCCTGACCATACCTAATTATCAAAACCCAACTTTCTGTTTTTAGCTTTTGCCATTTATTTACCTCTTACTCCTCAATCCATTTCAAGCTGGTTCCTGCTTCTTAAACTCATTTTGCATGATTGACCTTCTGCCCCCCAAAACTCAACTTTTCTTATCATCTGTGAGAGCACATTTTCCAGAAATTTTGAGAAAACTCTCAACCCTTTCTCTTCTTCAGTTTCAATTCCATCATATGAATTACTGAATTTATCCCTTTCTCTTCATCACCATTCCTCTGCCTTTGTCCAAGCTACTAATATCTGTCACTGAACTACTATATCCTATTTGGTCATGACCTCCACCCCAGTCCCATTTATTCTCTTCTCCACTTGGCACCCACAGTGACCTTTTAAAAATGCAAATATGATCAAATTATCCCTTTCTATAAAAACAAACAAAAACCTTTAAAAATATTCCCCTTCTTGGAATAAAAGCTGTAAGTGTTATGATGGTCAACCTGGATCCATTCTCTAAATTCTGTCCAATATTCCAGCTTACCAAGTGCCACTGTTTCACTTACACTCTGCTTTCCAGAACATTCCCTTTTTAGGGTTTAATATATCTCGTTATCTCTTATCTCTTGTTCTCCAGAGTGTTTCCTCTCCTAGATGTGGTCCCCTTATAGCCTACCCTCTTCCCACCTTCACCAAAATAACATTTACCCTCCCTGACTAGAATCAGTTCAAGTCATTTCCCTAAGGCAGTCTTTCTACTTTCTGTTGTTATGTTTAGCCATAGCACAATTTACTTAATGTGCAATTATATATCTCATTTCAGTAAAATATTTATACAATTATATGATTAAAGTTGGTTTCCCTGAAGGAAAAGTCTTTCCTATTTTATTCAGCTTTGTATCCCTGTGTTACTCATATACAGCTGTATGTGCTGTATCTCTAGGACCAGCACAGCAGTGCCAGGAACGTAAGACCAAAAGTGCAGCATCTGAATGGACAAGTCGACATGCTTATTAAGACTTCCGACATCAGATCTTGAGATAATATGTACTTACTTTTTAGCTACAAGCAAAAATGGCAACCCACTCCAGTGTTCTTGCCTGGAGAATCCTGGGGATGGGGGAGCCTGCTGGGCTGCCGTCTATGGGGTCTCACAGAGTCAGACATGACTGAAGCTACTTAGCAGCAGCAGCAGCAGAGTTAGGATAGCATGTTCAGGAGCCTGGTGGGCTGCAGTCCATGGGGTCGCTAAGAGTCGGACATGACTGAGCGACTTCACTTTCACTTTTCACTTTCATGCATTGGAGAAGGAAATGGCTACCCACTCTAGTGTTCTTGCCTGGAGAATCCCAGGGATGGGGGAGCCTGGTGGGCTGCAGTCTATGGGATCTCACAGAGTCAGACACGACTGAAGTGACTTAGCAGCATCACAATTGCAGCATTTTGTAAGCACATGATGAGACTTATTTTGGTGTCAGGATGAAGTACACATTCTTGCTACTTCCTTTCCCACTTCCTGCACCCCAGTAACTTACACTTTACTATGTGTTCTCTTTTCTGCAGACCTTTGTTTATGTATCATTTCCATTGCCTGAATTCTCTCATTTCCCACTTCTATCACTTGGTTAGCTTCAAGTTGTTAGCTGCTCCTTTCTCCTCTGGAATCCAAAGTGCCAGTTAAGGAGTTGTCCCTTGTATATTTTCATTGTAACTATTCCTTTCTACTCTAAGTGCAAGGAGAGCCAACCAGTCCATTCTGAAGGAGATCAGCCCTGGGATTTCTTTGGAAGGAATGATACTGAAGCAGAAACTCCAGTACTTTGGCCACCTCATGCGACGAGTTGACTCATTGGAAAAGACTCTTATGCTGGGAGGGATTGGGGGCAGGAGGAGAAGGGGATGGCAGAGGATGAGATGTCTGGATGGCATCACTGACTCGATGGACGTGAGTCTGAGTGAACTCTGGGAGTTGGGAATGGACAGGGAGCCTGGTGTGCTGCAATTCATGGGGTCACAAAGAATCAGACATGACTGAGCGACTGAACTAATCTGAACTAACTCTAATTGTTTAGCTTTTAATTTCTTCTACTAGATTGCAATTCTTTGAGAAAGAATTTAGGACTTATTTATTATTATATACAAATTACATATTGTGATATCTGACATACAAGAGGAATTCAGCCAATAAATATTGCATAAATGAATTAAAAGAATTATTATCTACAATGTTTTTATAAATTATTTTAGTAATTTCTTGTGATTTTTCAGGTAAGATAATGATCATAAGATAAAATAGCTGAATTAAGAACAACTGTTGCTGTCCATATTCATGAGATCAACTGTCAATTAATATTCTATTTCAAATTATTTACAAATGAATTTCATGAGTAAATATAAACATTTTAGGAATAATATGCAAATTTATAGAGGAAAGAATGCAGTTGACATATAAGAAAATGGACACCTCTAAGTTATACAACCACCTGTGATAGGGGCTTCCCTGGTAGCACAGTGGTAAAGAATTTGCCTATATTGCACGAGACATGGGTTCAGTTCCTGAGTTTGGAAGATCCCTTGGAGAAGGAAATGGCAACCCATTCCATTATTCTTGGCTGGAAAATCTGGTGGACAGAGGAGCCTTGCAGGCTGTAGTACATGGGGTCTAAAGAGTCAGACAACTTAACAATTAGACAACAACGACAATATCTGTTGTAAAGAATTAAGCCTACCAAAAAAAATAATAATAATTTAGCCTTTACAGATTCCAAATTTGTAATGCAAATCACAAATTTACAAAGAGAGATTTGCCTTTGCCTCAGCTTCTGGAAGGTAAACTTTAGTATCTTTCTTTGCCTGGTTATCTTGGGTCATACTAAACAATTCTAATCATGTGGTTTAGGGTGGCCATTAGCTGCAACTGTGTAATTTTAGAGTAGGGGCTGGCCATGCCAAAAGATGAATATTGTGACTTCTAGTAGCGGCTTTGCTGCTGCTGCTGCTGCTGCTGCTAAGTCACTTCAGTCATGTCCGACTCTATGCAACCCTATAGATGGCAGCCCACCAGGCTCCCCTGTCCCTGGGAGTCTCCAGGCAAGATCACTGGAGTGGGTTGCCATTTCCTTCTCCAAGTAGCAGCTTTGAGTCATGTAGTAACCATCAACCTAGAGATTGAGATTAACTATTATATTTGGGCAATCAATCAATGCCATATGATTAAGCCCCAACTAAATCTCTGGACATCAAAGCTTAAGAAAGACTCCCCGGTTGGCAATACTCTGTGCATACTGCCACACACCAAAGTGATACAGTAATGCATCTTGATTCCATGGGGAGAGAACAATGGAAGCTCTGTGTTTGGTACATCTTCTGGACTCTACCCCATGCACTTCTTCCCTTGGCTGATTTTAATCTGCATGTTATTCCACGGGGTAGCAACGAGTCGGACACAATTTAGTGACTAAACAGTCGGACATAGCTTAGTGACTAAACAGTAGCAGCAGCATTCAGGTAATGAATTATAATCATAAGCATAATAGCTTTCAGGGAATTCTAGAAAATCAAAGCTGAGGGTGGTTTTGGCAACTCTTGGAACTTGTAGTTGGTTTCAGAATTGAAGATTGTCTTGGGAACTTGCCCAGCTTTGTAGTTGGCCAAGTCCTCATAATCAACTCCTCATATTCCTACTAAGTAGAATTCAAGTAAGAGAGGAAGTAAATAAATATTATTTTATTATTTATAACTCTTTAAAAATATTTGAAGTAAATACAGAGTAAAACTGTGTATATGGGGAAAGTAATAGAGTTTTTCTTGAGCCATCATAGAGGCTAACTGGCACGTATTTTTCAAGAAAATTCTAGTGAGAAAAAATAATGCAAAGTAACTATAGTAAAATAAAAATATCAATCACTATATATTTATAAAACAGACTGATGTACTTTTACATCCTTAATAGACTGAATTTTTGACACTAAATATTTAGTAATGAAAAGATACTAAATAAAACAATTTAACACTATTATGACACAAGATAATAGCTATATTTGAGAAAGAATAATGTTTGCATGAAGTGAAAAGCACTTAGCTCTATTATATGCTTTTATTATGTGAACTCACTACTTTGGTTGCTTCATGCATCTAATGAAAGATAATCCTGTTGTTAAACTCTGGCTGTTTTAATGAGCTATGTGATTAGATTGGAATTAACAAAAATAAAACACTTCAAAAATTAATTTTTAAAAAATTCAACCTTATAATAAAAAAAATGAGGGCAAAAATAATTTTTAAAAATCGTGGAACCATAACTACCCTTTGTAAAATACTTGAATGCTATATACCTAATAATCTTCTTTTAATGAAATTGCTATAATTTCCTCCACAAATCTCAGTTTGAAGCATATTGCTTCTTTACATTCACTTACTTAATTCTGAGAGGAATAATGTGGTCATATTTTTTATACTTTTCACATGCAATGAAAAACACAAACTATTTTATGTCTTAAAGTATCATATTAAAGTTATACTTACTGAATCTTCAGAATTAACTCCTTAAAAACTTTTAACTAAACTATTCTAAAAGTTTAATGCTAAACTCATTTTAAACGTCAGCCCTGTTTTAAACATTAGGACTTACGTAGCTAATGATAGGTCTACTCACATAAAACAATAATAAGGTACTTTAACATTTATTCTCATTTGGTCTATTTTTGGTGAAGGTGTGGTATTGAAACACCTCAAAAGGAAAGCAAAGAAAAAATATAATATATCCCTTCCAATAGAGTTGTGTATGGACAAAAGCTTTGCTGAAGCTTTTATAAATGATGCTAGGGCTTTCCATACCTCAGGAGAAGTTGAGGTTCTCAGTGGTTGACAGAACGCTTACAAAGCAACTAAAGATCATGAATCTCAGCACATTCTAGCCGCAAATTAGATACAAATGCTCTCTATATTTTCACTACAAACCACTGCTTGGCTGAATTACAAAATGCTTCCCTTCATATGAGGAGGGTTGAATCACATACTGGAAATTGTGATAGCACAGCTCAGGGATGTTCCAAAGTGTATATGTGGTTTACCACTGAGAAATTTCCCAAGTTTAAGTCAAAAGACTTTCAAAATATAAATGTCCATTCCTTCCTTCCCCCTCTCCCATGAACTAACTTTGAAAAATTATTCCTGTAGTGTAAATGAATCTGAATTACTAAGTTGTATTAACAAATTCAATTAACCATAATGAACAAAGAAATATGCTAAATGGTATGTATATACAAGGTCTGAATAAAGCTTAGAACTCACAGTGTCTCTATAGAAACATTTCTTTTGTTATATTGAAGTTCAGAATGAAGAGACAAACATAGAAGGGTGGACAAAAGCAGAGCCTTTAAAGAGAATATGTTAGAAACCTATAAGGAAAATTAATAAATATGCATGAAACATGCTATATCTAAGAAAATATTTTCTTTTTTACTTTTGGCTTGCTAGGTTAAAGAAGGGATAACTGTAACAAATTCATCAGATGCAACTGCAAACTTTAACATCACCATCATCAGCACAACAACTAATATTTAGTAAGGGTTTTACAGGTGCCAGAGGCTAATACAAATACTTTGCATGTGAAAATTCATTTACAACCACCACCCTGGAAGAGAGGTACTATTCTTAACTTTATTTTAAAGATGAGGACACAACACTACTGTTACTACAACCACTACTACTGCCACCACTGTTGCTGTTACTAGGATACTACTTCTGCTGCTACTAATACCACTATTAAGAATGCTAGTACAACTTCTACTATTGCTACTGACATTGCTATTGCTACTGTGAACTATTAATATTTGATCTAACTTATTTATTAAAGGCTCTTTAGATGCTTGGCTTAGTGGTAAAGAATCTGCCTGCCAATGCGGGAGATGCAGGAAACTCAGGTTCATTCCCCAGGCCAGGAAGTTCCCCTGGAGGAGGAAATGACAACCCACTCCACTATCCTTGCCTGGACACTCCCATGGACAGAGGATCCTGGTGGTCTACAGTCTATAGGGTCACAAAGAGTCAGACATAACTGAGGACACACACACACTAGGCTAGATGCTTGGCAATGTGCTAGCTACTTTAAATATATTTTATTATTTTTTGTATAATGTTCAGGGTGATATAGCTAATCTTTCTATTTTATGGATAAGGAATTTGAGATTTTAATTTAAGCTACTGGTAGAAGGCTTCCCAGGCGACTCAGTGGTAAAGATTCCACCTGCCGAGCAGAAGACCCAAGTTCATTCCCTGGGTTGGGAAGATCCCCTGGAGAAGGAAATGGCAACCTATTCTGGTATTCTTGCCTGAGAAATCCCATGTAAAGAGAATGTAGCCCTGGTGGGCTACAGTCTGTGCAGTCACAAAAGAGTCAGACACAACTTAATGACCAGACAACAACAACAACAAAGAAGGCTCAATAGTTAACCTATTTTCACCAAGTTAAGCTGCTGCCAAAGCAGTACCTCATGGATCAAACATTTGAATTTAGGTTCACAGTTTAGTAGGTAAAAGTGGATATTTTTTTCACAACAGGAAAAATACAACATATTATTATTTTCTTTTTTATTTAAATTTTAACCTAAACACTCAAGCATAAGAGAATAGAATAGTACAATGGCCACCCATATACTAATCAATTAGATTCAACAATTAAAAATTTCTTGCCATATTTGCTTTTATCTATGTATCAAGTTATGCATCTATCTAGTGTTGAACCCTTAAAAATAAATTACTGATACTATAATTCACTTCTTAAAACATTAAATTGAATCTCCAAAAAAGTAAGGCCATTATCTTAATCACAAAATAATTTTCACACATGGCATAATTAACATATTCAAGTTAGTGTAATTTTAAGTAATGTATCAGCTCTAAATTTGCTTGAATGTTAAAAAAAAATGTGAAAAGATAGAGCTTACAAAAAATTTATGAAAATGAGTATTGTCATAACAAATAGACACTTAAATATATTAGGGAAATCATGTAGGACAACTACTAAGATGTTGCTCAGTACTTATAGGATCAGTGGAACACTGACTATCTCTAAATTTGGCTATTCTGATGGCTGAAGTGTTCAATTGTGGTCAACTGGATCATTTTAAATTAAAATTCACAAGGAAGGAGATGTCTACTAGGCATTTTAAATGATGGAAAAGCCATGAAAGCCGTAGGTTTAGCACCCATATTTTAGAGTTGAAAGAAAACCTGGAACATTGCTTAATTTTTGTGGTTTTTGAATTGACTTCCATTAGCCTTAGAGTTCCAAAACCTTCATGGATTGCTTGGTAGAAAGAAGGGATCAGAACAAGATGTGTTTTTGGATAGGAAGATGTGAGAGACCCTACAGTTAGGTCTTTGGGCTCCTACAACCGTGAAATCCTCACAAACAAATTCTCAGAAATTGTGCATACAATTTCTTCAGTCAGAGTAATTTTAACTTCACCTTGGATATTTATTTGAGTTTTAATTTAAATTTAACTTTTCTTTGGGAAAAGAATTCTGCTGCTAAAAGCCTTCTGTTGCTGTTTTTCAAAATTTCTGCTGTGGCCCAACTTCCAGGCTCAGAGTGACTGGCTTTGCTGAAGGTCATATAATTTGTCAAGGGCAAAACCACAACAGAATTCTAGATCTTTAGATAATGTTCTGTTTTTAAAAACTAGATTTTAAAAAAGTTCTATTTTGCAGGAATATGATAGCTAATGACAAAATAATATATTTCTAGTGTGATATAATAAATAAAACATCAAAATCAACAACATGAAATTATAAAATAAAATTCCTAAGACACCAAAAGTTTATGCTTATTTTCCCTTTTATTTTATGTATGTATTTCTATATTCACACTATATTTTGCAAGCATAAAGAACCAGAATAATTACTCCAGTGATAGTTAAGTATGCAAGGAGTTTTACGTAAAACAAATGACACTTTAATTTTGAATGAATTTTTGGAAATTTTTTCAAGCCAATGCATTTCTGAAGAATAAAGACTTCCAGCCATATATGCTTAGTTCTATTTATTACTTTGCCAACAAAGGTCCATCTAGTCAAAGCTATGGTTTTTCCAGTAGTTATGTATGGATATGAGAAAGCTGAGTGCAGAAGAATTGATGCTTTTGAACTGTGGTGTTAGAGAAGACTCTAGAGTCCTTTGGACTGCAAGGAGATCAAACCAGTCAATCCTAAAGGAAATCAGTCTTGAATATTCATTGGAATGACTGATGCTTAAGCTGAAGCTCCAATACTTTGGCCACCTGATCCGAAAAAATGACTCATTAGAAAAGTCCCTGATACTGGGAAAGATTGAAGGCAGGAGGAGAAGGGGACAACAGAGGATGAGATGGTTGGATGGCATCATCAACTCAATGGATGTGAGATTAAGTTCCAGGAGTTGGTGATGGACAGGGAAGCCAGGCATGTTGCAGTCCAAGGGGTTGCAAAGAGTTGGACACGACTGAGTGAATGAACTGAACTGAGCATGATCTTCAACAAATGCTTCCTAAAGACTAGACTGTGGAACTCTCTGTTAGAGAATAACTTTAGTTGGCATGATCTCTACCCTGGAAGTGTGATGATACAGAAAAAGCCAACCTAAGTATAGATACATCTAGTGAGCATAGGAACCTACCTCCCTCCATGTTTACTGGGGGAAAATGGCAAAATGTAAAACATGGTACAGGTAGACTTTTTACAATAGCAAAAGGGAGTTTGAGAAAATTCATACAAGATGAGGTATGATAGAATTCTCTTTTCCAATTAATTAATGTTAGTAGAGAAACAATTTGGGCAGAGGTAACTGACACTTTAAATTGTTTGTAGGTCATAGAACTATGTCAGAGGAATTTTTACATATCTCTTTCTGCCACCATTCATCAGAATTTCAGAGTCTTAAAATCACAAAATACATTCAATATATTTTGAAAGATGATTCATGTATCTTTATATATCTCATCATTCCTTTGTCTTCAGCACTGTCATCTGTTCAAAATAATATAACTTCTCCTTGTTTCCAACATACCATGCTTAAGACTTTTCAGTCCTCTGATTGTCTTTTTTTTTTTAATCTTCCTTGAGAACAGCATTTCTCAACTTTGACCCAATCGACAGTCTGGTCGAGATAATTTTCTGTTGTGGATTGTCCTCATCATTATGGGACGTTTAGCAGCACCCATGCTAGACAGGTGCCAATACTACACCACCTCCCCTCAGCTGTGACAACCAAAAATGTCCCCAAATATGACTAAATTTCCCTGGGGAGAAAAGTTGTTCCTGGTTTAGAACCATCATTTTAGAGCTCACATCATCTCACTGTGCCTGCTTGGTCTTTCTGCTCTGTTTCTTCAGGTCTAATTTGATTTATTTGCCTGGATTGTGGCCTAATGCTCTTTTTCCACAGATATTTATTGCCTCATTACTCTGGACAATGATTACCTTCTTGCTTGACAATGACAGAGAACCAATGAAATTAAAAGAAAAATAATGACTTCCTTTTTATTATTGTTACTCTCTTTTCATACACACAGAAGCAAAATATCTGTTCAAATTCATAATACTTTCTAGTATGAGATATACGTGTTTCAAATTTAAACACATTTTTCAGTAGAATTAATATTTCCTTTTAGCCTTAGGGTAAAAAAATATCTGCCTTTTTTGAATGTTGTCTATGCAGTCAGAACAAATGCGTTGCCACATACCTGCAAACACACATATAACCTATCTTGCTAAAGGAGATCATTAAGAACCACCGGAAACTCTGTAGACTTGACTTACTATGTACAAAACGTTTGCTAAAATTGTAGGGAGAATAAGATAATTTGGATAATTTTGAGTGAACATAAAAATTTCATTAAGACGTCTCTGTTATTACAGTGGATAAGAATCTGCCTGCCATTGCAGGGGACACGTGTTTGATCTGGTCTGGGAAGATTCCATTATGCCATGGAGCAAATAAACAGTTGCTGAGCACATACTCTAGAGCCCCCAAGCCACAGCTACTGAAGTCACTATGCCTAAATCCTGTGCTTCACAACTACAGAAGCCACTGCAATGAGAAGTGCAGGCATCGCAATGAAGAGTAGCCCCACCACCCCACCACCTGAACTAGAGGAAAGCCTGCACACATCAAAGACCCAACACAACCAAAAGTGAATGAAATTTTTACAAAGTTCATTAAACAAGATATAGAGTAAGTTAGGAGTAGAACTGCTGTTCAACTGTTGTCTAATAGTGTTGCAAATAATGGGAAGGGAGATTATTTAAATAGATATAGACATGAGTACCGCCAATGGATTGGAAACTGAAGTGGGGAGGACCACAGGGTCTGCAATCAAACCATCTTGGTTTCAAACCCTCTACCACCAGCAAGTTATATGACTTTGGATAAGCTACTTAACCTTTCAAATGCTGTTTCCTCATCTTGGAAATTGAGACAATCACAGTAATATATGCTCCATAGAAAATATGAAGATCGACTGAGAAATACAAGAAAAACATTAGGCCCAACGCTTGCCAAACTCAATAAAATGTTGACTATTTATCATCTCTCCATTGTTCTCAGCAAGGAAATACCTAGAATCTTTTGTCTCAGACTAGGTATTCAGCAAAGCAAGCAGTGCAAAATATAAATCATGAAAAATGGGATCTGTAACCAGACAAGACTATCTGGCAAAATCTTCTGGAATTTTCAATGAAGAATGATTGCTCTACTATAAAAGTATTAGTAATAAACCACTTGCAGTTTGCCAGATCTTGTGCCAAGCACTTTATAGGCATTCTCTCATTGAATTCTCACAAAAATACTATGAAGTAATCCATGTTGCAAACCAAATGAAGTAACTAATGAAGTAGGTGAATTATAAAATTTTACCAAGGGGGAAATATGAAACTTAGGGAGAATTAATCACTGACTCAGAGTCACAGAATAAGAAATGAAAAAACATAGAGCCTAGAGCTCCAGTTATGGCAAAGTCTCTGAACAATTTATATGATATTTATGAATTCAAAACAGGTATATAAAATCTTCTACCTGAATTATAATTTTAACTTTTATTTTTAATTAGAAAAAGAGCTAAGTTATTTCAGTGGCAATACCAGAATTAGAAAGTTAAAGAAACTTAAACTTAGATAGTGGCTCTGACAGGGAGAATTGACGAATAGTTGATAGAAAATGACTCAAAGTAGATGTCAAAAATTCTTGAAAAAAAAAAAAAAACTGCATATCAGGTATCACCATGGGAGAGACAAAAAATGATATGTTATAAATATATATTTTTTGGTAAAGTGTCTCAGGTCTTTTCTAGAACAAAAGGGGTTAAAAATTAAATTAGTAAGTAAAATCACGCTACTTTTTTATTTACTCTAAAGGAGAGGTAGCTACTAGATTGGAAAATCAAAATAAAAATCATTTTATATTTGGACTTGAAAAATTTATGTATTTGCCATACAATTTTAACAGAATGAAAGAATGCCAGATAAACTAATTATAAGCTTATTGTATCAAAGTTCCAAAGTTATGACATTTGTAATTCATATATATGTATAAATATAAGAATACTTAACATCAATGCATAAATTCAAGTTCAAATGAAACATTTACTGACCCTGATTACATAGCCATACAATACTCAGTGAATATTTATTTGAATAGTTACAAGATAAATAACATGACAGGTAAATTATATAGTTAACTTTTAAGTCTTTTTCTATAATCATTACTCTTTACTTACAGCTTTAAAATTAATAGCTCCATTTAAAAATTAACTAATTCAAAAGAGTTTTACATAAAGCAAGATTATAAATGTAATAGAAATGTTATTTATGTATTTAAATTTTATAGATCACTATAAATTCTTAAAGGAAATGCACATCTTCAAAATTATAGTTTCTTTTCCCTTGATAATTATATGAATATAATTTGAAGAAGTAGAAAGAAAAAAATTAAATCATACGTCTTCGATCTAAGGAAATATATTTGTTTAGTTTGAAAAAACTTCAAGTTCCAGAGTCCATGTTGTGAAATTTAAAACCTTATGTAAGGTTGCCACATAGTGGCAAGATCAAGGATAGCAAGCTAAAATCAAGAATGCTTGATTATTGAATATAATATATTTCTGAAATCAAACTAAACAAATTCTTAAAATTGCAAGTTTAAATTTTGATGTCTATATTCTTCATGAATTAGAGTTTTTATTAATTTTTAGCAATGTAAATGATTTAAATATGATGATAGTTTTGTTAACTGTGAAAACTACCACATCATTTTTTTCCAAATTATTTAAATTTGAATTTTAAACTCATAGGGTAGCTATGATTTTAGATCAGTGCTTGTATTTGTGGGTTTTTTTCCTACAAAAAATATAAAGGGCTTTCTTTTATTATGTGTAATGTAATATAGGCAAAATTATCTGTCAATAAATTTTTTAGGAATTTCACATGTTCTGAGTCCTTGCATAGTTACTTAGCTACTCCAATGTCTGAGTCATAATCTTGATGATCGCCTTTTAAAAAACAATTTTTGCTGAACCCACAGTTGACATGTCAGTCAGTCCACAATTCTTTAGTTGGGCTTCTTTGACCTCCAATGGAATATGGATACACTTCAAAATGTTACGGTCTAACAGGTATTTCTGTAAGTAAAGGAAACTACATAGTTACTCCTCAAGGCATTTCCAGTGATGTAGGTTTACAGAAAAAGCCCCGTCAAAATAGATCTCAATAGTGCCTGCATTTGTCTTATTCAGAGTTTTCTTTACCCTAGTGCGTATCACTGTTTCTGCCATAGTATGGGTTCAATATTATATTTTTGAGTGACTACATGATATTTAATAATTAAAATGTTGCCAGAATTAAGTGAAATATAAAAACATGATTTTAAAATCTCCAACATTATATATTGATATATTTAATAGTGCAACTTGAATAATAGACAAATCCAGGCAGCTGTGATCCTTTCCTCACATTTGCTTTCCCCATACCTGCCATCACTATTATGTGTTCATTAACTGAGTTTTAGATTGGAAGAGCCTCTTCTTCTGAGAGTGATCTATTAGTAACCTCAGAAGCAATTGATACTATTGGGACTCTCTTACAAAATGTGGATCAGAAACATTTAACAGTGAAGTATGACTTTGAAACTGCTTTGAAAAAGAAGGAAGATGCAAGGGAAAGTGTTACTGGTCTTTTTTAGGTTCAAAAGACTGAGTTAAGTTTAACAATTTATTTTAAAATACATTTCTTTTCTGGTTTTTAAAATTATTTACAGAATTAAATTGACTTGACTATCTACAAAGTGCTAAAAGTGTGCCTTTGCTTTTACTCCTGGGAAGAAAAGTGATGACCAACCTAGACAGCATATTAAAAAGCAGAGACATTACTTTGCCAACAAAGGTCTGTCTAGTTAAGGCTATGGTTTTTCCAGAAGTCATGTATGGATGTGAGAGTTGGACTTTTAGAAAGCTGAGCACCGAAGAATTGATGATTTTCAACTGTGGTATTGGAGAAGACTTTTGAGAGTCCCTTGGACTGCAAGGAGATCCAACCGGTCCATCCTAAAGAAAATCAGTCCTGAGTGTTCATTGGAAGGACTGATGTTGAAGCTGAAACTCCAATACTTTGGCCACCTGATGCGAAGAGCTGACTCATTTGAAAAGATCCTGATGCTGGGAAAGATTGAAGGCGGGAGGAGAAGGGGAGGACAGAGGATGAGAAGGTTGGATGGCATCACTGACTCAATGGATATCAGTTTGTAAACTCCGGGAATTGGTGATGGACCACTTCAGTATTCTTGCCTTGAGAACCCTATGAACAGTATGAAAAGGCAAAAAGATAGGACACTGAAGGATGAAGTCCGCAGGTCAGTAGGTGCCCAATATGCTCACCGACTCAATGAACGTGGGTTTGGGTGTACTCCGGCAGTTGGTGATGGACAGGGAGGTCTGGCGTGCTGCAGTTCATGGGGTCGCCAAGAGTTGGACAGGACTGAGTGATGAACTGAACTGAAGTGAGTCCTGGCCTGCTGCAGTCCATGGGGTCACAAAGAGTCGGACATGACTGAGCAACTGAACTGAACTGAACTGAATTTGCATATTTAGCCAGTGAGTATGTTTTCTGCCACTGATTATTATTATACTCCTTATTGGGTGAAATGAGGCTGAAACTAAGTCCCTGAGGCCAGAGCACTGGCCTGCAGTTAGGGTCTGCTCTGGCTTCTCTGAGGGGAAAGTATGAACATCTGTGGTTAACATCCAGAAGGAAGGAGTACAGTGAATGAATGATGATCAAAGACCTTTATATCATTCAGTTGAGTTCAGTTCAGTCACTCAGTCCTGTCTGACTCTTTGCGACCCCATGGACTGCACCATGCCAGGCCTCCCTGTCCATCACCAATTCCTGCAGTTTACTCAAACTCATGTCAATTGTTGGTGATGCCATCTAACCATCTCATCCTCTTTCCTCTCCTTCTCCTCCCGCCTTTAATCTTTCCCAGCATCAGGGTCTTTTCCAATGAGTCAGCTCTTCGCATCAGGTGGCCAAAGTATTGGAGTTTCAGCTTCAACATCAGTCCTTCCAATGAACACTCAGGACTGATCTCCTTTACGACAGACTGGTTGGATCTCCTTGCAGTCCAAGGGACTCTCAAAAGTCTTCTCCAACACAACAGTTCAAATGTATCAATTCTTCAGTGATCAGCTTTCTGAAAGTCCAACACTTACATCCATGCCTGACTCCTGGAAAACCCATAGCCTTAACTAGACGGACCTTTGTTGGCAAAGTGATGTCTCTGCTTTTTAATATGCTATCTAGGTTGGTCATAACTTTTCTTCCAAGGAGTAAGCATTTTTTTAATTTCATGGCTACATTAACCATCTGAGTGATTTTGGAGCCCCTCACCAAATAAAGTTTGCCAGCGTTTCCACTGTTTCTCCATCTATTTGCGTGAAGTGACAGGACCAGATTCCATGATCTTAGTTTTCTGAATGTTGAGCTTTAAGCCAACTTTTACATCATTATCAGCCAATTTAATTTTAATTTCTTAATTAGTATTTCAGTTATTTCTTTATGACCCTCTTTTCTTTTTTCCTCTCCCCTACCCCAACTTCTCTTTCTCTTCTTTCCTTCCTCTCACCTTCTCTCCCTTCCTTCCTTTCTTCTTCCTCTAATTTCTTTCTTTTGAAATGTTTATTTGAATCAGTCAACAAAAAGACACTATTATTTTAAAGAAAATAGAGGCTCAACATATGAAGTTTCAGCTTAATTTGGGCAATTTATAACTGCCAATTTATTTTTATAGACTCCACTGCAGCTAAAAGTAAGTACTTATATAAATTATACTTGCTGCATTTTAGACATTATTCAGTATATAACACCAAGGAACTAAAATTCAAAAGTCTACTTTAAAAAAAAAACAACCTCTATTTTGTTTATTTTTTTCTTCAAATGAATGAAAACTGAGTGGCATTTACTTTTCTTGCAAAACAAAACACAATGTGAAGAAATTATCGAAGACAATGGTACTAAATTTACTAATGTTGGGCATGCTTATGATTAAGCACTTCAAAATAGACATATAAGGAAAAAAGTATGATATGTTCTGTTAAAATTGTCTTCTATAATTCCCAGTTGTTTAGTTTTAAAGTGTAAATTTGGTTCAGAAACTGAAAGAGAGTAGATTCTCTGTATATGCACAGTTGTACCTAGATCTGTTAGATTAGAAAGAAAGAAACTGGAATTACAGTGGACATATGGAAGGCATAAATATTGACACTGTGTTGATAATTGTTTTATGCATCTATCTAATAAAGAATTAAGTATAAGTCTTTCCAGCCTGGTAAAATCAATCTCCACCTGACTGAATGCTTGTTTTGGCTTTTTAAAGTGTGATGCTCTAGATGAATTTTTAAAGGATAGTTAAACAATTTGAATGTAGGAGGAAATGGCAACCCACTCCAGTATTCTTGCCTAGAGAATCTTGACAGAGGAGCCTGGTGAGCTGCCATCTATGGGGTCACAAGGAGTCGGACATGACTGATGTGACTTAGCATGTGTGTATGCATTGGAGAGGGAAATGGCAACCCACTTCAGTATTCTTGCCTGGAGTATCCCAAGGACAGGGAAGCCTGGTGGGCTGCTGCCTATGGGGTCGCACAGAGTTGGACCCGACTGAAGCGACATGGCAGCAGCAGCAGCAGACAATTTGAAAGTATATTATGATAGGTATGTATCAAGCTTCAGATTTCATAGCACTTAAAAAATCTTAAATACTATACTGAGTTAATTCAAACTTACTATAATTGACTTCTAAAAGAAGTAACTTAGTTTCTTACCTAAGCATATGATCTAGATAGATCTTCAGTCTCCTAAAGGATTGCCTTCCTAGAGAACAGACTTACAGGAGCAGAGACCAATTTGCACTTTAAATTCATCACAACTTAAGGAGCCTTATCAGTGCAACCAAGGGTGTTCCTACGGAAGTTGTTATTCCTGCATTACCTCCTCCTCCTTTTCCTCTATTTTCTTTATTTCTATACAGTGACATCACCATGCTTCCTATTCTTAAAATACAGCCATTTAGACCTTTAAAAAATCACATGAACTACTTCTCCAAACCTTTCCATGTATTTTCAGTTCAGTCCCTGTCGTGACCGACTCTGCAACCCCATGAATCACAGCACGCCAGGCCTCCCTGTCCATCACCAACTCACAGAGTTTATACAAACTCATGTCCATCCAGCCATCTCATCCTCTGTCATCCCCTTCTCCTCCTGCCCTCAATCTTTCCCAGCATCAGGGTCTTTTTCAATCAGTCAACTCTTTGCATGAGGTGGCCAAAGTACTGGAGCATCATTCCTTCCAAAGAACACCCAGGACTGATTTCCTTCAGAATGGACTGGTTGGATCTCCTTGCAGTCCAAGGGACTCTCAAGAGTCTTCTCCAACACCACAGTTCAAAAGCATCAGTTCTTTGGTGCTCAGCTTTCTTCACAGTCCAACTCTCACATCCATACATGACCACTGGAAAAACCATAGCCTTGACTAGATGAACTTTTGTTGGCAAAGTAATGTCTCAGCTTTTCAATATGCTATCTAGGTTGGTCATAACTTTGCTTCCAAGGAGTAAGCGTCTTTTAATTTCATGGCTGCAATCACCATCTGCAGTGATTTTGGAGCCCTCCAAAATAAAGTCTGTTTCCACTGTTTCCCCATCTATTTCCCATGAAGTGATGGGACCAGATGCCATGATCTTAGTTTTCTGAATGTTGAGCTTTCCATGTATATATTTTGTCTATTTCTTACCCTCAATGAAAAACAAATAAATGACTTAAAATCATCATTATAGCAAAAGATAAGTTCTTTGCTCTTACCTCATTTGAAATGAAGTCACTTAGAACCTAAAGTATAGATATAATGAGGTAGAGTGCACATTAATATAAAAATTGTATTACAATAAAGAGAAAATGGACATAATGAGGGCTTTCCTGGTAGTCAGCTGGTAAAGAATCCACCTGCAATGCAGGAGACCATGATTCTATTCCTGGGTCAGGAAGATCCACTGAAGAAGAGATAGGCTACCCACTCCAGTATTGTTCGGCTTCCCTAGTGGCTCACTACCAAAATCCTCAGGGCTAATAATTTTTAGAAAGGCTTAATACTATGATTAATTCAAGGAGGCCCATGAAAAAAATATTGCCTGCTTTTCAGTCTCAGGAATATGATTTAGCAATAAAAATTCCAATGCAGACACATGGGGGTTGTCAGAATGTTAATAAGATGAAAATAAGGACATGCCTTAAATAAAACACGTACCATAAAATTCCGCTGGTAATGAATGTTCTCTTTGTTAAAGTCGATCACATAACCATTGAAGGACCAAACAAATGTCAGATCCAGGGCAGGATCAAAGGAAGCGGCACACTGCATGGTGGCATTTTCTCCAACAGTGATATCAGCGTTAATCGGGGCCAATATAATTCGTGTGGGATCTAAATATTTTTAAATAAAGGAGTAAAGCACATTTTAAAAAAATTAGGAGACACCATATTATCCAGTATATTACAAAATAGAAATCAATATAATTGAGTTCCCTGGGCAAAGGTGTAAGATGTCTACTAATCAAATTCCAGGAACAGTTTCACAAAGCAAGAGATTTGCCCAGAAGGCTTTTGAAATGGAAGCATCGAGACATGAATTGTCTTATAAGCTTAGTACAGAATCACATGTCTTATGGCACATTAGAAACTAAGCATTGTTAAACTTTAAAAAAATGTAAAATTAATCAAATGTTGTCTTACCTGTGATAACAAGAGTCCCAGTGCTATTAGCTTTCCCTTTATTATTTTCCACAAAGCATGTATAGACACCTCCATCGCTCCTTGTAATGTTATTGATTTCCAAGCTGCCATCTTCCCAAATGAGTACTCTATGAAATGAAAAAAATACATAACTTCAGAAAATTAATTTAATGAAATGTTATTATTCTATGTATTAGATTAAAAACACTAACGTCTTTGTATCATTAACATTTTATATAAATTGCTTGACAGAGACTTTTAAAAGATGAAACATTCTGCCTTTGTTTAGAACATTCTTTCCCAACATCAAATCGTTTTGGAAAGCGATCTTCGTCTTTTTCTTGGACTATCATCCTACCTTCCTGCTGCCATCCTTGTCTCCCCACAGTCTCCTTTCCCACATGTCAGCCAGACATGAAGATGTATGTCATATAACTAATATCACATCACTCTCTGGCTCACTGGTGTCACTCTACAGCTCAGGACCCTCCAGTGACTTTTCCACCTCATGCAGAGTAAGGGCCACAGTCCTCAGATTGTCCTTTCAGGCGCAATACAATTTCGTTAGTATGAAATTAGTTAGTAGGAATACAGTTCGTTTCCTACATTCTTCGGGGTTTTCCACAGTGGCACCTTCAGTAAAGCTTTGCCTGACAACTCTAGATATTACGACATGCACACAGGAACACATGGCTCTGCTACTGTCCGGACATTCCTCATGCTATCCCTGTTCCCAGAATTTTTCTTCCTAATACATATTTCGTCAGAAAAGTACTTCAGTTTTACCTATTTATCTATCTTTGCATTAGATGTCAGGAATTTTTCTCTGCTTTGTTTTTAGCCCCGTCTCCAGCTAGGTAACATATCGATAAACGTATACATTCATTAGGAAAAAACAAAATGAAAAATACTATTTTCCAGACACTTTAAGGAGGGAGACACGGGACACTGAAGAGGCACTGAAACAACCTGATTTTGAATATATGAACTACATGGAGCCTGACTGAAGCAGTGGCTGTCTACACACCACTGTAAAATGATTTTTAAGCCACTGTGAGATAGACTTAGACTAGTCACAAGCCTGAAAGATATGAGACCAGATCTTCCAGGAAAGTGACCGCAGAACTTCAGACTTAGAAGTTAGAACAGACTGTTATTTCCACAGTTACGGAGAAATACAAACATATTTTATTTTTAGAAACTTTCAAACAAAGATATTTTAAAACCTCCATTAGTGAAAGCTTCTGTATAAATTACTACTTAGGAAATTGTTCTATGAATGTAAACTAAATCTTTCATACTAACAGAACTTAAATCTATTTCCTCTGCCTGTCTGCCTCTTCCTTAGAGCCAGGAGACCAAAAACTCATTTCTTATAATTTTTACATCTAATTCATATGACATTAATATCACATATATTATGATATATCATACATGATTTATATTACATATATTAATACTTTATATATTATTAGATAACTTTATTATATAATGTTTGCACTTAGGGTCATTATTGGATTATCTATCCCTGGATTTTTACTTTATTTTATAAACCTTAAAATTGTTTTCCATATGGTTTATTACAGGATATTGACAATTCCGTGCTTTACAGTAGGACCTTGTTGTTTATCCAGTCTGTATATAATAGTTTGCACCTACTAATCCTAAACTCCCAACCCATCCCTCCTCCCACGTCCTCCTCCTTGGCAACAAGTCTCTTCTCTGTCTGTGAGTCTGTTTCTGTTTTATAAATAAGTTCACTTGTGTCATATTTTAGATTTCATATACAAGTGAAATATGTCTTATTTTCAGAAAATATGATATACATAAACAGTCACAGAAGCCAGGAACCACGCGGTCTTTAATAAATTAGTCACTTGTTGCCAAAATTATCTCAGTATAATCCATGAAGCATGGTTCTGAGAAATCCATGGTTGCAGATGCCTATGACATGAGTCCTCATAGGAATCAGAGCAAGATTTTTTTCAATAAGGAGAGAGAGCTAATGATGCAGCCAATTGGGAACGCCATGGCCCAGGCTGTTGTAGTAGTGAATACCTGAGAATGGAACTACCTTTTGATTACGGTCTGTATCATTCGTTGTCTGACTGCTGAAGTTTCAATGCTTTATTGCACAAATTGACTTGTCCTTTAACATTAATTCTTCAGGTATCATTCTGTTAGTCTTAATAACTCTTAGTCAAACATATTAACTATAAAAGTTCATGTGTTCTGGGAAACAGCTGCTGTCCCTGCATACCCCTTCCCACTCCATTTCTGTCATATACACAGTCATACCTGCAATTGTCCTAACAAGAGAAATACGTTCATTTCATATCAACATGGCACAAGTTCAAAGTTCTAGCTTAGAGATCATTTGACATATTTTCAGAAGGTTACTTAAACCTTTCCAGGCTTTAGGTATATAAAAATATAAATATATAAATGTTTATAATAGATAGGGACAGTGATGGGTAAGTATTTCAATTTAACTTAGAACTGTGATATCATCTGTGAAGAAAAGTTAGAACAAAAATATCTACATTATGAATGTGAAAACAGGTTCTTTACAAAGTAAACTTTTCTAAATGCTGCACTGCATTCTGGACTAACCTGCTGCTGTTGACAAGCCGCTCTGTGCCTTTACTCCATAAAAATTTCGGTTTGGGTGCAGCTTTAGGTTTGCATTCAATTATAACCCGTCCTCCTTTAGCAGCAAGGATCTTTTTCTTCATAGGATTCATTTCAAAAGTTGGAGCCAAAGCTAAAAAGAAAGAACTAGTTATTTTCTTTTTTCTCTAAAAAGAAAATTCTTCTATACTATAGCACTTTTTATTTCCTTTTGATTAATAAGCAATAGAAAGGGTTGTTGCTGTTGGTCATTGTGTCTGATTTTTTGTGACCCCATGGACTGTAGCCCACCACGATTCCCTGTCCGTGGGGTTTCCCAGGCAAGAATACTGGAGTGGGTTGCCATTTCCTTCTTCAGGGGATCTTCACAACCCAGGGATCAAACCTGGGTCTCCTGCATTGGCAGGTGGATTCTTTACCACTGAGCCACTTGGGAAGCCAGAAAGGATTAATCTCACCAAATATTATCCACTATGACCAACAGACATTCCATACATAATACTAGTAGTTTTTCTTTGCTTTAATAACTTCACTAAGGTATATTTTATTTGTTAAATCTTGCCCATTTTAAATATGCAATTCTTGGTGATAACTGGATTATTATAAATTTTAGTTGCAGTCAAATGCAATTTTTAAGCAACATCTAATTCAATTTTCTTGACTCAATTTCACAAGGGAAGTTAAGTGAAAGGCTGGAGGAAATGGAGCATCATTATTAATACTGACACATATTTATAATTAGTATTCTTTAACCACACTTTGAACAGTCTCTACTTTACAAGTGAGAAAACTAATATCTATTAAGATTATGTAACTTGCCAAAGGTGCAGCGGGCAGAGGGTTATCAGGTGGGAGTTACATTTGAATCTAGTTCATCTGATTCACAAGCATGCTCTTTTCAGTAAACTATAAGACTCCTCCTTCATTATACAAACATTTATTGAGCACCAACTATGTGCAGACACTATGAGATACCTTAATAAACAGAGACCCTTGCCTTTAAGACCAACCTACAAACAGCTATGGGAATGATGTTTTCAATTAACTGAGGAGTACATGGTACATCTCCTTACCTCAAAGTATAGAACAAAAATTATGAAAACAGGTTAGATTCTAGAATCACTTACTTAATGATATCTCACTTTCTTTAGTGTCCCCACATCTGGCTCATTTCTCAAACTCTTCATCTTCCCCCAGACTCTGGGGGAATTCCTTCTATTTCCACATATTCCAGTCATCTGTAACTGTCCTTTCTACAGCTTTTACTGAGTCTAAGTATATCTTTATCCAGGTCTTGGTGCTTCATCATCTAGTTCGATGATTCTCAAATTTTATCTGAGCATCAGAACCATCAGAAGATCTCGATAAAAATGCTGCTGAGATCTCAGTAGGTCTGGGGTGAAACTGAAATTCAGCACTTCTAGGAAGTGAGGAACATACTCTAAGGAACACACTTCTTATGGAAAAGATATAGGTTATTCCATTGTTCTTTTAGTTTGTGTTTTATAATTGGCAATAAATATATAAGTAAACAACCAACTTGTGTTGTATACCAAACACAGCATGTGGTACTCTGTTTAGGTTCAATAAATATTATGGGTAACATATTGTTTGTAAAATGAGAGAAAATGTAATAGAATTATATTTGAAAAGTCTAAATTCATTTATAAAATGAGAATTTTTCTTGAATCCGTTTAGTTTTAATGAAATAGTTGCTTTTGTCCAGTCATTAGAATGACTTCATGCTTATGTAATATTTGAATTTCTAGTGACAGAATCTAGACTATGTTCATATATATGTGTACGTATACATATATATATACATATATATACACATGTGCATGTATGTATATTCTCTTTTCTCTTTATTGAGCTTCAGTTCAGTTCAGTTCAGTTGCTCAATTGTGTCCGACTCTTTGCAACCCATGAATCGCAGCACACCATGCCTCCCTGTCCATCACCAACTCCTAGAGTTCACTCAAACTCATGTCCATGGAGTCAGTGATGCCATCCAGCCCTCTCATCCTCTGTTGTCCACTTCTCCTCCCTGCCCCCAGTCCCTCCCAGCATCAAAGTCTTTTCCAATGAGTCAACTCTTCACATGAGGTGGCCAAAATACTAAGTTCTGGAGTTTCAGCTTTAGCATCATTCCTTCCAAAGAACATCCAGGACTGACCTCTTTAGAATGGACTGGTTGGGTCTCCTTGCAGTCCAAGGGACTCTCAAGAGTCTTCTCCAACACCACAGTTCAAAAGCATCAGTTCTTTGGTGCTCAGCTTTCTTCACAGTCCAACTCTCACATCCATACATGACTACTGGAAAAATCTAGCCTTGACCAGATGGACCTTTGTTGGCAAAGTAATGTCTCTGCTTTTGAATATGCTATCTAGGTTGGTCATAACTTTCCTTCCAAGGAATAAGCATCTTTTAATTTCATGGCCGCAATCACCATCTGCAATGATTTTGGAGCCCCCCAGAATAAAGTCTTACACTGTTTCCACTGTTTCCCCGTCTATTTCCCATGAAGTGATGGGACCAGAGGCCATGATCTTCGTTTTCTGAATGTTGAGCTTTAAGCCAACTTTTTCATCTCTTCTTTCACTTTCATCAAGAGGCTATTTAGCTTCTCTTCACTTTCTGCCATAAGGGTGGTGTCATCTGCATATCTGAGGTTATTGATATTTCTCTCGGCAATCTTGATTCCAGCTTGTGCTTCTTCCAGCCCAGTGTTTCTCATGATGTACTCTGCATGTAAGTTAACTAAGCAGGGTGACAATATACAGCCTTGACGTACTCCTTTTCCTATTTGGAACCAGTCTGTTGTTCCATGTCCAGTTCTAACTGTTGTTTCCTGACCTGCATATAGGTTTCTCAAGAGGCAGGTCAGGTGGTCTGGTATTCCCATCTCTTTCAGAATTTTCCACAGTTTATTGTGACCCACACAGTCAAAGGCTTTGGCATCATCAATAAAGCAGAAATAGATGTTTTTCTGGAACTCTCTTGCTTTTTCCATGATCCAGCGGATGCTGGCAATTTGATCTCTGGTTCCTCTGCCTTTTCTAAAACCATCTTGAACATCAGGAAGTTCACGGTTCACATATTGCTGAAGCCTGGCTTGGAGAATTTTGAGCATTACTTTTCTAGCATGTGAGATGAGTGCAGTTGTGCGGTAGTTTGAGCATTCTTTGGCATTGCCTTTCTTTGGGACTGGAATGAAAACTGCCCTTTTCCAGTCCTGTGGCCACTGCTGAGTTTTCCAAATTTGCTGGCATATTGAGTGCAGCACTTTCACAGCATCATCTTTCAGGGTTTGAAAGAGCTCAACTGGAATTCCATCACCTCCACTAGCTTTGTTCGTAGTGTTGCTTTCTAAGGCCCTCTTGACTTTACATTCCAGGATGTCTGGCTCTGCATTTCAGACTCTTTTGTTGACCATGATGGTTACTCCATTTCCTCTAAGGGATTCCTGCCCGCAGTAGTAGATATAATGGTCATCTGAGTTAAATTCACCCTTTCCAGTCCATTTTAGTTCACTGATTCCTAGAATGTCAGTGTTCACTCTTGCCATCTCCTGTTTGACTACTTCCAATTTGCCTTGATTCATGGACCTAACGTTTCAGGTTCCTATGCAATATTGCTCTTTACAGCATCGGACCTTGCTTCTGTCACCAGTCACATCCACAACTGGCTGTTGTTTTTGCTTTGGCTCCATCCCTTCATACTTTCTGGAGTTATTTCTCCACTGATCTCCAGTAGCATACTGTGTACTTACTGACCTGGGGAGTTCCTCTTTCAGTGTCCTATCATTTTGCCTTTTCATACTGTTTTGGGGGTTCTCAAGGCAAGAATACTAAAGTGGTTTGCCATTCCCTTCTCCAGTGGACCACATTCTGTCAGCCCTCTCCACCATGACCCACCTATCTTGGGTGGCCCCACAGGGCATGGCTTAGTTTCATTGAGTTAGACAAGGCTAATATAGACTAATACATGGTACAGCAAAAGTACACAATAATCATTTCATAGAGAAATAAAAGTTAACTAAATAACTCAGGAAAGAAGAATGAGAAACAGCAGTTCTATAGGCAAAAAACAAAAAAATAGATTGAAACAAATATAAAGATGCTCAGGAATTGATCTCAATCTCAAAATGCTCAGTTTGCTTAATTAGTACATTAATAGACATTAAATGATTGGAAGATTTTTGGCTTGAAGACAAAGAGATCTTTCAATTTGAACTGTTGTATTTTCTTATCACTTTGTAATGTATAACAATTATGGTCACCCAAAGCTGGTGCTCTGGGAAAACCCAGAGGGATAGGATAGAGAGCGAGGTGGGAGGGGGCCTCAGGATGGGGGTTACACATGTATGCCAATTTATGTTTATGTGTTACAAAAACCATCACAATATTGTAAAGCAATTATCCTCCAATTAAAAAAATGATAAACTAATTTTTTAAAAAAGAAGAAATTACAACAGAAAACAAAAGAGTTTACATTTGGGATATAATTGGAACTTACCAAATATCTTTCCTAAAAGTCAAAATGATTACTTTGTACTTTTCACCAAAGTGATACAGTATGAAGCCTAAGCCTAAATATCTGCTTGATACCCAAAGAAGCTAGATTGAATATATAAGCAAGGAATTTTGACTTTAAGGGGAAGAAATGGAATATGATCCTTAAAATTTAAGAAGAATCAGGGAAAGTTAAAACTAAGAAGGCTTCAACTCTTTTAAAAGATAGTTTTCTTTAATACTTTCTTATTTTTATTTCACTGCCTTTCACATTCTTTTAGTGTCACTCAATTTGTAGTGGTACAACTGTTTTAAAGAACTACCCTTTGGTGTAGCAAAAATCAAATAGGCTGCACTGAGTTATTGTTTTATCTTTTCAGTAATCATATCCAGAAGAGGAAGCCTGCCCATCTGGATTAATTACTTAAAATATAACTAAACTCAATGATAGCCACTTCAAGTAGTATGAAAAAGGCATGATATAGTAAGGTGTTATTTAAGGTAGTTGTCATGAAAATAAGAATGTAAAAAAATCTCAGAAAGATTTATAGGGTAAAAGGATTTATAGGGGAAAAGGATGTAATGGATTGTTTCATTCTATAGAACAGTAAACATTTCAAGAGGAAAAGTTCTGGATGAATGAGAAACAGTGACTTTAATTTCAGACATGCTAAGTTTTGGATATCTATGAATTTACCCAGATGACCATTTTTGCGAAGAAGTTTTTCATACTGAGATAGCAGCTGAGGATAAAAATCTGACCCAGAGATATACATTAAGGGGTCATTGATAGTTAATGGAGAAGAAGATATAATCCAGGATAATTTTAATTTCAAAATAATAATAATTCAGGAATAATATTATAGAATATGTGAGAGAATGAGGAAGAAAATGGAATGCAGCCAGAGCAATGGAACTCTGGAAGAGAGCAAGATTTTCAACTGAGCAAAGGGAAGGATGAAAAGGAGAAAATGACGTGATCAAGAAGAAATAATATAGGAAGTATCAGCACTGGGTCACTAAACACAATGGAGAGGAGAATTCGAGAGGAAAATATGACCAGAAAGAGAGGCATCTTGAGAGATACGCATACACATATTTACACACTCACACACACACACATATACACACAAAGAGAAGGGATATGTGTTGAATACAGAGTACATCATCCTCTGGATAAAGAGTATCTAAAGGACAAGTGTAATAAAGATTCAGATAGTTTTGAATGAAGGATAGGAAGTCGAAACATTTTATCTCCATGATTTTCAATTTTCATGAAGAAGAAACTCAGTGTGGGGTAAGGGACTGAGGTTTTGAACAACAATTGTAGGATATGAAACCCAGGGACTGATAAAGCTGCTGCTAAGTCGCTTCAGTCGTGTCTGACTCTGTGCGACCCCATAGACAGTAGCCCACCAGGCTCCCCCGTCCCTGGGATTCTCCAAGGAAGAACACTGGAGTGGGTTGCCATTTCCTTCTCCAATGCATGAAAGTGAAAAGTGAAAGTGAAGTCACTTAGTCGTGTCTGACTCTTCGCGACCCCATGGACTGCAGCCTACCAGGCTCCTCCCCCCATGGGATTTCCCAGGCAAGGGTACTGGAGTGGGGTGCCATTGCCTTCTCCAACTGATAAAGCTGCTAAGTGCCAAAGACTCTCTGAGGCTGCCTCACAGGCATTGAGAGAGCAGCTGTATTATGCGATGTTCTGGCAGTGTTGAGTTGCCCAGACATAGGAGAAAGCAAGACTTGTAAAAACTGACATGTGTAAAGTTTGCTTTACCATTAAAAACATTTTAAAAACCTTTATACTCTATACTGCTTCCAATTTATTTACTATTCTTCAATGAAAGGAAAATAATACCATTCTAAAACAAACCACATTTTAGAAATGCTTAATTTCTAATTCAAGAAACTATTAATTCAAGAAAGTAATATGAAATTAAATATAATCTAGATAACCCAAGATACTTTTTAATGTGTTGCTTTCTTGATTGTTGACAGAAACAAAAAGTAATACTGACCCAAGATCTTCAACTCGGCATTTGCATAAATTGCTCCATGTGTGTTTTCAGCTATGCACTGGTACATGCCAGCATTTTCAAAGGTCACGTCATACAGCCTCAATTCCCCTCTATGATACTGAAAAGAACACAAAGTAAAACACGTCTCCTTGAAAAACTTTAACAGAAATGCTTTCATTTGGGTTTGGGCTTGGTTGTCTTTCATTTAAGTACATTATTTTTCCCCCACTGTGAATTAAGTCAAGTGGAGTGGGGTTTTCATGGTATGGGGAAGTAAAACCCACTTACCATGCCCAGTAGCTCTTGTTCTATTCATCCTACTGAGCAGAGAGTCCACCTTTTTTCCCTCTCGGCCCAGCTGAGAGATTACAGTGGGAAGGTAGAGAAGGACCCCACTGCTGCTACTTGTCCCCAGGGCTAAAGGTAGGACCTTCACTCTTACCTCTGTTTCTGTGGGGTCAGGGAAACAGTGGTAAGAAAAAGAGGACAATATCAGGTGGTGGAGATGGATGCAAAGGAAGAAGGGGGGAGTGGAACAAAGGAGACAATAAGGAGAGAGAAAGAGAAGGTAGACATAAGATTGCAGAAACTGTTTCAGCTGAAAAAAGATACTTCATGTTCACTTTTTTGTTGTTTTTTTTTTTAAAGGAAACTTTTATATTTCAGGGCCTACATGCCACTCCTGCTAATTTTTCCCGGGATTATAGGAAATGTTACCTGAACATAGGCTCGAGAACTGCAAAGTACTTGAACACACATACCGAATATCCATTCTTCAGCCATCGGATGGTAGGAATGGGCTTCCCCGTGGCCACACAAGGCCAGTAGAGATCACTGCCTATATCCACCTCTGTGTCATTGATGTGTTCCACCCACTCAGGAAACGCTAAAAAGTAAAGAACATTATAAATGCAAATGCAAGTCTCAGCATTCATCATCAACTCAAGATGACAAATATTATACTTAGTTGACGTTCTTCTGGGGAATACATCAGATACTCTCTGAGTCTTAGAATCAATGATAGAATCATTAGAGTTGTATATAGGTCTGTAGGTAAACTTTACATTATTAGAGACAAGGTAATTCTAATTCAATTTATAATTGTTTTTCTATTTGTGAACCATGTTTGGTTGGAAAGCTGATTCATAAATAACACTAAAATAACTGAACTTCTTTCTATAAATCTTCCAAACTGATATTTGAGGTTTGAAAGAATTATGTTTCAATTTATTGTGTAAGAGGGATAGAGTCCAGTGCCCAAGTGGAGGTGTTGTCCTCAGAGAATAGCTGACTCTAGAGTAAAAAGAGATGGGTGGAGATGCAAGTGTTAGTAGAAACAGAACAGAAGTTTGTCAGAGTTCTAATTTAATTACTACCGTTTTCTCTGTAAAATAGGAAGCCACGTTATTAGCCTAGAGGAAGGTTGAAGAAGGAATTACTGTGGGTTTAATGGAAACCATGAAGGCAAGATATGGTCATCTAATAAAATGAGAGAGTAAGTAAATCTGAAGAAAAATAGTCTAGTTGCCAGGCAACATTAAGGGCCTATTTAAAGTTAGTGATGCTGTGATGTTTAACTAGACATAGGCTAATCAACTTGGCAGTGCTTATTTCAAGTCATATTCAAGTTCCTTGGTTCTGACACTAAAGCAGAGAGCCAGAGTTTTCCAGTATTACTCTTTTCCGAAGTAGCAAGACAAAGTGGAGAGAGATGAGTGAGCTAAGCTGGTGTGCAGAGAAATGATAATGATTGAACCCAGGTTTAGGAAAGAGATGGCCAAGTTAGGGAAAGTGAGAGGAAGTTAAAACAGAGTAAGACCAACTGATTATAGTTGCTGGTAGATTAAAAGGACTGTAGGAATCTAGGTATTGAACCTTGAAAGGTGGTGATCAGAGTTTAAACACTTAAACTTGAGATTGTAAAGGGATTGTGCTTTTGGTAACAATAAGGT
The DNA here is from genome assembly GCF_032405125.1 of Capricornis sumatraensis. Lineage (NCBI taxonomy): Eukaryota > Metazoa > Chordata > Mammalia > Artiodactyla > Bovidae > Capricornis > Capricornis sumatraensis. The sequence goes on from NC_091072.1 coordinate 84,486,047, forward strand.
CTGAACCCTCAGCCTTGGGAGTGGATTGCTGAGGAAGATTGTAGAACAAGAGCATTGGAAGAGAGGAGTTCAAAGGAAGTGAGACACAAGACCGTTAGAAAAATTATTATAGTCCACATGATTTTTATGTCACCAAGAATGAAGTCATGAGAAGACTTGTAGTGGTGATAGCTGTTAATAATGAAAATCTTAGAACAATGGGCTGGGGAGGCAACCTGACATAAGATTATAAACTAGATGATTAAAGGAAAAGAAAAATAGTCTAGCAATGGCAATAAAGAGCAAGGAGGACAAGTGTACAAGTCACACCTGGCGATGAGGGTTGTGAAAGAAAATTCAGCCACTGCTTGAGTGGTCTGCAGTAGAAACAGTGTCAGTTGCAGCAAAGACTAAAGGGAATGTGAATAAAAAATAAATAAATGAAAACAGGTAAAATATAAGTAAAGGGAATGTACAAAGAAGTTACGGATATAGGGGATTCTGATAATGATGGATTATGTGTTCTAGAGGCATATTATAAGGACTTCAGAAGTTAGGAATGAGGAGAATACAGAGTCTGAGTAGGAAAAATGCAGAGCTATGTGGATATGAAAGTGTAGCCCATAAGATGGCCCTGGGGTCCAAGGGCTTCTTAAGGCAAATGAAATGCACAAGGTGAAAGTTATAATAATCCTAATCCTAGCGGATGTTATGAGATGGTGCTGATGAGGCTGCATGTGCTGGGTCATTGGAGATGCTTACTTCATCCTATATAGACAGAGGCCTGGAGCCTTGGGATAGGAGGTAAGGGTTGGTCTTGACACTGCCACAGTACTGTTTAGTCTACTGGTACTCCAGTTCAGCTCTGGCATCATCTCTAGTTTTTCCTATCGTCCATACTTTGATGAGACTAAGGTACCCCTTTATTAAATGCTTTATCAATATCATATGTAATTCCCCATATTGTACTCACAATTTTCTTTATAATTATATACATTAGGGGTAGATATTTATTTGACTGTGTATGACTGTATAAACTTGGAGGTTTTTCATATGGTATGACTAGAGTATGAACTCCTCAAGGACAAAATATTTCCTATATTTAACTCTTCTAGCTCCTACTGTGTCTGCCTCTGAGGACATACTCTGTGTACATTCATCCTTTCAGTGAATGACCTTATTGAAGCCTTAGATGTTTATTCAGGTGTGACCTGCAAATTTCACATTGGAGAACATTGTAGGAAGGATTTCAGTATGTAAAGTTTTAAGCTTTGGCTGAGAAACTATATTCTCTCCTCCCAAATAAAGCTTATTTCAATTAAATACTTGTATCAAAAACTTGTGTCAAAGAAAAACTTTCCTTAAATCAGTAATTCTCTAAGAGTGGCTCCTGGACAAGTAGCATTATCTCCTAAGAACTTTTTATAAATACAATTTCTCACACCCCAAATAGACCTTCTAACTCAGAAACTCTTGAGTATAAGAACCAGCAATTTATGTCTTTAAATAAGCCCTCCAGATAATTTTAAAACATGGTAAAGTTTGTGAACCACTGGCTTAAATTATGTCATAATGCATAGGTTATTCTACAAATAAAAAAGAGCCTGAAGAAAGTCAACAAGCCATATGAATTGTATTTTCTGAAAAGTATCAAGAACACTACTATTGATCCATTCATGTTCCTGTAATACCAGTGGCATAAATTCCTAACTTCTCTACTCATGTTTGTGACTTAGTTAGACATAAAGATCAATATTTTATCGTTTTTCGCAATGTAATACACATTACTATTTTTAAGCTTAATCATTTTATGCTAGTTTTTCAAGTGAGAAAATGGTTTTAAGTAAGATATTGATTAAATGTGTGGAAAATTAAAACAATGTATCTACCTTGAACATAAATTCTTGCCTGGTGTTTATCCTTTCCTCTGTTGTTCTCAGCCTCACATTCGTATATGCCTTCATCTTCCAGCTGAATATTGAAGATCTTGAGAACAGCTCCAGAGGTGCTGATCTCAGCTGTGCTTGGCATCGGTTCTAGGACTTTTCGCCATCGGATATCAGGAACAGGACTTAAATAGAAGATAACAAGAGCTAATGGTCCACAGCACTTAAAAGGCAATTTACTCTATGTTTATAGCCAATTTTAAACATGTATTTCCTAACAATACAAGATTTAAACTCTATATACATTAATGAAAACTGTGAGCATACTCACTTGCCAAGTGCAAAACACTCTAAAGTCACGTTTTGGCCCATCAATGCATATACATCCTTGAACTGAACTACAATATCAGCAGGATATGGTTTTGTTGTTCCTAATTTAATAAAAAACAAAATTAGCAAGCAGAGCAGAAAGGCTAAATACACTGCTTAGAATCATAATATGAGTGTGTACTTTATACTCTAGAACACTTGAAAGACAAAGAGATACACAAAGACTTGAAATATAAACCAAATCAATAGCAAATGTTCTAAAAAAATGGTGGCCAAAGAGGATTGCTGGAAATAAGTAAGGGCTGAGGGAATCTCAGGCAAAGAGGACATTTAAACCAGACCAGTTCAAGTTGAGGAAATAGCATATTTTGACACGACTTCAGGAGTGTGTAGGCAATTATAAAAAGTCTAGGAATCAAAATGATATTGAAGTGTATATAGTTGAAGATGAACTTGAATCTACAATATAGAAGGTTTAAAACTGATATTAAAGATTTCGAGACCAATTTCCTCAATAGTTAGCTATTAATAGGGTTTGTTAAGAGACAAAATATAAATTTTACCTTTAGTTTAAGTAGAAGATTTGTTGGCAGTTTTAAGGGAAGGAATAGGGAGAAGAAAAATATAGCAGAGAGTCAGAGGTCTAAGTGAGGGCCTGAACAAGAGCAGAGTCACAGTGGGGACAGAAAGGAAAACACAGATCCAAGTTGTGTTTTAGAACCAGAATCAAAAGAACTGCTCCTTGGATCAATGTTTTCTCAAGATACAGATCAAAAATCCAATTCATTAAAATCACTTGGGATGCTCACTGAACCTATAGATTACTGGGTCACATCCTGGGTCAGATGAATCACTATCTTTGGGTTCACATTTTCCTCAAACTCCCCAAGTGCTTATGTCCTAAATGAGAACTGCTGTGTTCACTGTCCTCAGGATATCACTGGAAAGGAGTTGACGATTAAAAGTCTCTCCTGAGTTACTGGTGAGAAATATGATAGTATTATTCAATGAGATGAAGAACACCAGAAGAGGAGGTTTAGAAAGGAGATGAAAGATGTGTTTGGAATATTTCAAATCTAACACTCTTGAGAAGCTTCTGTGTGTCAAGCCCAGAATGCAGGTAGGATTAGGGAAAAGTTTTGGAGAAGTGAATCTCGGGTCAGCACATAGGGCTTCTAGTGAAATAAAGGTGGAAATGAATGAGACTATCTAGAAAAAGATTGGAAAGAAATATTAGAATGAGGAAGATCTGATGAAGGATACTGCATAGAGTTTGTCATCGAGGCAGCTGGGAAATAAGCAGAGGCAGAAATAGTCATAAAAAATAGGAAAAGAAAGGAGATTTCAAGAGAGGCAGGAGAGATCAACAAGGGTCAAATTTCATGCAGAATCAGACCTGAAAATGTCCTTTGGGTTTAGCAAGTAAGAAGTGGTTTTGATTACTCAAGACTGTTTGCATTGAATACAAAAGAATATGCAGAGGGAAACAAATGGAGGATCGTTTGAAGATTCAGAAAAGAAAGAGTGATGCAATGGCATCCTTAAATGAAGCAAATGGAATGTAAATCAGAGCAGCTGGAGCAATTAGCTTGAGCAGCAGGAAAAACACTTTTTCCACTGAGAAAGAAGGTAAGAAGCACTGAATTTTGAGGGAAGAAAATGCAGGAAGTTTTCACATGATGGTTCCTTTTCACTCCGTGAGGTAGTGGTGAGAGTATTTCCTAAAATTTGAGAGGGGAAAAAAAAGCCAGATAATAAGAAGATGTTTATTGAATACTAATCATATGACTGCTATCTTGAGAATAATAATAAAATAGAATGTCTTTGATATGATAGACTTGCCACCATTATTACACAAAACTTAGAGGTAAGACCGAAACTTAAGTCCATCAACAACAGAACCAGTATTTCCTCAGAAGCTTGAATTGAGTGATATGAGTGTTGCAGCAGGACTGAGATAAAAATAACCTGAAGTAAGAAAGCACTGTATTCTGATTTTCACAGGAAGAGGTCCATTTAAAAATGAAATGCAGTTCATTCAACTGAAGCCTGAAGAAAGGCCAGTTCAGAGTGTGTTAACTCTTAACTGTCATTCAATACGGTACCACAGTAGTCATACCCTACACTACTTACAAAAGAAAGGCAATTTATATACATATTTGCTTCATGTAAATAATTCCTTAAAAATAAAAAATGATCTGATTGCCTTTCCTTTCACCCTAATTCTGTAATCACTGCAGCTTGTTTTGATATAATCATTCATTCACTTTCATGAATTGACTAAGAAGTAGGACTGACCAAAAAACAAAAAAAAGATGGTGGTGATTCCCATTTATAACCAATATATTGGCATTTTGCTAGTAAATCAATTGGGTTTCTATACACTCACTGAACTGGAGGCAACCAATCCAAACTCAACCACCTTAGGACACTTTATGATGTAATTCTTCTCTAGGTGAAAATCTAAGGAAAAATCAAGACTTTCAAAGTATATGTCCTCTATTTGTCCTGGTGAAGCAGTCAGCTGCTTTGCCCACTGGATATTTCTTTTCATTATTATAAGTATGTCATAAGCAGAGAACCTTACAGAAACAGAGGGACAAACATACTTACGTTCAGGTAGTGGAATGAGCGGGATAAATTTGCTGAACACACTCTTTGTAATCGAGGGACTGGATACAAAGCAAGAATAGTTGCCTTTGTCAGATGCCTCAACATTAGCAATGTAGAGATTGCCATTTGTCTGAGACACAAATCTTCGTTTATCCATTGTGATAAATACAGGAAATTCATTTAGAAGCCAGCGGTAGCTAAGATCATCTAGAAGAAAATATTGTTGACTAAGTGTTAAACTCTCTTCAAAAGCAAAGATTTTGTTTTCTGGTAGTAAGCTAGTCCATAACCTAATCTAGGCTTTTTAAATATTATTGACTGAGTTTTTAGCTCTTCTCCAAAAGGAAAAGTCTTGTTTTCTAGAAATAAACTAGCACATAATCTAATCTAGGCTTTTGTAGAGCAAATGTTGGAAGTAGGCCAAGATAAACAGCATAAATTTTCTAAAAGCTACCGTAGTTTGAATATAAAGTGATGCTAAGCAATAATATCTGTTTCTTAATTATTCATGAATTACTAATATTCTTTTAATTAATTATGGGCTAAATGCAACTCACTTTAAATGACTTGCTTAGAATTTCATGACTAAGTAGAATTAGGATTTTGAATCCAGGTCTAATAGTTTCAAATTCCATCTTCTCTATTGTATTTAAAAGATAAAATCAACTGTACTGTGGCTTTATATCTTTCTATTCTCCTATTGTACATGACAGATTTAGAAATGAGTTTATGCAGCCTATCCCGGCCACATTAAAAAGTAAAAACTACAGAAAAGGAAAAAAGGCATTTTACTTGTTTTCTTAAATATTAGGAAGCAGATCATATGGTAACTTTTAACTGTTGTAAATTCCTTTGGCTAAGCATACTGGCTGGTTAGGGCAAAAGCTGAATTTCCTCATTAAATTGCTGCTTTTCCTGGTTTTCCATTCGGACCTCCCCTTTATGTTTTGAGGGATGGCAATCCAGTAGTCATGCACAGCAGTAATGTATGAGAAGGAATGCTGGGTGATACATATTTCTCAGTCTCAAAATCCTAATCCCCTTTAAAACACTATAACCATGTGAAGACAACTGTCACTAGGGAGATAGTGACAGAGGGAAAAAATACCCTCAGGGGAATTAAAAAAAAAGGTACCTCAGAAAAAGATCTCTTAGTTCAAGTTAGAAAAGATTTAGATGCAAGATGGTGGAAAATCAAGATATTTTAAAAATGAAATAATCATGACCTGACACCATTTTGCTTTATGGAACTCAAGGTGATCGACTGGTAATGCTGCTAAATGGAGCATGAAAAAGAGCTGAATATGAAAAACTAAAAGAATTGCATACTATATACATCCAGTATGATTGAAAATAATAGTCCCGGGGATTCCACTTAAATTAGCTATATAATTTTCTCCAGCAAGATACAGTCTCATAAAAGTGAATGAAGATGATTATTCTGTTTTTCCATCTGAACTTTTTATTTTTTTATCTGAACTTTTTAATTACAGAAGTTTATTTTTTGTTTTCAAAAAATAAAAATACGAAGTATGAAAGAAAATGAAATCACCATATTTCTTCAACTCAGCATTCTTGTTGTTAGTATACATCTTTCTAGACCTTTGTATCTGTGAATGATTCTTGTTGCTGTTACTTAGTCATGTCCAAATCTTTGTGGCTGGACTGCAGGACGCCAGGCTTCCCTGTCCTTCAACATCTCCTAGAGCTTGCTCAAACTCAAGCCCATTGAGTCGGTGATGCCATCCAACCATCTCATCCTCTGTTGTCCCCTTCTCCTCTTGCCTTTAATCTTTCCCAGGATCAGGATCTTTTCCAATGAGTTGCCTCTTTGCATCACGTGGCCAAAGAGACCTCAGTTTCAGCATCTGTCCTTCTAATGAATATTCAGGGTTGATTTCTTTTAGGATTGACTGGTTTGATCTCCTTTCTGTCCAAGTGACTCTCAAAAGTCATCCCCAACACCACAGTTCAAAAGCATCAGTTCTTCAGTGCTTACCCTTCTTTATGGTCCAACCCTCACATCCATACATGACTACTGGATAAATCATAGCTTTGACTATATGGACCTTTGTTGGCAAAGAAATGTCTCTGCTTTTAATATGCTGACTAGGTTTGTCATAACTTTTTCTCCAAGGAGCAAGCGTTTTTAAAATTTCATGGCTGCAGTCACCCTCTGCAGTGATTTTTGGAGCCAAAGAAAATGAAGTCTTTTACTGTTTCCACTGTTTCCCCATCTATTTGCCATGAAGTGAATGATTCTATTAATATTAATTGTTATCCTTATGCTGATTTTAAAAGGTCAGGTAAAAACCACAGAAGAAACAAAATAAGCAGAAACTTTGGAGGCTGCTTAAATTGCTGAAATCAGGTTTTTGGAATTGGGAAACAAATAATTCTATGTTTATAGTATTTAGAAATAACATTTATCATGTATTTTAACAGACTGTGAATCGAAATAATATTTATAGTATATTTAGCAGATGTGAGTTAGTCTAGTGTTGAAATAATTTTTGTATTCTCACTTAAAAAGAAAATTAATATTTTTGTAATGATTTCTGGACACAAATTCCAAAAAAAGAAAATCAGAGTCAGGAAAGTAAAGATTTCCTTACAGAAGAATTTTGTTAGCTATATAATATTTCAAGATATCACACACAAAACTATTTCAGAATATTCTGAGTACTCCATAGTTATGTCAGTGTGGAGACCTGTATTTTTAATTCTAGAGTAAATATTAATATGACTTTGGTCAGGCTATTTTAACTACCATATTACTCAGTTTCTCTAAATTTTAAGAAATTTTTCTGTGTACCACTCATTAGAGAAGAGGAACAGGATAATGTTTTACTCTTTGAATCTTAAAGGGAGAAAAGTTGGGTCAGAGAAGTTATTGCCATGATGTTGGTAAAAACATAAATCTTGTACTACAGAATAATTGGTCTGGCTGATTTAAGGCCCACTGGGTATTCTCCTAAATATTCAATGTGAAAGTGTTAGTTGCTCAGTGTGTCCAACTCTTTGCAACACCATGGCCTGTAGCCTGTCAGGCTCTTCTGTCCATGGGTTCTCCAGGTAAGAATAGTGGAGTGGGTAGCCATCCCATTTTCCATGGATCTTCCTGACCAACGGATCAAAATTGGGCCTCCCCTTCAGTTTACTGAGTTATCTTCTGCTGCTGCTAAGTCGCTTCAGTCATGTCTGAATCTGTGCGACCCCATAGATGGCAGCCCACCAGGCTCCCCCATCCCTGGGATTCTCTAGGCAAGAACACTGGAGTGGGTTGCCATTTCCTTCTCCAACAAGTGAAAATGAAAAGTCAAAGTGAAGTCGCTCAGTCGTGTCCGACTCTTCGCGACCCCATGGACTGCAGCCTACCAGGCTCCTCCATCCATGGGATTTTCCAGGCAAGAGTACTGGAGTGGGGTGTCACTTCTATGTGCCACTAAACAAGACAAATTTGGTCGTTGCCCTTGTGGGACTTGTAATATTGATAATATAAATTTATTTAATAGATTTTTGTCTACTGATAAGCCATCTACTTGGACAAAAGAATAATTGCAATATGTTGGAGGCTATCTTTTCTCACTAAATCAAAGCTAGAGATCACTATTGTCATTTTAAAGCAAGGAAACAGAGGTTTAGCTAGGTTGACTCGCCCAAGGATGTATAGCAATCAGTTCAGCTCAGTCTCTCAGTCATGTCTTACTCTTTGTGACCCCATGAACTGCAGCACGCCAGGCTTCCCTGTCCATCACCACCCCCCGGAGCTTACTCAAACTCATGTCCATCAAGTTGGTGATGCCATCCAACCATCTCATCCTCTGTTATCCCCTTCTCCTCCTGCCTTCAATCTTTTCCAGCATCAGGGTCTTTTCCAATGAGTCAGTTCTTTGGTGGCCAAAGTATTGGAGCCTCATCTTCAGCATTAGTCCTTTCAATGAATATTCAGGACTGATTTCCCTTAGGATTGACTGGTTTGATCTCCTTGCAGTCCATTTAGCAATAGGAAGGCAGAACTGATCTAACTTCCTTTTCCACCCCGGAACTACCGAAACCGTTTCACAATTGGTGTGGTTGCTGGCCTGCTGATCAGACTTAAGAATGAAGCTTAATTTAGGTAATCAAGAGCCAAACTCTGACCCAGTTCTCACGGGCATTCAGTGGATTATCTGTCTTCCCTTACTCCCTGCAAATGGTAAAATTAACCATCTCTGAAGAAGTCAGCAGCTATTTTCCTCATAGCCTTGCTGTCTGGCTTAAATGATAAATTATTATAAAATTATTTTTTAGGAAGAGTAAATACCAGGACTGTTTCAAAAACATTGCTTTTATTGATAGGTGTCTGGGATTTTTTTCTTTGCCTCAAGAGAGTCTGGACCATATTATAGGGGGGATTTGTTTTGGCCAATTATAGTGCATTTGATCAGTTTCATTGTATTACTTTGAAATATACCACTTACCCAAGCTTGATAAATAATTTTACATTTCTCCTTGAAATATATTTGAAGTACTTAAGTGCTCTCTCTGTCTACAAACTTTTTTGAAGATGTTTGTACTTTTTGTTGTTGTTCTTGTTGTTAATTAACCTCATTAGAACAGAATTTACCTATACCAATAAAATCACAATAGCTTCTAACTTTTGTTTGACACCTATAGTAACCTATATATTAAATTCTTTTAGAAAGAAATTTATACCACGTTATACTGTGGACTCATATATTCCCTACTATGGTCTAGCAAGCTTGTCTATTTTTATGCTTACCTTTCTAGTCTATTGAGATTCATTCAATATCATATTTAACATTTAATGAGTTTTTTCTCTTCAGAGTATTCCCACTTTATTATTTATTTAAAAATCCACACCATGTCTATTATTAGATATTCTATATTTTCTCAATAGTACTCACTCTTCATATGATGGGCCTTGTTTTATTCTCTTACCAAATATGCACATATATGATTTCTATTTTGTGAGATGTGTAACTCAGTTTCTGATGGTTCTCAAAATTACTTGGAATCAAAGAATCATTTTTCCATTTTCTGAGGACCCAGGGGTTTAGAAAGTTTTACACATTAATGAATTAATGCTTCTATTTAATAAAACAAGATCTAAATAGGAAATTTACCTTTTGTTAAAATTATAATCACTATGTATCTATCAATTTAATGAACACATTTATTTACTCTTTTACTTTCTCATTCCTCAAATATTTTTTGGACACATATCCTGTGCTAGGCACTAGGCAATCTGTTGCATACCAAGTGTTGTTATAAAATTGAATCAACATTTTTATTGATATAGTTATATATAAGTATTCCTAATAAATAAACAAACTGGTTCAAATAAGAGTTTCCTCTTTGCAAGAAATTGTAGAACACCCAAATCCATAGAAAAATGTAGTGATTGTAAATGATGAGATTGTCCCCTAGATCTTTTTCCTGTGCATAAATCAGAGGTGAATTCAATAGTCGTGAATAAAAAAATTTTTAGTGAAGTGAGATATACTTTATTTGTTTTAATGATGATTCAAAATATAATATTAAATGCATTAAATACATTTTATTTACTTTAATAATAGTCCTTTTAAATTAAATATCCATTTTATAATTTAAAAACATTAAATTTGAATCTCATAACAAGGTCTGTGAAGTAGGTGGCACAAGAATTATTACCCTCAAATTTTAAACAAGTAAACTGAGATGTAGTTATGGCTAAGTTAACTTGACTTAGTAAGGAGTAAATTTTAGGTTATCAGATCACCAAATAGAGCCAACAAGATTTGACTACTATAAATAGTTGCATATATAATGTTCTTTGAGGTTCAGAATCCAAACCTGGTCGGTTCATTTATACCTTCAACTCCATGAAATATTAACTGCAATATATAAAACCTTAACTGCATATAGTGGAAAGATAGATTTATGACATGGAAATGGTAAAATAGTACACACATATATAAACACTATGGTCTTGAAGCATATGTCCATTCTTATATTTGAAGGTGTCATGTCTAATGTTCAAAGAGGTCATAATCCACTAAGAGCACAAGTGGAGATGAAGAGTTGTTCAGGTTCTGTTCTGTGATTAATGATGTTTCTTTGGCTTATTTAAAAGACCTCCCAGTCCTGCCCCTACCCATATAAACATTTGTATCTTTGTCAGGACGAAGAGGTAATACACTCATTTGGCTTAATGATTTGAAGCTTCTAGCAACCTTAGTCTTGGTCCATGAAATTCTTCAGTCAACAAAGTTGTAAAGATGCCACCAGAGGCTTGAAAACAAGACTCATCTCAGGAAAATCCCATAGTTTGTGTTCCTTGAACCAATCCCCCTATATCTATCTATACTACTTCCCTAGGTAACGAAATGCAGTCCTATGACTTTGAAAACAATTTATATAATGCTGTATCACAAACTGATACTCCTACCTCAGATGTTGCCCCTGGGTTCCACATTCATAGAACTGCCAACTGAACAACTCTTTTTAGAATTTTAAATTAGGTACCTCACTCTTACATCCACACCTGTTCTTCCAGACAACTCCATCCTCTCCAGAGCTCATGACAAATACTCTGATGTCATCTTGACTCCTGTGTTTCTCTTATATCTCACACATAAAGTCTGCCAGCCTGTACTCTTACCTCCTCCTGCAAACTATATCTTGAATTTAACTCCTTCTTCCTACCTCCAGTTCCCCTGCTCTGGTCCATCATTCATTGCCTACATGATGGCAATACCTTTAACTGAACTCCTGGTTTCACTTTTATACTCTGCTGAGTCTTTTCTTAGAACAGTAACCAGATTTGTCTTTCTATAACTTAAGTGATGTCCTGTGATTCTTCTGCTCAAAGCCCTTTAATGAAAATCTCACTCAAAGCAGATGCCAAAGGTTTGCAGGAAACACTATGACCATGAGGAGATTTTTTCATAATTTTGTCAGTTCTTAAAAAAAAAAAAGACCACTCCTTCATTGAAAAATTTTTTACAACATTTTAATTCATAAATTTCTCCTTTTGTTGTTGCTCAGCCACTAAGTCATGTCAGACTCTTTGCGACCTCATGGACTGCAGCATGCCAGGCTCGTCTGTCCTCCATTGTCTCCCGGAGTTTGCTCAGATTCATGTCTACTGAGTCTCCTATGTATATCAACTAATTCTTTTTCTCCCACAGTTATAAGAAAAAAATGACCAACATTTGATTATAAACAGTCTATTATCTATACACAATCAGAATAGTATACATGCATATGTATGTATATTCCATATTAATATATTCCAGATTTATAATAGTTTGTTATGAATCATTCTACATAGAGATATTTAGAGACAACTTTATGACATAAGATTAAAACTATAAGAACCCAGAATATTTTTTTATGAGAGAAAAGTGGTATAAATATATTGTTTGAAGAAGATGTTTGATAAATGAAATGAATGAAGATATTATATGCAGTGTTCATCTTTTAATCAATGGTTTTATAGCTTTCATTTTAGCCATATCAAATTACTGAAAACATGTATTCCAAAGCTGAATCTTGTAACAGATGAACTTGTTTAGCCCCTTTCTTGTGTACAGAGATACATTGGCAGCACCTGTGTACCTGTTGTGACAACTCTGAAGATTGCACATTTCTTAAACTTTGCTTCAGATTTAGGAAGACTCTTTATACGAGTATCTGGAAATACAATGTGCACAGACAAACCCAGGGCTTTACCAGAGGAAGTCTGAGGGAGCACTCCAGTGGGGAGAAGGAGTAAGGATGAAGGGCAGAATCCTCGCTGAGGAACGTGAAGGTCAACAATTTTGCTCTGTGTCCAATTCTGGATTTTCCTCAGCTTTTATTTTCTTTACTATATGTATTTGGAACTCACATTTTGTTTGTGGATTAGAACTCCTAAAGAGATTAGTAATTTATTATGTCTCTTTCTTTCTGGTGTTTAATTACAGTTCATAGTATATTTGGCTGCAGTCCATGGATGCCTAAGAGTCAGACACGACTGAACGAATTCACTTTCACTTCTCAGTTTCATGCATTGGAGGAGGAAATGGCAACCCACTCCAGTATTCTTGCCTGGAGAATCCCAGGGACGGGGGAGCCTGGTGGGCTGCCGTCTATGGGGTCACACAGAGTTGGACACGACTGAAGCGACTTAGCAGCAGTAACAGCAGTATATTTTAGATGCCAAATTATTAATAAAATGATTATTTCCTCCTTGGTACTGTTCTATTACAGGAATTATTTGTAGAAAATCTACCATATTTTCTCCAGTGTAACAAGACTTTAATAGGAACATAATCCAACATGCATGTCATTTTATAACCTGAAATGATCATAGACCTTTGGAATTAGGGACAACTGTTTAAAGAATTAAAAAAGCAAGCATCTATAAGCTCTAGTAAGTGATGTATTAGAAGGTTATACAAATATTGAGTCTTAATTATAAATTCTCCAATATCATTAAGAAATAAAATGTTCCCACTTCATTTCCTAGATGCTTATAATCATAGAAGAGCTAAGTTTACCTGGGAAATGGTATGGAGGGTCACAGAGCAGCACCATTCCTTTCCCTTCTTTCACTCTGACCTCAGGACGTTCCTCGGGTGGGAAAGGATCAAGATCTAATCATGAAAGCAAAAAGGAAAACATTCATTCTCTGGGCAATGGAAAAATTGATACTCATTAAAGTTTCTTTTTCAGCTGCTGATTCACTTTTATATACAATATTTCTCTGTTGGTTTGGTGAAACTTATCAAAAGCTTATTCCAGCCTTTTCAGACACTGGAATGTGCACACATTACAGAATATAGACATTGGCAGCATCTGTATAACTGTTGTGACAACCCGGAAGACTGTGCATTTTCTAAACTTTGCTTCAGATTTAGGAAGACTCTCTGTAAGAGTATCTGGAAACACAATGTGCACAGACAAATCCAGGGTTTTACCAGAGAAAGTCTGAGAGAGGACTCCAGTGGGTAGAAGGAGTAAGGCTGAAGGGCAGAATCCTTGCTGAGGAACGTGAAGGTCAATAATCTTGCTCTTTTTCAAATTCTGGACTTTCCTCAGTTTTTATTTCCTCCACTGTGTTCTGTGTATCTGGAACTCACACTTTGCTTGGTTTCTTGGATAGTCTACTATCTGATTCTTCATTTGTGTTACTGGTTCTCATCCTGTTTCAGTCTTGTCTCATCTCCAGTTCCTTATGTGTGATCAGTTGGTGTTTGGCTACTAAGTCATGTTTGACTTCGCGACCCCAAGGACTGTAGCACACCAGGCTTCCCTGTCCTTCACTATCTCCCAGACTTTGCTCAAACTTATATCCATTGAGTTGGTGATGCCATTTGACCTTCTCATCCTGTGTAGCCCCCTTCTCCTCTTTCCCTTAATCTTTCTCAGCATCAGTGTTCTTTCCAGTGAGTTGGCTTTTCACATCAGGTGGCCAAAGGATTGGAGCCTCAGCTTCAGGATCAGTCCTTCTAATGAATATTCAGGGTTCATTTACTTTAGGGTTGACTGTTTGATCTCCTTGCTGTCCAAGGGACACTCAAGAGTCTTCCCCAGCACCACAATTTGAAAACATCAATTCTTCGGCACTCAGCCTTCTTTATGGTCCAGCTCTCACATGACTACTAGAAAGGCCATCAGTTCAGTTCAGTTCAGTCGCTCAGTCGTGTCCGACTCTTTGCGACCTCATGAATCGCAGCACGCCAGGCCTCCCTGTCCATCACCAACTCCCGGAGTTCACTCAGACTCACATCCAGCCATTTCATCCTCTGTCGTCCCCTTCTCCTCCTGCCCCCAATTCCTCCCAGCATCAGAGTCTTTTCCAAAGAGTCAACTCTTCGCATGAGGTGGCCAAAGTACTGGAGTTTCAGCTTTAGCATCATTCCTTCCAAAGAAATCCCAGGGCTGATCTCCTTCAGAATGGACCATAGCTCTGACTAAATGGACCTTTGTCAGCAAAGTAATGTTTCTGCTTTTTAATATGCTATGGTCAGTACTCAAATTATGAAATCTAGTTTTTAATTCTCTTAATATGTTTACATCTCTGAGAAATTATTATTCCAATAATTACCTTTTTGCAAAGAACCCTTCAAATCTACTTTTCCTGTCCTGATGTCTCCCTGGAATGCTATTCATATTCTAAAACTTAGTTGGAGTCTGTCTCACTGTGGATAACAATGTCTCCTCTAAATGTGAAGAGACCATTGAAGTGCTTCTTTTTATCCTTGAAATTGGTCTTAATTGCTCCCATTCCATTTTAAAGAGAGCAAAATGTTTCTGTCCTTTGACTAGACTTTCCTTAAGGAAATATGCAAGGTCTTTTTCCTTCAGTGAATCTGCTGCTTATTTCTTCAAGGATTGAGTTTATCATTTACACTCTCACTGTCACCACATGAATTTAATCTGGCTGCACTTG
This sequence comes from Capricornis sumatraensis, assembly GCF_032405125.1. NCBI lineage: Eukaryota > Metazoa > Chordata > Mammalia > Artiodactyla > Bovidae > Capricornis > Capricornis sumatraensis. The sequence goes on from NC_091072.1 coordinate 84,501,278, forward strand.
CTGATTTTGTCTCACTCCCTTCTGGTAATCAGTACCACTTGGGTTCTTTTAAAAATGTCACTTTCATCCTATAATTCACTTTGCAAAATATTTAAATGGTGACTTATAAAATCATGTATGGAGAACATCTAGTCTAACTCTTCTCCCAATACACATTTTTATTTCATGATAACCTCTAACTTTTAGTTTAGCACAATGTTTCTCAAAGTATTTTCATTATTATTGTCCCTGAAAGGAGAAGTTTTATTTAATTTAAACTTAAATCAGTTAACATTTAATTCATTACTAACAAGAAAAATTAAATACTAAGGAATAAGACCATTATGTTGTAATATATAAAATGGTTCCCTCCCTCCAAGAACTGATTTTTCACTACCTTGGGAACAATATCATCCCCAGTGAGAATCCAAAGCTTAGCATTTCCATTGAGAGTAATTTTTAGAAACTTATTCAAGATCTTTCTGAACATGACCTTAGTTTATTTTCCAGTGTTATTTTTCACTACTTTAAGTACATTCATAATATTCCTCATAACACTTTGCTCTCTTGGAATTGTTTTTCTTCTCCACACAATTAAGGCCCACTAATTTTGTAAAACCCACCTCATCTATAAGTCTTTTTCTCACTTTTCTTTCTCCTGGATTTCTCCTTTTTTTGCTTAATTCTTCTGATAATGTCTAAAATTTTCTTTACCTAAATGCACATACCCATTTTAAAGTCACAATTACTTACATCCAAAACTCAGGGTTGCTTCAGTGCTTCTGACCATCCCATAATTATTTGATGCTAGACAGTAATATATTCCAGCATCTTTCTGTTTGTCCGGATTGTTGATAACAAGGTTTCCTCCTACCATACTGTACCGATCACTTGTCAGATCAATATCCCCATTATTCATTCTCCATCTATGAAAAAATAAGTAAACGTCATATCAAATGTCAAGAGGACTGAAATCAGTATCCTGGGATAACATTGTTCTAAAATAATATGAGTACAGCTCCATATGCGAGAAGATGATTAAATAGTTGACTCAGAGTGGTACTTCTTCATATTCTATAATTCCATGTCTCTGGGCTCATGATTTATAATTTAGTTCAGGCACAGAAAGCTAAATGTTCAAGTATATGAGATATTTCCTTTTTTAGCATGAGGCATTCCAAAGGACAAATATTTCATTGAACTTTGCTACATAAACTGGTTTCTTAGCAGATATACATGGATCATAAATGATAACCATTTATGCAGTAGTTAGATTCAAGAATAAATAAATGTTATATAAATATTTAGAATATTACTCTAGTAGAAATAAAATATGATATCAATACAAGAAACCAAAGTATAAGATATCAAAATATAAGATATCAATATCAAAGTCATTTTTGAATAAAATTTCATTTTGAGTAAAACAAACCAATAGAAATCAGGATTTTACTCAGTTAATGTCATATTCTGACCACTAGAGGCCGATCACACCATTTGAAAATGGCTGAAGTCAATTGGGTCTTGGTATCAGGCCACAGATACATTATTGCAGGTACATTGATGGTGATGGTGAATAAACTAACTAGAAACAGGAGTCTAGAATCGAAACTAACTAGAATCAGGAAACCTTCATGGTGAGATGATGAGAGGATTGCATATATAAAATAGTTTTCAATTAATCTGACCCCCTACATTATTTTATAATCATTCTCTTCTAGGGTTAAAGTTTCATGTCTTCTGCAGTGTTCTAAAACATGAGCTATGTCAACCAGTGGGCTGTGGCCCCATCACTCACTTCCTGGCTGCAGAATTCTGATTAGGGTTAGCATCTTGCCAGAAAGGCCTAATAATTTTATAATATTTTTAATAAACCAAATTACTAGAACATTTTTAGTTTTACTTTTTACAGGTTGGGAAGTAATTTAAAAGCAAACACAGAAAACCATGCTTTGCTTTTCAACACCTACCAAATATCAGCCCTATGAATAAATCATCCCCTTCATCCTAGCTGATGGCAATATTGTCCCTGCCTGAACCATCCAATGTCGAGTCACTTAGCATTTGCCAAGGCAGTGGTTTCCCTTATGAAGCACTAGTTATATCAAAATATAGGATATCAATATAAATTCCTCCTCATTATATTCACTCCATATTCATATTTCTTGATTTAACTTCTTCCCAGTGGTTCTGATTCTGCTCTTGATGTCATATAATGATTAAATTTTGCTGTGATTAGGTAAGTTCACTCATCTAGTTGATTTTTCAGAATATTCACCATTGTTATAAACCCTTTCACACAGTCTTAAATACAATTTTTATTAGAGTTCTTGTTATTGTGGGAGACAGGGCAAGATAGTGAAAGTCTCAAGACTGATAAGTAAAAAAGTTCCCTGTTTTAACTTTCATGATGTTGCCATGAATAACAAATTATCACAGAACATACCATAAATATCAAAGTACTATGTGAATGACAAACTGCATGATTACCAAGGTTAGTAAGGCTTTCCTTGAATATTAAGTAAATTTTCATTATGGCAAGTGTTATTTTGTCAGACAAGCTACATCATGAGCTGAATAATTTTTTCTTACTTTGATGTCAAATGCAGACCATCTTCACAACAATTAGACATCTACTTCCCATCAGTTTTCTATATTACTGTGTAGATAATAAGGGCATACTTGCCCTGGGGACTTAAATGCTTCTGTAGTCTGTGGGAGGAAGTTGGTGATATGTTTGCCAAGCAAAGTTTTACTTCTTATTGTTATTTTTTAAATTGTGGTAAGAAAACTAAATGGGACTTTGGGGAGGCAGATGTAAGGGGGTGTTAATATGTACACAATTTTAGTGATGTAAAACTTTGCTTCTTACAGTCTCTATGGTGGCAGTGGGGCAGCAAAGAGAAGCGCACGTTCTTAGAACACTATCTGAGAAAAACCTCTTTCTGTTCTTTTATTCTCCATGGGAGCCTGGAGGCTGATTTGCTTAGGTTCCACGTGTATGAACATCAAGGAAAGAGAATCACAGAATAACCATCACTGAAAATAGCTTTTCAAATACTATCAACCCGTCTAGATAGATGAATAATGAAAAAAAATTATATGTTTCCTTGAAAGTCATTGAAAGTCATAAAACCTGTGTTTCAGTCTTAGAGCTGTGATTTACTAGTTCTGGAGCAAGTCAATTTACTTATATAGCTCACAGCTTCCTTTCCTATAAAATTCTGTACTTGATGTAAAATTCTGTACTTCTCTAGAGCCTGTCATTAGTTATACTATGCCAAGTCCAAGTTTATGTATGTAAACTCCCATCCTGAACGACTTAAGGGTAGAAATAAATCTAGCCCAACAAATATTTTCGGAACAAATATGTTATTTATATAATTTATAAAATATCCACTTATACTGCACTCCAAGATGGTGATTTTGCATAAAAATTTATATTTTATTTTATGAAAAATTTTGCAATTATAGTTAAAGGCACTAGGAAATGAGTTCAAGTATAATGAAATGAAAGGAATGTGTATTCTTCATGATAATAAATTTTTAAGAGAAATGAAAAGTTGTTTTTCTATCCATGAAAAGAAAAATCTACTACTAAAATCAACTTTGTTGAATGACAACCTTCAATTAACTCAGGTGATATGAACGCACAAGAGCCCCAATTTCCCTGTCAATCACTTGCTTTGTTTTCATGGAACCAAAATCCATTGGCATTTGGTTAATTTTAAAATCTTATTCTTTATATCAGACTAGAAACTGTTAGTATATTTTTCTGAACACCCTAAAGCATGAAAACTGACAGTTACTTTTTATAAATTTACTTTTGATAGTGTTAATAGGTACTCCAGAAAAAAACATGAAGAGATATATAGATTGTCTGATAGGTAGAGTCATTTAAAAAATTTGTTTTGTCGTCTGGAATATAGATTTGAGACTACTGAAAAATGGTGTTTTCTAGAATTATCTATGTAATATGCTCTGTAAATGTGGTTAATATAGACTATTATCTGTCATCTGTATATATGAGTTATCCAGGCCAATACATGGAGAAGGAAATGGCAACCCACTCCAGTGTTCTTGCCTAGAGAATCCTGTGGATAGAGGAGCCTGGTGGGCTGCTGTCCATGAGGTCGCACAGAGCTGGACATGACTGAAGCGACTTAGCATGCATGCATGCATTGAAGAAGGAAATGGCAACCCACTCCAGTATTCTTGCCTGGAGAATCCCAGGGACAGAGGAGCCTGGTGGGCTGCCATCTAGGGGTCACACAGACTCGGACACAACTGAAATGACTTAGCTGCAGCAGGCCAATAAATAGAAAAACAGTTTATCCTCAAGTGCATATATTTAAATTCTGCGTATTTTTCAGGTAACCATTTTCTTACTTAATAGCATGATCTCCATTAGCCAATTTTTAAGTGATAATGCTAAATGGTACTGGCATTCTCTGTGTAGGAAATAGGAAGTGAATTATATGCATATGTTTAAGAAACTATTTCAATATTAAACAACTGTTTAAAAATTAGCTGTATGACAATATTTTTGATAATGACCCTAGATTTTGTAGAAAGTTTTAGGCCATAACTTTCTCTATAGGTACAGGATCATAGATGCTGATCTGTAATCTTAGTCCAACACTTCATTCTGAAAAGAGCAATGAGGTACGTTACTTGTAAACTGGGAAAGGGCTGGCTCGTGCCCTACAGTTTAGTGAAACTTTTCCTTCCGGTGACTCCTCTGGATAAATGGTATTGATTGGTTGTTCTTCAAAAATTGGTCCAAATCCTTTGTCTTCCTCAGAAACTATAAGAAAAATAAAATTATTTATTCCTTTATTTTAGAAGTCAAAGAAAATTTGAGTACATTTAAAAAGGTCTTTTTTGAAAGAAAGGTCAGAAACATGGGATCTCCAGTGTCATTTGAACCAAAGATGTTTGCGTCTATGATTCTGAGGAAAATGTTTAGGTTTATTCAAAATTCTTTTCTACTTATCTCTCATCATTTTCTGAAAAGCACTCTGCGTTGCCATGCTTAACTAATTAGTGCTTCTCAAACAAGCCATGCTTTCATGCCTCTGAGCTTTTGCTCTTTCTGGAACCACCATCTCATTTCTCTCCTCCCATCAAAATCTGTACGATCCTTAATGACAATCATAAAGTTAGCTCCTTCGGGAAGCCAGCTCTCAAACTCCTCCTAGTTTTAGTAGGTCCACATTCTCATCACTCCCTAGCAGGCTTATGGCACTTAACACAGCTGCTGTGATTCTTGATGCAATTTTCTGTTTTACTAGATTGCAGATGCCTGGGGAAAGGTTTACTAGATTGCAGATGCCATAATTTCTGTACCGCACTCTCCTCCACAGCTGTCTAGCAGTGTGGAATATAATAATTGTTTAACAATTTTCGAACAATAGAATGAATATATTTCTAGAAGTTCTGAGGAAATGAGTCCTTTTCTTGGGTCAGTTCCTGTTTTGTTTTTCTCTTTAAACATGTGACCAGCACTGGTAGCATCTAGAACAATCTGTAAATTACTGAACAATCCATGAGTTATCAGTAAATGGATATGGGATCTGGTCAGCTGGTTTTAAATCTACCACAAAAATACCAGTGTTGAAGCAGTTGTTCCTGACAGTGTATCCTCTCTGGAGAGGAGGTGTGACACCTCACAGCAGGATGAGGAAGAGAATCACTCACATGTCATCAGTTTGGAACGTTTTTTATAGAGCCCAGCACAGCGCCAGATGCTCCAGATGACTTTATACTTTTATATATATATATGGCTAGAAAGGAGGAATATTTTTACGTGGGATCATTGTAGGTCTCTGCTTAATCAAAAGCTATGGTTCACTCTTCCAATTTATTTTTTTAAGAGCAAGTGTAAGGCAAATGTCATACTGAAAAATTGGCTATTCTAACATTAAACTTGAGGATAAGAGCTTTCTTCTAGTTTCTCTTAACAAGAAGTTTAATTACATCTTTTAAATCTTGCCTTAGTGAAGTTTATCAGTGCTTTTGGAAAACTTATTTAATATCTCCAAGCCTTGATATCACTCCTTATAAGATGGAGATAATATTAAAACCTACCTCATTTGACTATTGTGAGAATTACATTGAGACAACCCACATTCTCATGAATTTGCCAATCTTTTCAAAATTTAATTTACATGTCTCACATATATCACCCTTTAGACTAATTTCAAAAGTTTCAGAAGCCAAATTTTATTCATTCTTCTAATTCTGGTACCACAAGCATCATGTCAATACACATTTTTGTGTACACAGATGATTAATCAAAAACCTCAGTTAGTTTCTCACAATATGAAGAGTATTAATTTTCCCAGTACTAATTTTTCTAAACTGACCTAAAATATTTCAGAGGGAGAAGCCTCATTTTTAGTTGGAATTTGCTGAAAATGCCATTTAAGAATTTATGGTTCTCAGTTACATTATATAGCATCATCCTATTTCAGATCACAGATAAAGCACTGGATCAGAACTGGAGGAACTAGAGAAAATGGGATTTTGCTCAACATTGGTTTCCTAGCTGTTGTTTTATACAAGTCTTTCATTCCATATGGTATTTACACTAAAAAAAAAAAAAGAAGGAATTGGGGCATGTGCCCTAAGGACTCCATAGGCCTACTGCAACCCTAAGTAAGAAGATGAATGCAAGGTGTTCACAGAAGTCATTTGCTAATGATTTTTGAAGTCCTGCTTTAAGCTGTTTATTTCCATATACTTGAGACTAGAAACTAGAAATACTATGTTTTCTGCTTTGCTTCTAATAATTAGCTGATGATGCCCAATGTTTTCTGGCCTTTAGGAAGAAATAGCATGACAGGGAAACATGTAATGAATCTCAAATCCTTGATAACAAGACCTTTATTTATATGTAGGTTCTAGATTTTTTGATTTCAGAAAGAAATAGCTTTCGAATTATCTATGATAAAAAAGGGCTTCCTGGGTAGCTCAGCTGGTAAAGAATCTGCCTGCGATGCAGGAGACCCCAGTTCAGTTCCTGGGTTGGTAAGTTCCCTGCAGAAGGCTACCCACTCAGCGTTCTTGGGCTTCTCTGGTGACTCAGATAGTAAAGAATCCCGCCACAACGCGGGAGACCTGTATTTGATCCCTGGGTTGGGAAGATCTCCTGGAGCAGGACATGACAACCCACCCCACTATTCTTGCCTGGAGAGTCTCCATGGACAGAGGAGCCTGGTGGGCTACAGTCCATGGGGTTGCAAAGAGTTTGACACGACTGAGCGACCAAGCACATATCTATGACATAAGTCATGTGATATTTCTTCTCCCACTTCAACAATCTCATGAACACTTCTTTGAATCTCTGTCAATTGCCCAGCTTTACTAACTGGAGAAGTTTAGTAACTCTGATGCTTTGGAGCTGCTGTTTCTTCCCAATTCACACAAAAATGCTTAAAAAGATGAGCAGTGAAGTTCAATTTTATTAACATATTTTGATTCTCTTCTTGAAGGTAACATTAATACTATTCTCACTTTAACCCTTGATGAATAATGAATAGTGTGACAATTCTGAGCAATTTAAAAAAATTTAAACATACTAATTATTCAGAATATTAAAATAAATATATTTTAGGGGAGTTTAAGCTCATGAATATCTTCTAAATACATTGTATTTATACACAAGCTTGATGATTATGGTATTGCTATCATGATCAACAGAAAAGATCATCAAATTTAAAGAGGAATGAATGTTTGGTGCAATTATAAAACTTAAAAAGAAGTCCACTTATCTATATTGGATAGATCTTGAGTTTCCACTTGTTACATTCAGTTCAGTTCAGTCGCTCAGTCGTGTCCGACTCTTTGCGACCCCATGAATCGCAGCATGCCAGGCCTCCCTGTCCATCACCATCTCCCGGAGTTCACTCAGACTCACGTCCATCGCGTCAGTGATGCTATCCAGCCATCTCATTCTGGGTCGTCCCCTTCTCCTCCTGCCCCCAATCCATCCCAGCATCACAGTCTTTTCCAATGAGTCAACTCTTCACATGAGGTGGCCAAAGTACTGGAGCTTCAGCTTTAGCATCATTCCTTCCAAAGAAATCCCAGGGCTGATCTCCTTCAGAATGGACTGGTTGGATCTCCTTGCAATCCAAGGGACTCTCAAAAGTCTTCTCCAACACCACAGTTCAAAAGCATCAATTCTTCGGCACTCAGCCTTCTTTACAGTCCAACTCTCACATCCATACATGACCACAGGAAAAACCATAGCCTTGAGTAGACAGACCTTAGTCGGCAAGGTAATGTCTCTGCTATTGAATATACTATCTAGGTTGGTCATAACTTTTCTTCCAAGGAGTAAGTATCTTTTAATTTCCTGGCTGCAATCACCATCTGCAGTGATTTTGGAGCCCCCAAAAATAAAGTCTGACACTGTTTCCACTGTTTCCCCATCTATTTCCCATGAAGTGATGGGACCGGATGCCATGATCTTCGTTTTCTGAATGTTGAGCTTTAAGCCAACTTTTTCACTCTCCTCTTTCACTTTCATCAAGAGGCTGTTTAGCTCCTCTTTCTGCCATAAGGGTGGTGTCATCTGCATATCTGAGGTTATTGATATTTCTCCCGGCAATCTTGATTCCAGCTTGTGTTTCTTCCAGCAATATGTGAACCGTGAACTTGTTACATTAGAGGTAACATAAGAATTTTAAATGGTCTTTTGTGAGGCTACAGTTTAATGAACTAGAGGTTTTGGCTGTCCTTAATTCAGTCAATAACTTGATTCAGACCTTAACATATGGTGAAGAATTTTGAGACATAATTTCAAAAGCATGATCCATAAAAAAAAAAAAAATGATAAGCTGGACTTTATTCAAGTTTAAAAGTTCTGTTCTGTGAAAGATACTGTTAATAGAATTTTAGGTCTTCAAGATTAGAGATTTTCCTTAGGTCCATTTCAGCATACATTGGAGAATTTTGGAATAAGTAGCAAACTGGAAATACTTTCCAGTAATTAAATATGTACTTCACTTAATAATTGTGATCACATACAATTTTAAAAAATTTGAACTCATCTCAATAGGTGCACAGTTGCACTAACTAAATATTCTTTAACAGTATTGTATTTCCAATATAGAAATAGCTAATCCTGGCCCGTCTAGCACCTGCTTCTAAAGAGTCTTCTGGTAGTGTCATTATCTCCTGCATTGCAGGTCAATTCTTCACCATCTAAGCCACCAGGGAAGCCTTATTGGGATTATAACATTCCTGAATTCTCAATTTAATTAATAATTTATTAATTTTCTTAAAATAACTAGTTTCATCATTTGAAATAGTTGAGTTTTGTTCTTTCCTAATTGCTTCGATTATTTCAAGTATTGTATGGTGCCTTGAAATACAGACAGCTGCACATAAATATACATCTGTGTGGAGGTAGAGGTTAGTTGCACACTTGCATATCTTCATAAAATGCATGGTTTTAAATGTTTCTTTTGATAGCATTATCTTTTGATTTTAAGATATGTGACTTTGAGATAAAAATTCATCAGCTTTGAGAAAACTGAACATATGTTTATAGTTTCTTCATCATGATCATAAGGCATATTTTTTTCTGGAAAAGATATCAGCAATGGCAATTTCCATTGAAAATAATGGAATGCCATATGTTAATAATGATCAGACTATATCTATTGATTGGCAATCCCTCTACTGATTGAAGTAAAGATAAAACACTTTGGGGGTGAGTTGGGTTGAAGTTTATAGGCCAAACTGAATATTATCAGTGCCCCAAGCTATTTTATTCTCAAGTGCTTTTCCAAAATTATATGCAGATATTTCCAAGTGCTCCATTTCCATTTGCCCTTTACAGGAAGAGAAAATGAATCATTTAAGTGATAAAATATGAAACTAGTTTCCAATAAAACACTGAATTTTTCCATTTTGACAAAATATTATATTGAAGATATTTCCTTTTGCCCATTTTAAGAACAAAAGGAAAATATGACACACTTGATTAGTATTATTTTACAAGTGTTATTTATAAAATATTAACATATATTTATAAATTTTATAAATATTTCTTGCTTTTCTAATATTTTCAAGCCTGAATAAAATAATGTATTTCATTAGGTGGTTTACCAATTACAATATACATTTTATTTTGAGGACATATTTGGGCTCTTGGAAGATAAATTATTCATCAGCAGCTTCGAATTGCTTTGGTATGCTCAGTGTTAACTTCTGAATGTAAGCTTCCGAACCCGCTTGAAGACTATCCAAGCTCATTGCTCTGTTAGTTGAGCTAGGGCACTCAGATCAAGGAAAAAGAACTTTTCAGGGGTAATACAACACAAGGTTCAGCAAAGGATCCATTAATACAAGCATTATAATCTCTGTTAACAAAAATTAAGTTATCCATTGCTTTATTTCTAGGGCAATGGAAATAATTAGATGACAAATTATCATGCTTTGGAAGTATTATGAGGTTAAAGGGTATAGAAACAAATGGAAAATATGTTAACAAAATAAGGTTGTTTTTAAAACATATGCTCTTTTTTTGTGCTAGATATAGTCTTCTAAAAAGGAGCACACAGTTATATAGATAACTTCTCAAGCTAGTTGAAAAAATTACTTCAAATAGTTCTTTGATTTACTCAATACAAATTTATTTTCTACCATATGCTACTGCTGCTAAGTCGCTTCAGTCATGTCCGACTCTGTGCGACGCCATAGACGGCAGCACAACAGGCTCCCCCATCTCTGGGATTCTCCAGGCAAGAACACTGGAGTGGGTTGCCATTTCCTTCTCCATCTATTGCAGAAGTAAGTTCATTTCCTAAATTTGATCAAGAAGATTAACAGAAAGGCAAAAACTGCTGCTTTTTTTCAGTAGCATTCTCAGTCTCACAGTTAATGTAGTCAGTTAGTGTACAATCTTAAATGAAATACTTAACCTCTTGCTATGTAGAGATGACCCACTGTAACCTTGCTATCCTATTTTATCTCTGGAAATTGAAAGTATAATTACAATTTGTTCTTGAGAGTTATTTTTATTCATTTTATATTCAATGAAAGAAATCCTATTTCTCATTCTGTAATATGTCAACTTAATCTGTTAGTTTTCAAACATAATTTTACATAAGTATGTTTTAATGAGAGTTTCAGGAAGAAAGCAATGAGAACAAAATTTTAGCAGTCTAATATTTGAATTTTTACAGTGTTTACAATATTCAGTGGATATGGCCTGGGGAGTGTTGTAAGCCCTCTTAAAATACAGTAAACTCTCTAAATGAGACAATATTTAAATTGGCTCAAAGCATTATTATTATTTCCATTTTCAAACATTTCTCACTGATAAGAGAATAAGGACCTTTAGGGCTTAGGCTTTGAATACTCTGGTTCATGAGTTCTTTAATCTCATGGGTAATAGGTAACAGTGCAGCAATATATCGTAACTAAAATATGACAAGTTGGTCTTGAGAATGTACAGGAATCCAGTTATTAGAAGGAAAATTAAGATCAGGCTATCAGAATGGTTAAGTTGACTAAATTTTCCTTGCATGATTTTATTTGCCTAAGAAGTGCCTTTCACATTTGTTAATGACAACCACTTCCTTGACCTATGGTGCAACCTCAAAGCTCTAGACACTGTGTTTTGCATAACAATCTAGGCATCTGTTCACACCTACCTTATGTCTGCCTGTGTTTGCTGCCATAAGCCAAGGAATGTTTGGGATGTGTGTGTGTGTGTTAGTAGCTCAGTTGTGTCTGACTGTTTGTGACCCCATGGACTGTAGCCTGCCAGGCTTCTCTGTCCATGGAGTTCTCCAGACAAGAATACTGGAGTGGGTTTCCATTCCCTTCTCCAAGGGGTCTTCTTGATCTGGGTCTCATGCATTGTAGGCAGATTCTTTACCATCTGAGCCACAATGGAAGCCCAGTGTTTGGGGTACCAAAAGCTGAAAGATGAAAGGGAAGAGCTTTCCCATACAGGTTTCAGCAGAAACCTGACTCTGATATCTCCTTTCTTTGGGACATCTCACTTCAGAATGTGAGACAATAAATTTCTGTTGTTCTAAGCCACCCAGTTGGTGGCTTTATTATAGCTATGGCAGTCCTAGGAAACTAATACGTCCATTACTGGTGTGCTGCAGTCCATGGGGTTGCAAAGAATCAGACACAACTGAGGGACTGAACAAAAACAACATGCATAATAATAAACTGTTGAAGTGTAATGAACTAGCCTTTCTCAAATTTATTTGACAGTGAAGTCCTACTAACATCCTGCAGAACAAGTGTTCTTTGAATTAGTGACCTAACACAGTCCATATTTACCCACTTCTGTACTTTATTTGTTCTACTTCCTCTAAGAATTATTTCCATTTCTAATAATTGAAATACTTCCAGTTTCCCTTGCCTACTAGCTCCATCATTATTTTAAAAAGCCTATCATATTTTTCTTATGAATTTGTTATCCACTGACTTTTATTATTCCTTATTATATGTAAGGTTCTTGAAATCAAGGAGCATATGTCACTGATCTTTATATAGCCTATACTCACACTATATAGGCTAACTCACAAGGAAGAAACAGAAATAGCTTTGATATGCTTCTTGCTGAGACGTTCCTTTCTATAAATCCCCTATCGATGGAGATTCTGACTCACTCTGGCATGAAAATCTTGCTTTGGCATGGAAGCAATAGCACTGATTACTCAGTGATTCTTCTTAATTACTCATTCTCTCACCACTATGCTGTGGTTTTCAATGAGTACCAGTGTTACCATCTTTATTTGTTTACTATGTAGGTCACTGTGCTGTAAGCTGGAGAAGGCAATGGCACTCCACTCCAGTACTCCTGCCTGGAAAATCCCATGGACGGAGGAGCCTGGTGGGCTGCAGTCCAGGGAGTCGCTAAGAGTCGGACATGAGTGAGAGACTACACTTTCACTTTTCACTTTCATGCGTTAGAGAAGGCAATGGCACCCCACTCCAGTACTCTTGCCTGGAAAATCCCATGGACGGAGGAGCCTGGTGGGCTGCAGTCCATGGGGTTGCGAAGAGTCGGACACGACTGAGTGACTTTACTTTCACTTTCCACTTTCATGCATTGGAGAAGGAAATGGCAACCCACTCCAGTATTCTTGCCTGGAGAATCCCAGGGATGGGGGAGCCTGGTGGGCTGCCGTCTATGGCGTCGCACAGAGTCGGACACGACTGAAGCGACTTAGCAGCAGCAGCAGCAGCAGCAGTACTGTAAGTTATCATCAGATTGTACTTTTAGTGTTCACAAGAATCCTGTGATTTTTACATGTAGGAAACATAAGTCTCATAGAAATTGAATAATTTGCCCAAGATCACATAGTGAACACCAGGTTGAATATGTAAGTCCAGACTGATCTTACTCTAGACTATTTTTTCCAGTCTATATTTCTAGCAAGAACTAATCAGTGGTTGAAATATAATCTAAACTATCGGGATCGCTAATTATATTTAGTGAAGGGTAAACAATAAATTTTCCACTATCTGGATTTCTAATTACACTGAATCTTAAGGTTCCAAGCTTATTAACTTTAATTCTCCTTCTTGCAGCAAAGCAGAAGGCTTTCAAAACAAGCTAGAATTTTACAATATTAAAAATATTGCTGCAAAATTAAGTACTATAGGATTATTATAAAACATGAAGGGAAAATAGAGGTTGCATTGAATATATTCTATCTGCTACAATCCTCCACTTGGATATTTTCTTGTGGTGTATCTATTCATTTATTTTGGTAATCAAATCAGTTACATGAAGACCTCAGATAAAACATTTACAAAATTTCCAAGTGCTCTAATTGTAACCACTTGCTATAAGTTTAAAAACTTAATAGCTTAATGTAAGGATGGAATATGGTTTCTTTGAAGAAATCTATTTAAAAATTTACCCTTTCATCAACTTACCTCCATGACCATACCTTCTGTGCCATGTAAACTCTAAAAAGAAAAAAAAAAAAAAGACAAAAACAGAAAAATATTAATCCCAAAGCTGCTCTTTGTTTTGATTTCAAATGTTACTCAAATAATCGAGATATTAGTTAATGAAATTAGATTATCAGCTCTTCACCATTAAGGCTGAAGTATGACCATGTCTTTGGAAATATTTATTTCTTATCTTTGCACTTTTATAATTACAGCACCAAAATTTTAAAGAATTGGCATGAATTTTCAGTACTAATAAGAATATCTTTGTTTTATTCTATTCATAAGTGTAGACAGCAATAACCTTACCACAAATTTTTCTTTATTATATTTAAATAATATGTATGCATATATGCAAATAGTTCTATATGTGTGTGCCCATCAAGTTCATTATTAAAGCAATCAAGGGAGGTTCATAAATGAAAATATGAGATCCATCTATATCTTGAACTTAATAGCAACTCACCAAGTGCTGAATTAAGGTAACTGAAACAGAGGTATTAGAAAATATTGTTAGAAAACACACTGCTTCAGATAAAAATACAATGTTCCTTTAGAAAATATTTTTGAATCTTTCACACTTATTTTTGAAAAATAGAAATATAGTGTTTTTTTCCTAAAACTATAGTATACTTAAAACTGGATTGTTATTCTTAAGTCCTTGAATACACTGTAGATTATTTTTGAATTGTTTTTCAAAAGATTGACCAGCCAATAATAAAAATTAAATTATATTAACTTATAAAAATAAACAAAGGTATCAAAAGCTTAAAACCCTTTATTTTCTAATATTTTACTATATTTTACTTTTATGTATACTAATGAGGTTAAGTTGATTTTACCCCCCATAGTGAACATACTATATAATGGTGTGTTGTTGCATAACTTTACTTCCACCACCTTAAATGGTTTCAAGTTGAAAATGACACAGTAGGACAATTTACTCTGTAGGAATTGACAAATGCTACAGCAGGGATATTTTTTCCCTCCCAGATATTCAGATTTTAAACATTTACCAGCACATCACTATATAAGGTTGATTAACTTACCTTATGAAATTTTAATTGAAACTAAAAAGAAAAAAGAACAAAAGTGTCATCCTTAATATATATGCATTTACTTGCCTGATCCAGATGGCAAAAGAAAATATTAATTCTGAACTTTATACACCATATTCAATATATGAAAAGAATATTAATTACATTGACATAAATTGTGGAAGTTACATGTTATAGACAGGATATTTCTTACCTGACAGACAAGTTTTAAAAGATATTATTACAAGGAGACTGAACAGCAACCACATTTTCATCTTGTGTTCAGTAGATTTTAGGTTCAAATTTCAAAAAGAAAGCTTTAACTTTATGGCAGTTGGATAATATTAAACACCTGCATAAAGAGAAGAGAAGAAGGAAGAGGAAAGATAAGGAAAAGGAAAGAAAAGGAATGGAAAATTGCCGGGGGCCAGCGTGAGGAACTCCGCCCATGGCAAAGGTCATGAGGAAGAAGGCTTGGCATATGCAAAGGCGTGATCAAGCCTCAGGAAAGCCCCTGTTCCCGAGCATCTAACCCCAAAACCAGAGTCTGTTTTATGCTCTCACCTACACCTCTGACTTTACGGGGGGCTCTCCCCCATAGCCGTTTCTCTCGGAGAAGGAGTAAACGTGCAGCTCCAAGGCAATAAAAATTCCTGGGCGTGACAAGACTGTTTCAGCTTATGGACTCCTCTGAAGTTTATCTAGCCCACCTGTATAGGTTCGTCTGGCCACATGTGATTGTTTACAGCCTCCCAACCTGAGAGGCATGAGATGTTTTAGACTTACTAAAGGCAAATTCTTTTGGGGAGTTAGAAATTATTAGTATAGTGGGTTGGTTAGGAATTATATTGGTGAAGGGTTTTTCATTTGTTGTGTCAATAATTGCTGCTAATTCCCTGCTCTGGGTGGGACAAGGATGTCTCAGGTCAAACCTCTCTGATGACAGACTAGCTTGTGTGACAGGATTATCCATATTCCTGCCACTATGCACATGATTGACCTGAAGTGCTGGTAGAAAGATTTAGTAAAATATATATTTGTATAAGAATTTCCCTAGTAGCTCAGCAGTAAAAGAATCCCCCTGTAATGCAGGAAACCTGGATTCAAACCCTAGGCAGGGAAGATCCCCTAGCAAAGGAAGTGGCAACCTACTCCAGGATTCTTGCCTGGAAAATCCCATGGACAGAGGAGCCTGGCAGGCTACAGTCCACAGGGTATCAAGAGTTGGACACAACTTAGAAACTAAATCATCACTACAACCATATCTGTATAAAAATTTTGTAAATGCATAGACACTGTACAAGAGTTATATGTTAGCATTGCCTGTTGGTCGTTTAGGGAAAACTTTTGCCAGAAAAGCTAAATTTTTAAGTGTTAACGTATATTGATCAATAACATGTTTATTCCCTTTCCCTGCTTTCACTTTTTTCCTTTATTCGTTCAACAAAATGTAAATAATTGTTTCTTATAAGAGAGAAGCTAGGTTTTGTGTGTCAAAATCTTTAAAATTTGGAGAGCCATCTTTAAAGATAAGAAGACAAAATTACTAATATAAACTAAGCGACAGAGACTTCCCTGGTGGTCAGGGAAGTCTAAGAATCCGCCTTGCAATTCAGGGGACACAGGTTCAATCCCTGGTCAGGGAACTAAGATCACACATGCCATGGAGCAAATAAGCCCACATGCCATAACTCCTGAGTTCACTCACCACAGCTAGACAGTCCATGAGCTGCAATGAAAGATCCTGCACTACGCATGGAAGATCCCACATGTAGCAACTAAGATGCAACACAGCCAAATTTAAAAAATACTAATAAATAAATAAATAAATAAACTATGCTACAAAACTATGCATCAGTCTAAGTAAAATATCTTGCTTTTAAAAAATTTTGTAAAAACTTCTGACCACATGATTATATTGGTTTCAAGGCACTGAAATAGCCTCATTTTAGTGAGGGGCTCTTTGACTTAAGCCTCATCATCATCTTTGTAGATCCATCTGTGACCAAGCATGCAGATAAAAGAATCAAAAAGAAAGACATAGTCTGCTTGCCCCTAAAAAGTTCACAGATCGACAGGAATGCTTATAAGTACACAGGTCAGTGCAATGAGAGACTTGTTTGGATCTACATATTATTAAAGTTGAAAGAATGTTAATCATTTTATTAAAAACACTGCAAAATATGTCTCAGATGGACCTGGTGGTGGCACTATAACAAATTTTCAAATATTCCAGGGCGTTAGAAAGAGACTTGACTTCTTCAATTGAGACACAATAGGCTCTTCAATTTGAAAACACATGAAATCATATTTTCAAAGAATAGGTAAGAAATAGGATATAAGAATCTCGACATAGAAGTGAATGTAAAATATAAATTAAAGCATGAAAGCAATTCTGAAAATACCTAATGTTATTGTTATCAATATATAGATACATTTAAATGCTATCTAAAGCAGCCAAAATAAAATGGTACCGATTTCTTGCATAATAATGACATGTAGAGTACTACTTATTTTTTTAAATGTGATGGACTTTAAGACCATATTTATCACCTTTAATTTGCTAGAATTTCAGCATTTTCCAAGACTGGTAAAAATATTTAGTGTTACTACATGGACCAGGAAAAATAATTTTTCCTTTTAGTGTATAGGCTATTTTTCAGTGAAAAAATAATTCATTTCTTGAAAAAAATGAGTTGAATTTTTAGATCAAACATAGTGAAAATGGGTCAGTGGAGCAACAGGAAATTTTTAAACATCTTTGCAAGAGGAAAAATATTCAACAGATAATTTTTAAATGCCAAGATTGATTTATGACCAATTTATTTCTCTTGGACATTGGTAAGAAGATGAGAACTACACAAATGTATAGACTGTATTAAGTCTAGGCTTTTTAATTTAAATTTTACTTTATTTCTTTTACTAAACAGAACTGATTAGAAAGGAAAAGAAACAGGTAAATAAAGGTGAAGAATAAAGATAAATTCCTTCAGGAGGCAGGGGAATCAGTTAAATGATCTATAGAAGAATTCAGCTTTTCATTTTATTATCATTAATATTCAAAAATAAGCCTAAATTAAAAATTTTGAAACCTTTACACATTATTTATATCTCTTAAAGTTTGTCTCCGAAAATGTACATTTCAGCATTTTCTTGGCCCATTGGTTTGTAATTCTTTTCATTGAGTTATACACACTAATTAAGATGAGTTCCTTTAATAAGGAGGAGGGGAGAAAGGCAGACATAAACTGTGCCAAAACTGTTGTGTCTATCAAACAGTTCTTTTTGTAAAGATCAACTTAGATAATATATTTGCAAACATTTTGCAAACTACAAAGCATGTGCAGTTTAATGTGTCAGTAATTATTGGAGTTTAAATAGTTCAAATTTATCAATTAATAAACTTAAATTGATAATAAATAATTCTAAGTAATAACTCTACATACTAATAATATTCATCTTAAGAGCAAGGGATGCTGCTGCAATTTTTTTTTTTTTTAATTGACTATAGAGGAAGTAGTACTGACCAGAGAGAAAAAGAATCAGGTAAAATTAAAGAACAATTACTCTGAAGAGTATCCTTCAGATTATTAATTTTGACAAATTAGGTGAGTGAGATCTTGGTCTGTTTACCTTATTAACTATATAGAGAATCTGTGAAAGAATGAGGGCAGGTCTAAAGGAAGAGTAACTATGAGTGAGCGATTTCAAGAAACTAAAAATGAGATACAGACGAATTTTCTAGGTCAAGGATATTATTTTA